>NC_085841.1:22659068-23859068 GCF_035594765.1 Anolis carolinensis | reverse complement strand
AAAGTCCAGAAAGCGTGTTTGACTTGTCTTAGTTTCAGCATTCCTTTGTATTGCAAACTACAGGAGCACATGGTCACTTGCCCCTAAGGATCCAACCACTTCAACTGTATTGATCAGGTCTTCCACATTTGTTAAGATTAGATCAAGAGTTGCTGATCCCCTTGTTGCCTCTTCTACCTTCTGGACCATAAAATTATCTGCAAGGCAAGTGAGGAATTTGTTGGACTTTGTACTCTTGGCTGAGTTTGTTTTCCAGCAGATATCGGGATAATTGAAATCGCCCATGACTACTATATCTCTTCTTTGTGCCTGTTTGGTCAGCTGTTGACAGAAGGCTTCATCAAGTCCTTCATCCTGACTCGGAGGTCTGTAGTAGACACCCACGACAAGATCTTTTTGAGTCCCGGTTCCCTTGATTCTTATCCAGATGCTTTCAAGCTGGTTTCCCGGATTACAGTCTTGCATTTCTTCTGCAACGTAACTGTTTTTGACATATAAAGCTACTCCCCCTCCTCTCCCCTTTGTTCTATTTCTGTGAAAGAGGTTATAGCCCTCAATGGTTAAATTCCAGTAATGGGAGTCATCCCACCAGGTTTCAGTGTTGCCTATGACATCGTATGTGTGGTGCTGTGCTAGGAGTTGGAGTTCGTCTTGCTTATTTCCCATGCTCTGAGCATTAGTGTAAAGACATGTAAGCCCCTGTGACCTCCCCTCGAACTGTTTATTTGGGATTATTGTGCTCTCTGTACTTGGTCCTTGCTGTGTTTGTGCAGCCCTCCGTTTAGCCTTTTGGCGGTTCCCTGTGGTCGTGGGTAATATAGTGTTCACCAGGCTGTTGTTCCCCTCCCCCAGTGGATCTAGTTTAAAGTGCGCCTGATGAGGTTTGTGAGTCTGTGTGCAAAAAGATGTTTTCCTACTTGTGTGAGATACACCCCATCGCTTGCCAGTAGTCCATCCTCTTGGAAGAGTAGACCATGGTCAAGGAAGCCAAAATGCTCCTCTTGACACCATTTTCTGAGCCAGTTATTGACCTGTACTATTTTTCCGGCCCTTGTAGAGCTGTGTCCTACAACGGGGAGGAGGGATGAAAAGATCACATGTACATTATACAGTTTTAGCTTTGTTCCCAGAGCTCGAAAATCATTTGTGATCTTTTGAAAAGTTGTGGCTACCATTTCAGCAATGGTCAGATGGCAAGAAGAACCAATAGCATTCCACCGAGATACTATAAAACTGACTAGTTCTTTAATTTTGAGTGACCTGCTGCTTAAGGACAAGTCCAGCTATTCCAACTTGTTGGTCTCTTACTTATTCATCTGTTTTTCTCCTTAGTTATCTAACAGCTTGTTGTTGTTGTTGTTGTTGTTAACTGCCTTCAGGTTAACTTCAACTTATGTCAGCCTATGAATGAGAGATCTTGAACTCACCCTTCTCTTCAACAGCCCTGCTCAGGTCTTGCAGATTTAGGGCCATCCTTTGCTAATTGAGTCCATCCACCTGTAATGCGGTCTTCCTCTTTTCCTACTGCCCTCCACTTTACCAAGTGCCATCATCTTTTCTAGTGAGTCATGATTCTCGTGATATGGCCAAAGTACAACAGCCTTAGTTTCACCAACTTGACTTCAGGCTTCATTTGCTCTAGGGCCCGTGTCTTTCTTTTTTAAGGAGTCTGTAGAACCCCTCTCCAGTGTCATATTTCAGATGATTTTCATCCTATCAGATACAACCTTCTTTCTCTCAGATAATCTCAAAAAATGCCAGCATATGTATTGCATATTGATTCAGACTGACATGGCTATGCATTCGAATTCTGCTCCATGGCATTGTAGGCCACAGAAAACAGACTTAATATAAGGTTCAGGAGGGTACAGCTAAGGAAAGGTGGGTTAAGATGGGGAACAGGAGACAATCACATCTATGTCTACCAATACTGCAAGTCACTTCTGGTGTGAGAAAATTAGCTGTCTGCAAGGACATTGCCCAGGGGATGCCTGGATGTTTTGATATTTTTACCATCTTTGTGGGAGGCGTCTCTCATCCGCGCTCTCCCCAGGTTGGATTCAAACCGGTAACCTTCAGGTAAGCAAGCCAACCTTCAAGTCATCAGTCCTTTCAGCATAAGAGTTTAACTCACTGCGCCACCAGGGGCTATCACAAGTAGTGGCATTGAGGGCATGAGTAGAGACATAGTAGTAAGGCCAAATGAATGGTAGGGGGAATTATCATGCCTGTTCTGTATTGAATGGCTGTTAAGTTATCAGCTTCCAGAGGCTGGAAGTTTGCAAAAAATACTCTTTTCCTCCCTAAACAATTGTAATATATTTTATTATTTGGAGAAACAATGCCATTTACAGTAATATTTGCTAAGAGGGAAACGGGAATAGAAACTATATTGACACAGTGAACTCAAGTCTAAGGACTTGTTGGAATCAAGAAAATTTTCTTCACACCCATTTATAAGAGAAACATAAAATAAGTGGAAAATGCCACTTGGAAAACATAGATAAGTCTTATCAGCTGTGAATTCTAGCTATTGAGGGGGGTGTGTGTATGATGTTTATCCTGATTTGCAGAGTTTAAATGACAAGCCAGGGCAGCTCTGAGAGTCTCAGACCAGCGGTGACAATGTTGCTTGCCTGACATGCAGCACGGACACACGTCTCCAATCCGAAAGTGGGAAACACATTGCGTGCTACATTTCTGCTTTGAGGCATTTTGGATAATCAAACTGTCTTCAGTTGCCTGACCAACTCTCCCAGTTTAGTTGAGAGCAGGATGAGATCTTTTCCTCTGGATTTCTAGCAATCTCTATTAATCACGCACACCCTATTGCTCTTTACTAAGTGTGTTTTCTTCATGCTGTAATGTAATACAGTGTCATTGAATTAAATAGTGGGAAAACAAACAAACAAATGAAAAGGTGGATTAAGTTCTGTTAGAATCCAGGGCCCAAAAGCACGATGGTGGGGAAAGAAAAAATTTCTTTATGCAGACTTTCTCAGGCTGAAAACAATGCGTCAAAGGCATTACCTTTTGTCTGGAATTTACATGAAGTCTCATTCTCCCACTGATGGTATCTTTTCATGTGTAAACATTGAAGGGGTGAGTGGACGGTCTTGGACCAAAACAAAACCCACTGGCACGAATATTTATTCTTCCACGCAGGAAGCTGCTGACCATCACTCATAATTTCTCATAAGGAGTGCCCTATTCTCTTCTCAACGGTTTACATTTGGATAATCCTGGAAACAACGATAATACAGTCAACACTTTCTCACAAGTGAGAAGGGTAACATTCTACATGAAAGCCATTGTACATGAAAGGGCAGAGCACATGCAAAAAACCCCAACAACTGTGGGTTGGATGTGCATGTAGTGTCAGTGTGCTCCAGTGCAAAAAGTCCTTGCTTTCTGTGAGAAGCATGTTGACTCTCATGTGGTAAGATTTCATGGTCCTGCTCTTTCTCAAATCCATATGATTGAACTATGCTTATACAAGGATGGCACTGGTCCCAGATACATTGGGACTCTTGTGCTGATGTGACAGATCCCAAGGTGAGGGATCAGTACCATATTTGTGGCATATTTTGCTGTTTCTTGGTTTCCTGGAAATCACTTTGGACCTGGATCACCAATTTGAGTAATGTTGCTATAGCAAATGGGTCAGTTGTATCTAGTAGGCACACTTCCTTGTGTGCATGGGCACTGGGCAAGGTTTGTTGTTTGTTGTTGAGTGCCTTCAAGTCATTTTCTACCAGGGTTTTCTTGGCAAGATTTGTTCAAAAAGGGTTGCATACATTTGCTTGTCCATTGCTGTTGAAGGAGCAAAATTCATTCAGGCCTGTGGAAAAATTCTTCAAATATGTGATAGATAGTACTATGTATGATGTATAGAAAGAGATTAATAGTGGTTGGTGGTTACTCAAAGCCTGATCAAAACCAGAAATATCTTTCAGTAACCTTGATGATGAAACAGTGTAATAAATGTATGATGAAAAGAAGTTAACTGGATCACATCAGCTTCTATGTTTTAATTGGAACTTCTGCATCAGAACATATGGTCACCCAATACAAAATGGTCATAGTTTCTGCATTGAGGTGAAGATAGCTGGACTGGGAGAACTGCCTCAAAGACACGAGACAAGGACCTTCTGCCAAGATCCTGACTTTTGACCATCCCACCTGCCACCCCTCCAGATGTATTCCCTCTCCTCAGAGGCCTCCTTTTACTACTTCTCTTGTTTCAGAAGCAGCAGTTGAATTTTCTCCGTTCCTTGGGTTTCTGTCAGGCTGTTGCCACCTTCCAGTGGTCTAAAGAAGGCTACTTGGAAGGGGGAAAGCAGCAAAAAGGTTTTCCCCTTAACTCTGAATAACAATCTACTCTACTACTCTGAGTATGAGAGCTTAAAAAACTGGAGGATGGAGATTGAAAGCTCAGAACCTCTACATTTTGAGGTATATGTGTGCAGGTGTGATGGATGGTAGTTTGGGCTACCAGATGTGCTCTAATTCTTTCCATACACCTGTTCCTTGTCTGTAAAGGACATAGGAAACATTTTTTTTTTCAAAATCCACAATATTATACATTCTAAAATTATTATTTGTTTGGCACTCCATAGCTATAGCAATATTACAAGCAGTTTCATAAATTGCAGGCAGCTCTGGGAACTCTTGAATTATGTAAACTAAAATGGGAGTAAAGATCACAAACAAAATAGTTATAGACTAATCCCTTTCTGGCATCTTTGAAATGAAAACAAGAACATGTTTCCTATAAAGTAAGCCAGTGCATCTTGAGAAGTAATTAGTTTTCCTTATTTTTTAAAAAGTTTTTCTTTTTAAAAAAAACTGCAATAGTTCAACTTACACTGTCAAACCCAAGAAGACAATGAACTTGGGTATACCTTATATACCTCAAAAGCATAGATTGTAACCCAGGTATGTGCAAACCTCAGCCTTCCAGGTGTTTTGGACTTCAGCTTTGAGAAATCCCAACCAGTTTGGCTTAGGCAATTCCTCGTCATCCGAGTATGAAGGCTTCCCAAGTTCTTGGAAGACACCTGTATGTGAGTTTTTTTAATGTGTGGAGGTCGGCGCACAACCAATCAACACACAGTCTTCACAGAATGAGGGTCCCAACCAGTGACATGGTTAACACGATAGTGGTGGCTTTTCCATCTGTTGCATCCTTCCACCCTCACAGCTGTTGTAACATGTACCATGTTATCTTCCGCCTGATCCGCCGTTGAGGTTTTTGGATTGTGCTTAGTCTGGAACCTCCCCTGCCCCCCCCCAACCCAGGAGTGCATGACTTTGGTGGTTATGCTCTCAGGTTGATTGGAACATGCAAGCCCCCTCACCATGACAAGGTGACAATCCATCAAATGGGGGAATTGTGGGAATTGAAAACCAAAACATTTGGAGAGTTGAAGTTTGCCCATGCCTATTATAACCCACCAGTTTGCTGGTTTCTTCTGTTCTCAAGCAAAACCAGGAGAAATATAGAGACCCTGTTGGGCTTCATGGTTTTTGAAGGACCACCCATTGGTATTGATCGTAATTGGTTCAACTGGTGTGACATCAAAAAGGCATGTAGTGGACAAAGGATGTCTGGCTATCATTGGCCAGTTTGCTGTAATTCTACAGATGTTTAGGCAGGCAAAATGGGCTTTAGCAAGGAGAAGCCAGGAGAATGGGGAAGGAGTGAGAATAGCATTAAGGTAGATTTTGGGAAAAGAGGTTTGGAGTACAGAGAGGTTGAGAAGGATCAAAGCTAGAGTCAAGAAAGGAGTCAGAGGACAGCACTTGGACAAAATAGGCAGTGTGTTCCCTCCAGCATTTCACAGATGAAAACCGGAACACATGTAGCCAAAGCAACATCAGATTGTGGTCAAGACAGCAAAAATTATTCATGAGGAAGAGGGAAAGCTAGGGTAAGCTCCAGAAATTGACTTTTGCCTGAGCCTATTGGGTAAGTCATAATTCTGCCCCCTATGCCCTTCCCCTATGGAGTTAATTGAATACAAACTACATTTGCACTTTGATCTCAGTTTTCAGCAACTAAAGCAGGGATTCTCAACCAGGGGTCCACAGACAGAGGATGTCTGGCTCTAATAGGCCAATTTCCTGTAATTATTCAGAAAGTTAGACAAGTAAGAAAGGCTTTAGCAAGGGGGAGCCAAGGAACTGGGAAAGGACTGAGTATAGGATTAAGCAATCCTATACAGACTCCTTGGGTATCCATGGAAAGATTGGGCAGGGGGGTCAATGAGCTTGAATTGAAAAAAAACAACAACTTATTGCCCTTATTTTCTCTGTCCTCTAACTGAAATCTAGCATTTCTTCACTTATTAGTGTGTGCAATAAATTACAGTAGTCTTCCTTTCATATCACATTACAGTTCTTGCATATCAAAAAAATTCTTACACTCACCCATACTTTGAAATTATGGTAGTTATTAGACTCAACACTTGATCACACAGTCCTGCTGTCTACAAACTATTTAATCTAAAGACATGCCAGTGCTGAGTGTCATAAAACTGTCAGCCACTACATTCTGACAAGGGATCCGTAGTTTTCACCTGACTAGCAAAGGGGGTCCTTGGAACAGAAAAGGTTAATAACCCTGAGGGGAGATGGCAGGAGGAAAGAGAAACTGGGACATTTGGAACTGGGACATAAGTTATCCTTATCAACAAAGATTTTTGGTGTGGCTTGTCTTAGGGTTAACACTAAGGACTTCATCACATAAACAGAGGGAAAGTGAAGGACAGTAGAGGGAACTGTCTTACTTTGTTTCCCCCCCGTTGAGGTCCATCTTATGCCATCCCATGTCCTTTCCTTCTTTGTATTCCTCCGCTTTGCGCCATTGGCACTTTGGACTCCGTTTCTCTACACTGGCAGAACAGAGTCCTATGAATGGATAAACACAACTGCTGGCAGTTTTGGATTTTCCTATAACAGATGTCATGCTGAATACTTACTTCAATTTTTGCTACTACACCATTGTCTATTGGCCTTTGAACTAGGTAGAGGCTAGCTGCTACTTAATTCCCAGACCATTAACTAGGAAAAACAGTCACAGGTAGATATACAAAAATGCATGCATGGTTAAAGTTGCCCAGATGTTGCTTTACTGCAATTCCATTCAGCCCAGCCTCTTATCTGATATATTGCTGCTATCTCTTGTAATCTAGGGCCTTTTCATATTTCACAATTATATTTCACTTTAATTGCTATGGCACATCTTATGGAAACCTTGGATTGGCAGTTTAGGAAAGGGCATTTGTGATTCTCAGCCAGAGAGCTTTAGTGCTTCAGGCAAACGCAGCAAAATTCCATGGAAAACAGCCATGGTAGCTGAAGTGAAATCATATCATTACATTTGTGTAGCGTGAAAGGACCACTCTCGTTTGCAGCACCAGCCTCATTCTGCTTAACAATAGCGCTGGCCTTAACTTAACATGAAAGGTTTACACTTAACATGAAAGGCTCATCAGAATGGGGAATTTAAGTGGCTCTTCCACCTTTTCCTGTTTTTTATTGGTGCTGGAGCCTGATTGAGTCTTTGAACTACACCACTGTGGACAATTTTTTTTACAGATACAGATAAATTTGCAGGAGCATATGAATAATCCCTCTCTGGGTCATATCATCTCCTTTATATAAATGGTTTTCTGGAAATAGGTGGTAAGGATGTACAATTTTAGAAGACTTGGGAAGAAGTTCTTAGTAGATTCTTCACAAATGAAGAGAAAATGCAATAACTCCGAAGAAATGTGTGTCATTTCCCAGTTTCTTTTAATTTGCCTTTGATTCCAATGATTTCCTTGCTCTTCATTAATTAAATCTGAGCTTTTAGGGTTGCTAGTTCAGGATTGTTCCAAATTCCGAGATTTCTGGGCTAAAATCTGAGACATGGATGTTCCCTTGTGAAAGCATTATCTATTAGGCCAGTGGTTCTCAACCTATGGGTCCGTAGGTGTTTTGGCCTACAACTTTGAGAAATCCCAGTCAGTTTACCAGCTGTTAGGACTTCTGGGAGTTGAAGGCCAAAACACAGGTTGAGAACCACTGTGTTAGGAATTAAATACCAATCACAGCTTTCCATTAAAATACACATCTGCAGAGACACATAATATTTTCCTATCTGGAAAGTAAGACAGAAATAAGACAGGTAAGGGAGCTCTGCCCTGATTTAGGTCAAATGAAGTGATTTTATTTCTACTTTCTGATTTAGGGAGACAGAATAAGGGACATTTAATACAGCCTACATTTGCTAAATACCCAAAAGACACTAGACCTCTCCCCTCACCTTGAAAATGAAACAGGTTAAACCTGGTTAGTGCTTGGATGGGAGACCACCAATGAATACCAGGTGCTATAGGCTATATTTCAGAGGAAGGAATTAGCAAAACCACTTCTGAGTATTAATCGCCTAAGGAAACCATATAATTGCATGGAGGTTGCCAAGAAGTAATTTGAAGGACTACACACACATGCCTCTAGCCCGAAGTTAGACATAGAGTAGCGCGGAGGGTGAGCGCTCAGGCCAGAATAAAAATGAAGGGAGGGAGGAAGAGGCTTAAAAAATACTCAGACTACTTAGAACAGTGGCTCTCAAACTGTGTTCCACAGAACCCTAGGGTTCACAATGCCTAGGGACAGAGGTAGGGTTCCACGAGGAAAATCGAGTATAGAGTTAGGGATCCGTTGTGGAGGGGAGTCTTCTACAAGGTTCCATGACCAAAACACTGATTGGGAATCACTGATTTTGAGAGTCTCAGCAAGTTGCAACAAATCCATAAATTCTTGCAAAACGTAGCAAGTTGCAGGTCTGTTAACTGAGCTAGAGATTTGTACTTTTACATACTTTTCTGTTCCCAGGAACTGAGCCCAACCAAACCTGGAGAATTTGTATCCTTGTTTCATATCTGGAGATGATGCATTAAAAGTGGAAACTCGGGGCTAAATGTTGAAATCTGACAACCCTGTGTGCTTTACATGGTCCCATTTCTTCCTGCCCCTTGTTCAAAACTCTTAATGTGCTGCTTCTTCTAACTAAAAGCAATTTCACAGTGTGCGAGCTACCTATGTACAGTGACATCTTTGTGAAACTGAGAGGAGGAAATCGGCTCAATGGTTCTATCTTTCTGAATTTCAGGACCGCCTCTTTTTCGTCATGGAGTATGTCAATGGAGGAGACCTAATGTTTCAGATTCAACGCTCGCGCAAATTTGACGAACCCCGCTCCCGCTTCTACGCAGCAGAAGTCACATCAGCACTCATGTTCCTCCACCAACACGGCGTCATCTACAGGTACTTTCTTTGTGGTGCTGAAATAAGAAATTCTTCAGGCTCTTGGTTCGATATTGGCCAACATCCAACGTTTCTTAGCAACTGGATTGGCTGTTTGTTTCTGCTTGCTTACATAGACCTTCCCCCACTTCTGCCTTTCTTTCCTTTGGAGGACGGGAAGGGGGCAGGAAGGCTGTTTATCATTCCAATGTTAACATCTGAATCGTCTCTGCAGCCATCGCCAGCTGTGGGTGCCAGTTTTGTATTATAAGACAAGCAATGCTTTCTACAAAAGCTTGGCACGCTGTGACCCGGGGTTGACTTTGACAGCAGCTCTCTGCAATCTCCTTGGTTTTCCCCTTCTGCCATCAATTTCCGCCATTTCTGAACTCCCTGCCACTTCCTGAGTTTGTTTGTCCTAGTTGTCTCCATTCTGATAGACCTGGGATAATCATTTTGTGCGGCTTTGTGCATGATGCCCTTTGAATTTGCTCCTGGCCTTTTTAGATCGCCATCTAAACAATAACAAAACATAAGAGGCAAACCTTTTGTTACGCTGTGAAGAATGCACGAGGGCATAAATATTTATTATTAGAAACAAGGAGAGACTTGAGAAATTTTCACCTACTATCTCTGTGTTTATGAAGGCCTTTATCTTGTCGTTTCACCCTTCCTCTCCTTTTTTTACCCTTAGGGGGAAAAAAGCCCTATACACACAGAGACCAGAAATTGGCAGCGTTTCACTGTTTCAGATAAATCTTGGCAGGAGTATACAGAATGAACTGCAGTTCAGGGAAGTTGGCTGCAGGATCACTTCTCTTTCATGAAGTGTTTTAGGAGGGTGCAAGCCACAAAGCTCTATTCACACTTTACATGGCGGGAGGGTTTGGCTCAGATACACCAGCAACTTGACTGGCAAGCCCCAGAAAACATGAAGGAGGAAGAAGAATGCGTGTTTGTGAGCACATGAGGACATGGAAGTGGATGTGGCTTTCTAGCTTTTTTGGCCACTTGGAGCTTTTTAGTCCTTGCTTTCTAAACTCCAGCATATATTAGAGTTTTTTTGTGATTATGTTAGGTGCCCATTCAGTACCCGCTAGACATTCATAATGCTAATTGAAATCACTGTTAAATGTAGAGCCACATGATTTATCATCATCATTTATATCTGATATTCCAGCACTGGGACTGAAAGCAAAGTTGTAAATAAAAACAAACAAATGGCTATTTTAAAATGTAGTTAAATTGTTTTACATAAATTAAAATCAATCAAAATATTATCATTTCTTTATATAGCATCATCACTGGATATGACAGTTAACAAGTAATAGAACCATAAAACAGTTCCCTCCCTTCAGGCTCACAATCTAATCAAGACATGGCTCAGAAGGGCAGGGGGATGGCAGTGAGGGAGACAATTAAGTCCAACAAAGGAGACCTCTACTTCTCTCCCTCCAAGGCCAAGGCAGTGGATGTTGGAATGAAAGGAGGGTCTTTCATCTGCTGCTGCTGAGGTTGAGGCATAATGGAGCTGTGCCTGCCTCCTTCTCTCTTCTTACTGCCCAGAGCAGCGGCAGCTGGGATGAAGGGAGGGCCTTTCATCCATGCCTGAGGCAAGATGCAGTTATACCTTGGTTTTCTTCTCTTACTCTGAGACCAGTGCAGTAATAGTTAGGGTGGAGGGAGGGTCTTTCACCTGTTTCTGGGCATAAGTAGAATTGAAGATCAACTGATAAAAGGTGTGCAAATTATTAAAAGTCCTAACAATCAATTTTTACTTCCTGATAGAAAGATAGCAAAGAGAAGACATTGTAGTTCTCTATAGGTTATGTCACAGAGAAGATAATCTCTTTTGTTTCTATCAAAAACACCTAGAAGGAGATTGGGACTAAGACCATCTTTCGAATAACTTAGAGCTCAAGTATGCTTATACAGTAGAGTCTCGCTTATCCGACCTTTGCTTATCCAACATTCTGTCTTATCCGATACTCTTATCCAACGCCCCCACCCTTTCCCCCCAGCATTTCCCCTTTAGTGGCCATATTTTTGGTTTCTTTCTTTCTGCCCCATTTTGGCCGTACCACTCCGGAGGAGCCAGAGCATAATGGTTCTGCCTCTCCTCCCTCCCCCCATGTGCGCAGCAATGGTTCTGTCCAAGTTGGAAGGAGGGGTGTGTGGCCAGTGGAGCTCAATGGAGACGCCTGAGTATTTCAGCATCAGTGCAGTCGAGTGGGGCAACGACACCGACGGAGGGGCGATGAGACCATAAAGGCGAGCAAAGTGAAGTCAGGTGGGCAGTCTCTCCTTGTGTCTGAAAAACCAAACAGAAGGAGAACTCACTCACCACTGATCTCTGCCAGGAGAGAGATATGGACTTCAACTCCCAGAAACCTCAGTATTCCATACCTCACAACCTCTGAGGATGCCTGCCATAGATGTGGGCGAAACGTCAGGAGAGAATACTTCTGGAATATGGCCACACAGCCCGAAAGACATACAACAACCCTGTGATCCCGGCCATGAAAGCCTTCGACAACACATTCAACCTCAGTATTATCCAACATTTTTATTTATACGACATTTTCATTTATCCGACGTTCTGCCGGCCTCTTTATGTCGGATAAGTGAGACTTTACTGTACTGGAGTATCTAGTCCTTGAGATTTAATTTACTTTGTTTACTTTATAACCTAGCTTTCTCCCAAAATGGGATGCAAGACACTTGCAGTAGAATAATGCAGTATCGTTCCCAGTGGACTGTGGGGCAAGAAGGCTGCCCCATACAGTATTACTGGGGTTCATGTGTTGTTCCTGTGGTGATTTTAATGTGTAACAAAGGAGTCTGATGGAACCAGTGTCAGTGTGCTGGGGAATACCCTTTAAATCTGAACTTTTTAAATGCTATCCAAAGTGCTGAATCAGTGGAGGTAGATTTGACTGTTTAGCACCATGGACAGAACGTTTAAAGTTCAGATTGAAACCTGCAGTTGATTCAGTTGACTACTGAAATTAGAGCCACTGTTGATTAGAGAACAATAGCTCATCTTCTTTAAAAAGCTAGAGACTACTCAACCCTTGGGAAAACAAGCCCTCTTTCCATTCAAATATTCATCCCCCTAAAATGGTGCAACATTCAGATTGACCTTAGTACAATTATACCTCAGCTACCAAAGAAGACGTGTTTCTGGGCATAGACGGAAAGTGTGGCGTCAGAGGTGGAAATAGGGATGTGTTTGTGTGTGTGTGTCTTGAAGTTGCCTATCAACTTTTTCAACCCTGTGGATTTCATAAGTTTTTCCTGAGCAAGAAACACTCATATAGAGGTGCTTTTTCCAATTTCTGATTTTGCCTACAGTTCATTGTACGTATTATATCCAACTACTAACCAGAGCTGAGCCTATTCACCTTCCAAGATCAGACGGGATTTGGTATCTTCAGGCTGGCATGATCAATTGTTTAAACACATTTTCATGAACATGTATTTGAATTCATGTATCCTTATCTGATTCCCATGGTTGCAGGGAAAACAAAAGCCACATTCTTAGTTCATGTAAATGTTTTAATAGAAAGGTACATTGTTATATCAAAGTCCATCCTGTTCTAGCATACCACCCTTTGCTTTCTTGAACTGCCTTTAAAGGCCTTTTTGCATTATTATATTATTGAATCCTTAACAGATTTCCCTCTTACCAGAGATATGAGGTGACCTAGAATTATATGAGAGACACCAGCATAGTGAATTAATTCTAGGTTAGTCCAAACAAGAAATTTTGGAAATGGATCACTGAACCACATCTAAAGCTCTAGTGTGATGGGTATATCTTGCTCCAGCCACTACATCTGAAGGACCAGATCCATGAGTTTGGAGATGGGAGAGAATCTGAAGATCTTCCCAGTTCATAGCAATTTCTCCATTCTGAAGGCTCTCTCCTAAATACAATACAAAGCTCCTGTCGACAGAGCAATATTAAGGCAGAGTGAGGCAGCTGCCTCAAGTAGTTGGGTATCATGTGGCAAGAGTATGTTTGTTACTGAATTTATTTATATATTTGTGAGGTTTCTACCCTCATGTGCCAAGTTAACTTGTTTGACTTGAGTAGATAGGGACTGTCATTTGCTACTTACTGTAAATTCAGGCTGAAAAATACCTTCAAACTGGTGTTGGCTTGGCTAACTGGAGCATTCTGCCAACCTTACCTCTGCCTTTATCATTGCTCCACAAAAATGAGTGACATTATCTCATATTATAGTGACATCATAAGGCATAAGTAATGCCTTGGTTACCTCAAAAAGAAATAAACTACAAGCAATGTGTTTGCATCTAGTTTTTGCAACTACAAGCAATGCCTTTACATCTTTGCATCTGAGGAACATATACACTAGAGCTCATAAAATTCCCAGCCCTCTGGGAAATTCTGGGAGTTGTAGTCCAAACAGAAACATCCCCAAGCACTCTGTGGAATTCATTTCAAATCTTACAAGAATTTCCTTTCTTTAATGTCCACCTGTAGGGCTGCGCATCATCTAAGCCAGAGCCTTGACCTTAAGTTTAGGAGAATAGTGTGGCTCTTTTGTTAAAATGAGAAAGGGAGAAAGAGTGGAAGACTGCCAAAAAGGCTGCCAAGTTTACATTCCTGAGAGGGCAGCCGTTTTCCTGTAGGGTTTTGTAGGAAGGGGACCAGTGCTTCTGTCTGATAACAACAGCAAACTAATTCTGTAGAGAGGAAGTGTGGAAATCATATTTTATCTTCTGTTTTAAAGTCAACTATTTTACATTATTGGGTTCTCTTTTTTAACAAGGGAAAAAACAAGCTTATATAGTCTTTCCAAGTTGGACAATATAAATGTTAGTATGTACAATAAAGACAGAATCCCATATATTGTATAGTTACGTAACATTGTGAGAAAGTTGTGGCTGTAGACGTTTTCCTGAACATTTTTTGATACCATAAGCAGAAATATCATGAAAAGAATAAGTTCCTTCACCATTATATCTATCCATTGATCTATCATCTATAAAAAGAAGAGGATCTCCACATATTTCATCTCAATTGTACCTGACAAGTTGTTCACAGTGTCCTATCTGCCCCATCTCCCTATGCTTTTTCCATCAAAGATTTGACAGTAGAATCGGATCCTATTTGAAATAAGCTAGGTTTGAGAGAGCTTTGTGGTAGATTGTGTGGAAAAGTTCTCAGTTTCTGCATTCTAAGACTACAACTCTTGCCCCCCCCCCCAAATTTTCCCAAGTTATTTTAGTAAAGCAACTATTTGAAATCCCTTCCTAAAATACATTTGCTCTATTGGAACATTAGTTCAATGTGTGTTTGGAATCTTTAGAAAAGCCATTTAGCAAAGCTAGTAAAGAGTGCAACAGTTTGAGATGAAAGTGAACTACCTTTTTCCTATGAGCTCCATTTGCAGCAATTGAAATAAGCTGAGGATCAAGGGGAAGTTGGGCACCATAGATAGAAATGGGGACATTATAAAAGGATCTGCAGAACCTGAGGATTGATCAAAACTCTCCTTGGCAAATCAGAACAATTGGAAGATATAGATCTTAATATTCATCAGAATATCTAATTATAGGGATATCAAAAATTACCATCTTAATTCCATGTTAAATCAAGGAAAAGGGCTATGCTAGATAGGACTCCTGCAGTCACAAGCTAATGAAACATGGCTTGGCTGCTTCTGTGTCAGACAAAAAATGTTTTGCTTTTAGATCTAGAAAAACTTTTTAGTATACCAATGAATATTTCACTCCTAAAGCATGAAGCCACAACTTCATTTTTCACACAGACACAAGAAAAAGCACCAGTTTGCTTTTGGTAGCCATCTAGTAAGAGAGAAAAAATTCCTTCCTCTTAATAGCTTTTAAAAAATAAGTCAGCAGCTTGTTAGGGAACCACATATTTGGTGCATTATTTCATTATGTTTAAGTTCCATAAATAGTATGAACATCTGTTTTTATGTAACAGTCATCTGTATAAATTTGCCCGTGGAACGACTTCCCATTGCAAAGTTCATCCTTTGGCAGTGGAAACTTGTGGGGATGGGAAGGAGCAGGGAGCTCAAAGCTGCTTGTTTCCTTCCCCCCAGAATACCCTGGAGAGCACAGCTGGGAAATCTGTTGGTTTATTAAAGGAATGCTGTATTATCCTGGGATATCATGGAATGGCAACAAGATGCCCACTAAACGGTGGGAACTTTAATTCCTGTAGATTGAGCCACCTTGACCTTGCAAGTTTGGGATTTTCATCATAGAAATTGTCAGAGGGAAAGAAGAGACCCTTCACATAGTTATAGCACTAAGGATACCACTTTAACTGGTATGGTTCGATCCTATGGCACCCTGGGATGAGAAATTAAGGAAGAGATGTTTAGAATGCCAAAGAGCCCTGATGCCTCACCAAAATGCAAATCCCATAGGATGCAGCCATAGAGTTTAAGCAAAATATAATGCTATATAGTACAAATGGATCTTAAAAGAAAGCCTTGGTTTTCTTTTAGACCTATTTAGTATACCAATATATATTTATACTGCAGCAGGTCCAGGGACCAATTTTCTGAGCCCTGTGCAAAAACTGATAGGATTATCTTGGAACTTCATAGACTTCCAGGGGAAAAAAATAATTGCAGAGACAAAATAGAACTGGAGATAACTGGAAGTCCACATCTTGTTTGGAATGTGTGTGTGTGTGTGTGTGTGTGTGTGTGTGTGTGTGTGTAATATTACATATTACCAATGAAGGAGGCGCCTATCAAAAACTGAATTAGCTATTCTGGAGTCTTCAAGGAGAAGCAATCCACTTTTTGAAGACAAAGAATAATGGTGGTCTAGGGCAGGGCTCCTTAAACTATGGGCCTCAACCCCAAATGGGGTGCCCTTAGCTCAGTGTTGGGGTTGCAAAAAATGTGGCAATATTAAAAGGTTTCTGAACGTCACCCATTTCCACAAATCTGTTAGCAACAACATGCAGTTTACAGTGGATTCTGCAGAAAATGGTTCAGCTGTATTCCACAAAAGAAAAACCAGCCTGTTTAGCAAGCCCTACAAATGCTGATTTGTTATTAGTAAATGTTTGATTTTTATATCTATTTTATATGCCACACCAACATTTTTCAGGCAGTGTGGAAAAAGTATAAGAAGCCCTCATCTAGGGACTCTGAGGTTGTAGAAAAAGAATTGGAGGTTACATACAATTTTGGATTTGGACTTTGTCCAACCCTGGTTTTATAACTAATGATCTCAGAAAGACATATTGCAATGCCTTGAAAGAGCAGTTTCTTCTTCATTTTGCTTAGGAGAATGGCGCATTTGGGGATGTTTTCCATCCCAAAATAATGTCACCCATTTCCACAAATCTGTTAGCAACAAAATGCAATGTTTACAGTGGAGTCTGCAGAAAATGCTTTAGCTGTACTCCACAAAAGGAAAACCAGCCTGTTTAGCAAGCCCTACAAATGCTGATTTGTTATTAGTAGATATTTTTCATTCCTTGTTCTTAATCCTTCTCCTTATTCAGACATATTCTTCAACTGCTCCAGTTTGCCAGGGACAGTGTAGTGAATCCTCAGTCACCCCTTAATACTAATGCAATTGTTCCGTGTCCATAACATTTACTTCTGTGATTGATAGGGCCTTTGTTACCAGTATTGTGGGATCCACACTCCTTGCTAGAGATACTGGGGATAAGTTAAGGCACAAAAGATTGAGAACTGCTGCCCTTGCATAAATATTGCTCATGAAGTCCAGCTGCTGTTTGGCTTCGCATTATGATTTCCCATCATTAGTTTTAATTTCATCTGTAATTTGACATTTTATCTATACATGAACTGAAAGCACCTGAACAAAACAAGCACGAGTTTGTTTGATAAGTCAAGTTATTTTTTTCAGCCAGTTCAAATGTAAAATGTAGCAACACACATGTAGATCAGTTTGGCCTCTCAGGACATGCTTAGCTTAATTTTTAAGCATTCAGACTTCACACTTGATCAGACTTGAACTCAGTAGTGTCATCCCGCCCTTTAATCATCTTTCAACATATGTCCTTTTCCAGGAATTTTTTTTAGCTGTGTTACTTGAAAGGATTCAGATGATACACAGAAAAAGAAATAAATTTGCATTTCAGTGCCTCTACCGTAATGTATTTTACTTTGACTTACCCATAGTAATTGAATAACATGATCAGTCACAAACCGTGGTATACAGTTGAGGCAGGTCACATTTTCTCAGTCTCAGAGAAAGTCAAGGGCAAACCCCTTCTGAACCAATTCTTCCAAGAAACCCCATGCAAGATTCGTCTTAGGGTCTCCATTAGTCAGAAATGACTTTAAGGCATACAACAATTGCATATTGGTTTGTCAGCATTCTTTTTTGCTAGGGAAGGAAATGTAGTATCATCCATTCAAAAGTGGGTATAAACCTAACATTCATAAACAGAAGATGAAACAAGTCTTATTGGTGGTAGTATTTTATTCTGTACTAGCTTGGGGACCTGGCGGTGCCCGTGTTACTAGAAGAAGGCATTGTTTGTTTTGGGATGTTAGGTAATATTACTGAAGTTTGGTCCAGATCCATCATTGGCTGGGTTCAGTGCTGTCTGGATAAGGGTGAACTACAACTCCCAGATTCCCAGGGCAATCACACCCAAACTTTGCCAGTATTTGCAGTAGGGCATGTTAGGTCTGTGTGCCAAGTTTGGTCCAGATCTGTCCCAGTCCATTGTCAGTGGAGGTCCCAGTTTTTCTGGATGTAGGTGAAGTATAACTCCCGAAATCAAGGTCCGTCCACTAACCCCTGCAGTATGTTCAGTTGGTCATTGGGCTTCTCTGTGCCAAGTTTAGTCCCAGTCCATTGTTGGTGGGGGTCATAATACTGCATAGTACTGCAAGTCCCATCATCTGAGGCAACTTTGGTCCAGATCTATTGTTGGTTGGGTTAACAGTACTCCCTTGATGTAGGTCAAGTACAACTCCTGTAAATCATGGTGAATTCTCCCCAAACCTCTTGTTCAGTTGCTGATCAATTCCTCTGTTAACTGTGTGCCATAGGAAAATGTAGGAAAGGTTAAGGTAAAGGCAGTGGGCAGGGCTATGCAAACTAAGGAACCCTGGGATGTCCATTCTGGGGGAAAAATAGAACATCTAGGATGAAATTGTCTCTGTATGAAAGCCTTCACTTGGATGGGGGCAGAATGGTGTTTGTGGAGGACACTAGCAGGGTTCGAGCTACATGTTCATGGCGCTCACTATAACCTGCATGTCAGTGGAGGAAGGGCCATTGGTGTCTACTGTTCAGTGGGAACTGTAGCTGTTTGTGGAGGCGGGAGTCTGTCTGTGTTAAATGGACACCTCTGTCACATACACACATATACTTTTTCCACTTTTATTATGTGTATAGAAGTGAGGACTTTGGCATATCTTGTTTTATAAAAAGCCCAAGTTGTTTTGGCTCTATATTATTGGTTGGCCTTCTTCAGGAGCTACACGTTCAATCTAACAACAGGATTTTCTTGGAGTTGCTGAAAATCTCTGAACTCTTACATTATGAAAGTGTCATTCTTGTTTAGCAGAACAATAACTTGACAGAAAACGCTTTACGCTGGTGTTGCCAGGTTTTTAAAATTGTATTACCTGACAGTTGAACTTCATGCCACACAGGATGAACAATCAACATGTAACTATGAACAAATTTGTCTGTCTAAATGCCAAATGAAACTGTTGATTTCTATTTACTTAGCTATGTATTTCTCTTTAAAACCAAAACATTATCCTCATTCATAGATGACATGATACACATATTTCTGTTCACATCCCAAAATATAGGCTTTTTAATGTCTTGTTCAGCCTTGGCATGTTGTTCCGTATAAATAAAAGGAAAAGCTTTCCAACCTTCAAATAAGGGCATCCTTTGCAATAAGGGACACCTGCCAGACAAGTCTTCTAAGTCCAAAAATAAGGGACAGTCCTTACAATAAAGGACATTTAGTAAACCTGCTGCCTCATGATCACTGCAGTAGTTCTAAACTTTTACTCAAAGTTTCCTTGTCAGGTTTGCAAGCTGTTTATGAGGTGAAAGTCATTGGTGATTTTTGAGAAGCAAATAACTGTAGTAAATTATGTTCTCCAAATAGAAGTTTTCAGTCATCTGAATTGTTCATATGATAGAGATCAGCAAGCCAGAAACAAATGCAACTTTACATATTGTTGCTACTTCATTCAGAGTAGCCAGGCAGTTTTCATGATCAGGCAATTTGTTCTTGTGTATAATAAAATTTGCTTTTAGTCTCTTCAGGCAGATTCTTCTTTTGGTCTCCAAGCTTAGGATGTAGAAAGAGAAAAAGAGAAATGTCAATGTCCCCTAGCTGCCCAGAATTAAGATTTCTTTAAAAGGCAAAATCTGCCCTCACTGTGGGGAGGTTAACAAAAGGGAAGATGGATAGTTTTGAAAGGGACAATTATTGAAATGGTCCTTTGAGCAGGTTCTGGAAAGTTCTATTCTGTCACCATACCTCGTAAAATCAGAATTTTGCAAAGCATTAGCAAGATGTTTTCCCTTGCTTTTAAATGAAATAAGATTGAAAGGAGGTGGATGGATACACCAGCTACAAAAAAAAAAAAAAAAAACCCTTCCGTAGGCTTATTTGGTTTGTTTCATGGAAGGTGTCATGGAGCCGCGATAGCGCAATGGGTTGAACTCTTGTGCCAACTGGACTGCTGACCTGAAGGTTGCTGGTTCAAATCCACGAGATGGGGTGAGCTCCCATCTGTTAGCTCTCACTTTCAGGGACATAAAAGAAGCCTCCCAGCATGCTAACACATCTGGGCGTCCCCTGGGCAACGTCTCTGTAGATGGCCAATTCTCTCACATCAGAAGCGACACCAGTATGTTCTCAAGTCGCTTCTGACACAATAAAAAAGAAAGGTGCCAAGGTTCCTGACTTAAGTATGTGTGAATAGAACTCAGTTTCCTCAGATGGAACAGCTAGACCAGGCATGGGCAAACTCTGGCCCTCCAGGTATTTTGGACTTCCACAATTCCTAACAGCTGACCTTGAACTAGATGATCAGCTGTCTACAGAAAAGAGCTCCACTTCCTGCCACTTTCCTGCTATTTCTCTGCCTTTCTCCCAGCTGTACCCATGCCTCTGTGTCAATGTCAAAGTAGACATTTATTTGCCTTAATGTCTATGTTTAATTTATTATTCTTCCTAATATGAGATTCCCTATAGGTATATGCCTCAGCAGGTGTCAGTGTGGTAAAGTGATTTGAATGTTGAACCTAAGGGTCTATCTACAATGTAGAATGAATGCAGTTTGACCCCATTTCACCTGCCATGACTCAGTGCCTTAGAATCATGGGAGCTTTAGTTTGACAAGGTCCTTAGCCTTCTCTGCCAAAGAGGGAGAGTGCCCACCAAACTATAAAATCCAAGATTATTGAGCCATAACAGTGGTGTCAAACTGCATTCATTCTACAATATAGATGCAGCCTAAAACATTGCGAGACCAGAAATTGAATTCCTCCTTGGCCAAAGAAATCCATTAGTTGACCCCAGGTGAGATATATTCCCAAGAAGAAGGAAAGGGCAAATCTTCTCTGAAAAAATTATGCCAAGAAAACCCCATGATAAGTTTACCTTAGGGTTACCATGAGCTGGAAGACACACAACAAAGACAATAACAACATATCTCAGCAACCGGACTTGCAAATTAAATCTATATGTACCAGTAAATAGTTGCAAAGCAGAACAACCTAAATGCTAGATATGTAGATTAAGAAAAGCACATGCTATAACAAACTGGCATCTTTTATCACTTTGGAAAGGATCTGTACAAAAATATATAATGAGCCCACTTTTCTCTCCTTCTGCCTTTTGGACTATGGTATCTTTTCAATTTATCAGTGCCAGCTTTTTACAGAAAATATAGATAAGAGAATAGAAGTGAAGAGGTTGCTAATTTTAGGGACGGTGGGTAGAGGAATGGTGGAAGGCCCAAAAGGAAAAGGGGTCTTTCCAACTTTGATCCCATGTTTTCTACATCTTACTTATCAAACAGAAATTATCTGCCTAATGCAAAAAATAAACATGTTTCTCATCTTTGGGTCTCAGTCCTAGGAGAAAAGCAGAATACAAATAAATATCATCCTTATCATCAGATCAGATGGTCATGCCCTGAAAAGCATGCTGGTTGAGACTTTTAAAACAAAACAAAACAAAAAATTATACAACAGACTCAGTGAAAATGATATTCATTTTAACCACATTATGAAAAAATTATCATTTCCCTTGTAGCAAGATATTTTGTCTTTTCAAAGGGCTGGGGTGAAGGTCTGGGTATTCATAATTTGAAGGTCTCAGTGTTGAGAGCAACCATCCAGGTTCCTTGTGCCACATTTACATCTCACCATTCTGTCATTACAAAGATGCCCAGTTCTCTCCACCCATGATCAGGGAAACGTAACAGCTGAATCAGTCCTGAATGTGATTTACAAAAGTTGGGGCATGCAAAGGTTGGGAAGGGAATAAACTTTTCATGGAAGACCCATCCAGTTTTGATGACCAATATGAGAATTATCTTCATAAAACAATCTAAAATGATCCAACAGATACCTAGCAATAATATGCACATTAGATAAAGGCACACATTTGATTCTGTACATAAGCTAAATGCTTCTACTAGGTAGACAAGAAGAAGCAAGGTTTTTTTTAAAAAAAACTGAAGCCTTTTTTGTGTTTCTAAGATGGGCAAACTTTTTCTTTCTTTTTCAAGGGACCTGAAACTGGACAATATTCTTCTTGATGCAGAAGGCCACTGCAAACTAGCTGACTTTGGAATGTGCAAAGAAGGGATCTTGAATGGAGTAACGACTACTACCTTTTGTGGAACGCCAGACTACATAGCTCCAGAGGTATAGCATTTTGCATCTAAATGTATGGAGAAACATAGCATAAACAGAGGATCTCTCCCCCGAATTCTTTCTATGTAATCAGAATGATTTGAGTGTGGCACTATGACTTAGGAGACCAGGTTCTGATTTTTGATGGAAACCCATTGGGTGAATCACAGACTCTCGGGCCATGGCCAAAAAGACCATGATAGGGTTGCCTTAAGGCAGGGGTCCCCAGACTAAGGCCTGTGGGTGGGATGTGACCCTTCAAGTCAGTGGATCTTAACCTGTGGGTCCCCAGATGTTTTGGTTTTCAATGCCCAGAAATCCTAACAGCTGGTAAACTGGCTGGGATTTCTGGGAGTTGTAGGCCAAAACACCTGGGAACCCACAGGTTGAGAACCACTGCTCCAAGATCATTTACCTGGCCCCTGACCTAAATGCTAGACTTAGGGTTGCCCTAAGTCTGAAACAACTTGAAAGCACACAACAACAAAAAATCCTAATTCACTTGACTATCTCAGCAGGCTCACATTTCCCATTGAAATACTGATAAGTTTATGTTGGTTAACATTGTTTTTCATTTTAAATAGTGGATTGTTCTACAAATATTGTATTTGCAGGTTTTTGCACTACAAATAAGATATGTGCAGTGTGCATAGGAATTTGTTCATGTTTTTTTCAAACTATAGTTCGGGGCCCCAACAGTCTGCTTTAAAATATTTGAGGACCCCTGCCTTCAGATCATTGTAAGTCAGAAATGACTTGAAGGCACACAGGAATAATTTTTGGTGACTAGGGGGCAACATTGCCACAGGATTTGGGCACCACACTGCACTGTGGCCTCATGGGATTACAAAAATTCCCACTTATTTATTTATTTGTTGGTTTATTTATTGCATTTCAATCCCGCCTTTTTCCCAAGATGGGATTCAATATGGCTTACAATAATTTTAAAAGATCAAGCTAAACACTAATTTATAAAAGTTTTTAAAAATGTAAAAACACAGTTAAACCAAATAAAACACTTAAAAAATATTTAAAACATAATTTCCAATAAAGAGTAAAAAAAATACAGCACACCACTTTACATACATAATTAAAATTCAAAACACCTGTTTGGTGGAATGAAAGCAGAGAGGAACCAACCAGACTTCCCATGGAAGGGCATCTATAAGAAAGGTAACCACATCCTCACCAACCATACCTATGAAGATGATGAGATGGAGAGAAAGTGAAGATGCTGAAACTCTGCAGGATCCATTGGAACTTCTTGGAATTTTAGAATTTACTGTAATTTCATGTAGATGTCTACTTCTGGCTGATGCAGGGATGATCTTATGCAGCCAAGGGCTGTATATGATGGCATAAAGGACCTTAGCCATGGCCAATATGGGTACATCAGGCCAAAGTATCCTGAACAAACAGAGTGTCCTATGATTTGCTCATACTGGGAAGATAATATTTGTAAACTGCAATTCAAAAGGTTGATAGACTTCATGCTGCATCATGTCAGAACTCATTGATGTCATCGTACTATCTTTTGTTGCTCTTGAAGAGGTGTCACTATAGGAAATGAGAAAAACATGTAGTTCTAATGCAAACAAACAGTAGGATAAAGCCACTTCCCCCCCTCAATATCACTCAATACCAATCTCTTCCTTTCTGTACCATGACAAGAATATAAGAAGAGGCAAGTCAGATCAAGTTAAAGTACATTCTAATTCAACATTCCCTTAGCCAACCAGCTGCTTTTCGAAAGTTCACAAATTTATTTATTTATTTACAGCATTTATATTCCGCCCTTCTCACCCCGAAGGGGACTCAGGGTGGATCACATTACACCTATAGGCAAACATTCAATGCCTTTTAACATAGAACAAAGACAAGACAAACATAGGCTCCGAGCGGGCCTCGAACTTATGACCTCCTGGTCAGAGTGATTCATTGCAGATGGTTACAGCTGGCTTGCTCTCCAGCCTGCGCCACAGCCCGAGCCAAATTGTACATAATTTATATTTCTAGGTACTGCTGTTCAGAAGTAAGCTGCCTCTCATTCTACTCAAAATGCTTAGCATATAGTTCACCACAATTGATCACCATTGGTAGCAATATCCACTATGAATTTGTCCATGTTCCTTACCATAGTTATGTATGTACAAAAGTACAGTATTTCCATTTTTCCTGAATCTCCTGCAATTCAGCTTTATCAGGTGGCCCAGTTTCTAATATTTGTCAAGTTAACTTTGACTGGTAGTGACCCTGTGAGTGAAACAGCTCCAGGTTTCCCTATTATCAACAGCCTACTCAGGTCTTGTAAGCTCTAACTCAGTTCACCTGTATCTCAATATCTCAACCTACCTCCTTTCCTATGCCTCCCACTTAACCACATTATTGTCTTTTCTAATGATTATGGTAATCTTGTGGCATATCAGAGTATGATAAGCTGTAGTTCAGTCATTTTGTCTTCTAAGGAGCAATCAGGCTTGATTTGCTCTAGGGTTCATATTTATTTGTCTTTTTGGCAGTTCATTATATGTTTAATATGCTTCTCCTTTAGTCCCACGTTTCAGATGAGTTGATTCTCTTCCTAACAACTTTCTTTCCTATCCAATGCCAATATTACAAGATAGAATATAATTTTCAGAGACGTAGATATTCAGTGGTCTGACTATGATCAGTCAACAGATAGGTAAATCCAATTTATTAAGTGGATTAATAGGACTAATGGAGATTTGGGTAAGTGGATATTCAAATGGGTTTTCAGTGGAGTTGTGGGAAATATACAAATGTTTTCAAGGTTTTAAGTGGAACTCATAAACTGTTTTGAAAACCCTACACACCTCAGTTTGGTTCCTCCTGAAATAAGAAGGGAAAATCCCAAATGGGTTCATTTTTATCAGTTTTCTCCGTTCTTCTCTCTTGGTTTCCCTAACAGATCCTCCAGGAATTAGAATATGGTCCTTCAGTAGATTGGTGGGCACTGGGTGTCCTCATGTATGAAATGATGGCTGGGCAACCTCCCTTTGAAGCAGACAATGAAGACGACCTCTTTGAGTCCATCTTGCATGATGATGTCCTGTATCCGGTGTGGCTTAGCAAAGAAGCCGTCAGCATTTTGAAAGCCGTAAGACACCCTCTCCCCTTCTCTCTTCTTTTAAAAAAAGATATCTATCTATCTTCCTTCTTCAATCTTAATTTTCCTACAACAATTAAAGGACAGCCACCGCTGGGAGTTCAGCCACAGTTCAGAGGCCGATGACGGTATTAAAGGGGTCCAGGATGAATTACACTTCTTGTGGGAAAGGGACAAAATGTTTGTGTTCCTTGTGGTTGTATTACTGTATAAAAGTATGCACTTGAGAATCATGTTTCAGGAAGGAGGGGGAAAAACACAAGCAAACTCAAGTGCCTTATCAAGCTGACGTTGCACATTGCATGACTGCTATAGAGGGGAAAGGATTATGTAATTAAAGAAATACAGTCTACATGTTTATACTGGGCCCCAATCCAAGACACACTTAACAAACCAGAAACCCACTCTTGAACTTCATTAACCTAGTTCAAGGAGGGAATCATGCAACCCTCTAGCCCTTCTGGACTACATCTCCCAGTAGCCTTAGCTAAATTATCCAATGGTGAGGAATGATGGGAGTTGTGGCCCAATAAATCTGGACATCTACGTGAGTCTCAGTCCTGACTTAAATGTACAACAGGCCATCCAGACTGAGGTTACCTGAAACTGTGGATGTGAGTGAACACCATTAAATTAGAGTTATGTTGAAGCATCTCGAAATTCCCTGAGAGGTAGTCTCTCTAAGAATTTGCTAGGTCCCCTAGTGCACTTTGTGATAATTTCCAAAGAAAGCATACCATAGAATCACCTGGAAGAGCTAGCACATTCCTGTAAGGGCCATTTTTCCCCTGTATGCAGGTAAGTGAAATTGTGAATAATGTTTCTGTGGTTAATCATATATCATATTAATTGCAGTGTGGGTTATTCCCAAAAGCTTGACTGGGCTTACATTCTTTGTGCAAACATTATATGCCTTCTTAGCATTTGAAACTTTTCAGTTGACTTGCCTTTTTTAAAGTAGTATAGTTATGGTTAAATTAATATGTTTTGGACTCTTTGGTCCAGTAAAAGGAGCATCAGCAGTTCATTTAGAACACAAAAAAAAAATAGCTCTGTTCTGGTGTTTTTAAAGCAATTACCCTTTGAATAAAAGAAGTCCATAACTATAATTATTGATGTATCCATCCTTCATTATAAATAAATGGATTCTGACATTGAACTAACTATTAAAACAAAATCTGAAAATTCCTTTCCACCCAACTCTGAATAAGTGCATAGGTTTTCAGTTCTCTGAAAAGCAACAATATGAACACTTGAGAGAAACATACCAGCAAACAGAGGGGGTAACCAGAAGTTTGTAAAAGTAGAAAAGATGTTTAGTATTAAAAACAACAAACCCTCAGGAAGGAAAGCCACTCCTTCTCCCAAAACAAGCTGTTCAGGGTTGAACATGCTCACTGCACATACAATTCTGACCACAGGAAGCCAGAAACCACAAGGAAAGGAGAGAGAAACCGAGTATCCAAGAAGAGACATGGCTGGCTGGAAACCCTCTACACTGAAACACAAGGTTGCCAGATACATTCTGGCCCCTTCTACACTGGCACATACAATCCAGGTTATCTGCTTTGAACTGGATTATATGGCAGTGTAGACTCAGATAATCCAGTTCAAAGCGGATAATGTGTAGCTCTGTATATACTAAAACCAATAGGATTGTTTGAGAATGGAAGTTTCTGTAAAATTGCAGCAAATTAAGTAAATTCCCAAAAGGGAATAGATTCCCAGACCCAGGCATAGACAGCTATCATCATTCTACTTATATTCTAAAAGGAACAAAAGACTGAACATTTCCCCCATCCCAAGCCCGCCTCCAGCTTTCTTCTTCATGCTGCATTGTTTCATTACACTATGTAACACGATTTTTGTTCCTGGGTTATAAATGGCATTTCCTAATTTAATCTATCATAAAAACATGGGGAAAGTTTATTAAACTGCAAAAACTTTGTTTTTTGTGGAATATCCTGCAGCACATTTTGCTATAGTTTTTCAATAAATATCTCATCGAGTCTCAACCGATTCAACATAGTTTGTGGCAGCCACAAAAATAAGGTTTCTTGAGTATAACAGCTAAATACCACACAATTGAACAGGAAATAACACTTTAAAACCAGGAACATATATTTTCAAATTTTGTTACATAGTGTTATCAGTCTTTTTTTGCAGATATGCAGACACTGACTACACGATGCAAACTTCCATGGTAGAGAAAGAAGCCTTCTAATCCAATACTGCTTCTTTACTCTATCCACCCATGGGACTTCCTATTTCAATTACATTCCTGTCTTGCCTTTATGTGTGGTAAGGGATTTTATTCCCTTGTAGGTGCTGACGTAAGACTCTGCTACCAATCCACTCAGTTTTTTTCTTTATAGAAGTAGGACGCTGGGAGTCTCCTTGTCCTTTGCCTCAGTCAATACAATGTTTTGGCTGGCTCTCTGTTTGCTGCCACACTGCAAGGTAGACTCAAGCAATACATGGAGCAAGAGTTGCCAGATGTACAAGCTGGGTTTATAAAAGGTAGAGGAATGAGAGACCAAATTGCCAATATCTGCTGGATAATGGAGGAAGATAGTGAGTTTCAGAAAAAACATCTATTTCTGTTCTATTGACTATTCTAAAGCCTTTGACTGTGTGAATCATAATAAATTGTGGCAAGCTCTTGATGGCATGGGGATACCAAGTCACCTTGTCTGTCTCCTGAGGCATCTGTATAATGACCAAGTAGCAACAGTAAGAATAGACCACAGAGCAACAGACTGGTTCAAGATTGGGAAAGGAGTACAGCAGGGCTGTATACTCTCACCCCACCTATTCAACTTGTATGCAGAACACATCATGTGGTGTGCAGGGCTTGATGATTCTAAGACTGAGTTAAATTTGCTGGAAGAAACATTAACAACCTTAGATATGCAGATGATACCATTTCCATGGCCAAAAGTGAGGAGGAGCTGAGGAGCCTTATAACCAAGGTGAAAGAAGAAATGCAAAAGCTGGGTTGCAGTTGAATATCAAGAAAACCAAGAATATAACAACCAGACTGATTGATAACTGGCAAATAGAGAGAGAAAACATGGAGGCAGTGACAGACTTTATATTTCTAGGGGCGAAGATTACTGCAGATGTAAAATGCAGCCACTAAATCATAAGACATATACTTCTTGGGAGGAAAGCAATGACCAGTCTCAATAAAGTAATGAAGAGAAGAGACATCACACTGGCAACGAAGTTCCGCATAGTTAAAGCAATGGTATTCCCCGTAGTAACCTATGGATGCAAGAGCTGGACTATAAAGAAGGCTGAGCAAAGGAAGATAGATACATTTGAACTGTGGTGTTGGAGGAGAATTCTGAGAGTGCCTTGAAGATCCAACCAGTCCATACTCCAGGAAATAATACACGATTGCTCAGTGGAGGAAAGGATATTAAAGGCAAAGATGAAGTACTTTGGCCACATCATGAGAAGACAGGAAAGCTTGGAGAAGAGAATGATGCTGCGGAAAATGGAAGGAGGGGCCGACCAAGGGCAAGATGGATGGATGGTATCTTTGAAGTGACTGGCTTGGCCTTGAAGCTGGGGGTGACAGGGAGCTCTGATGTGGGCTGGAGGCCATGAAGAGTCAGAAGCAACTGAACGAATAAATAACAAAACATTCTGGGCCAAGCTTTCCAAGCTTCTAATTGTCACCAAAACCATTTCAGGTTTTGAGGCATCTAACTCTGGGATGCAAACATGTTGATCTCTATGATGGGATGTCATATTTTGCAATCACCTATTGTATCCAATAGGAAAAGTGTGACAAGGAAAACAGAACTACCTGAAAAAGCAGATAATTTTCACCCTGAGCTTAAATGCAGTTGTTTTGAAGGTTACGCTACTAGAACTGAATACAACAAGACCCTCATATCTGCAGGAGATATGTTCCTGGCCACACTACGGCTACTTGAGAGCATGGATAACACCAAACGTCTTGAAATTGGCTTGAAATAAGTGGGTGTAGACCCACTACACCATAGAGATATACTGCAGAACCTAGACATTCATGGAGAGATATTCTCTCTAGGAATCATTACATCTTTCATCTCAACCCCATGGTAACCTGTAAGGGAAGCATACCGTAAATTTCTAGATAAACCATATCTAGTAAGTGGGTAAGTAAAACTGCTGATTTAGGTTTCATGTTATGGCTTTCTTACTGTATATGAAAAACATGCCATCCGAGCTTGACGTGAAAACATTTCTACTTCTACTGCTAAGTTGCAGTTTAGAATAAAATACTGCAAAGATCTTAGGTCCATTGCATAGAGTACTGCCACCCAGAGGAACATTTCATGGCCTCAACACAAAATCCATGGGGCTGTAAGATTTGAATTAGCTTTGTGACCCATGGAATTGAAGCGGTACCATTTCACCCATGAATGATTCTAGTTTATTTCCCAAAGAAAGAAAGAAAAGGGGATGAGAGAAAAAAGTAAAGAAAACCTTCTTATCAATAGGTTTTAAGGTGGCTTAGTGGCAGAAACGTCTTCTTTTCCTTGTACTTTAGTGGCATGGCGTTAAACCAAGGAGCAAGAAAAACAGAGGAAATGGTGGGGCGTCAATGTACTTGACTGCCGAATATTAACAAGGGATTAGCTTTGGAAGGCCTTGTTTCCTTACATTGTACTATTAGACATGGGTTTTCTTCATTAGGCACTGTAAATCAAAGCCTTACTTAGACTTCTAAAAGCATTTTTGAGTCACTCTTGTAGAATAGCCTTTGGTGCCCATGAAAATTATTTTCATTGCTGCGTTTTCCTTTTCTCTGCAGTATTTATCTTTGTCTTCCAGAAACACTATACAATCTCTGCAACCAGGGCTACTTTGAAACTAAAAGCTGTGAGAATCCTGTACTTTTAGTTTCTCTAAAGGAAAGCCGAAATCTTTGCAGTGCTCTTTTGGCCGAGGTCCCATTCATTTCCAGAGCTTTCTTGACATTAGACAGCCCAGAAGTTATTAAAATGTTTAAGTATCTTGTGACTTCTGGGAATTCAAAACCTTTATTTAAGTCTTAGACTTGATTCCCTTGAAAGATGAGAATAACACGGGGAATGGAGGAACTGCAGCTTAACTCTGCACGCAAAAGGCCCTAAAATTATCCCTGGCAGCTTGAATGCAGACCAGAAGCCTGTAGTCCTCCAGATGGTGACCAACTATCTCATCAACCATCTTTTATTAGAGTTTGGAAAATCAGGTTTTTTAAAATGATATTTTTTAAAAAGATCTCTTATTGATTTTTCTTTTTTCTTTTTACATGAGAACAGTTGGTTGTGTTGTTAGTTGGCTACTTCCTTTTTAGTTACTTATGTTTTTAAAGATATACTTTAAAATGGAAATCTTTCCAATGTACTTCTAAAAAATAACAGAGTAGTATCCAAAGACCAATGGGCAAGCATTACTTAATGCAGTAAGAAAAGAATTTAGCAACATTATAGTCTGTCATGTTACTTTTTCGAAAGTAACTATGTTAGTAGTTGTTAGTGTTGATATCAAAACAAGTAAAGTGTTACAAATCATAGCATTAGTTATGATACTATCTCTCACCATTGGCCAGGTTTGCTAAAGCTGGTAGGAACCATAGATTCAAAAACTGTTTCATCTCAGCAGGCTTTTAATTTTTCTTATCTGCAAATGTTTGCTGGAGGTCGTCAAATTAAGGATGTTGAAGCATCCTTAAATATGAATACAGTTGACCCTCCACATTTGAGGGTTTGACTTTTGTGGATTTGAATATCTGCAGATTTGATTAAAATGTTCTCATTAGGAATCTCTAGGTCTGTGGTTCTCAACCTGTGGGTCCCCCTGTGTTTAGGATTTCTGGGAGTTGAAGGCCAAAACATCTGGGGACCCACAGGCTGAGAACCACTGCTCTAGGTCCTCCAGTGTGATTTTATGGTCAACTCAGCAGAAGGGGCATAAAATTGTGACTGGTGAAACCCAGAATAGATTCCCTTGGTTGTAATATCACTACAGAAAGTCAGATCAGACCAAGCCAAAGTGCACTCTTTCAAGGGTCGTGACTTGGCTTGATAGTGTAATCCTCCCGTGCTCACAATATAGTTAATATTGGATATATTTTGTTTCTGTTCTAGTTCATGACAAAAAATCCAAATAAGCGACTTGGCTGTGTGGCAACCCAGAATGGTGAAGATGCCATTAAGCAACACCCATTCTTTAAGGAAATCGATTGGGTTCTTCTAGAACAAAGGAAAATCAAGCCACCCTTCAAACCTCGGATTGTAAGTAGTGATTTGAGTTTGTACAAGAAAAAGTGTTTGAAAGTGTGTAGCATACCAGCTGGTTGATTTCACTTATGATATTCAGAGTGCAATATTGCAAAAGCTCATATGGTAAATATGTCCTGTGCTAAATATAATCAAGTGCTTGGTTGCTTCAGAGGTAAGTGTCATCTTAGTGAATGATGCAGTGAATTAAAAAAAAGATTTATTCTCTCCTACTAACACATGGAATCCTGTTTTTGAAAAAGTGGGTCCCCACTTTAAATATCTTAGAAGATACCTGTTTTCAGCTAAATTTTTTATCATGAACTGATTAGGAAACTTATCCCACTGCCACATTTTCATCACTAAACTTACAGGTAAGATAATCATATGTTGACCATCGTCTACTGCATTATTCAGAACGTATGAATTTACCCTATGTTTCCATGGTATCTCTGATCAAAACATATCCATACTGGAATGTACATTCACTCCAGATATATACTGCAACAGTCTCTACATCAGGGAAGCTTTGATCTGTGGTATTTATAAAAATAACAAAGAGAAAAGACTTTACTTGAGAGACATGCCAATGGGATTTGCCAGTTTCAGGATATTTCAATCCTTTTTACAGCCAATGTCTCTGTACACAATACAGTCATCTCCTTTTTTTTTCTTTCCCCCACCAATCACATTGTGTTGGCTTATTGAGTGATTGGCTGAGGCTAAGGATATTTCTAGAAGCTTCTGTTTTGACTAGAAATATAGTCTTAGAATTCAGTTAATTTTGGTAGCACTTGAAAGTTTGTGGAGACTACTGTTTTGACTCAATGTCCCCATGTTTCCAAAGATGATTCCTGAGTACAGGAATGTCCTTGGTACACATTTCTGCACTACATCCTTTTAAATAGATATATGCCTTAAGAAGCTTCAAGTTTCCTTGGACATAGTTCCTTCTTTGCATTTCTTATGTTTCTCAACAGTTCCAAATCCTTGTTTCTAATGCCATGGAAACATAGAGTCATAGAGTTGGAAGAGACCTTATGGGTCATCCAGTCCAACCCCTTGCAAGAAGCAGGAAAATCTCATTCAAAGCAGCCCCGACAGATGGCCATCCAGCTTCTGCTTAAAAGCCTCCAAAAAAGGAGCCTCCACCACAGTCCGGGGGAGAGAGTTCCACTGCCGAACAATTCTCACAGTTAGAAAGTTCTTCCAATGTTCAAGAGGAATCTCCTTTCCTGTAGTTTGAAGCCATTGTTCTACGTCCTAGTCTCCATGCAGCAGAAAACAAGCTTGCTCCCTCCTCCCTATGACTTCCTTTCACATCTTGATACATGGCCATCATGTGTCCTCTCAGCCTTCTCTTCTACAAGCTAAACATGCCCTGCTCTTTAAGTCATTCCTCATAGGGTTTGTTCTCCAGACACTTGATCATTTTAGTCACCCTCCTCTGGACACACATAACCTCTGAGAATTCATTTTGCAATTGATAGCTTGCTAGTACTTTCCCTGGATACTTCAGTAGACTCTACAGTGGACTCAAATGTATGGTCTGTTATGTTGTTGTTGAGCATTAATATATACTCAGAACTATGCATTGTTATTACTTTTTCAAAGAAATATATTATGATTATGGCAGATTTCACTAAGAATATTAAAGGTTTTTTTTTTAAATTGTTCCAAGGATTCAAAACCTTAGAATAGATTCACATATATTATATCAATTAATAGCAAGCTATATCTTGGATAATGAGCCATTCAGATTAATTTCTGCAAATGGATATTTTTCATATCCCTCAGTATCAATCTGATGTGTAACTGAAAGTGTACATCAGTTGAAAGCCATGATGTATCAGGTGATGAAAGAGAAGAACATCCTGTCTTGAATTATCCTCAGTAATATGTATTATTTAAACCCAGTTTGACTATCTCACATTTGATCCAGTTCTGTTATTGATGTCATTTAATCCTAAGTATAACTGTACATCCCCTCTTAATTCTGTTCTTTTCTAACACTTTTCTATCACAATTTGAAGTCCTTCAGTTAAAAAACACACAACACTTAAATGCAGAGTTCCAATGAACTTACTTGTATTTACCTTTAATCATTATCCATCTTTTTCCCATGCGCATTATGATTAAATATGTCATTTGCTGGCTCTTATCCATGCAGTCTTTCTTTTACCCTCTTGAATGGCTTCTCCTCCTCCTTCTTCTTACTAATAATAACAGTCAATGATGGCACCAACTTCAGCCCTGCCAGTGGTAGATAGAAAGGTTGCCCAAAACGTGATATATTGTGCTTGTTTAAGATTTTGCTTCTACATGTGGTAGTTAAAATAAACTGCATGTTGGAATAGTGATCTGTGATGGCAGAAGCAAGATAGTCATCAGCCCACATTAGATTTATGTAGATTTAAGTCATAGCATCCACACCTCTAATTAGATCTTCCAATGAGGTAGCAGCCTTAAGTTCATGGGACTTGTCCAGGAATAAAACCCTAAGATTTTGTGACACCAGAAAGAAAAAAGGAGTGGGTTTTTGGGATGCGGTGGAGATAACATATCACCCAAGACATGTGACAAATTTGATCTCAAAGTCAGGGTTCAGGACTAGTCCAAGAGCAAAGAATGCTCAGAAATCTAAACAAAAGCCCAGAAGACCTTAATGCTCAGGCAAGATACCAAGCAAAACAGGAAGTCTTTTATACTCCTTCCTGTCCAAGAGATGACAATGGGTTATCATAACCAAAGAATACGCTACCATCACAGCAAGGTATACTAAACTGCATTTCTATTAGCTCATCACATGGGTCAGCTTTGCACAGAAACAAAGATTTCTAACTGTAGTCCCAGCAAGTTTATTCCTCCCAATGAACACATTTATACCCCATTCGTAGACAGAATTATAGAATCGTAGAGTTGGAAAAGACCACAAGGGTCACCCAATCCAACATCCTGCCATACATCAGGTTGCTTTTTTAAAAAAAAATGATATGCCCTGAGTGTTGTGTCTTGACTGGGAAATTTTGACTTTAGTTGCAGCAAAATAACTACAATTTTGAAAAGCCACCGTATGTAAATAATGAAAACCTGTTACACCAAATAAGCATCCTCGGAGAAAGCTGCCCATTTGTACCTTTGCTTGAAGCTCTAGCTTTGCTTCTTCTAATCAGTTATCAGAGGCAATGGATAACTCTTTGTCTCATGTGTGGTTGTACTAATAAATACCACTTAAGTCACAATCACTGAGTCCCCTCGGGGAGAAGGGCGGGGTATAAATGTGTGTAATAATAATAAAAATAATAAAATAATAAAATAAATAACTGCAAAATCTTCCACAGTCATCCAAGGGGGCCCATTGCAACTCTACTAGACTCAGTTTTCTGAGCTGGTCTTATTCCAGTTGGAAGGCAAAACAACTGCCAAGTACACTCAGTCACAAACCACTCAAATTCCAGTCTGTGTTAGCTTTCCATGTTCATAAGCCTCTTCCCTTCCATTTTCACATCAATCTCCAACTTTTGAAATTAAAAACTATGTGAAAAAGTACATTTCAGTAATTAGTTTCAACACAGTTTATTCTACAATCTCATTTTGGCATGTTTTGAGCTCTGGACCATATTACAATATTTGTGGAAATAGAATTTGAAGGTTTTGGAAATGTGATTCAAATCATAATTAAATCCTGGAATTATCCTTATTGATACTTCTTACCGTCAAATACTATAAATATAATGTACCTCCAGTGCTAGATCAGGGGCAAGTGTACTAAATCCACAAGGTGTTTGTAAAATGTTATAGTTGCACAACCCAAGAACTCAACACAATTTACTTTTATTCTGTATCAAAGGTGGGGGGAAATGCGGTCCTCTTGCTGTTGCTGGACTGCAAATCCCAATTTGCTCACAATTAACTCCCCTTATTAAAGCTGTTGGGGCTTGTAATATAAAAGATCTGTAGGGTCACATGATTCCTAGTCCTGTTTTAGGAGGAGATTTGGGGTCAAACTGGGCAAAACATTTATCATAACAACCCCAGGGTGCTGCCCTAAGTTGTGAAAGATGTAATAATAAGTGATTTTCTTTAGCTTGTCTGCCATATATTTATTTTGTGGTTGGTCATGGGAAGGTAAAGATTTGTAAGGCTGATTACTGAGGCATTTAATCTCTCAGGGAGTTCAGTTATGGGAAGAAAAGAGACAAATTCTAGGAAATATGCATTCTTGTTAATAGTTAGATCGAACCCAAGTTCTCTATCATTCCTATTTGCAGAAGTTGGGCACAGTGCACAAATTGCAGTTTGCACTGTAGTTGGACAGAGTCAAATTAATTGAGAAATAGAAGAATTGGTGGCAGGAGGTTTGTGGTCCTGACAGCAAGAATTAACAGGAACTTATACTAAGTGCAAACACAACAGTTGAGGAGTACCTCTCTCTCGGTTGTGATACTGGTGGGCCTGAGCTAAAGTGAAACAAATACCGAGGAAAAATGCAAAATACTACTTCTCTCAGGTCCTTGCAATCATTCAGTTCTCCTTTTGCCTCACCCATATTTAACAACAGCCATTTTGCTAATCACCTATATGAATACCTTACAGTTTAACACCCGCTGCCGCTCTTTCTCTCCTATCATTTTCATTTTGGCCTCCTTATCATGCAAGCACTGCTTCTAATGTTAGACTGAAAGAACTAACAAGTCAGCTCCATATCCAGGAAGATATAATATCAGATGTGCTTCAGTCAGTTAGTAAGGTCTGACTGAAAGCAGTGTGTTAATTATTCAAGCAAGATAGGTGCTAGAGGAACTCGTGAGAACCCCATTGCACTCTACATTGAACTCCTTTCCATGGATGGAACAGGGTGTATAAGCCCTCAAAGCAGGCACCTACGCTGTTCATACTACACTAATATAGCATTGTGGTTCAGTTTTGAATGACATGCCAACATCCTATTGCATCTTGTAATTTGGTGAAACATTAGAGCTCTCTGGGTGAGAATCTTAAATGCCCTTCCCTGAACAAAAGTGTTCTATAGCAAATCAAACCTAAACTCTACCTGAAAGCCAATATTGAGACTACTGTACTTTGGACACATCAAGACAATAATATTTGGTAAGGTAGAGGGCAGTGGAAGGTGGAAGATGCATTGCAAATGTACAGACGCTATCAAGAAAGCCACATCCTTGGTTCTGCAAGACCTGAATAGTTGATGATAGGGTAACATGAAGGTCTCTCATCCATAGTGTTGCCATAAATTGAAGTCTACTTGATGGGAGTTAAAAAAAAAACCCCACAAATCCCATGGTTCCATAAGATGTTGCCATGGCCAATAAAGTGGGATCATGGCTCAGTAATTCTGTTGTGTGAAAGGGCCCAAATCTCTGCTCTGCTGAGGGAAGCACAAGGTAAAGGCAGACGTATTACATGGGGAAAGGGGCCTGTAGACTATTTTTGCACCAATACCAGGCCTAATCCCTTCACCCAACTAAAATTATATATGAAAAAAATCCAGATATTTTGAAGCCATTATAGAAATGGAACCTATATATATTTAACTTCTTGGTTTGGAGGTGGTATCTTTAATAACAGACTTTCTGTGTCTAAAACAGAGGTTATCGTCATTAATACCAGCAGCACAAAGGCAATGTAATCTAGCAGTTATGAATCCTGTCCTCTATGTGTTTGTTAAATCCACATAAACTCCTATAATGCAATTTCAGTTAGGCAGAAAAACCAAAAAAGATATGAAGCCCCTGGTAAACTGACGGACTCAAGTGTGACTGTTGCATTGCATTTGCCTATGTGGTTACTGTTTGATTCCTAATTCCAGGTTTAGGTGTTTATCCCCTCTGCTTGAACAAAGCCATAGTTACTATAGTCCATCAATACTCCAGGTTTAAACATAATTACTATAGTCCACCTACACCCTTGGGGGGGGGGGGTCATTCCACCATCCTAGGATTAAATTGTGCTTGTCCAACTCCCTCCCGACTTCTCAGATCACAGGATGCTGATGCCATAGTTCTGGCTGTAATTGCTAAATTCAAAATTGTTCTATATGTATTTTGTTTAAAACTCTCTGTGCAGTATTCTTGCTCCTTATAAGTCTTGTTTTAATGATACCAGCAACTTCTTAGATTTTTCAGTATTGTACTGCAGCAAAATGTCTTATTTGAATAAAGAAAGATAAACACTCTTTGTTAAAGAAAAACACTAGAACTACAAATCCTCATACCTACCAAATGTTTGCAGCCAGAACTCGGGGAAAAACCTCACCACAATTTTCCAAAGTCTTCCTTTGCTAATGTTTTTGAAAATTGTGCAGAGACAGACATTTCTGCACGCAACACCATACATTGCATAAATCTGTGATTATTTCATTTTTATTATTAAATATAATAATATAATAATAATAATACAATGATGGTGATGCCACTGATAACATATACCATTTAATGCTGCTTGAAGACAGCTTCAGTGTGTGGCGTTTGCATGTTGCAAACATGTTGAAGTGTACTTCAAGGGCTTTAAAACAAGGTACACAAATTTGGGGGATACTCCAGAATAGATCTCCTAAGGCAGTGGTTCTCAACCTGGGGTCTCCAGATGTTTTTGGCCTACAACTCCCAGAAATCCCAGCCAGTTTACCAGCTGTTAGGATTTCTGGGAGTTGAAGACCAAAAACATCTGGGGACCCCAGGTTGAGAACCGCTGGCCTAAGGTGCATCAGCATGACTCAGGGGAAGTTGAAAAAAAAAACCATTTTCTGTGCTGTCAAGCTGCAGTCACTGCGGATGCTGAAACTGGTTTGATGGAAGCTTTTCTGGTGCATGTAAGCACCATCCAGCCCCTGAACTGGTTCCAGAGCTTATAATGTAGTCACTGAAACTGCTTCCCTCTGCTAGTTTTACCCGCAAATAGGTAGTCAGTGTAGTTGTGCCCATAGAATCAGGGTGACAGTTTCCAATAGTTTGCATTGAACTGTTGTTTTGTGTAGATGAAAATAAATATCCCATTTACCTGATCACGATCTGAGGCTGTAGCCCAAATACCACCAACTACATAAGACAGAGGTGTTGACAGACTGGGAAACCACAAGGTTTGCCAAAATCTAAAAACACAATTAAAAAAAGAAGACCTTAAGGGACCTTAAGGAAACATATATCCCCCAAAACCCAATGAGAATTGTATGTGGGTAGGAGAAATGGGAGACCGAGTGGGAGTGAAATGGAGTGGGTGGATGATTAAAACAATAACTACTGCACCATGCCACATTTTGTTACAGTCCCATTTGTATAAATCTTTTTATAAACAACAGGACAGTAGAGTTGGAGCAGAAAACAGATTGCAAAAAAATGTGGCTGGAATCCTTAAAGAGGGACTTTCCTTCTGGAGGCAACATTTTAAACAGAAAGAACCTAGTAGAAATTTGCTGTGTGCGTTTTCACTTTTTAATGACGGTGAACAAATTATGTTCAAATTAAACTAGGGTTTTCCTCCCCTTGTTCTGCTCAGTTGCAGTCATAATGTCGCATATGCAGTTTCTCACCAAACCTGTCCTAGGCATAGGATTATGTCTTTGCAGTTTGAGTGGTAAATAAAATAAAGCTAATCCCTTCTTAAAATGCGATGTCCTTCAGTAACAGAAATGGGAACACTAGAAAGGATCGGCCAAGTAAATTTCTTTTTGTGTGAATGTTCTCTCTTTTCAAGTTTGCTTCAGTGTGAATGTCCCTCTTTAAGGTAAGGTCTACAATGTGGGGGAAAATGTTCAGGTAGGTCCATTTTTAGGCCTAATATACAAATGTGAGGTGTCCTCCCCCCCACCAGTCTCATATATTTCCATTCAGTCATTGGGATGCATGGCAAATGGCATATAAGCAGGCGGCGGGAGCACAAGGGGAGGGGGCTGAACTGCATGCATTTGCATGGAATGTATTTTGCTCAGAGCAACTTTGGGCAGTGGAATTGACCCATAAACCATTGTAAAACACTATTTCATGGATTCCCTCAAGTTCCTTTGGTACCCTTATCTCAGGATGTTTATTTTGGTGGTTGGACTGAGATATAGAAGTAAATTTCCTAACTGACCTGCACCAAGCTTAGACCCGCTAATATAATAATGCAAATGAACGTAGAGACTTAGAGCAAAATCTCCAAGTGATATAAGCTAGTATTTGGCCATGGCTGCAAGAATGAACAATTTCAAAGGTTTTCTCCCCATTGGACAAGAATTGCAAGACTTTTTGTGCACTTTTTTAATGAATTTTGTATTTGGAGACTTTTTTCGTGAAAATTTCATTTTTCACATACAGTATTGGGGGGGATCTATGCGCTCCATTAATTATTTACTATACTAATGGTTTTTTCAACAACAACAAAAAGACATAGACTGCCAAAATCATTGAAAAACGAACAACTGCTCCTACCTTATACTGCATCAAGATGTGTCAAAACATCCTTTCTCATCACAGGTGGGAAAGTTTCCAAGTATATGCTTAATATCCACCATATTTTGTGGCAAGCTTTAATATTATGCTTACCTTAAGAAATAAATACATGTCACCCATAATGGCATCTAAGAGCCCTCCATATACTGAGGAGACTGGTACTGTGTGTCTGTAAGAATCTGTCTTTCAAATGTCCCTTCTTCTAATCAACTTTTTCTGAAGGTAAATAATTACAGTGTTAAAAGGATTTGCATAACTGACAGACTTTCCCTATAAACTGCTTTTCCCTGAGTTTCTATACATGTCCCTGGTCTTGATATGACAAACATATTCAGATCAGTGGCTGTAGGAGAAACACTGTGGATACTTGACATGAGTAAAGCTTGAAATAGGAGTGAGAGTGGACCCTATTATTCCAGTAGCAATAGCAGTTCTTCACATGTTTCTAGTAGTATTTAAGGAACACATCCCATGGGTTCTGGGCTACATTTCCATGTGCTTCAGCAGCAGAGTCCCACAGGAGACCCATAGAGGCCATCACATGACATAAAGTACTTTCAGTAGAACTCTGTGGAAATCTGTTTCTGCACCTCGTGGAAATAGAGCTCAGAATGCATTTTGCGGAGTCAGGTACTACCCGACTCCAAAAGTGATTAAAGCGGGGGAAAGATGAACCTTGATGAGGAAAGGGCATGGGATGGCTGGCTATCCCAGAAGACAGACCTCAACAGGAGGGAACAGAGTCAGATGGTTCCCTTCACTTTCCCCTGCTTATGGGATGAGGTCCAAAGTGAAGTCTGTCAACCATTTATAGAAAATCATCTTCACTTGTAAATGGAATTGCATTGCTATTCTGCTTCTGAAGACAGGTAATTTGTACACTCTTGTATTCAATAGGAGTACCATTGAACCTAAATTCTCCTCCATCATCCTCCACAGCCTACCTGGGGTTGCCATTCTGTGAGGGGCAGGGTAGAGATAAATGCATTAGCTATACACTCTCCTGCCTTTCTGTGTTGCCATTCACCATATAGGAGAGCTGAAAGTATTCACTGTGAAGTAAATCCTGCCAGTGACTCTACCTACATAGTGTGTATGTGCATGTTTTGTCAAGTTGCCTGTTGTTTTAAGGCAGCTCCATGACCTTCATAGGGATTTCGTAAGGCAGGAATACTCAAAGGTAGTTTTGCCAGTTCCTGCCTCTGAAATATAGTTTACAGCTTCTGTTATACATGGTGGTCTCCTATATAAATTCCAAACAGAGCTGGCCATGCTTAGCTTCCAAGATAGGGTACCCTGCTTAATTTAAAACTCAGGTCTTTCTGTATGTGATAGGAGTTGCCTGTCTAATACATAAGAATGCAACAGAAGTTATAAGTGATAAGAATGCAACAGAAGTTATGGGACCAATTGGCATTTTCTTATTCACAGCTGGGAAGATCAAGATTTACTGGGCAAGTCAAGCCCAATCCTACCATTTCTCAGAGTGAAATGATCCCTGAAGGCCAGAAGTGACAGGAATGGGTGGGGAAGGCAATAGCAACCTCCTGGTTGTGCTTCCATATTAGAAGTCACCGTTGTATGCTCCATGTCGCTTGCTCTGTCATCCCTCAGTTAGTCAGACACTCATGATCTTCTCACCAGTGTTGGAAATAAGATTAAATTGCTCCTCTACTTATCTCTGTAAGTGGGATTGGAGGTCAGAAATCATCTTGTTCTTTGGGCAGCAAGATATTGTTGGCCAATTCTGGACAGATTTAGATTGAGGATTTTATTCAGTTTTAATTAACATTTCATTCCTATACAAAATGTTTCAGGATCACTGGATTGGAGTAGCCTTGAACTTAGCCAGCTATTCAGTCACTGGATCAAGTATTGGCTCTCTGGAGAAATCATTTTCTAGAGCAAACATCTCTGAACCTGAAGCTGCCTTGTGACACAAAATATATACAAGATTAGTCTTATTCAAGTGTACAAAAAAAAAAGAATGAAAGTGAACATGTATGGCATGTGAATACCCAACTCCTTGCGTCTTTCATCATCCCTCTCCCTATATGGAGACCGACAGTATAGAGTCCCTCCATATGAATAGGAATACTAATTTATCAGGTTTTAGGATTACGTTAAATCCTCTGTGCATGGCAGAAACAGTGGAAGGAGGAGCTAGATAGTTTCAGTGCCTGGGCTAAGATGACTGTTGAAACTATAACTTGTAGACTAACATGCTTTTTTATTTTTATTTGACTTGCTTCAGTCAAGTCAGCAGATTGCTTCATCACAGGGCAACCAAGAAACTAGACGGTGGACAGAAACAAAAACAACAACAACAACAACAACAATAATAATAATAATAATCAACTTTATTTGTATATTGCCCTATCTCCCCGAAGAGACTCAGGGTGGTTTCCAACACTTATGGCAAACATTCAGTGCCAACAAAGAAGCATATGAACAAATTACATCAAAACAAAATAAGTCAAAAAAAAAAAAAAACCAACCATTACTAGAACTTAATACCAAATCACAATTATCCAAAAGAAGTCATTCAGCTCATGACTTACGGTATAGTAATGATAGAGAGGCAGGAAAATAATAATGAACAGTATGAATCATTCCTTTTTTGGTAAACCTATTTGTTCATTTCATACACTTATTTGTTCTTTGTAAGATACCTAAGAGAACTTATCTCAAAAAACCAAAAAGAAGATCAGGAGAAACAGCATATTTCAACTCCAGTTCCAAAGTCATATTGACATTTTCCACAGAGAACCAGCAGTATACTATTGAAATGTGGAAAAGGTAGGAATTTTGTTGGACTGCAGATAGGCAAAAGGCAAAATAGTTAATAGTGAGGAATGCTGGGAGTTACAGTCCAAGAATGTCTACAGGGATATTTCTATCTGGTGTAGAAAGAGATGGTTAGGTAAGCAGGTTGCCTTATGATGCATCTACGAAGCATCATGCATCTCCATCAAAGAAGCTGGCACATTCTCTTGCACAGTTCAAAGGATATCATTTTAAACATCTGAAGCCCTACTAAGTGAAAATGTTTTAGGTGAGGTAAAGATTTTAATTTACTCTTCTAAAGACTATTGTTTGGATCCTGATTTACCCTTCTATGCACAGAAGAGCATTTTCCATTCATGAAAAGGAATTCAATCCAATAGAGACCACTATTGGGGAATAGTAGAGTTGTCTGTTCTCACTGAGCATTATCCATAATGTTCTAAAGTATCCCTGGTCCCTTCTAATCAGATGGTCCTTTCTGATTTGAGTAATTTGGTCTCAATCTCAAAGTCTTTCAGTGTGAATTTGTGGTAAATTTCTGCCAGAAGTTGACCATAGAATCACACTGAAGGGCCTAGAGATTCCAAGAGAGGTCTTCTCTCAGGCAAAAAAAAAAAGGCTTTTTAATTGTGGTTTTCCCCACTTACGATGTGATCCTTCACCCCTAACTACCATAAATGTGGAGGGTTAACGGTGCAGTAATGTGAAGTATCTAGAGAAAAATAAAAGAATTGCCCCTTCACCTAAAGCATGTAAAAATGGATATTTGGGAAGGTTACTAATTGGCTTCATATCACTGAGTGTCACAATGATTTTGAGATTACAAATCCAGAAGATCCCATTTGAATGTTCAGATCCAGAAGATCCCACCTTTTTCTTGTACACATTTTATCACTCATTCTCACACACCAGGAAAGTAGTAAATTCCTACCTTTGCAACAACCAGAAAAGCAAGACATACACTAGAGTAAGATGGAGTAATACTTGAATATGTCACTAATAGGAAACAATCTAAATATATAAATTCAGTGAAATATACCCTTTTCATGTGTGTATTTGTGTGTATAACCACACAAACACGCCCTTTTCACTCTTTCACCCATATATACACACAGATATACAAAAGTTCATATGCATATGCAAATATCTACAAAATACACAGACCATGCTCCCTTAAGTTTCCATTATTGTTATTTGCCTCAGTGTCTTTTTTATTTTAAAATCTCAGTGATCTCCCATCACTTGCTTCTTTTTCATTTTTTAAGGGATGGTCCAGTTCCTTTTGTTCTTTATTGTTGCCTGAAAAAATGGTTTTTTTTCTCCAGTTGGCATTTTTTGTGTTAAGAAGACAATTGATCCCCCTCCCAACCATTTAGTTCCAATATTAAAATGTGTTCAAGATCCTAGGATCCCAAAAGTCAGACCGCAAATAGTATTTGCTAACTGTATTATATTGTTGTATTGTACTATTAAAACAAGGTGTATCTAAAATAATATAATGATACCAAAGGGTTTTTTTTTTTTGAAAGACTGACTTACCACAATGAGTGGTCACTAACTTAAACCAATATAAACTCATTTTTTAAAAGATAATAAAAATATACTACACGGACATCTCACTGCAAAGCCAGTTAATCAACCAAATGCTTGTTTTAAAAGTCTGTCTTCTAATGGGAAGCAAGCAGAGAATGGGCTAGTTTACGTCTTGGAAGCAACCCTCTCCCATTTGTTGTCATTATCCACAATTATGTCAACTAATGGCAGCCCCATGAAATAGAGACCTGCCACCAATAATGCTGCTGTGGTCTTATAGACTTAGGGCTTGATTGAGTCTACCCTTTTCTATTGCAGTCTTTCTTTTTTCCTATTGCCTTACCTAGCTTCATTGTCTTTTCAAGGAAGTCATATATTCTCATGATATGGCCAGGCCAACCTTTCCACCAATCTACTCAGCAGTATTTTTTCTCCTCCTCAGACTGCAAAAGCATGACCAGTGTACACTTAAGACTTCATCCTACTGACAGATTCCCTTCTTATGCCGGGGTGTCATGCCAGTTTAAGCTGTCAACGTCCTTTCTCACCATAATCTCCTGTCATTTGAAAGACTGGATTTGGAAGGCAATACTCTTTGGATCAATAGTGGTTTCCCAGTCCACACTGAATTCTATTATATACCAAGGTAGAAAAGTGACCACAAAGCAGATTTTTAAAACAGGACAATATAGTGGAAATATAATACAACAGCTTGATAACTACTGTAAAGTAGGAAGATGGCTCAAATAGCTGAGATATCTTCTGTACATGTTTATAGATTTCATGCAAAGAGGAATTCTGATCTCTTACTGGTACTGGTGGTAGGAATGTATAATTCTAGTATTTGCATATACAGTAGAGTCTCACTTATCCAAGCTAAACGGGCCGGCAGAAGTTTGGATAAGCGAGTATCTTGGATAATAAGGAGAGATTAAGGAAAAGCCTATTAAACATCAAATTAGGTTATGATTTTACAAATTAAGCACCAAAACATCATGTTTAACAATAAATTTGACAGAAAAAGTAGTTCAATACGCAGTAATGTTATGTTGTAATTACTGTATTTACGAATTTAGTTCCAAAATATCATGATATATTGAAAACATTGACTACAAAAATGGCTTGGATAATCCAGAGGCTTGGATAAGTGAGACTCTACTGTATTTCCTTCCTGGAGGATTTTTTTTCCATGTAGTTTTTGTACTCAAATTCATTTCAACACTACCAATTATTTTTTCAGTTTCATCCTGTATTGACGTATGATAGTATGATATTTCTTCTCCTTTGGAGACATCAATCCTATAACTTCCCTTCCCAGTCTCATTCCTAGTAACGACAGTGATCAGAGGTTAATGGAGTACACAAAGTGCAACTTTAATGCTTATACCAACTACAATAAACTCCTTTCATGCTATAGTAGGCAAACAAAAAAGAACTATAATTTTTGTTGGCCTAAAAATACCACATGTGCTTTTTTTCATAAGGTGTAGGAGGGCTATTTCCCAAAAAGCAGCTAAGAACAGAGTTTTCTTGGCATCAGTCACTATTTTCTTGGCTAAATATATTTGGAGTGGAGAGTAGAGGTTTAAAGTTTTAGAAGAGATCTAAGAAAGGATACAAAATTATTGTCAATAAACAACCATTCTGAACATAGGCAGGGATAAAAAATAGGGATTGAAAGAGTTTTCCTTGGGGTACGATTTCCAGAATCCCCAGTTACCAGAACTAGAAATCAGTCTACCTAAAAAATAAAGTTTCCTAATTCTGGATTAAGAGTGCATCCAGACTTATTAGACCAGTAAATCCCAGATTTTGTTCCTATTTTCCCCTGTTATTTGGGGGATTCATACCAGTTTTATCACAAAACATTTTATTTCAGCTCCCGCTAGGATAAGAGACTTTTCATGCTTGTCCCCAGGTTAGTTTATTTTAACTTAGTATAAAATTGGAAGTAATGGGAACAAAATCTGGGATTATTCAATCAGTCTCAATTCACCTGTTAGTCACAGTGTCATCTAATGGGCAGTATTTCTGTTTTTTTGTCATGTTCATGCCAAATTTAGAATCAAATGGTAATATCACCCGCAGGCAAGATAGGACTGAATCCATGTTTTACTTATCAAACTTATTGCTGTTCAAAACCATACTTTCTGCTGTCTGCTGTTCCATCGCATCACTATCAAACTTCTCCGTAAGAGTCAAACTGGCTTATCCAAAACCATTCTTGCTTCTGCAATCTTGCTTGGTCATCTACATTTTCTCCTGTATGAAGTGGCCCTTTTGATATGTCATTTCAGAAGAACTGACTTCTCCTAGAAGTCAAACAAATGAAACAAAACAAGCTCACACCACCACCACCACCCACAACACTATTTCTGTGTTTTTGGTTCTGTTTGTGCCAGTAAAGTTCACCCTTCATCCATAACTTTCTGCTTTTCTTCCTCAGAAAACCAAAAGGGATGTAAATAACTTTGATCAAGACTTTACACGAGAAGACCCCATATTAACGCAAGTGGATGATGCAATTATAAAGCAAATCAACCAAGAGGAATTTAAAGGCTTCTCGTATTTTGGAGAAGAGCTGCTGCCATAGGAGCCCTCCCTGCACCTCAAATCGTGACCACCAGATCACTGACTCTGCAAGATGTGGTCCTGGGAAGATCCTCCAGACAGAACATCAAGAACTACTACTCTTACCATGAGCCCAGATACCCCACCAATTCCTTTACACTATTATCTATCTATTTATTATTTTTCTCTCATCTTTGATCTGGAGGCTCTCATAACATCTGTCTCACAAAACAATGCAAAATATTTTGTATCAGGATTTGTAAGTGTAACACATTGCTGTTGTTTCTTGCTGCTGCTTTATTGTTCTTAAAATTCAATGTGGACCTTTTTTTAATTCCCAGAAAGAGTGTGCACCCCCCCCCCTTTCCACCCCCACCTCCCATGCATGGAAGTATGCCACTGAAGTGAGCCTACAAATCATATATAAGATGTACTGCACCAACATAATATTGGATACAGACTTTGAGATCTAAAGCCAGTTGTTACTTCCAGTTAGAGTAGGCCTATTTAATCAGTGCGAACTTGGAACGTCACCACTTATGTAAGTTCCATGGCTTAGTCGATCTCCTTTATTTGACACTAACAATTGGATCAAAGCTTTATTTTGGTTAAGTCCTTTTCTTTACAGTGGGTCTACTCTATGTATGCTAAAGTCAGGATTGACTCTATTGTGTTTTGACAGGATTGTGCAGGCATTTTGACAGCTTGGGTACAGATCTAAAGTGTGCCCAGCAACATGACTAGGACCCGACAAAAGATTTGTAGTCCTTTTCTAAGCACATGGATACATATTTAGGCCCAACTAGATATTCCTAGTGAGCAACATCTGAAAAATATAAAATTGTAGGTAGGAGGATCCCACTCTAGATCAGCACGTTGGAATGGAGGTAAGGGATATTAAGTCTTGCTGTGGTCCTGATCTAGATCAGTGTGGGTCCAAATCTGCAATTTTCCCTATAAAAAAGCTTCTATTGGAATGAAATCAGATCTCTTTTCTCCTCTCAGTGCAACCTATAGGAATGGATCAGGGAAGAATGGACAACCCAGGACAGGACTTCAGTAAGGAAGAAAGGTCCTCCAATTCATTTATGAGTCATTTTTAGTTTGATCTTTATTCCTCCATTAAGGTATTTTCAAACTATCATCTCAGATTTCTAATGAGCATAAAACTATGAACCTGAGATGTGTATATGAGAAATCTGCCACTGAATTTCCAACATTAGCTAAGGTTCTAGACTGAGCGTAAAGGTCAAACTATTCACCATTTCCACTCCCATATAAATCATCTGCCACTTGAGCTATCTTCTCCATAGTGACCAGTAGAAAGCTGTAGTCTGCCATAGATAGTCTAATTATATTCCTATAAGTGGACACACAGCAACAAGGCTTCCTCTAGCGTGTTTTCCAGATTATGATGTCATTGTGTGTCTGGCTATAGGAACATAGTTGAACACGCCTTTGCCCCACACTATCCTTCACTGGCTATGGAATGGCTGTATTGGGAATGAAAGAGGCATATAGGTTTTGATGGGTTGGGGATTGGTGTTGCATAAGGAAGGTGTTGAATTTTCCCCTTCGCAACAACCAAAAGTCTATGTCACACACAGAATGCCAGCAGTATTATGCATACCACCCAGTGCAATATGAAGCTCTACAAAACACTAAAGTAATATTCAGAGAGAAAAATCATTTTAACATATAAAGACCTAAATGAAACCAGTGGCATATTTCAGACTAGTTTGTTTATTCTAGCATGATTTGGAAATGGTTTATTTATAGACTCCACTTCATAAAATATATTGAGACAAAAGACTTCATTTCATGCATGGTGTGCTTGTGCTAGAATAAATCAATTTATTCTCAAGCTGATTAGTTTCAAAGGTGCTACTGAATTATGTTATGACATTTAGGAAACACTCTTTCATTCTCTCATGATTAATGCATTTAATCTGTTGATTTTAGTAAATCTTTTCACAACGGATTTAATCATGTTGCTAGCCATTTGTTTTTGAGAGCTAGAAAAATTCTCCCAGGTAAGAGACAAACTGGTGCAGACAAATGCATCACTGTAATGCAAGATGCAATGCCCTTGTGTGCCATTCCTTAGTCAAACATAGATTGGAGTACACCTATCTTAACTTGCGGTATTCTTCAGAGTAACTATTGCAATATGCTCATGTGCTGAAGAAATGCTTGTACCTGGTTCTGAGGGAAAGAATTGAGAGAGATAGCAACATCAATTGATTAAGGAACGACACCTCAATCTTAATAAAATGCAGGAATAATCTTATAACCTACTATGATGAATTCTCTTGGAGCAGATAAATGAAGAACTAAAGTGTTCCAAAAGACACATAGACATGTATCCTCTGGATCTATATGTTGTCCCACTCCTTCAAAGGAAAAAGCACCTTTTTGCATGCAAGGAGAAAAGCTCTGTGCCTAAAAATAATTATTTAATTGGGTTGCTGTAGTTTTTCACTTGAAGAGAACATGGGAAACAGTCCCTGCTAATAATGCTTGAAATTTGATACATGGCTTTTGAAGGAGGGCATGAAATCCCACAAATATTTCAGGGGAAGATTCCATGATGCCCGATTTCACCTCCATTCTTTGATCTTATTAAATAAGTAAATTTGGAAAATAAGTAGAATTCAATGGCACACTATCTTAAGTGGCTCATACCATGACCATCCCGCTATGGGAGAAATACAAATTAAATTAATAAATAAAGGGATCTGTTTGCTGTTTGGTTGTTGGTTTCCCCACAGCTATCCATTTCAGATCCGTACCCAAAAAAAAGCTGAAGAGAGAGATCATCTCTTTTATTCTGATTTAACCTAGGATAGAAGTAGTGTTGAGGCTCAGGACACCATTCCCATAGTTATACAGTATTATCATGGAACATGGTAAGCTGGGAATGAGAGCCATTGGCTTCAATGAATCTGTTGAGAAGTTAAGGAGGATGATGGAATGCATTTCTGAATTCTTCCAGAACTTTGTTCCTGGTAACATTTTATCCCTGGAAGGTATGTCATTTTAGAAGGAGAAATCCCCCCCAAACACCACCTCTCCATACTCATGCATGAACACATTCTACCAACAGGCAATGTTGCAATGAGACCTCAGAGAATAGGGCAAAATACAGTCAAGATTTCCTTCCAAAGCAGATTGTGGATTGAAACAGTGTTTGAAAGTAATCCAACTGAGAAAAAGTACAACTAATTAAATTAGTCACATAAAGTTGTCCTGGAAAATATTGTTTGTAAGAATATATAACAATGATTTTAAATTTTGTTTAAAATAAATTATATGCAGAATGTAAGACAAAAAACATATACACACAGATACTTTAAAGACAGATGTTAAAGGGCTAAAGAATGGACAGATTCGCCAAAAAGCCTATTATAGCTTTAATAAAGCAAAGTAGGTTTTCTACAAATGTTACAGCTTTTTTATTACATACATGATAATCCTGCCATAGCAAAAGCTAATGTCTGATTCAACTCACATGTAATGTGAAGAAGATTGAACTGACTTCCCCTCCCTGCTCACCACCATATTTTTTCATTGTATTAGGTCAGACTGATGTATATTTGCAGTTAATAGCAGTGTGTTACTTTTGCAGACTTTTACAAAAAAAAAAGGGCATGATTCCTCCTTTGTGCATTGACTGTATTGCCCCGTCTCTTCCTTGTTGGCCTTGGGCCACGAATGGCCTACTGCAAGGCATCAACCGGGACTTGATAGAGTAGACCCATATATACTGGTTCTATGCAGTCTGTACAAATGAATTTGGACTGGAAAGAATGCAGGTGTCAACAACAAATGATTCATATGAATGTCCCATAGTGCAGTGTGTCTAGAGTAAATGTGTCTTTGCATTTAACATGCACTTTAAAAATCCAAAGGAGTCATTTTTTGCATGGACTTCAAGGCAAGCAAGGGTTAAGTGCCTCCGAGCTGTTTCAACCCTGGTCTTTATCAACCCTTCCAAAGGATGCTGTTTCCAGTTTTCAAAAGCCATGCATGCTAAATGGGAAGATTCATTGAACATCCAGTCTAGTTTTCATCTTCAAGCTGCACGTTTGTTCCCATCCGAGGGCCAGAAGGGAAGAAGGGGTGAAGATCATGTTATATGCTGCCACTAGACTGAGTCATGCCCAGTAGGACTACTGGTTTTTTTGTTTTCATTATTGAATGTGGGAGGCTCTGGTATAAAACTGTGCTTATATAGGAAAATTTCAAAGCCAACCCATGTGTTATATGACAGTGTATTGAGAGACTGAAGATCAAGATGCAACATTACAACTGACATTGCTGAAAACTGTAAATGAAATTTCTTGTGTAGTCATTGTAAAAAAAAATATGGTAACTCATGTGGAAAATACCGTGCATTAACAAATGTGACGTTACCACCTGTAGATATGCTGACAGTGTTATGTACTCTTCTGGGAGTACCCTGTGTTTATGTGTGCGTGTGCGCGTGCATGTGAGTGTATCTGTATCGTTGAGATTAATGTGTGTTTGTGTGTTGTGTGTGGATATCTATAAATATATAGATAGACCAATACACACATTTCTGCATAAATACACATTTGGACTGAATGAGCAGCTAAGGGAATCCATTATACTTGGTGCACTTGGATTTTCCAATTGCACAAAATATAGATATAAATATATATATATTTGTGACCGGCAGAGTAGCACTCAAGAAGCTTTTTTTCTTCCTTTTTCCCCCTTTTGGAGAGAGGTTGGGTGGGTGGGTTCCCTTTTGTACAGGTGAGGATTTTGTATATAGGTGTTTACTGCAAGGCCTGTGGAATTCAATGAATATAGAGGTATCAACTGCTGCATGTTCAGGCATATTATATAAAAAAGTTAGCCTGTGAAAGAATAATTATAATGTCCATGTGCAATACTCTGTTTGTGTATTGGTTCAAGTTACTGTCAAAAATGAGTTTTTCCCCATTCATTTCTCTCTCTTTTGTTAAAAAAGAAGATGTAGAGCTATGTTAAGCTGTACTAAACCTCCTGTATAGTCCTCTTCAACTCTATAAAAGATGATAGCGATGTGGATCAAGGAAGGATCATTATTGCCAGAAACACAAGTTACCAGCTTGGAGACGTAGACTCCATTCTGACGCTGGCCTCCTAGCAGGGAACATGCGGCAACAAGGATTGTTCTTTTGCTTCTCATGTGCCAAGCAGAGAAGCCCCATGCCAAAGCCCAGGGCCAGCATCAGCGCCTTGGTCCACCTGCCATATTTTCCCCCAAAATGCCTTTGATTTAGCAACACACCAAGGCATTTGGGTAGGGGGATTAAAATGAGTGGCTACATTCAGTAACCTGATGCTGCTTGTAGGATAGCTGTCTGATTAAAATATTGCTGCCTACTATGAATGGTTCCACCTTGCTATGGAACTCGCTGACAAGTAAGAAGGAGTATCCGATGGAGTGTGGTCTCCATACTCCATTAAGTATGGAGATATCATATGCTGGTTTTTGAAAGGGACAACTGTCAGATGTTGGCATGAGCTTTCCACTGGTATGGGCTCTCAACAGGCACACGCTTTTCCAAATAGCCTGGACCAAACTCCAGTTTGGTGCCCTTCAGTCATGTTGGGCTGTCAGCTCCCAGAATATCCATCTAGATGTGACATAGCTGAACACATCTAGAGACTATGAGGTTGTGGAAAACTGGCCTGAAGCTTCTTATGTTACTGAGGGAACATGAGACAAAACAGCACTGCTGTGGTTACTTGACTGACAGAGCAGCTTGAGAAGTTGAATCCAAGATATCTCCTCAAACAGATGGGTTTGGATAGTGTGAGTTTTGCAGCTGGCTATTTGCAGCCTCTTTTCCACAAGGAGAACCTTCAAATCCATTATGTTGGTATTTTTTTTAAACTCAGGTGTAATTATTATATATACATATATATATGTATATGTATTCATATGATGATTTCAAAATATTAAATATATCGAGTCATGTGTTGACTGGCTTACCAATATAATAATGGATCAAACCTTTTAGAATAATTTAATTTATCTTTGTTAAAATGTAAGGGCTGGAGGCTGGGGGTAGGAAAGCTCCCTCGCTTCTGGAGTGTAAGCACAGAGATGTCGCAAGGGTTACATCATCTCATTATTTTATGTTTATCTGCCGGGGGAGGGGAGGAATTTGTGTAAAAATCACCCATAAATTTCCTATATGGTAATACCAGTTCAATGTATGTTCTGCCACATGTTAGCTTTGGATGTCCAGTGAAAGAACTGACACTGCAAAGTAGTCTTTTCCGTAGACAAGGAACCTGGGGGCATTTTAGGCATTGCCTGACTACTACTCCCATCATGCTAGTTAATTGGTCCATGGCCATGGGTTGATGAGAGTTCTTGCCCAACAACTGAACGACCCCGGGATTCCTACCCCTGCCATGGAAAAAGGCAGCTTTGTAGAGTGACACAAGTTACCTTCTGCAGCTGTTTGGCTCCAATGAAAAACTGTTATACCATGCACTACTGTATTTACGGGGAAAGAGGTCTTTTTACAAAGTGGAGAATTCTTTTAAAGGCAATCGGCACATTCCACAAAGATGCTGGACCCAAAATTGTGGACTGTATTACTCTCATTCCTGCATGAAAAGAAATATCTTAACAAATCTTTGTTATTTTTTGCTGTGCAATGCTCAGTGGAAAGAGGTCAGAAGCTTATGGATAAGTATTACCACAGCAATTCTGCAACTTTTGCCTGAAGCAAGCAAAAGATTCCATGCAGGTAAGCATACTTAGGCAGGTAGTTACTGTCATAATCAGAGCCAGCCCTAGGTATTTTTCAAGTGTAGGCAAACAGAATTTTGGCGCCCCCCCCCCCCTCCAAAAACAATCACTGAAAAATAAAAGCGTTGGATAAGCGGAAATGTTGAATAATAAGGAGGTATTAAGGAAAAGCCTATTAAACATCAAATTACATTAAGATTTTACAAATTAAGCACCAAAACATCATGTTTTACAACAAATCAACAGAAAAAGCAGTCTTGACTATGCCCCGTATGTTTGGCGCCCGAAGCGACCTCTTAATTCACCTCATTGTTGGACTGGCTCTGGTCATAATAAATGCAGAAATCCATCTAAGTCTGCGCAAACTGATGGAAATGATCCGGTGTGTCCACATCCATGTGGCATGTGTCTGGTATTGCATAAAAGTACAGTGCTATTTTTTTTTTTTTTTGCACTTCAACTGCTATGATTCTGGCACATGAAATCCTGCTATTTACAGTTTGTGGTTGGGCACTTAGAATTCACAGCCAGAAGGCTCCACTGCCTCATCAAAACTACAATTCCCGGGATTCTAAAGGATGAAACCATGACAGTTAAAAGTGCAAAAATAGCACGGTAATTCATATATATATATATATATATATATATATATATATATATATATCCCCTGTATCCACAGGATTGGTATCCACAGTTGCATTTATCCATAACTGACAAAATTCGTCCTCTCTGGGCTATTTCTAGGTTCTCCAGTACAACTTTGTGATAGTCTTGCGCAGGAAGTCCTTCATGTCAATAGACCAAGCAAGCAAACATTGGAGGAGTTGTGATATTTTATTTCCCATTTTTAAAAAAGACACATTACTCAATGGTGGGACGATAGGGTCCTCCCTACAGTAAAAATAATGCTATCTCTTTCTAAAGGGGTTTAAAAAGTGAGAAAGAGAGATCTCCCTCGACATTGTGTGCAGAACAGTTCTGGCAAAAAAATTGAAATGTATTCCGTTTTACATGAGTGGGGAGGTTGTCTTTTTTATTGTGAGGCTTTCTTTGTACAGATTTTTTCTTACAGTTGTAATATGACTCTCTTGCCATTCATTAGGGTTATTTCATTGTAGCCATTATTACTGTGCCAAATGTACTGTATTCTAAAGGATGTGAATGTGTATTGTTTCGGAACCCAATAAATACAATGATGTTAAAATCTAAATTTGTTTTCAGTCTTTCCCACATGTTTCCAAATGAGCAATGAAGACCTTCTCATAGACACTGCCTGTATATTAACTTGGATGCCATTGTCAATTTTGAAGTGTTAACACCCCAATAACCACACACCAAAGAGGATCCAAAGATACATGCCCTCAAGTCACACATATTTCAAAATAGAAATGTGTTTGTGTGTGTACATGCATGCTTTTTTACATTTGAAACATCTAACAGGCTGGTTAAAATTTACTCATAAAACATCAAAGGCTCTCAAGGCACCTTTAAGTCTGACAGATATATTTTAGCATTATTTATTTCTGATTTCAACCCACTTCCTCAATCACATGGAATATAATCTTAGAGCTTCAAATGTATATATGCACAATTAACATGATCACATGCAAAAACAAACAACATGCGAATTTTCACAATTCACCTATGAAGTATGACTGCAGTCACAGGACCCTCCGTGAAAGTGAAAATTTCTGAAGAAAGAAATAGATTGTTTTTATTGGGAAGGACATTGCACCTGGAAACTGACTATGGAATTGCATTGGGGGACCTAGAGCAGGCATGGGCAACTTTGCCCCTCCAGCTATTTTGGACTTTAACTCCCACAATTCCTAGCAGCTGATAAGAAGGCTGGGATTTCTGGGAGTTGAAGTTCAAAACACCTGGAGGGCCAAAATTTGCCCATGCGTGACCTAGAGATTCCTAGAGAGATGTTCTCTCTAGAAATCTTTGGTCCCTTCAGCATGACTCAAGGATTCAGAGATTCCTAGAGAGAACATTTTAAATCAAATTCACAAAAGTCAAGGCCACAAATGTGGCAGGACGACTGTAATCACATCAAGAATGAAAAGGTTTTCCAAGCATGGTTTTAAAACCACACGCCAAATATATTATTGTGCCCTTTTTTGTCTCTGTCTGCATAGCCTCCGTGTTTTGCTTGGAGATGCCCTCAATGTTAGAGTGCAAAACTTTGGGTGGGTTCTCAAAACTGTTTTGGGGATACCTGAGAGCCCCAAGAATGTTTTCCACAAACCCAATGGGCCAGGAGAGCAATTTTACTATGTTCTCTTCTCCTTTCCCTGCTTGAGGATCAGGAAAGCCTTTAGGACCACATACCTTCCAGTTGTACCAGTTTAGTAGGGCATTCATTTTTTTTCCAGCAGCTTTTAAATGTCCCAGTTTCCTCCCATTTTCTCCACTGTCCTCGGTTTACTTCAATTACTGCAAATAAGTACCTTTTGTACTCAGTTAACTGAGCAGAGAGGAAAGGACGGGGAGTGGAATTTGTTCCAATGTGAAGCTAGTGCTAAGTGTAAATGGGCAGTTCCATTTAATTCGTAAATATCTGAAAAAATTCCATAATGTGTATTGTAACCGCATGACATTATTCCTGCTGTTCCTGAGACATGTCATGGCAGTGTGCTTTCCCCAAATGTTCGGGAAATGTGGCCTACAGCTGAGATCCAAAGTGATTTCCTCCATACTCATAACACACATGCTCAAGGTCTCTCTCGATCTTCCACTTCCAGTTTCTTGTTGCTTAACTTAAGGAAGAATATTTATGACTGAGCTTAATTTCTGCCTTGAAAGTATATGCTTCCAAGGAGAATGCCTGGAATCTGTTGTTTACAAGCAAAGATTAGGAGGTCAGGGAAACATTTAAAACTTGCACTGGAGGATTAACATATAAGTCCAGCCTTTCCCAACCTGGTGCTTTTCAGATTTTTGGACTGTGATTCCCCTCATCCCCAGCCAGCATGACAACTTGTACTTTAGATGGAGATAATGAAAAGTTTAGTTTAACACATATTGGGAGTGGGTATGTTTAGAAAGGCTGGTTCATTCACTATATGTTTATTCATGCAGCTACAATTCTGTCTGTTGAATCAGTTATTGGATTATATGTGTGTGCAGCATATTTGCTTGCTTACATATTTTGCTGTAATCAGTCATATAGATGCTGCCATTTTACATGGGAAAACTGCAAATTATTTCCCTAGGTAAGAAACCCCCGGTGGTACAATGGATTAAAGCCTTGTGCTGGCAGGACTGCTGACTTGAAGGTTGGGTTGCTGTCCTGAAAGTTGCCGGTTCAAATCCAACCCAGGGAGAGCGTGGATGAGCTCCCTTTGTCAGCTCCAGCTCCATGCAAGGACATGAGAGAAGCTTCCTACAAGAATGGTAAAACATCAAAAATATCCAGGAGTCCTCTGGACAATGTCCTTGCAGATGACCAATTCTCTCACACCAGAAGCAACTTGCAGTTTCTCAAGTTGCTCCTGACATTAAATCGCCCCCCCCAGGTATCCAATTGTTTCCTAATAAAACCCCAAATATTTTTACATGGACTTTAAAACATGGCGTTTAAGTCATGTGCAAATGCTGGTCATTGACCAAAATAAAATATTCATTCATTCACTTTGTATGTGCATGTACATGTGTCTTTACGTCACCTGTCAATGTGTGAAAACCCTATGGATTTCATAAGGTCTTCTTAGGCTGTAGCCACACTGCAGAATTATAGCAATTTGACACCACCTTAACTACCATGCTAAAGAATGCTAAAGAATTCTGGGATTTATAGACAGAAATAGGAAAGTATCTCACAAAACTACAAATCCCAGGATCCAGAAGGAATACTCAGAGTTAGTTCTGCCAGTTCTTAGAAGAATGTATATTTCCTGAACTTGGGGCCTTTTTCTTCCCACCAACAGAATATCCTTAGAGATACATGCCTAGCCGTCACAATACAAAATGTGTGATATGCAAGATGCATGACCTCGACAAAATGGCGCTGTTTCCTCGGTAAATTCTTGATGGAAGAAGCTGCCACCTGTGAAAAATTCCAGAATCTTAGAATCATAAAGTTGGAAGAAAATACATAGACCATCTAATCCAACTCCCCGCCATGCAGGAAAAGCCCAACCAAAGCATATTTGAGGGAGCACATCTAAATGCATGGCAGGCACGTTGCCTAGCTTGACCATAAATCACAACGATACTCTGTTTTTTATGCAGACGGGAGCAGTTTGAACATCATCCTTGTTCATCATATTGCATTAGTGAAACTCATTTGTACTATTGGGCACCTGCTAAAAATCCAACACAAATGCAATAAAGTAATCACTAACACAAAGAAGGCAGTCACTTTCAGGCGTATGGACTTGAGAGGGCAGGTTAAGCACATGTAGGTAAGACCTATACATTTCCAAATCATGGAAATACGCAACTAAAATAACCATACCGATCTAGCTAATGTGGGCTGCAATCCAATGTCTCCTCAATACAGGCATAAAATACCTGCCATATCCTTGTAAACCCTATGCAGAGTAACAACATTGGGCAACTCATGCCAATGATTGTGCACCACTGCGCAATGAGCAACTGCAGTATAAAACTACAATACATAACATCACTGTATTCACCTTGTCTGCATGAGTTATGTCACTTATGGGATGCCAGCCAAGGGATGAAGACATTGGGAGGCAATATGTGTAGCAGCTCGTGCAATTTTTTCAATGTCGGGCATGTAAAACCAACATTCAGCATGCCACTGGCTTTACTATACACTCAAAAGCTAAACATATGCATAAACATTTCACACTGCATAGACATTTCACAGTGAAGTAAATGTATCAGATACAACAGACAATGTACAGTAGTCAGACTGTGCATATTCACGTGCCCCTTTTATGAAGCAGAAATTCTAGTAAACAGCTATTTACTGAGGAGGGACTAACCATACCCCATCCCATCTTCATGTGGCTATTTCAAAATCTCACACTGGCATTTTAGTTTTCTATAACGGGTTATGCATGAGTAGTAGGCTTGAGCGATCCACGAAAAAATTGATTCTAAACTCGTTTCAAAAGTAGGGGGGGTAGCGTTTCGTTTCTGATGTCATTTCCGAATTTTGCCCTCAAAATTTTTTGAGAGTAATGAAAATTCGTTAGTTTCAAAAGTAATTCGTTAATGGCGGACGCGCATGCACAGTGGCCCAAAACAGCCCAAGGGGGGGGCTTTTATGGGGCTCTCCTGCACTCATTTTTTCAGCTATACTGAACAAATTTGGTACAGTGGGAGAACACAATCCACCCTGCTTGCTCGCCAAATTGCAGAGCATTTGCCCTTTCCTAAGATTTATTGCGCAATTTCATAGTTTATATTAAAAAACTTTATTTAACAATTGCAAAAATCTGTTCCTGCTTTTGAAGAATTGTTATTTCCTGTTCAATAGGGGTTCCTTCACTGTGAAATACACCCTCCCTTTTCCCCAAACCAAGTTGTATTGCGGAGGATTATGGGACTTGCTACCTTTTGCCAGACTTTGCTAGGGTTGATAGGAGAAAGAGAGTCACTGCTGCCAGCCCTATGAACAGCTCAGAGAAAGGAAAGAGGGAAAAACAAATACACCCTCCCTTTTGCCCAAACCAAGTTGTATTGTGGAGGATGATGGGACTTGCTACCTTTTGCCAGACTTTGCTAGCGTTGATAGGAGAAAGAGAGTCACTGCTGCCAGCCCTATGAGCAGCTCAGAGAAAGGAAAGAGGGAAAAACAAATACACCCTCCCTTTTGCCCAAACCAAGTGGTATTGCGGAGGATGATGGGACTTGCTACCTTTTGCCAGACTTTGCTAGGGTTGATAGGAGAAAGAGATATGCTGCAAGCCCAACTTGAGCAGCTCAGAGAAAGGAAAGAGGGAAAAACAAATACACCCTCCCTTTTGCCCAAACCAAGTGGTATTGCGGAGGATGATGGGACTTGCTACCTTTTGCCAGACTTTGCTAGGGTTGATAGGAGAAAGAGATATGCTGCAAGCGCAAATTGAGCAGTTCAGAGAAAGGAAAGAGGGAAAAACAATACACCCTTCCTTTTCCCCAAGTTGTTTTTCGGTGGATTATGGGGAGTTTTGCCAGACTTTGCAAAATGAAAATTGGTAAATTTGATTTCTTCTATTTGCAACTCACTTTAATGCCTATGCAAAGAAAAGTTTCCTAATCAAACGCCCAAAAAGCTGCTGAACTCCTCTTTGTCCGAAAGAAAAAAGGCCACCCCGCACCAGGCAATATGGCACAGCAGAAAAGTTGCAGGGCAAACACCCCAAAGCAATGCTGGGCAAATGGCAAACGCCAAGCTGGTGGGGAAAAAAGCCCACAGGCCCTTTGGAAAAACACCCTCCACAAACACCCACCCGTTTTCCTCCTCACCCACCCACCCTTTTCTCCCGGTCTTCTAATCTTTAGCTCAGCCAAGGAAGCTGTGACGCAGCAATAAAATCTTGCCTGCCTGCCTGCCTGGAATCTCACTCCCACCCTCTCCACTCCAGATCCCCGGTGCAAATGAGCCACGAGGCTCCCTGCTGGCTATTTTCATTCAGGACGTACAAGCCCCTCCCCTGAGTTAAACGTGCTCTCTGATTGGCCACAAGGTGGAAACAACACGCTAGGTTGCCCCAGTGCACTGAAACAAGTTTGGGTGATTTGCAAAAGCTTGTTTTCCTAACGAAAAAAACCGACGACATTAGAAAAAGGGCCTATCGCAGTTCGAAACCGCGGGATCCACACGACTGGACAAAGTTACAAAACTAACGAATTAGTAACGACAAACAGGGAAATCGAATTCTTTGAGCAAGCCTAAATGAGTAGTCTTATTTCTTGGACTGAGTCAAGAAAGCATGTATGCCGGGAAGACATCGTAGACACATTGAATTGATTATTGAATGCAAGTCAACAGATAAATAAATCAAACAGATTAAGTGGGTGTCATTTTAATTAGGACAACAAGAATTCAGGCCTTTAGGTCCAGAGTCAACAAACAAAAACAGATCCCACCCATTTCCATTGTTTGTTCAGTGACTACCATTGTTGACTGAGGGTTCTTCTACACACACACTATGATACAGCATGGAAGTGGATTAAGGCAAACTAGTTTTCTGTGCAGTGTATACGCAAACACCCCAAAGTATTTGCTGAATGTGTATTGGAACCAACCAAGGACCCTCACTATCCATGACTAGACAGCCTCTGGAAAATATGTTCCCCCCCCCCCCAACTCAGTCTGCCAAGATGCACTGATGCGCTTATCCATGTTCATTTGGGAGCAATGCTAGACCACGGCAGGGCAATTGAGAACATGGGAGGAAATTAAAGTTAACTTAGGAATGATGCGGTTTCCTTTCCTTGAGGAATTATTGTTTATTTCATGGCCAGCTGTGTTTTGGGTTTTTTAATAATAATAATAATAATAATAATAATAATAATCTCAGCCAGCATTTGGAAACAATAGACATTGACAAAATTACGAAACAATAGACATTGACAAAATTACGATCTGCCAACTGCAAAAGGCCACCCCACTGGGATCTGCACGCATCATCCGAAAATACATCACACAGTCCTAGACACTTGGGAAGTGTTTGACTTGTGATTTTGTGACACGAAATCCAGCATATCTATCTTGTTTGCTGTGTCATAATAAAATAATAATAATAATAATAATAATAATAATAATAATAATAATTGATGTCGCCATCCCAGGCGATAGTCAGATTGATGAAAAACAACAGGAAAAACTCAGCTGCTATCAGGACCTCAAGATCGAACTTCAAAGACTCTGGCAGAAACCAGTGCAGATGATCCCGGTGGTGATCAGCACATTGGGTACCGTGCCAAGAGATCTGAGCCATCATTTGGAAACAATAGACATTGACAAAATTATGATCTGCCAACTGCAAAAGGCCACCCTACAGGGATCTGCGCGCATCATCCGAAAATACATTACACAGTCCTAAACGCTTGGGAAGTGTTCAACTTGTGATTTTTTGATACAAAATCCAGCATATCTATCTTGTTTTCTGTGTCATACTATGTTTTTGTGTCAACAACAACAACAACAACAACAATAATAATAATAATGATAATAATAATAATTACAACAACAACTTTATTTTTATACCTTGCCTCCATCTCCCCGAAGGGACTCGGGACAGCTTACATGGGGTCGGGCTCAGGTAAATACAATAACAAAAATAAAACACATCAAATAAAAAACACATGCAATTATAAAGTTTTAAACATTAACATATAAAGATAAAATGGCAAGCTTAATAAAACATAATTTGAACATGAAAATAAAAGTCATAAAAATGTACTGGGCAAAATGTGCCAAGTGAATTTTGTAAACAAGTGAATTTTGTAAACACAGGCTCGGGCTGTGGTGCAGACTGGAGAGCAAGCCAGCTATAACCAGCTGCAATGAATCACTCTCACCAGGAGGTCATGAGTTCGAGGCCCGCTCGGAGCCTATGTTTGTCTTGTCTTTGTTCTATGTTAAAAGGCATTGAATGTTTGCCTATATGTGTAATGTGATCCGCCCTGAGTCCCCTTCGGGGTGAGAAGGGCGGAATATAAATGCTGTAAATAAATAAATAAACACGAGGAAGTTGATAAAGTGCTGCAAATTCATGAGAGAGCAACTTGGGATGGGGATGGACCCTGTGGCGCTTTAAGAGCTTTAGCACTAGAGAAGTCCTGGCAAGCAATCCACATGTATATGATATACTTTGCTTGGCTGTGCAATATTTGGCTTATTCCAGACTTTCTGATAATTTTTTTGAACAAACTGTTTCTGGTTTGATCTGTGCTACACCTCATATTGGGAAGGGGCATGGTTGTCAACACATTTCCCTCAAGCTGGTTGCAAACTGCATTATAATGCTTGTGTAGGAGTACGCTTAGTTAAACCTGCACCATACATCTGGAATGGCATTAATGAGAAAGAAGAGACAGTAGCAGATTGCTTTCACCTCAAGCCCCTTCTACACTGCCATACAATCCAGATGATCAAAACCATTAATCCACAATATCTGCTTTGAACTGGATTATATGAGTCTACACCAAGGCAGTGACATCTCCAGCCCATTCCCTGTTTGGATATCAGCCAGCACACCAACACCTTAAATCAAGAAATAGCTAGGTACACCTAGCAAGTGAGAGTCCAAAAGTGGCAGGTTAAAACCCAGAACCTCAATCAGTAGCTGACGCTGGATGAGAGATCCCTCCTGGGCACACAAAAGACTGGGCGACTTGGAAGGCGCTGAACAGACTGTGCTCTGGCACCACAAGATGCAAAGCCAACCTTAAGAAATGGGGCTACAAGGTGGAGTCCATGACACGTGAGTGTCGAGAAGAGCAAAGCACAAACCACCTATTACAATGCAGTCTGAGCCCTGCCACAGGCACAGTGGAGTATCTTCTTACAGTAACACCAGAGGCACTCCAAGTGGCCAGGTACTGGTCAAAGGGCATTTAGTATAATGCAGTTTTTTAAACTTTGTTCGTGTTTTCAAATACATTACAACTTGTACCCTCGGTTTGCTTCTGACACAATAAATAAATATGAGTCTACACTGCCATATAATCCAGTTCAAAGCAGATAATCTAGATTTTATATAGCAGTGTAGAAGGGGCTACTGGAAAGGGTGAGATTCTGCGCTCCCTCTCCACCTTGCTAATTGAACATAAACTACCATTGCACATTGAAATCTGGTTGTAGGTATCGGGGGGGGGGGGGGGGGAGTAGAATGGTAGAAGAAACTGAGACAGTTGAAAAGCAGATGAAAAAGTGGGACATCAGAAGACTAATTTGCCTGTCCAAATCAGGAGAGTAGGAGGACAAAATGTGCCATCCTTGACTCACTTGTGGCATCCCACAGGTCCAGGCCAAATTAAGCCATTCAGAAGGCCAAATGGGGAATGTCCAAGTGATTGTTGGAAGCCAGGCCAGCCCTAAAATTGCACCAGTCCTAGTGGTGGCATAATTACTTCCCTCTCATTGGCTTCAATGAGAAGAGAGTGAATTTTAAAAATAAAACATTGACAAAGAAATCAATGCAAAGCCACCCATTATCTCCCATCTTAGCCACCTTTATCCAGCAGTGCTCTTGATGTTCTGCCACAGACCTCCCTGACCTCTCAATATAGAGATAGCTCTGTTTACTGATAAATGCCAGAAACAAATATTTCATGAGACTTGTTTTAGACCTTTATCAACCTACCATTGTACATGACAGAGTTATGCAGACAAAGATGAAACTGAATAATTGTTTTAAAACATGATGGGTCTTGAGCACAACTCTTTGGCTCCACTGGCCATTTTTCCTGACTTTTCACATCAAGATCCAAGTGAAATAGTCAAAACAATTAGTTAGCATAAATGTCAGAGGCAAGATTTAGCGTTCTAAATAATAATTCTTAATACGCAAAATGAACATCATCCCAAACTTCACTGTTTTGAAATCATTTTGCCATGCCACCCATGTTAGTAGTCTTGTTTTCTATGGCTATGTTTTTAGACAATGCTTTAAAGAGTATCTTATCAGTTATCCCTCTCTATAATCTTTCAGAACATGAATTGACAAATGTAGTCTCATAAAGTTACATAATAAATTAATAGATCGGACTGTTGTTTACCTCTCACAGAGCAGGTTTTGCGTCTTGATGAGTGCAATAAAGGAGCTTGCCTGGCAGCTCTCACGAACAAAGCAGAATGGGATTGGATCACAGCTCAATTGGATTATTTGGCCATTAGTGCTTAAGATGAAATAGTTTGGTTTTTCTGGCCAGGAAGAGGCACCTGTTCTCTCTGGAGGAACAATCAACCCATTTGTTAAAACAGCTGTAGAAGGCTCCGGGTTGCTTGAGGGGTTTCAGTGATAAAACTTTCCTTTAAGGCTTCAGAGTGGTCATGATGGTGGGCTTGTTTGGCTGCTCTCCCGTGAGCAAGGAAAACCTTCCCTATAGGCACCAGATCCCATCCCACTCATCCTGCTTGAAAGCTAAGCAGAGCATGCCCTGGCTAGTACTTGTATGGAAGACCAATACCATGGGTCATTGGTTATATTCCCGAGGAAGGAACTGGCAAAACATCCTCTGGGTATTCCTTGCCAAAGAAATGTATGGGGTCTCCTTGAGTTGACAGGTGACATGAAGGTGCACACAAGAACAGTTTTAACATTATTTATATTTGAGATAGAAAAAAATGATAATTTTTAATGCAGGACACTGATAAATTAATAGACAACCCCCCCCCCCCCAATAGATTTACCTACTAAGCAAATGGCTTTGAATACTTAACTAGTAAAAGTATGAGTTTGAACCTTTGCTCATAGTTTGAACCTTTGCTAAGCCAATATATAAACTATTTATACCCCACCACCTGAAGGGACTCGTAGTGGTTCACAAAAGCACTACTAGTGCTAAACATTAAATAAGCAGTACATAAACATGAACATGAAGGCTATATTCAGATCAAAGTTGCAGAAGTGGAGTTGTGTGCATGAGGTCATTAGACACATACGCACATTGTGAATGAGGTGAGTGTGCACATTTGTGTGTGTTCCATTACATAAGGCTGCTATTTACTGATGAGAAATGAGAATGCTTCATTGCTATGCAACAGCCATGGAGCATCTTAAGAATAAAATTATACTTGGTGTCTTCTAGTGTCATTCAATCAGTTGGTCTGCAGGACCCTGGTCTGCAGTGTCATAGTCCAACACTCATCATACTGGACATCACACTTATAATCCTATGCATATCTTACTCCTAGATAATTGTGCAAAAGCCAGGGTATCTATGGATCCTTGTAATAGGCAGACAGACAAACAGACATATGATAGAGGCAGTACTATATATTGAAAATGGCACAGATAGGATCTTACTGTTCATCCAGATCTGACCCAGAAAAGCTGCACTATTTTATTATGTCTAGAGGTAGAGATGACCCTTTTATGGCAGCAAATTGCAGACTAGCTTGAATCTGCACTGACATGAAGCCAAAGCCACAGCCAGCCCTGCTTTTTGGTCCAAGAGTCAAAGCTGCATACCCGTAACTCAGAAGGGGTTTCCCCAGTCTTACTCATATGCAGCCATCTGTGCCAAATAAAAGAGGTCACTCCATGGCACTGTTTCATGCTACAACCATGAGTCACGCACCGTGTAGCTTTAAAAGACGACAGAGCAGAGATAGACATTAGATGCTCTTAGCCAGTCTTGTCTAGCTGATGGGAAAGATGATCAATTGCTGTCCTGGAACAATTCATTAACAAAAATTGCTGCAGGATTTCATCTCTCTACAGCCTCCCAAAGGAGAGCTCTTTCAAGACACATACTGTGCTCTGCAATGGTTGATTTCATAATACTTAATTGCTGGCCATCATGAATGAGTTCAGGCAGCCACGAACATTTCCAAAACAGCAATCTCCAACTAAACAAAATCCTGAGCTCGTGATCGGGTGGTGGCTGGAGACATTCGCTCTGCGGTTTGAATAGCACAGCCCCCAATATTTCACAGATGAAAACTGGGGCATGTGTAGCCGGGCAACATCACACTGTAGTCAAGGTGATGTAGTAAAAGGTTTTTAATGAGGAAGAACACGCAACCTGGAAGACTTTTGGCTGCAGTTTGTTTTTTCCTGCATCTACTGGGAAGAGGAAGATTCTACCTCCTCTTCCTCTTCTCTCCCCTGAATTAAATGAGTGCAAACTACTTTTGCACTTTAAACTTGGTTTGCAGTTGTAAACTGAGGATGAAGGAGGAAAGTGGGAGGAAGAGAGAGAAACTGGGACATTTTAAAAGCCACTGAAAAAGTTGGATAACAGTGGATTCATTTGGACTGTTCCAGGTAAACAGTTTGAAGGTATGGAATGAACAAGAGTTTATGGTTGACTGAAATTGAGATCAAATAGATGCCTTTTGAAAAAGATTTTGTATTTTGTATTACAATTCACAGAATTTCTGGGCAGCATGGTTGTGATGATTGCAAGTTTCTGGGAGCTGCCATTCAAAAACTAACTTTTCTTAATCTCTGCTTGATATGTATGTGTATTATTACAACAATATCTTCCTCAAATGAAGTTCCTTCTGACCCTCAGAAAGTGCTTATTTTTAATCAGAATATGAGCCCAGAAGCAACCGTATGCAATCCAGCCACCTATTCCATCTTTTCCCAGGTAACAACATCAATACAAGACAAATGCTGAAAAGTGTCATTTTCTCTTTTTGTTTCAAGCAAGAGTGCAGGGGAACTGGTTCAGGTCACAACTATCATACATAGATAGGGGATGTTCAAATATCCCATAGACATAACCACTAACAATGTGCCCAAATTAAAATGTAACACCAACAGTATTTTTCTTTTCTGTTTCAGATGTTGGAGGATAGTAGAGGGGAAATGGCCAACATGTTGTTTCCAAACCAGATTTGGTTCAGTTCAGAGGTCTACAACTCCAAAGCTCTGGGATCACTCTGGAGTTTCATGGAAGCTCTGAAGCAAATCCCATTTCCTCTTGATCTGCACCAATGGTTGGATACAGCACTTCAGCTGCAAATTCAGCTATATGTCATCTAGAATCTCAGCAGCAGCTGAGACATGAGTCCGCTTTATTTAGGCCATGGGGACACAACTGTCTGCTGTTAAAGACCCTGGTTGTCTTCTAGCCTATCTTAGTAGTACCTGGAAGTTTCAATCGAAGGGGAGCAAGGAATCCACTTTAAGTTTCAGTATGCACTTTTAAAGGAACACATCCATGGTACTGAAGCTATTTTGAAGATAGATTTATTATTATTTTGAGGATACAGTTATTATTTGACTCCTTTAAAAGTTCAGACTGCAATTCACAGCATATCCACCACCCTAGTGGCATGTAAGCTGTTGGCTGCAACTGGGCAACATCACTTCTTGGAGACTGTTCACATTTCAGTGAACACATTTCAGCATCACATGTTGTACATTCTTATGCAATTCAAACCTCCCTCCTTTCTCCAATTTATTCAGGACAGAAAAGGGGAATTCCCCTACCATCTGCATGGGCAGCGTTGCTTAGTAATAAGGCCAACCCTCTTCCATTCAAAGGGAGATGATGAAATTACACTGCCGTTCTCTGAAAGTAGATTCCCAATGAGGCAATACACTTCTGATACTGGAAGCTGCAAGATTTGAGAAATTGTGACTCAGGTCTTTCCTCTTGCTAAGAGAATCACATTTGAGGAGTGCAAATATCATCTCCTGTGTTTTGTGATTTTTGAATGCATTCTAGCCTTTGAATGGATTAAAAGAAGAATGGTCGCTTGGGACAGCAGAGTCATTCATGATTCATTTTGCAAAGTATCTTCAGAAGAGTTGATTTGAGAGAGAGAGAGAGAGAGAGAGAGAGAGAGAGAGAGAGAGAGAGAGGAAAAAGAAAATGCTGGCCTTCTTCCACAGCTTCACAAAAAGAAGTGTTAGGATAAAGCGGAAACAGATTTCCCAAAGCATGTGACCACCTAATAAGCTATTACAGAGCCAGGCTTCTGAGTATGTCCCCACAGAACATACTGATTTAGATGGAGATTTAGAAAAGAGAGCCTTGATCGAGATGCTAATGGGCGCTCTCCGCTTTGCCCCCCTCGCTTGGCTTTGAAAGCGGGCATCCAAACACAACACAGAAAGCCATCCACTTTGTGCTATGGCTATGTATACAACCCACAATGAGTGAAAGAAACTACTCATCTGGCCTGTCATCTTCTGTCACAGATGCTCAGTGACGAAAAACCAAGGCAATCTTTGAAATCATTTCTAAAGAGAGCTTTCCAGTCAAGAATGGGAGAGAAGTCCTGACATCAAATACTTGGCCCACTGCCGATAGCTGTCGTGACTTTTGATCAGTCCTCTTCCCTGGATGCTGAATATACTGGTGTCTTCAAATAAAAGGGATGCTTTTCCAAACTTGACTGAAAATCAAGAAACTACAATTGAAAATGAAAATGCCCTGGAGCCCCAGTTTCAGTTTCCGGCAAGGGAAAATTTTCATAGCAGGAAAGCAAATGGCTTGCCTTGTGTAGGGATACACAGTCTCTTTTATCATTTTAAAAGGCATCCCAAAGGATTTATTGCAAGCAGTGATCCTAACTTTCCTCTATACCACTAAAACTTAGATCTGTAGGCAATAATAAAATGTGACTCTGAGCATGCACAGAGCACCTTTGGATAAAGGCAGTACTCTATAGAAATGATATGCTCATAGTTTGAAAGACAACAGCAAGCTTGCTTTAATCTATGCAAGAGCTTCCTATCCCCAACCTCAAGCACCAATTCAAGACATTTCAGTGTCATAGATTAGTTGCAATGTTTAGCTGCAGAATCTACACCAAATGCGATTACAATTCTGAAGTATTGTCAGTGGAATTTTTGCAAATGGTTTCTGACATTTTAGCCATTTTCCATGTACAAGTTTGAAAGGGGAAAACATTAAGGGAAAACCAAATTACCTGAACAAACGTATTTGTGTGTGTATGCCCTATCCAATGTAATGTTTTGGGACCAAATAACATCCCAATATTAGTTTTCAGTGAACTGTATAATGCAGAGGGACATAAGGGATGCATTCTGCTTGTCATAACTATACATTCTAGTATGATCACTTAATGATTGGGTCTGCTGTTGTGTGCATTCAAACTGGTGCTGGCTTTAGCCTATAAAGCTCTAAACAGTTCCAGCCCAACTTACCTGTCAGAACGCATCTCCCCTTATGAACCACTTCGGAGATTAAGGTCATCTAGGGAAGCCCTGTTCTCATGGACCGCTTAGTTTAAGCTTAATGTTTTGTATGTGTTTAAGGCATTGAATAATTGCCATATGTAAGCCGCCTTGAGTCCCCTCTGTGGTAGAGAAAGGCAGGGTAAAAATAGGGTAAATAAATAAATAAAATGTGTAGGATAGGATATCTTTTTTTAAGTGCCAAGAAATGGTTCCATATGTGTCCTTATTGGCTACAACTGTTTTTTTTCCTGGTAACCTGCCAAGGATCGGCAGCCAATAACTCACAGACCAGCTTGATGTTGGATCTAATGGGAAATGAAAAAAGAGGCTGATTCTGTGTAAATCTGACAAAACATGTTTTTGTTTACACACTTGTCCAATCTTTTGTAAAATAAGGGACAAGGCTTATTTTTTCATTAGAAGCAGCACTGTGAGAGGAACCTCTCACCTGCACCTTGTTTTGTCTCCTTGCTCAAAAAAAGTATTTTTTTAAAAAATCACAAATTGAACCATACTCTTCATTATTTCACAGATGAAAACTGAGGGACATGTGTCCCAGCAACCTTAGAGTGTGATCAAGATGGCAAAAGGTATCAATGAGGAAGAATACATAAGCTAGGAGGGGCTGCAGCAGTTTGTTTTTTTCTGAAGGTAAAAGAAACATTTCATCTGCTGCCCATATCTCCACCCTGTTGACATGGGAGAAAACTACTTCTGTATTTTGAACACTGTTTTCAGCAACTGAAGTAAGACAGGGATAAACGATGAGGGAGAAACTGAGGCTTCTAAAAACATCCGGTAAAACAGGACAACATAGGATGAATTAAGATTTTTCCTGCCAAAACAAAACAGTTTATTTATTTGTTTATTTATTTATTTATTTATTTGCTACATTTATATGCCGCCCTTCTCACCCTGAAGGGGACTCAGAGCAGCTTACAAATTAAATTTATATACAATATTATATTATTAGCATAGTACAATACTGGCAAGAAATTACTATATTGTACTATATCAATATATTGCAATATTATTAGTAATATAATATAATACAATATAATATTAATTATATAATAATATTAAATATAATGTATTAAATATAATGTATTACAATATAATATTATGGATATTATATGTATATACAATATGTCATAATTATTATATATTATTGTAAATTATAACAGCTTCAAAGAAAAAGAAGTCAAAGATATCAAGGGGCTGCAAACACAGCCATTGTAGGAAACCTAGATGTGCATCATTTTCAGTGTCCCACTTTCTGCAATGCAAAAAATTGGAATTTTAGGAAAATTTCATTGTGGGAGGCAGAATTTGTATTTGGAGAAGCAAGACATCTATGCTTTCCTACACTGATGCCCCATGCCTTCTTTGGACCTCTCTCTGTCTCTGTGATGCATTTCCTCCTTTGGGTAATAAACTCTCCTCCTTACTTTTGACAAGACTAAGGAGCATTACCAGTGATAAACTTGTGGTTAAAAGAAACCCAAAAGCCAAGGAAACTCTGCCTGACATTCCCCTCAAGGCTTTTGAACCTCAGAGATAGTCCTTTCTCCCCCGGAGGAATGCAAGATGGAATGCTATGCGGGGAAGGCGTCTCTGAGGCTGTCGAACCGGGCCTGAAAAGCAAGATAGGCTAAGCATTGGGACATCAGTAACCGACTCTGTCTCCAGAAGGCAAGAGGACCTGAATCATTTGTTCTTCCATTCGTTCGTCTGTCTGCTGTTTGTTTGAGGGAAAAAAGGCAGATTCTAAGATGGGCTCAGTTATCTATGAACACTCAAGCATCAGGAGCACATTTGAACTACAGTAATAGAGAAGGAGGGAGGGGAAATGTTAAATGTTTAGAATGATTAACTTTCGTTGGCAATACAATTTATTTCTGAACAGATAATCACTTGGATGAGGATTTGAGTTGCCATGTTGTGCTTCTTCTCTGATGTCATGGGAGGAGGATTCCTCTCCTCTCTTTGCCTGCAGACCCAACAGTCTGTCAGAGAAGAAGAGGAGGAACATTAAAGGCATCTCTGGAACACTCTTGAGGAGTCTTTTATATTTCAGATAAGAAGTTGTGTCTGGAAAGATTTGTTGTAACAGAATAGGGAGGGAGACTGTAATTTTTCAACTAAAAAGAACTAAATTTTACCCCATACTCTACTGATTTCAGTTGGAATGGTTAGACTCAACAAGAGCTGGCCCATCAAATTTATTTATTTATTTATTTATTTATTTATTTATTTACAGTATTGATATTCCGCCCTTCTCACCCCGAAGGGGACTCAGGGCAGATCACATTACACACATAAAGACAAACATTCAATGCCTTAACATAGAACAAAGACAGAGACAAACGCAGGCTCCGAGCTAGCCTCGAACTCATGACCTCTTGGTCAGAATGATTTGTTGCAGCTGGCTGCAGCTGGCTGCTCACCAGCTTGCGCCACAGCCCGGGACCAACATCAATGGTTGAACAGTAAATCAACATTTAGATAAATCCCATTGAGGCCCCTTCTACACTGCTGAATAAAATCCCACATTATCTGCTTTGAACTGGGATATATGGCAGTGTGGACTCATATTCCAGTTCAAACCAGATATTATGGGTTTTTCTGCCTTGATATTCTGGGTTATATGGCTGTGTGGAAGGGACCTGACACAATGGGTCATCTTTGGTTGAAATTAACAACAGCATTCAATAGAATTGCATCAGAGGGCTTTTTGTGCAGAAGTTACATAGGGGTTCAAATACAGAAATTATTTCTACAAAAGAAGAGGATATCTCTCCATTGTGGAGTGAGACTGCAAGTGAATGACCCATATTTGCCATGCAACTATTTAGAGGACATTTCAGGGCTACCATTCTTTTTTCTCATAGTTTTCAACGTATTCTAGACCAAACTTGACCAACTCTTCAAAGACAGGCTATCAGTGGTTGTTTTCAATTCATCTTTCTTTCTGCATTTAGGGGGACATCTCTTTTGTAGTTTATGTTTAGGGTTGCAGTTATATCTTATTCAGTGTCATTAAGATGAGTGGAACTTGTGATTTATCATCCTGACCTGTCATTGATCTTGCAACATGACCCTATACATGGTTACATGGTTACTCAAAGAGAACAGTTCTTACAGGGCCCTTCTACACATGCCTAAAAACCCAGAAGAAACCATGATAAAAGAGTGGTGGCGGCTAAATGATGTTTGGGGAAAGTGGGACGAAATCAGTTTAACATCTGAAAGGTATGTGTTTAAAAAGAGATTCCACCCACAAAATACACATCTTTGCATGACTGTATATCCCTGCAGGCATAGAAAACATGTGACTTCCTTCCGAGCCCCTTGTGCGGATTGTTCCGGCACACGTGCACATATTAAAAGCTTGAAACAGCTGATCGGACTGTCAAAAAATGGAGCCATGAACATATGGCTCAATCTAAACATAGTTGGAAAGCAATTAGAACTCTCTGCAACCATTCCTTTATTCAAATGTTTATAGTATTGACCAGATCTTGAATTTAGAATTGGGTGAAGATAGTGAATAAGAAATCTGCTTGTGTGTTCATGAGCTCTAGCGCATCTTGGAGAGAATTTTAAAAAAAAATTCCACCAGATATCCCCCCCCCCCCCCCCCCCCCAATCCTGCAGACTTGTACAATCTGCTTCAAAGGAAAGCATGAGGATGGCAGGGAAGCATATCCTAGGGCTGACAGGTCTGTATGTGGTCTCCTCTAAAGTAGAACATAGAGACACCTTACACGTAAATGAATCATGCTATAGTTAGTCAGTCTTTCTCCAAAGTAATTGTATTACGATGCACAGTGAAATACATTTCGCCCTCTGTATCTATGAACAATAAGAACAGATCACAGAACAACAGACTAGTTCAAGATTGGGAAAGGAGTGCGGCAGGGCTGCATACTTTCACCCTCCCATTTCAACTTGAACACATCATGCGACATGCGGGGCTTGAGGAATCCAAGGCCAGAGTTAAAATTGCTGGGAGAAACATTAACAACCTTAGGTATGCAGATGATACCACTCTGATGGCCAAAAGCGAGGAGGAGCTGAGGAGCCTTATCACTAAGGTGAAAGAAGAAAGTGCAAAAGCTGGGTTGCAGTTAAACATCAAGAAAACCAAGATCATGGCAACTACACCTATTGATAACTGGCAAAAACGTGGAGGCAGTGACAGACTTTATATTCCTAGGCGCAAAGTTTACTGCAGATGCAGACTGCAGCCAGGAAATCAGAAGATGTTTACTTCTTGGGAGGAGAGCAATGGACAATCTTGACAAAATAGTGAAGAGCAGAGACATCACACTGGCAACGAAGGTCCGCATAGTCAAAGCCAAAGTAACCTATGGATGCGAGAGCTGGACCATAAGGAAGGCTGAGCGAAGGAAGATAGACACTTTTGAACTCTGGTGCTGGAGGGAAATCCTGAGAGTGCCTTGGACCGCAAGAAGATCCAACCAGTCCATCCTCCAGGAAATAATGCCCGACTGCTCACTGGAGGGAAGGATATTAGAGGCAAAGCTGAAGTATTTTGGCCACATCATGAGGAGACAGGAAAGCTTGGAAAAGATCACAATGCTGGGGAAAATGGAAGGAAAAAGGAAGAGAGGCTGACCAAGGGCAAGATGGGTGGACGTTATCCTTGAAGTGACTGGGTTGACCTTGAAGGAACTGGGGGCGGTGACGGCCGACGGGGAGCTCTGACATAGACTGGTCCATGAGGTCACGAAGAGTCGGAGACGACTAAACGACTGAGCAGCAGCATCCATGAATTCTATAGCCATAGCTTCAATGATCTTGACAGACTAGAGAGATGGGCCAAAACTAACAAAATGAAGTTCAACAGGGACAAATGCAAGATACTTCACTTCGGCAGAAAAAATGGAAATCAAAGATACAGAATGGGGGACGCCTGGCTTGACAGCAGTGTGTGCGAAAAAGACCTTGGAGTCCTCGTGGACAACAAGTTAAACATGAGCCAACAATGTGATGCGGCTGCTAAGAAAGCCAATGGGATTCTGGCCTGCATCAATAGGGGAATAGCGTCTAGATCCAGGGAAGTTATGCTCCCCCTCTATTCTGCCTTGGTCAGACCACACCTGGAATACTGTGTCCAATTTTGGGCACCACAGTTGAAGGGAGATGTTGACAAGCTGGAAAGCATCCAGAGGAGGGCGACTAAAATGATTAAGGGTCTGGAGAACAAGCCCTATGAGGAGCGGCTTAAAGAGCTGGGCATGTTTAGCCTGCAGAAGAGAAGGCTGAGAGGAGACATGATAGCCATGTACAAATACGTGAAGGGAAGTCATAGGGAGGAGGGAGCAAGCTTGTTTTCTGCTGCCCTGCAGACTAGGACACGGAACAATGGCTTCAAACTACAGGAAAGGAGATTCCACCTGAACATCAGGAAGAACTTCCTCACTGTGAGAGCTGTTCGACAGTGGAACTCTCTCCCCGGGGCCGTGGTGGAGGCTCCTTCTTTGGAGGCTTTTAAGCAGAGGCTGGATGGCCATCTGTCGGGGGTGCTTTGAATGCGATTTCCTGCTTCTTAGCAGGGGGTTGGACTGGATGGCCCATGAGGTCTCTTCCAACTCTACTATTCTATGATTCTATGATTCTATGATGAGGAATCCAGGAGTCCAGCATCTGGAGGGTCAGATAAAATGACATGTCAGGTCAGATTTGACTCTCAGCCAGGCCTGTAGCCAAGATTTTGATTCGGGGAGGGGGGGGGGGGGCTGAGTCTGAGTGAGAGAGGATCTACCCTAGCAAACCTTTTGTATCGTTATCACAATACCCCCATGCATATGGGATATATTGAGCATGGTGATCAGATCATGATATGAATAAACACATACCATGTGCCACATACCCTCAAGTCCCCCCCCCCCCCCCCCCGGTTACATGCCTGCTCTCGGCCCTTGAGTTTGATTAATTTGCCCTATAACATTTAGTTCTAAAGGTGTATCTGCACTGTAGAAATAATGCAGTTGGACACCACTGTAACTACCCTGGCCCAAAGCTATGGAATCCTGTAATGTGTTGTTTGGTTGAAGCACCACTACTCTTTAGCAGAGAAGTCTAAACATATTGTCAGACTACAACTCCCATGATTCCATAGCTTTAAGCCATGTCAGTTAAAGTGGTATCAAACTGCATTAATTCTACAGTGTAGAATTCTCTAAAAGCAAGCAAGAATGGAGGTGCCCTGAACCCCAGACCATTTCTCTCTAATGTACTTTTCCCCAATAAGATGCCACAGGGAACAGATAGGTTTTCATTGAATAAAAATTCTGGCTCCCTTTTGCAGCACAATAGAAAGAAGAGCATGTTTGACCACTGCATTCAGCCCCTTTCTAAAATTTTATTAGCACATGTATTTGAGGTATTGACATGTTTACTCTTTGGTTTCTGTTTCTCTCATCTGTTGACTCTGCTCAAATATTTGAGAACAGGGCATTTTTCAAACTAACAACAGAGGTTTCTTCAATCAGGAAATAAATTTAGTTTCTGTCCCAAATAGAATCTGTTTAGTCTTGGAAAATCTAAATTTAAGTTTACAGCAAGAGTATGTCACTTAAATCCGAAAAAAGAGGTGGTGCAGAGACTTTTTGTGATCTATTACATACTTAGTTCTAAGATACCAATGAATGATATATTAAATTTTCATTATTAACATGCAAACTTCCCCTTTCATTGAATATTATTTGAAGAAAATCGCTGAAACAAGTGCAAATAGTTAACAAAATAAATGCTACCAGTCTTTTTAAAGAAACCAGAAAACTGAGATTTCCTCATCTCAAACATCAAGGACATAAACTCATGACAGTGCCTTCTATAATGTTCCAAAATCTCATTCTGTCCTTTATTCTGGACAACTTCTGCTGTCAGAGATAAATGCTCAGATATAACTAGTTAAAGAAAAAGGTTTTCCCCTGACATTAAGTCTAGTCATGTCCGACTCTGGGAGTGCTCATCTCAATTTCTAAGCTGAAGAGCCGGCGTTATTCATAGACACCTCAAAGGTGCATGGAGCGCCATTACCTTACCGCTGGAGCAGTATCTATTGATCTACTCGCATTTGCTAGGTTGGCAGAAGTTGGGGCTAACAGAGGGAGCTCATCTCGCTCCCCGGATTCGAACTGCCAACCTTTCAGTCAGCAAATTCAGCAGCTCATGGGGGGCTCTTACTAGTTACTTGTAAGTAATTCCTCCCATAACAGCAAAGGTACAATTCTTCATGAGGGATAACTTCAATCATTTCAGTATAGCTACAGTCAGCACTCCCTCCATATTTACAAGTTTAACATTTGCAGAATTTATAAACATGGTCTCTACAGGTGTCCCTAGATCCTCCAGTGTAATCCTATGATCAACTTCTTCTAAAAAGTTGACTCACAGTGGAGGACCTAGAGATTCCTAGAGAAAATGTTTCTCTGGGCATTTGTAGGTCTTCTAGAATGTTCCTACGGTCAACTTCTAACAGATTGCTAGAGAGGTAACAAAAAACCAAATTTTGAAAATTCACAATTTCTCAATTTTTAAGGGGGTTTGTGTTACTAAGTCTAGAGAACATGGATGGCCCACTGTACAGGAATACAGCCATTCATATAGTGAAAGATGACCATTCTATGTTTCAAGCGATGGCTCATGTTTGCCCTGTGCAGCTACTTAATGGTTTATGAACAATCTAGAGAAGAGCTTTCCAAATTGTGTGTTGTGACATGTCAATCATGTGAATGTGAAACCTCTGAGTCTATGTGAAATAATCAATAAATCATATATTTTTAATATATAAAAGAAAGATTTTCATGAGATATGTTGTGTGTCCCCCACATTTTGTTATTACAATTTATGTATGTGTCTGTATCTCTTATAAGGGGTTGGTTTAGCCAATGAAACTGAATTACTATGTCACAATGATCTAAAAAATGTGTCACCAATACGAAAAGTCTGGAAAGCTACAGTCTAGAACAGTAGTCCTCAACCTGTGGGTCCGCAGATGTTTTGGCCTTCAACTCCCAGAAATCCTAACAGCTGAGATTTCAGGGAGTTGTAGGCCAAAACACCTGGGGACTCACAGGTTGAAGACCACTGGTCTAGAACAATGATGACGTGAACTGGAGTTGAGAAAGAAAGACTTAACTACCTCCATTCTGTTGATTTCATGTTTCATCTTGGATCCCATCTCCATGATAGCTCATATATGCAAATAAAGGTGTCAAAAATATAATAAAATCCAAAACATTTTTGTCCCAAGCGTTTTGTCTAATACTGAACTCCATGCCTATGTCTAGATCCAAATCTGGGCTCAGATCCATTCTTTGTCCAAGACCATTGCAGCTTCATGAAGCACTTTATTCCATCATGAAAAGGCTTAAGGAAAAACGTATTAGTGCTAAGTGTCATATGTTGCAGATGTCATACTAATCCAAAAACATGTACCGGTATATCTGGAGATCTTCCATATCTCTCCTGTCCATTTATCTACTGTCTGTCTTCCCTCCTAATGCTGACACTGTAAGCAGAGCGTGCATTAAAGCAATCATTATAATTATGCCCATCTTTCACCAACAGCCTGTGTTTGGAACTCCTCACATGTCGCCTGAAGGGCTGTTCCTGTGCAATTTCTTAATTTTTTTTTGAAAACAGGCAGGCTCTGGGTGGGGTAAGATGTCCGCAGGAATGTCTATGTGTTTTGCAGATAAAGGGGGCCACGCTATGTCCTCCCAATCAGCACAGCAAATCTCTCCCTATCTCAGCTCGGTTAAGTTAAACTCCTGACAGGTACCAGCAGCCAGTGCCGCTTATGCAACCGTCTGACGTCTTTTGCAGTCTCCACAAAATGAGGCTCCTGAGATTAATGAATTGATAGCATTTGGGTAATAACGTGTTCTCCCCGATAGGCGATCTACAAGACCTGGAGAGCAGAAGGAACCATACCTTTCGTTTGGATCAGACAGATTTCACTGCATGAATCATAGCTCAGCAGGGCTATGAGTTCTTTAGAACTCATTGTCCTCTTCATACTAATGCTCTGTTCTGAAAATGTTAAGTTTCACAAATAGTACTTCATTCTGAAGAGGGATTTTCACAAGAATGAGATTCCTATTCACTGAAGGCAGGAATCCTAAACACAGTTCTTTTCAAATCAATGGAGGTATTAAGTCCCATGTTTTCCATAAAAATTAGCAGCCATATAGGAGCCAAGGTAATATGGTCCTTTGAGTATTGGATTATTATGACTCTGGAGGAAATAGTCTTTCATATACCCCAATCCCAAGGTGTATCCGTAAAACGTGGCTCCAAAAGATTAGAAATGTCCCATCCTGGCTCAGAAGGGTTAAGCATGTGATTGATTCTTCCATGATCAGTTTCTATTTAGTAAGTACCAACTGCTGGGGATGGAAGGAAGAGGCCGATATAGACCAAAGAACAGATTATAGGATGGATTTGACACCGCTATATGGATCCAGTATGGATTTGCCCAGGAAGGAAAGCTGCCATAAAGTGGACTCTAGTACCGTTACTTCTTGTGGTATTAAAGGGAGATGAGCCATTTATATTTTGCATGTTTTAATTATACTTTTACATCTGCTTCTTTAAAAATGAGACATGCTTTAAGAAGGGGGTTTGTGGTGTTAGATTGGTTTACCTGGATCTCAATTCTGTACAACTAAACCAAACCCACCATCTTAAGTAGAGTTTACTCTTGGGAGCATGTACATCACTTTGTAGTCCTTTATGAATAGAAATGTAATTGTTTTAAAAGCTCTTTTTGGACTTTGTTGTGGTGTCCTTTCAAATAATTTCTGACTAAGGCAAAGCTATAACAAAGTTTTCTGCACATTTGTTCAGAGGAGCTTACCTCTGCCTTCTTCCAAGGCTGAGAGAATATGACTATTCAAAGACCACTCAATAAGTTTTCATGATCAAGCAGGAATGCACCTGCTCAACATGTAATATTTCATAGACAGTTCTCTATTTGTCCCACCAATGGGAGCAATTTATTGTGTGAAAATAAAGAGGAGGGATTTCTCTGCTGTGGCTCCTCAGCTGTGGAACATTTTCTTCTTGGAGGCCCTCTGACTTCATTCTGACTCCGAATAAAACACAGCTTTCATTAAAGCTTGTGAAGTTTAATGATTTTATCTAGCACATGAACTGAAATTATTTTAATTTGCCGCATACACTCATGTATAAGTCAACCGCATGTATAAGTCAAGAGAAAATTTTAAGGCCAAAATTATGAATTTTGATATCACCTATAGATAAGTCAAGGAAAAAGCAGCAGTCCCACCACTGGGAACCGGTGACCATTTGCTAACCCAGGCACTCAAAAAGTCCAGAAATTACACTGTGGCAGAGAACGTAGAGGGGGTTTGTTTGTGCTTCTTTTAGGTTCTTCTGGGGTGAGCTGACTCTACTCAGAAGAGGGAATGGCTCATTTTTTGACAAGTGTTTACACTGACCCATGGATAAGTTGACCCAGATTTTTTGAGTTGATTTTTGACTAGAATTTCTACACTTAATACATGAAAATATAGGTTAACTATAGAGCCAGCATGGTGTAGTTGTTCTGAGCATTGGACTAAGACTCTGCAGAGACCAGGGTTCGAATCCTTGCTCAGCCATGTAACCTCACTGGGTGACTTTGGGCAAATCACATGCTCTCAGTCCCAGACGAAAGCAAAATCAAAGCTCCTCTGAACAAATCTTTCCAAGAAAACCCTGTGATAGGGTCAACATAAGTCAGGCTGGATCTACACTACACCATATCCCAGAATCTGATCTCAGATTTTCTTCTTATCCCAGATTATCTGGCAGCATAGACCCAAATTAAAGCAGATAATCTGGGATCAGATCCTGGTATCTAGGGCGGTGTAGATCCAGCCTCAGAAACAACTTGAAGGCACACAGAAACAACTTAACTTTAAAATTTAAAATTGTTTTCAGAATTTTTGAATTGGTTTCTACTTTTTTAAAAAAGTGGTTTATTGCACACTGCCCTGAAAATATATAGCATTTTAACATATTTAACATATTGACTGGCCTTCAGTCGGCTTAGTATGCTAGATGATTCTCATTTCCTTGACATGCTAAAGTATAATCAGGGATGTCTAGGTACAGATACTATATGGACAAGCAAAGCCTATCTCTTTCCATGACTGTTAAATACAATTTTCTTTATGCTCTGATTCCACCCTGAATTATGTCTGGAGGCTACAGACCAATAAAATGCCTCTTGAGCATCTTCTTGCTGAAATTTCTTCTATGCGTCTTTTGGTAGCACATCAAACAAGAAGATGAACGTTTGGCTTCTTCTATCTGAAGTCTTGAGCCTTCTTTTAATGTATATAATTGCCATCATTACTATATAAAATACAACTCGTTCTTTGTAGCTTCAAAAGCTTTGCAGAAGTACAAATTTATCCCCAAAGAACAGGCTTCATTCTATGGACATCAGCCTTACCTGAAAAGATGAATCTACTCAAGCTATATCATTATATACTGTATTGCATAGTAAAGGCTAAAACAGTGAAAAAAATATTTAGTATTAATATTTAATACATTGGTCTCTGAACAGAAAGGAATGGATAGCTGGAGGAAGCCCATCAGTTCCACACTGTCTTTAGTAAAAGTAAAGGTAAAGGTTTTCCCTTGATATTAAGTCTAGTTGAGTTTGATTCTGTGGGGTAGTGTTTATTTCCATTTCTAATCAGAAATCTGTGTGGTTGTCCATAGATACCTCCTAGATCATGAGGCCGGCATGACTACATGGAGCACTGTTACCTTCCCGCTGAAGCAGTGCCTATTTATCTACTTACATTTGCATATTTTCAAACTGCTAGGTTGGCAGAAACCAGGGCTAACAATGGGAGCTCACCTTGTTCAGCGAATTCAAACCACCAACCTTCCGATCAGCAAGTTCTGCAGCTTAGCGGTTGTATTATTATTATTATTATTATTATTATTATTATTATTATTAATTCACTTCTATCCTGCCTTTCTCCCGTCGGTGGGATTCAACATATAAAATTCATACAAATACATCCAACCATAATACATAATCAGTTAAAACATCATATCCCAATATAAAAAACCCAATTAACATTTCAAATAAAACCATTTTAAAACTTAAAGAAAGCACTATTTAAAGATATCCATAACCTCTGGCCACCGAAGTTATTTGTCAAGTATTATCAAAATATTTAGCCTGCTGTGCCACCGTGGCCTCAACTGTCTTTAGTACCATCCTTTAAACAGCAGTAGGTGCCAGTTTCAATTTCAAATTGCTTTCGTTTGTCCATTTAGTAGAATTGCTACATGTTGGGTTTTTCTCGTTTTTTAGCTTTTTCATTACAAAGATTTAGTTGTACTTTGTTTTAATTTGTTGTAAGACACTTTGGTACCCCATGCTGAGAGAAATGCAGACTATAAACTGAATTAATAAATGAATTGTAGAAAAGTGGCAGAAAGGGTCATTCGGAGCAAAACTAGTAAGCATGCAAAGAATAAACCTTCACCAACCACATTTCTCAATTTATACATTGGATAAGTGAGCAATAATCAAGGACCTAAATACCCTAAAGGCTCCAGATCCCATTTGATCTTGGAAGCTAAGTAGAGTTCACTCTGGTTTGCACTCAGATGGGATTGTGTGTTTGCTTTCAAGTTACCTATCGACATATGGAGATCCCATCAATTTCATAGGGTTTTCTCAGACAAGGAATACTCAGAGGAAGTCTTGCCAGTGTCTTCCTCAGAAATCTGGTCAACAGCACCTAGGATTTGTTGGCATTCTCCTACCTGAGCATAGCCAAGGCTGACCCTGCATAGCTTCCAAGATCAGACAAGATCTGGTGCCTTTAGGGTATTTAGGCCTTAGACTGCCAATGAATACCAAGTGCTGCAGGCTAGATTTTAGAGGAAGGAACTGCTAAAATTAACTCTGAGTATCCCTTGTCTTAAAAACCCAATGAATTTCATGGAATTGCCACAGATTGCCAGGCAACTTCAAAGCACATCCACACAAGCATGAGCAACACACACAAGTGAGCAACAATATCATGCTCTCTGACTGTCCTGATTTGTCAAAGACAGTCCCGATTAATCCTCTGTCATCCCACTTTTTCTGCTGCTTTTAAACTGTCCCGGCTTCTCCTGCCTCTTCTCACTTTCCCCTTTTGTCTTCAGCTCACTTCAATTTCTGCAAACTGAGTTCAAACTGCAAGAGTAGTTTACACTCACTTTTCAGCAGGCAAAAGCAAACTGCTGCAGCTTTTTCTTCATTAATACCCTTTGTCATCTTGATTACACTCTGATGTTGCCTGGCCACACATGTCTTGGATTTCATCTGAGAAATATTGCTCATATGCATTAGCACTCTTCTGATCATTTGGCTGAACATTTGCAGAAAAGTTTGCGCTATCGGCAACATGAGTTTCCAGATCTCTGTTTGCTTCTTAACTCTTGCATCAGCTCTGAAGAACAGGATTGCAATGTGTCAGTGAAACACAGCTTAGCTTTGCTTCTGCTAAGGTTTCTTCAGCTAGGTTTTTTTTTTTTTCAAAATCATAATTTTGCTTACTGAGTAACCTAGACTCTTGAAAGAAAGTTTATATTAGAAATGCTGACATAACTGTAGCCAAATCATTGCTAGCAGCAATCCTCTTAACACAGAGAGCTAATTATATTCCCCGAAAAGGCATTTCATTATGCCCATTATAATAACGATAATGACATAACAATAATAACATGTTTCATTTTTATACTACCTTTCATCCGAAACAGAATTCTGTGCTCCTTAAAAATTATGACTTCAATTTCGGGTTTGCCAAAACCTGAATTGTACATGCATTTTTTAATTAGACAGGCATTATGGTTCCAAGAAACAGTCCCATTTCTATTAGTATTAAGGGAGCAAAGTAAAGCTACAGATTGCAAAACACAAAGAGGAGAATTTGTTTTCAAGGATGAACAGATTAATCAAGAACAGTTGTTTAAAATAACTATATTTCTGTTTCTGTTAAAATAACTGAAGCTAGATCTATACTGCCATATAATGCAGCTCAGAAAAGTTACTTTTGCTTAGGAAATTATTATTATTATTATTATTATTATTATTATTTGAAACACAACAAGATGAGTCCACAGCAGACACTCTGCTGGCTGTTGAATTGGATCACATGTCGGACACTTCCCAAGTGTCTAGGACTGAGTGATGTATCGGCGAATAATGCGCGCAGATTCCAGTAAGGTGGCCTTCTGCAGCTGGCAGGTGGTAATTTTGTCAGTGCCAATTGTGTTTAAGTGCAGGCCAAGGCCTTTAGGCACTGCACCTAGTGTGCCGATCACCATTGGGACCACCTTGACTGGCTTGTGCCAGAGTCTTTGCAGTTCAATCTTTAAATCCTCATATAGTGTCAGCTTTTCCAGTTGTTTCTCTTCAATCCTGCTGTCCCCTGGGATTGCCACATCGACAATCCACACTTTGTCTTTTAACACAATCATGAGGTCAGGAGTATTGTGCTCCAAAACCCTGTCTGTCTGAATTCGGAAGTCCCAGAGTAGCTTGACATGTTCATTCTCTGTAACTTTTTCCGGCTTGTGATCCCACTGGTTCTTGGTCGCAGGCAGATGGCATTTGTGGCACAAGTTCTAATTAATCATCTGAGCAACGGTGTTATGCCTCTGCTTGTAGTCTGTCTGTGCGATCTTCCTGCAGCAGCTGCGGATGTGATCTATTGTTTCATCTGCTTCCTTGCAGAGTCTACATTTGGGATCTGTTGTCAACTTTTCTATTATTATTATTATTATTATTATTATTATTATTATTATTATTATTATTATTACATCTTTGAGAATCTCCAAGGTGGGGCATTCTGAGTGTAGTCTAAATTAGTAACTTTTCTGCCACACAGCAATCATTTGAGGAAGATTGGACTGAGAAATAGTCCAAGGCCCCTCAAAGATAGACATATTTTTGACAATGAAGCTGTTTTGCAAATACACTCTCTACATACAGTTTCAATGTACCATTCCCTTTCCAGGAATGAGCTTTAGAAAAATATAGCAGGGCAAGTCTGGTCATTATTTTCAAGTCCTCATGGTTTCGTAGGGTTTTCTTAAGTAAGGCATACATTCTTACGTGGCCTTAACCATTCTTTCCTCTGAATTTAGCCTACTATTCACTGGTAGTCCCCCATCAAAGTACTAATCAGGACTAGCCCTGCTCAACTTCCAAGATCAGATGGAATCTGATGCCCAAGGGCTTTTAGGGCTTTTTATCAACCTAAAATGGAGAAGAAGTATAGACTCACAGAGTGAGTTAGAAGAGGCCAGAAGAGCCATTCAATCTATTATCTGTTGCTCCAGAGGGAAAGACTAGAACTAATGGGTGCAAATGGCATGGAGGTAGATTTGGGAAGACATATCAGTTCAGTTGAATAGACTATCTTTTTTATATATACTGGGTTTCCCCCTGATGTGTGTATTGAAGTCTATAATCTATAAGAATTAAGAGCCAATGGATAGTCCAGATGATATCAAGAAACTGAATTCCCCAAATTATGAAATGCTTTATATAATCTATATATATAATAAAAGTGAATGTTTGTATGTTTGTATCAGCGTTTTGATTGGTCAGGCGGTGTATGTGCTCGCGTTTTGATTGGCCTGGCGGAATATGGGTCAGCTTTCTGATTGGCTGGGCGGAATGTGCCAGCTTTCTGATTGGCCGCTACTTTCATAGGCCACTGGGATCGCTGAGGGAAAAACTACTACCAACTGGTTTTGTTCGGCCTACTTCTCTCCTCAGAACGATGCTAGCTTTGGGACAGTTAACAGCTTTCGGCCTACACTTTGGTAATCCAAAACACCACTGCCACCACCAGGAAGGCCCGACATGGACCAAACTTGACACACATAACCCCATGAACCCACTGACAACGGATGGCCCCCTTTGGCCCCTCTGCTGACATGTTTAAGGCCTTCCAGGCTGGCCCCTCGCTGCTAGGCCGAAAAGGAGGACGCCATCTTGCCTCAGCTTTCAACTTCTTTGTAAGGCCCTACTTTCCTCAAAAGACAGCAGAGAACATTGTTATTATCTTTTTAACGATATGCTTATGAACACTTCTAGCCCCCAAAGCCCCAATCCAAGCCTACTTTGATCATTTTGCTAACACGTTTCAGGCCTTGCAGCCTGGCTCCATTGTGCTAGGCCGCAAAAGAGGCAGCCATCTTCCCTGTTCCACATGGTTCCAAACAGAGCAGCTTTTGCCTGTGTCTTTTGGATACAGCACTCTCCTTCAACAAGGTAAGGCGGCAGTACGTAAATAGGTTGATCTTGGGCTGATGGAAGTAGCACCACATCAAGTAGGAAATAAGGTACCACTTATAAAGTGGGGAGGCAAATTTAACTAATTTACGACATTGGAATGAGGAAGTGCCGTCACAGTGGATGATGAAACAGCTGTTCTCCCCTGTGGCCAGAATCGAACATCCCCTCAGGAGAAGGTTAAATTGCCTCTGCGTCTGTCTCTATCTCGGTTCTGTGTGTATATGGGCATTGAATGTTTGCCCTATATGTATATAATGTGATCTTTTTATATATACAGTAGAGTCTCACTTATCCAACACTCGCTTATCCAACGTTCTGGATTATCCAACGCATTTTTGTAGTCAATGTTTTCAATATATCGTGATATTTTGGTGCTAAATTCATAAATACAGTAATTACTACATAGCATTACTGCGTATTGAACTACTTTTTCTGCCAAATTTGTTGTCTAACATGATGTTTTGGTGCTTAATTTGTAAAATCATAACCTAATTTGATGTTTAATAGGCTTTTCCTTAATGCCTCCTTATTATCCAACATATTCGCTTATCCAACATTCTGCCGGCCCGTTTATGTTGGATAAGTGAGACTCTACTGTATATAAATGGTTCTGTTTATATGGTTATACATTTTCTAATAGCTTTATTCTTAAAATCCAAAATCCAAAAATGCATATTTCTAATATATATCCTTACCAAATGAACCCAGGCAACATCAGGTACTTAGGCAACATTATTTATTTATTTATTTATTTGCAGTATTTATATTCCGCCCTTCTCACCCCGAAGGGGACTCAGGGCAGATCACATTATATACATATACACATAGAACCGAGAGATCATCCACTGTGACGGCACTTCCTCATTCCAACGTCATAAATGAGTTAAATTTGCCTCCCCATTTTATAAGTGGTACCTTATTTCCTACTTGATAGATGCAACTATCTTTTGGGTTGCTAGGTCCTTTGGCTCTGGGAGTTGTAGTTCACCCTTATATAGACAGCACTGAACCCAACCAACTTCGGATCTGGACCAAACTTGGCACACTGCCTCATCATGCCCAACTGAGCATACAGGCAGGGTTTCGGGGTGATTCTCCTTTGGCTATGGGAGTTGTAGTTCACCCTTATATAGTTAGCACTGAACCCAGCTGACTTCGGATCTGGACCAAACTTGGCACACAGCCCTATCATGCCGAACTGTGCATACAGGCATGGTTTTGGGGTGATTGATCTTTGGCTCTGGGAGTTGTAGTTCACCCTTATACAGACAGCACTGAACCCAGCTGATGACAGATCTGGACCAAACTTAAGTGATATTTCCTCACATCCCCAAACAACTCAATGCCGTCTACTAATAACCCGGGCACAGCCGGGACCCCAAGCTAGTATTATATAAAATAAAAACCATGGCTCTGCAAAACCTACTGAACACACCTCTACCTTTTTGTGCAAATTGTCGCTAAAATGTTGTCTGGTTGCACCCAAGACCCCTGCCTTAATTTCCTTAATCCCCTCACAATGGACTGGGAGATGGGGCAAAATTACTCAATGGATGTATGTCAAAGATCCCTCAATGGATATATGTCACAGATAGCCCCGTTGATAAGATTGGGACTATCTGTGGGAAGGATCCGGCACTCATGCCTTAAGCCAGCTTTACCTATTGAGATGGACACCATCCTTTCAGAAGAGCATCTGATCCCAAGCATTATAGATGGAAAATATATTTGATGTAAATACAGAAAGAGAGATAGCATGGTAATGATCAAATGATAAAAGCACTAACCTAACAATCTAAATGAAAATGTAGAACCTTCTTTGTAGATAATAATAATAAATAATTTAAGAAAAGTTTTAATGTGCAATAATCTGCTATGAAAAATTCATCTTAATTTCCACTGAAGAAGAAGAATTGGAAAAGAATATATGAAGACCAGGGGACAATGTGAGAAGACAGAAGACTATACAACCAGTGGACTTAAAATTAAAATGGTTAGAATCCTCACTATATTATGTAATATGTCTTAAAGAAATAGAGATGAAGAGATGTTACTGGTTGTAACAATGATAATATTGTAAAAGAACTCCTCATTCCTTAGCAACCTTCACCCTCTTTATTTTTTCCACACGACATACTAGACATTTGTAAAGATGCAAGTAACTAATCTTTTATCCCAATTTTTTTTCTTTTTCCTTCCCTTGTCCCTCCCCATCTTTTCTAGTAAATGTTTAATAAAAATATTTGGAAAAAGAGAGATGAGCACCATCCCCAAGTAACCATTACGTACATTGGACTAACCCTATTGTATTAACAAGAGCTCACACATTAAACCCATCAAGAACTCATTACATCTTGCCACACCACATAAATGGATTGACACTTCAAATGATCCAATTACAGGTTATTGAATTTCCCACTGTATGAAGATGCCTGATTGAGTCCTGAGCCACTCAGGACATGGATCCTAGCCAGACTGTTTTTCTTATCAATCAGAAGTTGGTGCAGGTTTCTTGAATAGCTGTCAAATAAAATAAAAATGCTCTGTATTCACAATTGGAGTCCTTTCTCCAATGACATCGTTGCTGGCTATTGGTATTAAATCTGTGATCCATGCAGTCACGCCGGCCATATGACCTTGGAGGATTCTATGGACAATGCCGGCTCTTCAGCTTAGAAATGGAGACAAGCACCAACCCCCAGATTCAGACACGACTAGACTTAAAGTCAGGGGAAAATCTTTACCCTACCTTACCTTTGCCTTGTACCCTGCCTGTGTCAGAATTGGCTTTCTGGATTAGCTAGACATACTGGGCTTCTGAACCCATGGTTCTTGTGGTAGCTAAAATCACTCAACACAGAGAAGGTTAACTAAAATGATCAAAGGTTTGAAAGCCAAGCCCTATGAGGAGCGACTGAGGGAGCTTGGATGTTTTGCTTGTAGAAAAGAAGTTTGAGAGGGAGCATGAAAGCCACATTTAAATGTTTTTTAAAATATCACATTGAGGAGGGGGCAAGCTTGTTTTCTGCTGCTCTATATGCAGCAATGGATTCAAATGGCAAGAATAGAGATTCCACCTAAACACTAGGAAGAACTTCCTAATAATTGTTTGACAGTGGAACAAGCTGCCTTAAACTATGGTAGAATATCCTTCACTGAGTTTTTTTTAAAAAAAAAATACTTCAAATTTGATTGTATTTTTTTTGTGTGGCGTGGGGTTGGGCTAGATGACAGTTGTGATCTTTTTCAGCTTCCAAACTTCCAAATTCCATATCCATGTTTAACCTTGAATGATCCTAAGCAAGCCATACTATTTCACCCTTAAAGTTAGGCAATGACAAACCCTCTATGATTAATCATGAAAACCCCATGTGAGATTGATGTAAATGGGAGTTGTGTTGAAGGCACATAAAACATAAGATATTCCAGAAGAACCTGGCCTTCTTTCAGGATTATTGTGTTTGTAATATCCCAGGACCGAGCAAGGAGTTAGTTTAAAGTACCTCTAAGCCATTACAATTCAAATTTAAGATTTTATTCCTTCAAGTAGAACCCAATTTATGTCTTGATTGGTTGACTTTCTGTGATATCACCATGAAATCCTCTCTTCCCACTGTCTTATCCATGGAGATGTTTTTGACTACCTCTTTGTTTAAGAAAAAACAATAGCCACAAATTCCATTCACTGTTTATGATAAACACTCCTAGTAAACTTCAGCAAAGACAAGGTTACATGAATGGACTACACATGGAAGCTAGAAACTCCAAAAACACATATTTATGATAAGGTGTATGTAGACTCAGGCAAAATGATCAGTATTAATTTCTATTTCTAAAGCAAAAAAACAACAACAACCATATAACCTTGAGGATTGGATCTATTTGTTCTTGGTAATACACATGGGGCAATTTTTCACCTTGACTGCAGGATGAATATTGTTTGTACCTTTCTTGTTATGTTCTGATTTCATTTGTTATTGTCAATGAGAAAAAATACCTGCTGTGGCATCTGAAGATGTCTGTGTACAAAACTAGTTTTACTGGAGTCTTGTTATTCCCTTCTCAATTGTGTTCATAATCTTCTGTTTATCATCCACATTATCTCTTGCATGCAACCTATGCTGTGTTGGTTTCTTATCCAAAATATGCATTGGAGGGTTACAGACTAGTCTGTTATAAACATGCCATCATTTCACAACATGTCCTTGAACGCATCTGAGAAAAAATGAAACTGTACCTGTGTACTTGATTAAGGCTGGATCTACACTGCCCTATATCCTATGATCTGATCTCAGATTATCTGCTTTGAGCTGGATTATATGAGTCTACACTGCCAGATAATCTTGGATAAGAAATTAATATAGGATCAGATCAACGGATATAGGGAAGTATAGATCCAGCCTATGACAGAAATACAGTATGAGGATATTTGGTAGTTCAATTGCACCTCTATGGAAATTCATAGCTCGCCTAAGGTTAAATGACAAACACGCACACAAGTTCCAGTATATCCAGAGTCCCCATGCTTTGCATGCTTCCATACTTCCAGTTAATTCCAGTTAATGTTGGGATTTATAGTTTAGTGAGGCATCAGAACTCTTTGGCAGAGAAGGCTAAATAGTACAGTAAAACTACAGTATACCTCCTATGGTTCCATAGCATTGAGCCATGGCAGTTAAAGTGATGTCAAACTGGATTTATTTTACAATGTAGCTCTGAGCTTTCCAAACTATGTTTTGTGACATGTTTCTGTATCGGCTTCAGTGTGAACATAATGAGAAGCCTCCAAGTCTATGTTAAAAAACATAAATGAAAGGTTTTCATTGTATATGTTATGTCTACATACGTGTAATTATTACAATTTATGTATTTGGAAAGCTCTTGTGTAGATGAACCAATAGAAACATAACACTGGTTGAGCATCCCTAACACAAAAATCCAAAATCTGAAACATCTTGTTGCCATTCACTACCTTTACTGAGGTATTCCCATTCATTTGTTCACAAGATGGAGGGGGAAGAGCTGACAGGCTCCCCAGATATATCTTGTACAGTACTGTAGTGCAGTTTCCCCCAAATATTGGCTCCCTTATATTCTCAGTCCCTTATATTCTTAGATCCTCCGTCTCTCTCCAGCTTCGAATCTCATACACAAAGTAGCAAGGCTGAAAAGAGATAATGAGAATCTGAATGCAGGAGGTATGGATTCCTGTTGAGCACCATGGATTCCATATATAGAGGTCAGTCCCATCTCGAAGATTACGTATATATATGAAAAATATGTTCCATGATCTAAAAGAAATCCAGAATACTTTTAGTCCCAAGCATTTCAGACAAGATATACAAAACCTTCAAAACAAACAAACATGCTTTCTAACTGGTAGAAACACCCCATATTTTAATTCTATCATCCTATTTTTTTCCTCCTCTGGATCAGTTTAGGGTTGCCATAAAGTGAAATTGACTTGAAAGTACACAACAACAACACATTAACAAGCAAACAAACAAACAATTCATTTGTTTAATATCACAGGTCATGTCTGAGTGTCAATGGGTGGCAGGCCACAGGGTAAATTCTTGCTTGTATCTCCTATGATAATATCAAGTAGAGTGTCTCATTTCAGTTCATGCTGGCTTTTCATTCTGATGCTTTGCTTTCATCCAAAGCAGTCCTTCTGGTAATCCCTCCCTTTTGCTAATCTCTCCCTTATTTGGTCAGGGGACTTTTTTTCAGACATTTCGTATAAAATTGAACAGAGCTGTGATGTTTTTACATTAGCCCTAGGCTTGGTGAAACAGTTAAAGGGGAAAAGAAACCTGCCAAGCTTGCCAAGCATGTTAATGTTTTGGGGGGCAAAACAGGCCTAACAACTTGACAACTATTTGAAAAATGCTATTGAAAGCTTCACTTCAGTAGCCAAAGTCTACCTGTTTACCAAAAAAAATCCCTTTTCTTTCTCAGTTTCTTTTTCCCTCCACCTTACAATTTTTCACTATTTTTGTTGTTGGCTACACAGACAACAAAATCTAAGGTTAGGATAAACTTGACCATTTCAAGCTCCGTGGACTTCAGGATCTTCTTGCACAAAGAAATTTCTAAAAATTGAAACAGCAGCATTTCCAACAAAACATGGTACTAACAATGGTTACTTACACATTAATACTGAGAGGAAATGTATTGCCAAAAAGACATACAGAGAGAAGGCCCAAGTTTGCAGGAAATGTCCACATCCTCATTTATTTGTCGAGAGATAAATTTAGAAATGTTGACTACAGTTTAAAAAGAGAGATTATGTTATTGCCATTATGTTACTGTGATCAACTGATCTTTTTAATTTGGATACTAAAATACTAAGTTTTCTGCATTAAGAGTTTGGTATGGTTTGCTTTCAACTAAAATGTCCACCAATTTATTATGAAATGATAAAGCCCTATGAGAGGAAGGTCTATTGTGTCCGGTAGGTGTGCAGACATAGGGTGCATCTATACTGTAGAATTAATGTAGTCTGATACCACTTTAACTGCCATGGTCTTGACTTGTGACCTCATCATAATTGCCACCGGAATCACCACACATAATGATGAATCAGATGGTGCCCGGCGGGGGGAACCTGTTACCCCACGCCCCACACCACCCCACATCATCCAGCTTCTCCCCAACTTCATCCCACAGGGGAAGTGTCTGTCATTCTATGTAACATGGAATGCTTCTCATGTGGCCATGGCAGTGGCATACACCAGTATACATTTCCTTTGGCAATGGAGCCCCACTGGAAATAGGTCTACATCGTGAGATCAGGACCAAAAGGCCCTGTCCCAAAAGAGAAGGTGAACTGGCATATGCCACTGAAAAGTATCCTGTCTGATGAGGTAATTGAACTGTCACGACCCAGGCTACAGAGCACCAATAACCATACGCAGAGGCCAGATTCTATCTAATATCTTTATTAAGGAAATATATAAAGTTAGTAAAAGCAAATGTAAAAGATAGTCCAGAAGCAGACCTTTCAGGAAAGGTCAAAATTAGTCCAAAGAAATAATGTCCAGTATGAAATATTAAGGTCCAAAGTTGTAATCCAATAACCGAAACACTCACTTTGACAAGCAAAGTGAGGGGAGATGACAAGGTCCTTTAGTCCATGAAACTTGAGCGAGTCTAGAAAATAACTTGATACTTGGAACAAGGCTTGAACGTGGAACAAAGGTAACTAAGAACAAGAACAAGGTCCGTGGAATAACTTGATAAATCCGTGGAACAAGGCAAGGATTGATCCTGGGAAACTAGGCAAAGTCCGTAGATAAACAAGGCTGGGAAGCAAGGCGAAGGCTGGATAGCAAGGCAAGGCTTGAGCAGGAGCGAGGCTTGAACCGGAGCGCGCTGTCCAGACACAACTCGCTCCGTAGGCTGACGAATTGACTCCGCGAAGTTACTTCGCGGGTAAATCACCTATATAGAGTCTAACTTTTCCCGCCGAAGCAGTTCTCTGGGAACCAGAAACGAAAGCTAATCTTTGAGACCAGATGTTTGACTCCTTAAGGATTCTCACGAAAAAGGAGACTTAATTGGCAGAATTCTTGGCTGCTATCCTCGCACTCCTGCGCGAAGCAGCTTCCAAACCTCTCTGTTGTTTACAAAACTCCCGGCGCAAGAACACGGGAGAAGTAGGCTCTGGGCTTGTTTGACATACTTCTGGGAGACAACTTTCTTGCAGGTGCAAGGTTCCCAGATCTGCCTGGGAAAGATCTGGCTGAGAGGAATCCAGTTCAGACTGGGAAGGTAAAAAACCCAAGTTTTCATCTTCATCAGGAATTACCATGTCCTGAGCAGGACTACAAGGCCCATGGGTCATCACACTATCCCCCTCCTCAAGGCCCCTCCCAAACTGGGGCCCTCTCCCCGAGGCGCGAGGTCGCGGTTTGGTGGGATAGGTCTGATGAAAGCGACGGGTTAGATCAGGAGCATGGACTGTGGAGGCGTCTTCCCAAGAGCGTTCCTCAGGGCCAAAACCCACCCAGTCAATGAGATATTGTAGGCGGCGGCGGTGAAAGCGAGAATCCAAAATGTCCTCAACCTCGAACTCCTCCTCCCCATTCATCAAAACAGGAGGGGGGGCCGGTTGGTCTGTATCAGGACGCACACCATCCGCCGGAAGGAGCAGGGAACGGTGAAACACTGGGTGAATGCGCATTGAACGCGGAAGTTGGAGTTTGAAAGTCACAGGGTTTAATTGCGCCACCACTGGATAGGGGCCAATGAAACGGGCATCTAACTTCCGGCAAGGGCGGTGGGAGGGCAGAAAGCGAGTGGACAGAAAAACCCGATCTCCTACCTTGATTTCGGGGCCCGGCTGGCGATGTTTGTCAGCGTGGCGTTTATAGTCCTCCTTGGCTTGGTCCAGTTGCTGGAGCAAAAGTTGTTGTACCGCTGTGAGTTCCTGCAGCCAATCCTCTGCTGCGGGAACTTCTGAAGTTTCAATGACAGGGGGAAAGAAACGTGGATGGAAGCCGTAGTTTGCAAAGAACGGCGTTTCTTTAGTAGAAGCTTGAACTCCATTGTTGTAGGCAAACTCAGACAGTGATAACAGAGAAGCCCAATTGTCCTGTTGGTAGTTTACATAACAGCGAAGATACTGCTCCAAAGTGGCATTGGTGCGCTCCGTTTGCCCATCTGTTTGGGGATGATGAGCTGAAGACAAACGAGAGTCTATGCCCAATAGTTTTTGTAGCGCCTTCCAAAAACGAGAGGTGAATTGAGATCCACGGTCTGTGACTAAACTCTTGGGCAATCCATGTAGTCTGAAAACATGTTGAAGGAATAGATCCGCAGTCTCTTTGGCCGTGGGGAGGCCTTCGCAGGGAATGAAATGGGCTAACTTGGTGAAAAGGTCCACCACCACTAAGATCGTGGTGAATCCACAGGAAGGTGGTAGGTCAGTGATGAAATCCGCAGAAATTATTTCCCATGGGCGAGATGGGGTAGGAAGGGGGTGTAAAAGCCCTGAGGGCTTCTCCCTTCGTATCTTGGAGCGCTGGCATACTGGGCAGGTGTTGACATATTTTTCCACATCCTTGCGGATCTTGGGCCACCAAAAATCCCTTAGGATCAGATGCATGGTTTTAAATAGTCCGAAGTGTCCTGCTGGTTTGCAATCATGACACAGACGAAGCGCTTTTTCCCTGCCCGGTCCGGGTGGGATATAAACATGATTTCTATAGCAAAGCAGCCCATCCTTAAGCGAAAAGGGAAAATGCAGACCTTGGCGAAGTTGGTCCTGCGCCCAGGCATCTGCTTGCTGACTAGCCCTGATTTCTTGAGCACAGAGGGGTCCTGGAGTAGGGGAAGTAGAACCAATGGGAATGGATTTGGTGTTCCCCACTGTGAGCGTGGCAAAGTTCTCGGGTTGTAGTAGTTGGGATTCAAAGGTCTCCTTGCGTCCTGCAGCGTATTCTGGTTTACGTGACAGGGCGTCTGCTTGCTTGGTCTGGGCTGGGGTCACATAATGAATCTGGAAGTCAAAACGTTCGAAGAATAAAGCCCAACGTTGCTGCCTCTGATTTAGTTTGCGGGCAGTTCTTAGATGCTCTAGATTACGATGATCAGTGTGGACTTCAATGGGAAATTTGGCCCCTTCTAGCCAATGTCTCCAAGTTTCAAAGGCTGCCTTTATGGCCAGTAGTTCTTTTTCCCAAATGGTGTAATTCCTTTCTGGTGTGGTTAGTTGACGAGAGTAAAAGGCACAGGGATGGAGGTGATCTCCCACCGGTTGTAAGAGTACAGCCCCAATTGCCACATCTGAGGCGTCCGCTTGCACAACAAAAGGGGTTCCAGGATTTGGGTGCTGTAGAATTGGCTGGGAGGTGAATAGTTTCTTTAGTTGCTGGAACCCTTTCTCTGCTTGATCAGTCCAGCGGAAAGGCTGCTTTCCACGGATGCAGCTAGTGATGGGGTCGGACCAGCGGGCAAAATCTGGAATGAACTTGCGGTAATAGTTCGCGAACCCCAAGAACCGCTGCACCTCTTTCTTGTTAGTTGGCGCCTGCCATTCCAATACTGCTGAAACCTTGGCTGGATCCATGGAAAGCCCTAGAGGCGAGATGCGGTAACCAAGGAAATCTACCTCTTGTAGATCAAAGGCGCATTTTTCCAGCTTGGCATAAAGTCCATGGTCCCGCAATCGTTGTAACACCATTTTGACGTGGTTCTCATGTTCTGATTGTGATCTAGAAAACACCAAAAAATCGTCCAGGTAGATTATCAAGAACCTGTCTAGATAGTCCTGAAAAATGTCATTGACAAAATGCTGGAACGTTGCGGGAGCTCCGCATAAACCGAAATTCATAACTCGGGACTCGAATAATCCGAATTTGGTCTGGAAGGCGGTCTTCCACTCGTCCCCTTCCCTGATGCGAACTAAGTTGTAAGCCCCCCGAAGGTCCAGCTTGGTGTAAACCTTGGCTCCTCGAAGCCGATCCAGTAGATCCGAGATTAAGGGCAGGGGATAGCTGTTCCGCTTGGTGATATTGTTCAATGCTCTGTAGTCCACCACCAAGCGTAGTTCTCCTGACTTCTTCTTCACAAACATCACTGGGGAGGCGGCTGGGGATTGAGAGGGTCTGATGAATCCCTTGCGAAGGTTTGTCTCTATGAATTCCCTGAGAGCTTCTTGCTCTGGTTCAGTCAGGGAGTAGAGATGCCCTCGCGGGATCTGGGCCCCCTCCACCAAGTCAATGGCACAGTCATAAGGTCTATGTGGGGGTAATTTTTCGGCTTCTTTCTCATTGAATACATCCCAATACTCGGAGTACTTCTTTGGCAAGGTGATGATGGGCTCGGTGTCCGTGGCATGGCAGACCTTGGCTACGAGGCAATGGTTTTGGCAGTACGGTGAAGCAAACTGCAGTTCTCTGTTGGACCAGGAGATGTTAGGGTCGTGGAGAGTCAGCCATGGGATTCCCAAAATCACAGGGAAATGGGGAACCTCGGTAACAAAGAAGGAAATCTCTTCCATATGTTCCCTTATCCACATCCTGGTGGGTTCCGACCACTGACTTACGGGGCCCGTCTTGAGGGGGCGGCCGTCTATGGCTTGCACCACACGGGCATTCTTGAAATCATGATATTGTAATCCCAGAGAGTCGGCATACTCTCTATCAATGAAATTGTTGGTAGCTCCAGAGTCTATCATGGCGTGGATCATGACGGGTCCCCTTTTTGCTGACCATAATGTGACCACGAGAAGGAACAGGACCCCGGTTGGCGGCTCTTGAATGGATTTTTTGACCGGGTTGGCGAGCCTCTCTACACCCGGTCGTTGGCTTCCCCCGCCGGCTGTGTGCCAGTCGGCTCAGACGCCTTCGTCTCCGTGGAGGACGCCGCCGCAAGACGGGCGGCAGGCTTCCCTTTGGCTGGGCACTCTCTGGCGAAGTGGCCCCCGTTCCCGCAGTACCAACAGAGGTTTAAGCGTTGACGACGGGCCTTCTCGGCGGCATCTAGTCTGGGACGCACATTGCCCAACTGCATCGGCACTTCCTCGCCTCCTCTGGGGTATGGGGTTGGCGGTGGGGGTCTCCACACTGGACGTGGCTGAACGCTGGCGGGAGCGGGGGGTTTTGCCCCGGCTCTACTGCCCTGGCCTCGAACCCACTGTTTCCTGTTGGCAATCATGACTTCAGCCCGTAAACATTGATCAATGAGTGCCTCGAGGGTCTGGGGAGGATCCACCTTGGAGATTTCTTCCAGCATTTCAATGTTGAGACCCTCCCGGAATTGTCCTCTGAGGGCTACATCGTTCCAGCCGGTGTTGTGGGCCAGCACTCGGAACTCGGCTATATACTGAGACATAGGTCTGTCTCCTTGGAAAAGGCGACGGAGTTTGTGACCGGCTGCCTCCAAATTGTCCTCGATTCCCCAAGTCTCCTTGAGGTGGTCCAAGAAGTGTTGCGCTGATCTTAGGTGTGGAGAGGCTTGGTCGAACAGTGCCGTCGCCCAATTGGCCGCTGGCCCGTCTAGAAGACTGTAAACCCACGCCACTTTGATGTCTTCTTGGGGAAACTCGGCATCACGGGCCTCTAGATATGCTTGACATTGGCGACGGAAAACATGAACCTTAGAAGCTTCTCCAGTAAACTTGGTAGGCAACGCCATGGCCGGGAGGCGGATTCCGCGCTCCCGCAAGCCCTTTATTTCTCCATCCTGGGCGTTGAGTCTGTCGCGGATGCGATCCACTTCGTCCTTGCTGATGGTGTAGCTCAGTGGCTGCCCACCGGGCACGGTTCCGGTAGACATTCTGGCCGAGGTTAATTGGTGCTTAGGGTGGCGGAGTCAAACTGTCACGACCCAGGCTACAGAGCACCAATAACCATACGCAGAGGCCAGATTCTATCTAATATCTTTATTAAGGAAATATATAAAGTTAGTAAAAGCAAATGTAAAAGATAGTCCAGAAGCAGACCTTTCAGGAAAGGTCAAAATTAGTCCAAAGAAATAATGTCCAGTATGAAATATTAAGGTCCAAAGTTGTAATCCAATAACCGAAACACTCACTTTGACAAGCAAAGTGAGGGGAGATGACAAGGTCCTTTAGTCCATGAAACTTGAGCGAGTCTAGAAAATAACTTGATACTTGGAACAAGGCTTGAACGTGGAACAAAGGTAACTAAGAACAAGAACAAGGTCCGTGGAATAACTTGATAAATCCGTGGAACAAGGCAAGGATTGATCCTGGGAAACTAGGCAAAGTCCGTAGATAAACAAGGCTGGGAAGCAAGGCGAAGGCTGGATAGCAAGGCAAGGCTTGAGCAGGAGCGAGGCTTGAACCGGAGCGCGCTGTCCAGACACAACTCGCTCCGTAGGCTGACGAATTGACTCCGCGAAGTTACTTCGCGGGTAAATCACCTATATAGAGTCTAACTTTTCCCGCCGAAGCAGTTCTCTGGGAACCAGAAACGAAAGCTAATCTTTGAGACCAGATGTTTGACTCCTTAAGGATTCTCACGAAAAAGGAGACTTAATTGGCAGAATTCTTGGCTGCTATCCTCGCACTCCTGCGCGAAGCAGCTTCCAAACCTCTCTGTTGTTTACAAAACTCCCGGCGCAAGAACACGGGAGAAGTAGGCTCTGGGCTTGTTTGACATACTTCTGGGAGACAACTTTCTTGCAGGTGCAAGGTTCCCAGATCTGCCTGGGAAAGATCTGGCTGAGAGGAATCCAGTTCAGACTGGGAAGGTAAAAACCCCAAGTTTTCATCTTCATCAGGAATTACCATGTCCTGAGCAGGACTACAAGGCCCATGGGTCATCACATGAACAGAGAAGATACCCTTTACTTCGACAGATGAACATACCTTTTTCCTGCCCCTCAGAGCCAAAACCAGGGACACCTTCATTTTCTGAATTGTCTTATTCCTCATTTCCCACCCAACTGTTTAGGACAGCCTTGACTTGACAGGTGCCAAGAGTGGAAGTTTTGGATAGGGTGCAAATGGCCAGAGCAGCAATGCTTAAACTCTAGTTGCTCAGGTGTTTTGACTTTAGCTTCCAGAAGCCTCATTTGTCTTTGGCCAATGATTCTGGAAACTGAAGCCCAAGCCACCTTCAACATTGGGCTAGAAAGTGTTCCCTGTGTCACACCCAAAATAAAATAAAAACATACACATGTGTAAGCCATACCTTGGGAAGTCAGACCTGGCCACGGTAGTCCACACTCTAGTTACATCCCAAATACACTACGGTAACGCACTCTATGTGACAGTTTTCTTCACTGTCCAGCTTTCACAACTATACATAGACATTTGGAATATGATGGCATGGATGATACTGTCTGATACTACTGAACAGAAAATGATAGTCTTTCAGATACTTTGTTCCTCAGATGTTTGGTTTCCATATAAAAAATTAACAACTTGTATTTGACTTCATAGGTAATTGTCTTGATAGGTTCACCTGATGCATAGCCATTCCCATGGATCTAGGAATTGTACACAATGTGTGAAATTAAAGTGGTAGCCTGCCTGGCCATGTGATGCTCCTTGGAGTGGTGGGAGAAGGGGAAGGCCATCTCTTGGAAGTACTTTGATTGTGTGTTTCTGTATGGCACTTGAGATCTCTTCCATCTCTATGACTCTATAATTGATCTAAGATGGCCTGAAGCACAGAGGACTTGAAGACCAGCCATGCTTGAGGTTCACTGGGTGATCATGTCACACTTTTATCTTGCTCCTATGATATTAGCTATTGAATAGTGAGTCAACGTCCTGTTGGACTGAGGTTTTTGGTCTGTGATAAGATGCCACCCTTGAACATGATCTTTCTTCAGTATCAAGAGACTCTTGTGAAGTCATGTGATGCAGTTACTTCTGGCAACAACTGTTGGAGGGTGGATGTCAGAACATAAGTATGGTTAGTAGCCTCGGAATTCTTAGAAATCATTGTGATGCTTTTTTAAAAAGGAACCCAAAAGAAAATCTCTTAGGAAAATGAAGAGTTACAACTATTGTTGTTTATGTGTGCCTTCAAGTCATTTCCAACTTATATAACCCTAAAGCAAACCTATTGCAGGCTTTTCTTGGCAAGATTTATTCAGTTTGCTTGGTAACTTATTAACAGGGGAGTGGGGAACTATAATGACAACTAATTACCTTTCAAACCTAATTTTCCAAGCTCAGCTCCACCTACCCTAGTATTGACTTCCAGAAGCAATCTAGACGTTTAGGAAGGAATTTTTCTTGCTCTGACCAAAGGACCAGGGATTGACTATGGGGTTGGCTAGGTTCTCATTTATTCCTGTAGGCTCTCCTGGGATCTCCAAAAAATTGAGGATACCTGGTACAGATTCCAGACTTGTTTGTAATCTGTATGCATCACATCTGTAGATTTAACTTTTGCAGATTTGATGAGTTCAGGATGAATAGTCTTTCTAGCAATCTCTAGTCCCTCCAGTGCAACTCTATCATCAATGTCTAGTGGAAATTGTACTGAAGGACCTACAGGTTCCTAGGGACAACACCTCTCTCGGTGCTTCATCTTGATTTATGGTCATGTGGACAATAGAGTTGCCCTGGAGGACCTAGAGATTTTTATTTGTAGTTTTTTCAGTTTCGCAGAGGTCCTGTGCCTGTTACACCTGCAAATGTGCAATGCCACCTGTATTTTAACTGGTTTCAACCTGTCTTCTTTTAATGTGCTCAATGTTTTGAATATTTTTAGCTTTTTAAAGTCGTTTTATTGCTTACACTATTTTAAATTAGTCAAGCAGATTTTGTGGTGTGCTGCCCAGATAGAGGGATATAAATATGTTAATCAAATACGGCGGTATCATAAATTGTTAGTTATTTAATATTATTTACTGCAAAGGATGGGAACAAATGCTTGTGAGACTGGTGTTCTGCCTTCTCTGTTAAAAGTACTGTAGCTCATTTGCACCTCAGTTTGAGAGAAGAGGGAATTACTTCCTCTGCTTCAGGCAGCAAAATATAATAGGTCAATCCTGGGAGAAATGTCAGTGTTAGACCCACATCCCTGCAATCCCCTTGCCTTATATATACCCTATAGGTGTATTGGACTTTGTGCAATGGCTTTTGATTACTCCTAGGAAGAAGCCAACCTAAGATATGCATTAACTCTGAGTGTCTTCCCCCTAATCCTTTTAAACCAATGAGTAAATTTGGATCCTCTATCTTCCATTACTGACGTAGGTGGTCTAGACTTTGGACCTGTGAAGGACAAGAACAAGAGCAATAACAAGCAAATGTCTAGAAGGCTTGATTGGTAGGACAGCTCTCAAAATTGTAGGTGAAGTTGTTTTTCCAGGCTTAAACCAAATGGCAACTACTCACAAAAAAGCCACTGCAATCTTGCTGTGTCAGTAAGCCTTAGAAATACCTAGCCTGGGATTTTACACTGCCAAATAAAATCCAGATTATCTGCTCTGAACTAAATTATATGGCAGTGTAAACTAATATAATCCAGTTCAAAACAGATAATGTGGATTATCTGCTTTGAAAACCTGGATTATATGGCAATGTAGAAGGGGCCGTAGTTGTACCTGGGTCCTGAAACTGGGAGCCTCCACATTTAAACCCTTGTGGGCAATTCTTCATCGAAACATGGAATTATAGAAGAGACCAGAAGGGTCATCCAGATTAGCACCATCAAAGCATTCCCAACAGAAAACCATCCAATCTCTGTTTAAAAAAAACCCAGAGAAAGTGACTCCACCATACTCTGAGGCAGCATCTCATGTGGCAAAAGAATCAAGTACATTATCTCAAAATGCAGAAGACTTTCTTGACAGTTGAATATGCTTCCTTTGGAGGTCCACATCATGCCAACAGTGCTTTAAAAAAGTTAAGATTCACTGTTCAAACTAGGTATTGGAAGTCCTAGTGAAAGCAGAGTTTTATTTTTGAGCTGTTGGATCCCAGTTTCTATTTTATTTAAATTAAATTGTTTTAAATTGCATTTTTAAGTGATTTTGTGAATAGTAGTATCCTATCCTTACATCATCCACTGATATCAGTCATTTAAAATAGTGTTGATCATTTAAAAAAATGCAACGAGGGTTCTTTATTGTCATGAGTGGATGACTGCTACATATCATCTTTGTCTCTGGATCTTTTCAAGCAAGCCCTGGGCTTTGGTGACACCTTGCTGACATGTCTAAGAGAGCTAAGAAACAGCCTTTGGTGTTTCTTAGTCACATAGGCTATCCTGCTCCTGGTATTCTTCACACAAAGAAAAGTTGTTTTCTTTAGAATTGAGTCTTGATTACATATCTTAGGAACAAGCTTATTGACAAATTTAGAACTAGACTCTAACACTGAGTTCTTCCATTTGCTGATCTTCTATGGGCAGCCTTTTCATAAAACCAGAAAGGAATGGCTGGATCCAGTTATGCCTGTTCCTGAGGTATCTGGTGCTTCAGTTAGTAGATCTGGCATGGGAGAGAGATAGGGCATTGAATGGATGATGAAATCTGGCCCATATACATGGGAGGTGACTAAAGATATGCTTCATTCTATCTGTCTACCTTCTAACAAAATCTACATGGGGACATACCATTTGAAAAAATGATGCATGTAGATACAACCAAGTACAAAAATGTGAAGGTTCTTTATAAAATGGGGCACCCAAAGCCACTGGTTTGGCCTCTGGGGAGAGAGACATTTTGGGGGTTAGTGGTTTACAGGTCAGTCTGGATGGATAAACTGATTTGAGTTTTAGTCCAAACTTTGTTCTTGTTGTGTACCTTCAAGCCATTTCTGATTTAACAGTGACCCTAAGGCAAACAATCACAGGGTTTTCTTGCCAAGATTTTTTTGGATGGGGCTTGCCTTTGCCTTCCTTTGAGGCTGGCTTGAGGTTACCCAGTAGGTCTCCATGGTTCAATGGGAATTTAAACTTTGCTAATGTTCAAACCACTGTGCTACATTAGCTATCAGTCCAAACTTTAAAGGGATTAATTCAGCACCTTGGATAGCTTTGTTAAATTTGAAACTAAAACCTAGAGTGGAGCCAGTGACATGGAAACTACCAATTTACCACTGAGCATGGGTGAATATGTTCTCTTTCTCTTGCCAGGCATAAGCAAATTGAATATAGATATCATCCCATCTGGTCTCATATCCACTTGTAATTGTGTATACATGTATTCTTATTTTATTTTTTACATTATTGCCCACCTATCTCCCTGTGTGGGAGATCATCATCATAAGAAAATAATTAAAAAGTAATTAAATAAGTGACCATACTAATAACAACACTGAATTTAAAACAAATTTAAAAAAAACAATAGAATTAATTCTTGGAAGCTAGGTTTGGTTCATATGCAAACTTGTTGACCAAGTAATTTATGCAGCTGGCAAAGCTAAATTTTTCTTGGCTCCAAATGTTATTTATCTTAGCACAGATGCCAAATTTCCAAGGGTGTGGGTGGCTTTTTTAAAAAGCAGGGATGAAAACGCTCTAGCCCATGCAGGTTCTTCATCCACCCATAGATTTCATCTGCTATTTTAAACCATGAAAACTGTTGTGTGGAGCTTTGCCATTCTTTGCAGCCTGGAAAGCTATTGCCTTATACCTTACTCCTGTGTAGACACATAGATAAGTTTTCTATCCTTTGTGAAGGAAAGGCTCAAAGTGATGTTTAGCTATACTCAAATTTTTGGGTCCTGTCTGGCATCCTTAGTTTAGGGAGGAATGTTTAGAATTTTGTGTCAGAGCATTCTAGCACCTCAACAAACTATAAACCCCAAGAGCCCACACAACCATAGAAATTAGTGCTATAATGCTGTATTGTTAAGGGATCCTGATTACTGTGGGATCATAGTTGGAAAGAGGACTATAGACCATTAAGTCCAACCCCTTGCTCAGTTTAGGTTCTACAGCTAAAACATGCCAAACTGCTAGATCTCCAGCCTCTTTTGAAGATGTCCAAAGAAGAGACTCCATCACATCTCAAGGCAATTGGTTTCATTGACAAACTGCTCTCACTGGCAAGAGGTTCCTTATAGTATCATAAAATCAGAGTTGGAAGAGACCACACAGGCCATCCAGTCCAACCCTCTTTCAAGAAACAGGAAAATTGCATTAAAAGCACCCCCAGCAGATGGCCATCCAGTCTCTGCTTAAAAGCCTCTAAAGAAGGAGCCTCCACCACACTCCGGGGCCAAGAGTTCCACTGTCGAACAGCTGTAACAGTGAGGCCTTCTCATGTTAAATCAAACTCTATCCTTTTGTAACTTCAAACCACTAGACCTAGGTCTACTATCTGAAGCATCAGACAACAAATGTGCACCTTCCTCTTTATGGCAGCCCTTGTGGTCTTCAAAAGAGTGTACCTATATCACTACTTGGTCTCCTCTTGACCAAGCTGAACATGCCCAGCTCTTTCAACCTTTCCTCATATGTTTTGTTCTCCGTACATCTTACCATCCTTCTTGTTCTTCTGTAAACCCTCTCTGACATGCCTATCCACTTGGGAAGCCAAGTGGTGGGTGAGAGCCATCTTTTGTCTCATCTAGTAGAAGTGTTCTGTTGGTCTTTTGAGTGAAATGAATTCTTTGAGAATTCAAAATACTGTAAATACTACAATGTATTTCTATCACTGCAATCTAAAATGTTGGGTAACAGAAGATTAATTAGGACTTTCCCTGTCAATTTGACACTGTTGGAAGGTATGAGCTTGGACCAATTTTAAGACACTGGATGTGCATGGAGTTATCTAATATCCTCTGTTCTTTAGGTATGGTAAGAAAGTGTTGCAATGAAATTGATGTGGTCCTGTATGAAGCAACAAAAACAACCCCCTTTGCAGCAGAAACGCTACCCTTCTGGTAAAGGAGAATACATACACAACTTATCTTTGCAGTAGATAAGACTTCATACAAAGAATATTTACAGTATAGCAGAAGACTGTGATTTTTCTCAAGTTGTTCTTCCAGACACTCCCAGGTATCTGAAACCTTACTTGCAAAAGGCTCTCGCTGGTCTTGTTTTCCAATTCTTCTGTATCTTTGCAACTTTCTCTCCAACAGCAACTCTTCATAAACTCCTTCAACACCAACCCTCAACAATAGAGAAGCATTATGCTACTTTGGTACCTTTACAGCTGGTCCACCCTGGCTGTGAATTACATAAGGCTAACCAGGTGGCTTGATTCTTAATGCTTACAGTGTGGTTGGACTTGATTCTTAAACTTACTTACACTTTCTTATTGTTACTTAAGAAATGACATACTGAAAAACTCTAACAGAAGGTACTGTAAATATAGTTGATCCTCCACATTTGCAAGTTTGACTTTTGTAGATTTGATTAAAATAGTATCTCTAAGAATCTCTGACCTAGACTCATACTTGAGTCATGCTGGAGAACATAGAGAGAGCTAGAGAGGTGTTGTCTCAGGTTAAAATGTATTTTTAATTGGTTTTGACTTTCACAGAGGTCTTGTGCTCCAAAATTCCAGTGAATGAGAGCTGAGTGTGCTATTATTTACCCATATCACTGAATTGTGCTCAATATATAAATGATATCATCTGTGGAGGATGAGGAGGAGGAGAGAGGAAGTGTTGATAGATTTGCATCTCTGTCACCTTTAGATTTGATTACCATCTTCAGTGGCTTTTTCCATTATGCTCAATGTACTGATGATGATATGATTGGTGAGGACACTTTACTCAAGTGTCATTGGATACATACCAATAAAACCAAACTTAAGGAAAAGCAATAAGCCAGCACCAGGTCACTTGTGATATTTGCTGGCTGGCTTACTCATCGTGTAGATATTTACCATCTCTAATTGTCTGCTGATATTCTTTCTCGATAAGACACCTTTCGAAAGCCCTTTATTTGTGTCCCCATGATAAACTCTCACCTTTACCTATTTTTAACACCTTTCCCCTTGGTTTGGTAACATAAGTAGATCATTCTGTATCTCTTGCCTATTTGTGCCATTTAGTCAGCATTTTCTGTGGAGGTCACAGAAGAGGGAAACGTTCAGGGCTACTGATTGTATCCCAGAATGCTCACTTTCTGCAAACCAAATACCTTTGGCATGAGAAGACAATCTCTGGCTGAAAGGAGAGCTAACTGGCAAGTAAGGATGATGGACAATTGGGCCAAAATAAGAAGCTCTTACTAATGTAGATCTTCTCCAGGCAAAGAAAACATATCATGGGTTTGTGGTATTTGTTGCTGTTGTTTTTGGGTTTTTGAAAAAAAAACATCCAGATGTTTTTACTGACTCAAGATCAATTCACATGATGCAAATATAGCAATATTATTCCATTATAACCACCATGATTCAACAGCATGAAATTGTAGGTTTTATCATTTATTGAGGAACTCTCTAGCTGTGAATTCTAAATGTCTGTCCCTAGACTGCTATAGGACAAAATTATGGGGGTTAATTGGAATAATAACACTATACAGTCAGCCTTCCACAGTGGCTGAGCTTAAGTGTGTAGTGCCCCCATGAAAGTGGAAATAGCCTAGGGCTTCCTAGACAGAACCTGTTAATCAAATCTGTGAATAATGAAATCCAATGTGGAGGATTGACTGCATTCATGTAATGTGCATGGGGTCCTGAACTGCCTTCAATTCATTCAGGTATCAGCTACAATTTTTATTCCCAGACATTTATTTAATTTTAATTCCAATGCATATCGGAGTAGTATGTCACAATAAGAATCTTCTCACAGAAGGTTTTGTATCCAAAGAAACTGATTTTTGGAAATCAAATTTGTTGCTATCAGACATCAAAACTGACTGACTACTATAAAGAGCTGAAAGAACTGAGTCACCTAATGCAGCCCTTTGAAAGTTTAGGGAAAGGGATGTGATTTGCATCTTTCTAATTCAGTGGTTCTGAACCTGGGGTCCCCAGAAATCCCAGCCAATTTACCAGCTGTTAGGATTTCTGGGAGTTGAAGGCTAAAACATCTGCCAACCCCAGGTTCAGAACCACTGTACTAGATTGTTATGTTCTATTCCACTCCCACAACTGTGTGAATATTCTTTATATTTTAGGACCTTATATCACTCTGCACTGCATCAGAAGAAGAGGGTTCGTAGCCATGAAACCTTCTTTTCCTTCTACAATAGCACTCCTTAAAAGGTTAGTTCAGTGAATCATACTTGAAGTTTTTCGCCTTTGAACTTTTTAGTTATAACTTCCAGTTTCAGTTTTATATGTACTGATCATAAAACAGAAGGATGGGGTTGCTCAACGTTTCCAAGGGCAAGGATTAAAACCTGATCATACATCATATGTACATGGATTTCCGGCACCATCTCCTAAAACAATAGGAACTGTAATACATATGGCCCAAGGCTCAGTTCTATATAGGTTAATGCTTCTGCTATTCATATATACTGTAAATATGGACTAATGTTACTGTGCCCAGTGAATTATCCCTATACAGTTATTTACTATATATTATTACCGGAAATCTCTGCTTTCAGGTTGTGTGTCGACTTATGGCAACCCCATGAATTTCATAGTGTTTTCTCAGGAAAGGAATACCCAGAGGTGATTTTACTTGTTATTTCCTTTGAAATTTAGCCGACAGCACCTGGGATTCAGTGGTGACATCTCATGCAAGTGCTAACCAGGGCCAACCTTACTCAGCTCCCAAGAGTAGAGGGTATCTGGGGGTTTTATGGTATTTAGACATGCCCTGTAACATTTCACAAAAGTTCTGTGCTCTGAGTACAACATCTGAGAGAGGGAAAGGGATCTGTGGTGTTCTGAAGAGCAACAAACGGAAGTTTTTCATGGACTAGAGCTGCCTCATCAGATAAATCTTAGACAGTTGGTTTTAGCCCAACAAATTTAGTGCCATAATATATCTTTAAGGCATTACAAAACATTCCTGTCTGCATGTGGGTTCCCCAAACAGCTGGTATGCTAAACACATAGTAGCTCCAATAATTGTTTTATAGCACTGGAAAGGCCAAACAAGATACTTCGCTCAATCTGCATTTGCAGACAATGTTTCAAGCATTCCTCCTCCTTATACTTTTATATAATTAGCAGAGGGAGGCAAGCAAGCAAAAATTGGGATCTAGACTGGAATTTTAGAATGGAAATGTAACCATTCCCCTTCACCATTTTGACAAAACAAAGTCTCTCTTTCCACCAGCACCCTTTTCCTCCAAAAACTGTTTGTTTTGTGAAAGAAGCTGTCATTTGGTTGTTCACTGTTTACACATTGTAGGTTTTAGTTCTTTATTTCTGGATTACCTTGGTTTATGGTTGTTAGCAATGAAGTCTGTAAAATATTAAGAAATAGTCAAGTATCCACTTTTTTCAGATTCTATCTGAAACTGACATCAGTTTGAAAGAAAACCCATTCAAAGGTGATTTGTATATTTGCTATGCAGGAGTTTAGTCATAGCTCTGGAGAAGCTCCTGGGCTTTTGAACAACTCAACTGCAGGCAGAAATTCAACTGGTTAATCTTTCCCTTGTATATGTTTGCTTCACTGAGCAATCAAACCATCCTTGTGTGTGCATGTGTGTGTGTGTATGTGTTCTTGGTGTTGCCATAATTGTGCAATTGCAATAAAGTAAAATTTAAACAACTACAAATACACACTGAATGGGGCATGGGGCAAAAATGTGGAGATATGAACTTGGTGCAGAAGATAGAACGTAAGACCATAGATCACCAAACCAGCACTGTAGCACTACTGTAGAGACATGTATTAATGTACCTATCCTTGGTTGTTTCCATTCCCTTAACTAAATATTGCAGCAAGAAAGCAGACTAATGTGATAGTTTCTAGAGCAGTGGTTCTCAACCTGTGGTTCCCCAGGTGTTTTGGCCTACAACTCCCAGAAATCCCAGCCAGTTTACCAGCTGTTAGGATTTCTGAGAGTTGAAGACCAAAACATCTGGGGACCCACAGGTTGAGAACCACTGTTCTAGAGAGTTCCGTATCTCAGTGGAGAGAAACTATAATCCAGATCTCCCAGATCTTAGTGCAACATTTTAGTGCCTACAACAATGCTGGGGCTCAGAACGGGATGATTATAATGTTGAAAGAGACTTTGAGGATAGAAGATGCTGTGGATTTGCTACCTGCTATGAAAAGTATTTCTAATTTCTATATTTCCAAGTCCTGTCTGTGACTGTGAGTGCTGGATGATTAAGAAAGCTGACAGGAAGAAAACCAATGCATTTGAAATGTAGTTGAGGAGATGAGTTCCACAAATTCTAATAGATTACCAAAAAGGCAAATGAATGAGTCCCAGAGCAAACCAGGTCTGAACTCTCAATAGATGAGTAAACTCAAGATACTTTGATCATATCACAAGGCAATGTCACTCACTGGAAATTATTATAATGCTCTGTAAAGAGGAAAACAATAGCAGCCAAGTTAAGAAACATTATTGAATTTATTCACTCAAGGAAACCACAGCCCTGGGTTTGCAAGACAAGAGCGGGGCAATTGGTGACCAGGGTTCCTGAAGGTTGCCACAAGTCAAACTGAATTAACAGCAAACAACAATAAAGAAAATGTAAAAGGCAAGGTAGCAATAGCAAATCTGTTTTAGCAATCCCATTCAGGTAAACAGGAAAAAAACCCTCTCATTTAAGGCTGATAGAGGACGTTGTGTCCAAGTTCACCTAGTGGATTTCCATGGCTGAGAGGGGATTTCAACCCTGGTCTCCAGAATCATAGTCTCAGGACTTCATCAGATTACACTGGGAAGTATACAGAAGTGTTCAGAAGAAGAGAGTTCAGTCTAACTCCATTTCGTAATAAAAAAGAGTTTTCCCTACCTTTTAATCACACTGTTTAGTGCACTCAGTTGTCTTGTGTATTTTTCAATGAAGAGGTTTCCAAACTGCAGACATTTGGCACTGCCCACCATCCCTCTCGGTGCTTTTTGGTACTTCAACTCCCACAATTCCCAACAGCAGAGAGGGAGAGAGAGAAAAGGGATGGGAGGGAATCCCATTTGGAAGGGCAACATCACTGGCCCTCCCAACACAAGACACAGACAAATCATGGAAGGAAGGAATAAAGGTACCCTAAAAGGCTATTTTATTTTTTTGCAAAGTAGAAGTGTTATGAGGTAGCTTACAACCAAACCTTCCTGCTTGGGGAGCAAAAGGAAATTACCCCAAAAAGTGTATTTTGACTCCTCCTCCAATTTCTCCTCCCACAAATTGGGTGATTCCAACCTGAGAACAATAAGAGCTACTTCATTAGAAATTTGGCAAAACATCTGGAATTTTGAGAAAAAGCAATTTCCTCACCTCCTCCTGATACATTGGAATAAAATGCGGCCCTCAACGTTTAAAAGACTCAAAAATTCCACTTTAACCAAAATGAATGTGGTGAACCCAGTGGAATACCAAATTTTAAGTGTAGAACACAGTGGAATTTATGTTATGTGATAAAGTGGTAACTGTAAAACTTAATCATACTGCCATTTGATCATGATCATCAATGCTGAAGAAAGGAAGAGGAATGAGATTGGTGGATGTGCAAAAATGTCCAACTTTTTTTTATTTTGTCAGGGTTTTTTGACAATTATTGCTTAAATGCTTAAATGACAGAATTTAATACAGCCAGAATCAGCATGAACACAGACATCAAGTTTGTTACTCTCCAGTGGAACAAAAATACTGAGGGGTTGGTCTTGCTGCATCAGGAGACATCCAGTCTATACCAACCTTGTTTTCCATCCATTTGTTGCAACAATGGCAGTTGTCATCAATGACTTCTGTTTTTGACTTGTAGTTAACCTTGTCAAGGCTGCCACTGCAACATTATTTGCTTAAGAGTTCCTTAAATGGATACCTGGGAAATCCCATTTTAAACTGAAATCCTCCTCAATACTAATTGAATAAGTTCCACTCACATCTCCTCAGCCACCTCAGTTGCTTCCTACATGGGCTTCTTGCCTCTCCTTTTGTGGAGCATATCAATGAGGATTTCATTACAGACAATGAGGTGGATTAATAAAAATTAATGTGGTTACCTACCTGATTAACTGTGTAATAAACCTATGAGATTATATTCTTTGTTCATTAATCTAAGGGGAAATCATTATAACCCATTCTGGTTTAACACTCACATTGGCTAAAATAGATTGCTTCAAAGTATTGGAATAACTACCCATATTTCCCCAAGGAAGATTATTGTGGTCAGTAGTATACTACTACTTCTGATACAGTAGAGTCTCACTTATCCAAGCCTCTCTTATCCAAGCCTCTGGATTATCCAAGCCATTTTTGTAGTCAATGTTTTCAATATATTGTAATATTTTGGTGCTAAATTTGTAAATACAGTAATTACAACATAACATTACTGAGTATTGAACTACTTTTTCTGTTGAATTTGTTGTATAACATGATGTTTTGGTGCTTAATTTGTAAAATCATAACCTAATTTGATGTGTAATAGGCTTTTCCTTAATCCCTCCTTATTATCCAAGATATTCGCTTATCCAAGCTTCTGCCAGCCCATTTAGCTTGGATAAGTGAGACTCTACTGTACTTGCATAGATTATACCATTGGATCTCCGTATCCAGAGATGCTGCATTCACAGAGTCAAGCAGGCACAGCTTGAAAATATTTTTTTAATCCAAAAAGTAAATCTTGATTTTGCCATTTTATATGAGGGACACACATTTCATTATACAATTGAATATATAATGGAACTTGAGCATCCATGGGTTTTTGCATCTATGGGGTCCTGGAAATCAAACTCCAGTAGATACCGAATGCCCATGGATTGGGCTATGAATGGAAACACTGGGAGACCAGGATTTGATTCCCGACTACACCATGTAAATCAATGGGGTGACCTTGAGTAAGTCACTTACTCTCAGCTTCAGAAGCCTGTAATAGGTTTACTTTAGGACTGACATAAATTGAAAATGACTTGAAGGCACCCAACAACAACATTTCCAGTCAGCATGGATTACAACAAGGGTGGTTACATTTGGTAGGCATGGGGGAGGGGTTTCCCACCCGATCCACTACAGGCTATACCAGCCAGAAAAGGCTTAAAAACAGGATTTTAAAAAGGGATCTCTTGATTTTTTCTTTCTTTCCAAGAGTGTGGTTGCTTGTGGGATGCTATGTTCCTTCCGAGGGGGGGGGGGGGTGTTAAAAAATTAAAAATGTTTCCATAGTGCATCAGTTGGAATGGGTTCAAGGGGAGCTGCCCAAATGGCCTGGGGATTGCATACAGCCCACAAAGCATGATTTGTCCACCATTGCATTTGATAGTGACTCTCCCTACCTTCAAAGGAACCAAACCTATCTGATCTTGGAAGCTAACACTAGTTCATTCTTAGATGGGAGACCATCAAGAACATCAGGTGCCATAGGCTGTATTTTAGACCTGAGCACCTCAGGTTATATTCCTGCAGGTGGATAGTTATTTAAGAAAACTATGATAATAAATATTCAAATAATTTCAGTTTTACCTAGCTGAAGTAGATTTCACCAATTAACTATCTAGAAAGACCTGGTAATTTTCCTTTCCTTTCGTCCTGGTACATTGCTCTTTCTCTGACATAAATCCTTGTTACCACTTCTGCAAAACTCAATCGAAGTGACCTACGATTCACATTCTTTTTCATTTTGTCATCCCTGGCCACAAGGTCATAAGTCACAGGGTCCCTGATGTTTGTTATGAGCCAGAGCTTCTTTAGTCATGTGGTTGCATACATATCTGAGATTGCAAACTCTAGGGTGTTTGGAGAAACTTTAAAACAGTTCTCTTAGTATCTTAGAGACTAACTGAGAAAACAAACTTGGTAGCATAGATTTTACAAAGTCTTTAGTTGTCTTTGGCAAAGAGCTAGTGTCCTACAAAGCTCCCAAAATGAAGTGTTTAAAAACCTCCAGAGAAGGAGGCTCCACTACACTCCAAAGTAGTTGCTTATTACACTGTCTAACTGCTCTTACCAACAGGAACTTCTTCCTAATATTTTGGTGAGATCTCTTTTTCTGCAATTTAATTCCATTGTTACATGTCCTAGTCTCCAGAACAGCAAAAACCTGCTGACTCCAACCGCAATATCACATCATTCTGAATATTCAAACATGGCTATTGTGTCCGCAGTCATCTCTTCTCTTGGCTAAGCATGCCCAGTTCCCTAAGCTACTCATCACAGAGCTTGTTTCCCGACCTTTCACCATTTTGGTCATCCTTCTCATTCCAGCTTGTCAATGTCCTTCCTGAACTAGAATCATAGCATCATAGAATCATAGAATAGTAGAGTTGGAAGAGACCTCATGGGCTATCTAGTCCAACCCCCCGCTAAGAAGCAGGAAATCGCATTCAAAGCACCCCCGACAGCCTTTGCTTAAAAGCCTCCAAAGAATGAGCCTCCACTATGGTGCCCAAAGCTGGATACAGAGTTCCAGGTGAAGTCTGATCAAAGCAGAATAGAGGATACTATTACTTCCCTTGAACTAGACATTATACTTCTATTGCTTCAGCTCAAAGGCTTTTTAAGTTGTTGCATCATACTGTTAACTCATGTTCAGCTTGTGGTCTACTAAATCTTTCACATGTACTGTTTCCAAACCCATCTTATATCTGTGTGTTTCATTTTTTTCAGCTTAAGTGCAGTACCTTGCATTTCCCCCTATTGTTATATTTGGCCCAGTTCTCCAATCGTTTGAGTAATTTTGGATTGCGATCTTGTCCTCTAGCCTACGTCTCTTAATTTGGTGTCATCTACGAATTTGATAAGCATGCCCTCTATTCTAGGCAATGGCAAACCCTCTCTAAACAAATATTGCCAAGAGAACCTTGTAATAGGTTTACCTTAGGGTTGCCTTAAGTCTGAAACAACTTGAAGGCACACAAAACAAACAAATGACTAACTCTACAATGCAAATGATTTGCATAGCTTGTCCCTAGGGAAATTTCCGTCATTATTATTACTATATTTTCAGCACTCAGTGGAATCTCAGTTTTTACATAATCTGGATAGCTGCCTCATTCAAAGAAATGATGTCACAAGAAAGTGTATTTCCCGTGTGTTTATTTTGTGACACATCATCATCTGCAACTAGATGCCCCAGAGCAAGGGAATTATCAGATCACAGTGGTGACAGGTGTCTTCCATGCCTGTGTAGTGATGAATTCTTTATTAAGGTACATTTACGCTGTAGAAATAATGCAGTTTGACACAACTTTAACTGTTATGGAATCATGGGACTTGGAGTTTTATTAGGTCTTTCGCTTTTTCTGGGAAAGAGAAGCTACAAATCCCAGGACTCCATAACATTGAGCCATGGCATTTAAAATTGTTTCAAATGATGTTATTTCTACATGTAGCTGCACCCTTAGTTTCCAAAATACGAAAGCTTCATCTCCCAAAACAGATTAATCCCTTAGCGCAGGGATCTTCAAACTTTTTTAAACAGAGGGCCAGTTCACTTAGCCAATAGTGCTTGATACTTGGTGATAATAAAAATAAACTCGGTGATGAAATGTTAGGAGGGCCAACACAGAAAGTGAAAACATTACTCTGGAGGATCCTGGGAGTTCTAGTCCAAAACTTCTCCAGGATTTGGCTCAGCAGCATCAATTGTCATCATTGTGTGTGTCAAATACCTTGGTATGGCCCACTAGAGTTGATATTTCCCCCCATGTCAACCTGTACAATTTGCTATGAATTGATGATGACAGTGGCTCGGAAGTCACCTTTCATTTTTATTTCCCCTTGATTTCCCAGAATGCTCTTCCAGATAATGAGGAAATTAAAATCATATTAAGCTACTGCTACCTGGTGAGAGGAGCCCCCGGTGGCGTGGCAGATTAAACTGCTGAGTTGTTGAACTTGCTAACTGAGAGGTCAGTGGTTCGATTCCGGTGAGCAGGGTGAGCTCCTGCTGTTAGCCCCAGCTTCTGCTTTTTTGAAGTCCTCTTTGTTTCTTTCACCTTGTCAAGCCATAATCTCACCAGGTAGTAAAAATAAAGGTTTTCCCCTGACATTAAGTGTAGTCGAGTACAACTCTGGGGGTTGGTGCTCATCTCCATTTCTAAACCAAAGAGCCGGCATTGTCCTTAGATATGTCCAAGGTCATGTGGCTGGCATGATGTCAGGACCCAGGCTGCAGAGCACCAATAACCATGCGCAGAGGCCAGAATCTATCTAATATCTTTATTAAAGGAATATATAAAGTCAATAAAAACAAGTGAAGAATATAGTTCAGAAGTAGACCTTTCAGGAAAGGTCAAATATAATCCAGGAAAACAATGTCCAATATGAGATATTAAAGTCCAAAGTTATAATCCACTTCACCGAAACACACACTATTTGACAAGCAATAGTGTGGGGAACTGTCCATAGTCTTTGAGGCTCAACGTAAATCCGAAGGAAACTGGGAAACAAGGCTTGAATCAGAGAAGCAAGGTCCGTGGTATAAAATGCAAGGCAAGGCAAGACTTGAAACTTGGCAAGATCAAACTTGAAACAAGGCAAACATGAATCAAAAACTGAGTCCATAGAAGTCCATGGTACAAGGCTGGGCTGGAAACTTGATCCGGGATCTGGGAACTGGAGTATGAAGTCTACACACGATTTCACTCCTCAAGCCGACGAATTGACTCCGCAAGGATTCCTTTGCGGGCAAACACCTATATAGGATCTTGTTTTCCCGCCAAGGAACACTTTCTCTGGGGAACAAGAAACGAAACCTATACTGTGTCCAGATGCATGACTCCTTAAAGTTTCCCAAGGGAAGCAGACTTAATCAGCTAATTGTCTGGCAGCTATCCTGGTGCTCCGGCGAGTCGCCTCTCGAGCGCCCCTATCTTGATTATAATAATCCCGGCGAGAAAATGGGGGAGATTTCTGCTCAAGGCTTGTTTGGCTGACTTCTTGTGGGCAAACATCTTGCAGGTGCAAGGGCTCCAATTCTGGCTGAAACGGTGGGAAACCCAAGTTTTCCTCTTCATCTGCCTCAATAGTACCAGGAACGGGACTACATGGCCCATGAGTCATCACACATGACTGCATAGAGCACTGTTACCTTCCTGCCAGAGCAGTACCTATTAATCTACTCACATTTGCACGTTTTCAAACTGCTAGGTTGGAAGAAGCTGAGGCTAAAAGTGGGAGCTCATCCCGTTCTCTGGATTCAGTCAGCAAGTTCAGCAGATCAGGGGTTTAACTCACTGTGCCACTGACTAAACAAATGCCCAGCTACAAGAAAGATATTTCCAGTCGCCTGCCATCAGCAAGATTATGATAATCAGAAGCCGGATCTTTGCTGCAATTCCTCCTTGCAATGTCAGTCATTGGTGGGAGAGGACTGAAAATATCCTCCTTGCAGCTGAATAGATCCCTATATAAACACCTCTAAAATGGGGTATATCTTAGAATAATGGTGTGTGTATGTATATGTGTATATATATTGTATCTGTTTTCTGTAGGTGTTATTGAATGGTGGTGTACATCATCCAATTGATGGTGTCTTAGAATTGAGGAAATACGGTAATTATGCATATAGACCTGAGGAGCCACTGCTGGATATCTTTTATGCACAAGGCTAAGAGTCTGCCACTCATTCATGATTCTCAGAAATTCATCTCATCAAACTATTAACCATGATCAAACAACCCATTGCCTAATGATACAAAGAAGCACTGGCTATATCCCTTGAGTGAATATATACTTACCATCTCTGCAATTGCTGAAGTCCCCTTTGAAGACTTGTTTGTGAAGGTGTCGCAAGAGCTATGTTATGAAACTTTCTCATTTCTTCTGGAGCCTTTCAGTGAAAGATGGAGTTCAAAGATAAAACCCTGTAAATGTAGGTAAAGGCATCTCTCGTTCCTATCATGATAACCTGTGTAATAAAGTCTGTAGAAAGAAGGTCATTGAGATGGACAAAAACATGGTATGTCCTCTCGGAGTGCTTTATCTGGGTATTCCTGTATGCAGGGAGTAGTACTAAATGGCCTTTCCGCCTCTGTAATTCTGTGAAACCAGCTGATAGAAATCTTAATACGTACTCAATAACCCAAGTTACATCGATTTATAAAAGATAAAAACAGAAAGATAGCATGTTGGTGAACATTAAAATATGTGTTAAATTGTACTTAAGAAACTATTGACTTTGGAAACTCTATCCACTATGAGCAACAGTGATTTTCCACTATGATCACTCATCCAACCCTTCATGCAAAACTCACATTTTTCTCACCTGCTCTTACTTCTCCAGGCATTGATGCCTTTTATGGGTTTCAAAACCATAGGAATGAGGTGGTCTACTACAATGCCTACCTATCTCATCTCTTTATTACTTTCTAACCTCACCAGTGAACTCTTCACCCAGAATATGTATACCCTCAGGGCTCAGTTGAAACAACATATTCAAGAGCTAAAATTTGGTTCTAGCCATTACAAAGGCTGCCCTTGAGTCTGGCTGTATAGAAGCCTATATTTGTGGGTTATCAAGACTCAATTGTCTATTTTTAGTGAGAGACTTTCTTTCCTTCTTAGAGTCTCTGGTAAATCATTCCCACTGCTTGTGTCCCCCACCCCCATTTTTTTTTACCAGTGAGAGAGGAACTTTTTATAGTTTGTATTTTTAGTAAACATTAACTAAGTTTAGAAATTGGTAATTCGGGGCAGCAGCAAAATGTTGAAATGTGGTATGCTGCTATCCATTTCTTTTGCCTCCCCCTTATACCCAATAGACCAGTGGTTCCCCAGGCGCTTTGGCCTACAACTCCCAGAAATCCCAGACAGTTTACCAGCTGTTAGGACTTCTGGGAGTTGAAGGCCAAAAACATCTGGGGACACAAAGGTTGGGAACAACTGCAATGGACTTCTCTACCCTTCTTCCAAGCAGTCAGAATTTCCTGCTCACTTAGTGTGCACATACTCATTGGATTGTTTCTGAGCCCATCTACTCTGCAGGATTGGTTTTCTAAAAGGTTTCTTATTTGTCTTGCGCTTCTAGGAAACATTGAGTTCTTCCAAGCTTCTTAACACTTCCCTCTTGCATGGAGGGCCTAGACATAATTCTGAGCTTGATGGACTTTTCCATAATTGTGTAACTTGATGGATTTTTCTTGGTACTGACACCACAATCCATCATAGAAAAGATTTGTTCATATCCTGAAATGACTGCTATGAATACTATGTTTCTGAAAAGCAACCACCTTTTCTACATTTGTGTTGTCGAAGGCTTTCATGGCTGGAATAACTAGGTTGTTGAGCATTTTCCGGGCTGTGTGGCCATGTTCCAGAAGCATTCTCTTCTGACATTTCACAGAGAAGCCACTGAAATCAACAAGAACATGGACAATTTCAACAGAAAGGAGGAAACAATGAAAATGAACAAAATCTGACTATCAGTATTAAAAAAACTCTAAAACCAGAACAGTAAATAAAGAACAACACTCTGAAAACAGAGGAATTCCAGACATAAATCAAACAGGGGCAGCTAACACCTCCAAACAAAGGATTCCACCAAGCAGGAAGAAGCCAGGCCATGAAACTGACAAGACCATTAATGCTAATCAGGGTGATTACAACATTCACAGTAGCCTCCAACAGACAATCTGGACCACAGATATATAAACTTCCCTTGCTTAGTTTTCCAATATACAGTACCTCACAACTTCTAAGAATGCCTTCCATAGATGAGAGCAAAACGTCAGGAGATAATGCTTCTGGAACATGGCCATACAGCCTGTTAAATGCACAAGAACCAATTTTCTACATTTGTTTAATAAGCAGAGCCTGAGCACCATACAGGTTTGTTAACAGTTTTGTAAATTTGTAGCCATTAATCAAGAGATCGCCTGTTAATGTCTTGATTTTTCTCTAATTTAATGGAGCAGCATGTCTGTAATCATTCAGCCAATTATTAGCGAGCCTAGTACATATATCTTTCCTAAAGTAGACTTTAATATTTTTTCCAGATGCAACATTTCATGAGGAAAATTCTTGGAAAGTTATGTGAGATACTTAAGAAATAGACATTTAAAAGTTTCTTCAATTCCCAAGCTCAGATGTCATACATTTTAGGACTGAATGAAATGCAAAACAAGGTTTTTATTTTCTTTGATCCTGTGCTCTAATGTCTAGATGGCATAGTTCAAGGTTGCATCGAAACTGTGAATTGTGAATAGGTTCGACCCTTAGGGGCTTGCAAATCCTACCAGAAGAAGCAATAACTGCCCCTATCTTTGCCCTTCGCACCAGGTCTCCTTCCTTCTTATCTGTTCCTCGGGAATATGGTGGTTGTTGTTAATTGCTGCCAAGTTAACTTTGATGTATTGTAACCAAATAAGACAGTGTTTCTCAAACTGTGCTCCTTCAGGTGTTTTGGACTTCAGCTCCCAGAAATCCCAGCCAGCTTACCAGCTGTTAGGAACTGTGGGAGCTGAAGTCCAAAACATCTGGAAGAGCACAATTTGAGAAACTCTGCTATAAGGATTTGGAAATTCAAGGTTGCGACTTTCTTGAGTCTATCCATGTGTGGAATTCTTCTGTTCCTATTAACTCCCACTTTATAATGCACAGTCTTCATTTGTACTGAGTCTTTCCCCGCCCCCTATGGTCAACCGAATTGCACAGAAGACCAAGAGCAAACACATCACTAGGCATCATTACATCTTCCAGTGTAATACTATGGTATTCATGAGAACCATAGCATTCTTCTATTCCCACTGCCTCCCATTTTACAAAGCACTGTCTTCTTTTCTAATGAATCTGGTTTTCTATTATCAGCTCCCAGAGGCATTACAGGTTCTCCAGCATGCTTCTATGGTATTCTAACTTCTTGGCATATAAACAGAAAGCATATTCAATAAGCTTGTTTACTAAGTGGACCTACTGTACATACAAAACACCACCATTGTTACCACTGTCTCCCACTGTGATCACTACATTAGACACAGCTTGGAAGCTGGTGACTCTCTTACCATTTACCTCAACCCTTCAAACTTAGGACTGTTTTGCCCAGAATCATAGCTTTGGAAGAGACCCCAAGGACCATACAATCCAACCATCTGCCATGCAGAAGCACACAATCAAAGCATTCCCAACAGATAGTCATCCAGCCTGGTATTCATCCATTCATCCAATGCGAGAGATCCAACTGTGAGAGAAATAAGGTCGAACATTGTGAAAGCCATCCACTGCATGACTATCAGCCTCCTCCCACCAGACTCAAATCAAGGAAGGGCTTCATGAGAACCACCACTCCTCTTGATGTTCCTCCAGCAGCAGCAAGGGTGCCCCCTCTGGGCAGCTAAACCTGGCAATTCCAACTGGATGGCCCCCCATGAGGGTCTGCCTCCAGGGGCAAACCAAGAATGGGCAACTTGGAAGTTCCTAAACAGACTGAGAAGCGGAGTGGGCAGATCTAAAGACAACTTGGCAAGGTGGCACTACCTGGAAGAATATTCCACTTTGTGTGACTGTGGAGCTGAACAAACAACTCCGCATATGTATGCTTGCCCACAATGCCCTGCCTCATGCATGGAGGAGGAGTTGTTTAAAGCTACGGACAATGCGGTTGCTGTTGCCCGCTTTTGGTCTAAAACTACTTAGTTGTTTGTGATTTCCTCTATTTTTTTCATCATTTTTAAAATGTATTTGTTATGCAATGCTTTTGACACGAAATAAAGTCATCCAGCCTGTTGAAGTTGGGATGCTTTGGTTCATTCATAGGTAATGCAAAAATATCTAGTTGGCCTGCCTGTTTTCTTGAGCTCCTTTACATTCCTTATGTATCACCTAAGCATTTTCTTTTCCCCAGCAACCCTGGGGAGATGTTGCTTGCAAAGCACCAGCATTGCCCTTGGGTCTGGTTGTTCCTGTTCTCCAGTCCAGTCGACTCTGCTTTGCTTAAACTGTAATTCAAACCTTAGCCGGCATAGCGAGATCTCTTCGTCTTGGGACAAACTGATAGACCTGGCCTTTGGCCGTGTGCCTCCCATTTAGGTAGTTGAAAGAGTCTTTTTTAACTTGCTGGATTCTGAAGCCTGACTGTTTATCCTAGCATAATCAGATATAGAGAAAGGAGATTTGAATTCAGCTGGTATCAGTGAAGATCCAAAGAGTTCAGTTAATCTAGGGAATGAGTGACCTGGTTCTTTGATCTTACTATGTTCTTTCTATCATCTGTTAGATAAATTTAGGGATCCTTCATTGCCTGCACATGCATTGTGCTTAACTGAAGTTTCAAATATTTGCAGATTACCATTGTTTATATTCTATTACCCTACAATCAGATTGTTGCTTTGCTGGCATGTTTAACTCACTTCAGAAGAGAAGTCAGAAGAGATTGGTAGAATATGCTCTGGCTTGTCTCTCTTTAACAGGGAGAGTCTGGTCCCCTTCTGCTTATACAGGAAATGTAGAGACATTGATCAAAAAATGGTTAGCATGGGTCACTACATTTTTCCTCTGAGGTTTCAGTTTCTCACCATTTAGTCTTTAGACATTAAATAAATGTGGATTTGCTTATGGTTTGCACATTCTGTTTTATATACATTGACTGAGATTTTAAAATTCAGTATATTTCAATGTAAGGAGGAAGGTGTGAATCCAGCCTCAGTGTTGAGTCCATGGAATACAATTGTCCCTCCACATCTACGGTTTTGAATCTTGAGGATTAGATTATTCACAGATTTGATTTAAAATATTAGACTCAAGTGTCTTAAGATCACATTTATTCCCTTCCAGATATTGTTGATGGTAAAGCTCTCTGTGTATCAATTTGCAGGTTTATTTTTTAAAGGATTTGGGTGCATTGCTGTATGGCTCCAAGCTATTTCTGACTTACAACAACCCTGAAGTCATAAGTGGACTTTTTCATCAAGTGGGGATTTGAACACTAGTCTCTTCACCACACTGAAGAATTAATGCAGTTTAACACCACTTTAAGTATGGCTCAATGCTACGGAGTTATGGGAGCTGTAATTTTATAAGGCCTTTCAGTTTCTTTGGTGCCTTATCAAACTAGTATTCCATAGCATTGAACCACTGGAGTTAAAGTGGTGCTAAACTGCATAAATTCTACAGTATAGATGCACCCAATGTGGCCCACAAAGGCTTCCAGGGGCAGGAAATAAGTCATAAAGATTGACACATTATTCAAACAGTTTACTTTAGTTGGGAGTTGAAGTGTGATGAGGCACCAGCATTCTTTGGCATAGTTTTGGACTATGAATTAGATACATCTACATACATACTTTAAAATTAATTGAAAAAACTTGGAGGGGATGGCTGAGGACACATTTTCCTTCACCCTTGTTCACTATTGGCAACTCACTCAAAAACACCAAGTCGCCAAGCAAGTTTGGCATTCTGAATAATAGCTCAGCCTACTCAGCCTAAAGGCTAGTCCTGCTTTATTCTCTTGCTCAATTTTCCAATGGATTAATGGAAGTATATAGTGCTTAATAGAGAGCCAGCATGAGGTAGTGGTTTGAATGTTGGACTACTACTATCAAACTCAGAGGAAGGCAAAGGTAGACCCCCTCTGAACAAATCTTGCCAATAAAACCCTATGAGAGTGGTTTGTCTTGAATTGGGAACAACTCAAAGGTACAAAACAACAACATGCTTAATCCTCTCAACAGCTTTGTGAAGGGTAGTCTTCAAATCCACAACTAATCCAAAATCATCTGGGAAGCAACATGGCTGAGCTGGAGTTTTGTATTTATTCTTGTAAATGCTCCTTCCTTATTCCAAAATAATCTTGAAGTGGCAGAATCTTGACTTCTTTTTTAAAATGTTCCGTGTACTTTGCCATTTCTCCCTTGCACCTCATGTTATCAGAGCTGGGGAAAATCTACTCCAGCATTACAACTCCCACTCTGATCATACTGCCTGGGAGATTCTGAAGCAAGTTGTCCTTATTTCATTTCATTTTAAATATTTTTTTTCTACTTCTGCTCTGCCTAACTTTCCAGAGCATTGACTGAGTATCCACACTGCAGAATGATTGTATTTTGGCACTTTCACTCCCATGCCTCCTACAAAATCCTAGATCTTGTAGTTTGGCGAGGCATCAGCCCTCTTGACCAGGGAAAGTTAATACAGTACCCCCCCCCCCCCAAAAAAAACATATAACGGGATCCTATAGGGTGGGATAGGTATGGGCCCTTCAAGTGGTGCCAAACCCTGCAGCATAGAGTGCATTTACACTGTAGAATGAATGCAGTTTAATATCACTTGAACTGACCTAGCTAAATGCTATGGAATCATGGGACTTGCAGTCTGGTAAGGCACCACACTTTTTGGCAAAGAAAGCTCCAGTGATTCTTGTCATTGTTTATGACACCCTTTCACATATTTATACATGGCTATCATATCTCCCCTTAACCTTCTCTTCTGCAGGCTAAACACACCCAGTTCTTTAAGATGCTCCTCATAGGGCATGGTCTCCAGACCTGTAATCATTTTAGTAGCCCTCCTTTGATCACCTTCCAACTTGTCAATATCTCTTTTGAATGGTGGTGCCCAAAATTGGACACAGTATTCTCGGTGAGGTCTAATCAAAGCAGAATATAAAGGCCCCATGACTTCCCTTGATCTAGACACTATACAGTACTCCTTTTGATGCAGCTCAAAATCCCATTGCTTTTTTTAGCTGCTGCATCACACTGTTGGCTCATGTTCAAATTGTTGTCCATGAAAATTCCAAGATCTTTTTCACATGGACTGTTGTCGAGCCATGCATCACCCATCCTGTATCTTTGCATTTCATGTTTTCCGCCTAAGTGTAGTATCTTACATTTGTCCTTGTTTTCAAACATTCTGTAAGTTTTGACCCAGCTCTTTAATTTGTTAAGGTCATTCTGAATTCTGATCCTGTCCTCTGGAGTGACTGGCTTGACCTTGAAGGAGCTGAGGTGGCGATGTCCGATAGGGAGCTCTGGCGTGAGCTGGTCCAGGTGGTAACAAAGAGTCGGTAGCAACTGAACGAATAAACAACAGATCTCTGGAATATTAGCTATCCCTCTTAATTTGGTTTCATCTGCAAACTTGATAAGCAGGCCCTCTAAACCTTCATCTAAGTCATTAATAAAGATGTCGAACAGAACTGGGTCCATGACCAAACCGTACGTCACTCCACTAGTCACTTCTTTCCAGGATGAGGAGGAACCATTGGTGAGCACCCTTTGGGTTCAGTCAGCCAATTACAGATCCACCTAATAGTAATATTGCCTAGCCCACATTTGTCTAGTTTGCTCGCAAGAGGTTATGGGGGACTTTGTTGAAGGCCTTATTAAAATCAAGATACGTTACATCCACAGCATTCCCTGCATCTACCAAGCTTCTAATTATTGAAAAAAGGGATCTGATTAATCTTACATGACTTGTTTTTCAGAAATCTGTGTTGACTTTTAGTAATCATATCATTCCTTTCTAAGTGATTGGAGACTGCCTCCTTAATGATCTGATCCAGAATCTTTCCTGGTATTGATGTCAGGCTAACTGTACAATAATTGTTTGGGTCTTCTTTTTTTCCCTTCTTGGAGATAGGGACCACATTTGCCCTCCTCCAGTCTGCTGGGACTTCTCCTGTTATCCAAGAATTCTCAAAGATTATTGCCAATGGTTCTGAAATGATTCCTGCTAATTCCGTCAATATTCTTGGATGTAATTCATCTGGCCCTGAAGATTTGAGATCATTTAGAGCAGTGGTTCTCAACCTTCCTAATGCCGTGACCTCTTAATACACTTATTCATGTTGTGGTGACCCCCAATCATAAAATTATTTTCATTGTTACTTCATAACTGTAATTTTGCTACTTTTATGAATAGTAACATAAATATCTGATATGCAGGATGTATTTTCAGTCACTGGACCAAATTTGGCACAAATACCCAATATGCCCAAATTTGAATACTGGTGGGGTTGGGCGGGATGGTATTGTCATTTGAAAGTTGTAGTTGCTGGGATTTATAGTTCACCTACAATCAAAGAGCATTCTACACTCCACCAACGACGGAACTGAACCAATCTTGGCACACTGAACTCCCATGACTTGTGTAATTTTAAATGATGTTTTATAATTGATGTTTTAATTATCTATTTTAATTGTAATTTGTTTCTATAATTGTTGTATTGGCATCTAATGATTGCTGGTTGTGAAGCCACCTTGAGTGTTGCCCCCACCCCCAGGGGGTGAGAACGCTGGGATACAATGTATGAAATAAACAGAAAATACTGGAAGGGTTTGGTGGGCATTGGCCTTGAGTTTTGGAGCTGTAGTTCACCTGGCTCTTCCAAAAGGCCTTCGATGTTTAGTTGTTGCTGGATTGATCTATCTGTCCATTCCATAATAGTCCCATTGTTGTTGTCTTGCCATTTTATACCGCACTTTATTGTCCATTCAACTGTGAAATTTCCTTTTCCCATTTCGTAACACTCTGCATTTCGCCTGGGATCTACGAATTAGTCTCCTGTTTTTAACACTGTATCCTGCTTGTTGATTTTAATGATTGTTTTTATTGATGTTGGTGTTTTTACTGGGATAATTGTTTTATTGCTTTGTTACTGTTATTTGTTTGTTTTATCGGGCCAGGCCCCATGTAAGCCGCCCCAAGTCCCTTTGGGGAGATGGGGCGGGGTATAAAAATAAAGTTATTATTATTATTATTATTATTATTATTACATCCAGAGAGAGCACTGTGAACTGGACCAAACTTGGCACAAAACTCAGAATGCCCAAATGTGAACACTGGTGGAATTTGAGGAAAAGATCTTGATATTTGGGAGTTGTAGTTGCTGGGATTTATAGTTCACTACAACTCCACCAGTGATGGAATTGAACCAATCTTGGCACACAGAATTCCCATGACCAACAGAAATACTGGAAGGGTTTGGTGGGCATTGACCTTGAGTTTTGGAGCTGTAATTCACCTACATCCAGAGAGAGCACTGTGGACTGGACCAAACTTGGCATGAATACTCAATATGCCCAAATGAGTTTGGGGAAAATGGAGTTTGGGAAATAGAGGGAGAAAATGTGGAGGCAGTAACAGACTTTGTATTTCTAGGCACGAAGATTACTGCAAACGTAGACTGTAGCCAGGAAATCAGAAGACGTTTACTTCTTGGGAGGAGAGCAATGACCAATCTCAATAAAATAGTGAAGAGTAGAGATATCACACTGACAAGAAAGGTTCGCATAATTAAAGCAATAGTATTCCCCGTAGTAACTTATGGATGCGAGAGCTGGACCATAAGGAAGGCTGAGAGAAGGAAGATAGATGAACTGTGGTGTTGGAGGAAAATTCTGAGAGAGCCTTGGACCGCAAGAAGATCCAACCAGTCCATACTCCAGGAAATAATGCCCTGCTACTCACTGGAGGGAAGGCTATTAGAGGCAAAGATTAAGTACTTTCAGGGCTGTAGCCAAGGGGGAGGTTTAGGGACTCAACCCCTCTCCCCCCCTCCCCCCAGAAAAAAACCCCCAATTTACTCATGATTTTTTTTTTAAAAAAACTCACAAATTTTAAATGGTTAACCAAATGCACATGAGTGTCCACTGAAGTTTATGGATGGAGCCTGATTTCTCAATTATTTTGCGTTATGGAACTACTCTTCATGATTCGCTAAAAAAAAGTTTCAACACCCCCTCCGCGAATTTTTTTCTGGCTTTGGTCCTGAGTACTTTGGCCACATAATGAGAAGACAGGAAATCTTAGAGAAGAAAATGTTTTGTGTGTGTGTGTGTGTGTCAGGAGCGACTTGAGAAACTGCAAGTTGCTTCTGGAGTGAGAGAATTGACTGTCTGCAAGGATGTTTTGATGTTTTACCATCCTTGTGGGAGGCTTCTCTCATGTCCCCTCATGGAGCTGGAGCTGATAGAGGGAGCTCATCCGCGCTCTCCCCGAGTGGGATTCGAACCTGGGAGTTTGCAGATCAGCAGCCCAACCTTCAAGTCACAAGGCTTTAACCCACTACTCCACCGGGGGCTCCAGAGAGGAGAAGGATGCTGGGGAAAATGGAAGGGAAAGGGAAGAGGGGTCGACCAAGGGCGAGACGGGTGGATGGTATCCTTGAAGTGACTGGCTTGACCTTGAGAGAGCTGGGGGTGGCGACGGCCGACAGGGAGCTCTGGCGTGGGCTGGTCCATGAGGTCAGGAAGAGTCGGAAGCGACGGAACGAATAAACAACAACAACAAGACTTTAACATTTGGGAGTTGAAGCCCAAAAGACATGGAGGGCCGAAGTTTTCCTGTGCCTGCGTGAAGACACCCTAGGTCTGAGCCCTTTCCCCGAGAGGGTGGGGGTCTGACCCACCTGGCTGTGTCTCCTTCGGCCCCTTCCTCCCTCCGTCCTGCGATCAACAAGTCCTGCCAAGTGACTCGACGGGGGGCGGGCCTGGAGGCGCGCACTTTGCCCGCCCCTTGGAGGCAGCGCCCTCGGCGGCCTCTCCACTGGAAGAAGCGCCGCCTGGGGCTCCAGCCTGCCTCCTGCCCCTTCAGAAGAGCCAGCCAAAGGCTTCCCAGGGCGACCCGTCCTCCCTTTCCTCCTCCTCCGTACATATACCCAGCGCCAAAGGAGGAGCGGCAGAAGCAGCCAGGAGCAGAGGCGGCGGGGAGCCGCTGCGCCCTTGCCTCCGCCCTCTCGCTCTCTCTCCCCTGAGCGGGCTGTACAATCCTCGGCAGTGTCCTGAGACTGTATGGTCAGCTCAGGGGCGGCTCGACGGCGTCCTCCTCTTCCTCCGCCGCCCCCACCAAGCCAGCCCATCCGACGGCAAGAGCGCGGAGGGAAAAAGCGCCAAGAGCGCAACTGATCTCTGTCCTCTCCAAGCTCGACGCGCGCTCTCTTTCTCTCCTGCGCCCGGACATCTTCGCGGAGCCAAGCAAGGATCCCGACGGACGGGAAGCCCCTTCCTCTCGGGGGACCAAGCGTGTCAGCATCCCAGCAAGCAGCAGCCCCGCTTCCCAGGATGACAGCCGAGAAGGAAAAGAAGAGGTAAGGGAGGAAAGGAGGAGGAGAGAGGAGATGGAGCGGGGTGCATGGCCAAAGTTCTTGCGCCTGTTCTTTGAAACCAGGGAAGCTCTTCGGATGGTTGAATTCAGATGGGATCTCTCCCCTGTCATCTCTTTCCTAACTCTTCCCAATCCTGATCAGGGCCATCGCCAGAAAAAAATTCGGGCTATTCGGAGAGGTTGAAACTTTTTTTTTTAAGCGAATCAGGAAGAGTAGTTCCATAGTGCAAAATTAGAAATCAGGCTCCATCGATAAACTTCAGTGGACACTCAGGACAGAGAAACGTCAGTGAGCACTCTTGGGGATTTGGTTAACCAGTTAAAATTAATGAGTAAATCAGGTTTTTTAAAAATGAAAATTTTCGGGGGGGGGGGGGTTGAACCCCTAACCCCCCCCCCCCCCTTGGCTACAGCCCTGATCTTGACCAGCCTTTGAAATGAGGGAGGTTGAAGTGGGACTGGATCTCTCCTTCCCCATCTCCAGTGGGGCTTTGTTCTAACCCCAAATGCAAAATGGTCCAACCGGTGTCTTATTTTGCTTTATTTAAAGTACAGGGGAGTCTAGTTTATCCAACATAAACAGGCCCAGCAGAATGCTGGATAAGCAAAAACACTGGATAATAAGAAGGGATTTAGGAAAAGCCTATTAAACATCAAATTTTGTTGTGATTTTACAAATTAAGCACCAAAACATCATGTTTTACAATAAATTGACAGAAAAAGCAGTTCAATACACGGTAAGGTTATGTAGTAATTACTCTATTTACGAATTTAGCACCAAAACATTGCAATGTATTGAAAACATTGATTACAAAAATATGGACTACTAAAAATTGATGCCAAATAAAGACAGAATTGCATAAAATTAACTACATTGTCAGAGGTTCAATCCATAAAAGTTGAGTCCTGTGAAGATTTTTAAAAATCTGTGATCCTTGCCTGCCTAGAGAAACAGCTGTGGATCCGGGTGGGAGGCAGACTGAGTTGGATAATAGAGAACGTTGGATGAGCAAAGGTTGGATAAGCGAGACTCCATTGTACTTTCCTTCTGCGTTCTGCTGCATCCACTTCTCTGAAGCTTCAAGACCCAGCTGCATCTCTCTTTACTGTAGAATATATGCAGTGTGACACCCCTTGAATTGTGTTGTCGAAGGCTTTCATGGCTGGAATGATTGGGTTGCTGTGAGTTTTCCGGACTTTATGGCCATGTTCCAGAAGCATTTGCTCCTGACGTTTTGCCTACAACTATGGCAGGTATCCTCCATGGTTGTGAGATATATTGGAAACTAGGCAAGGAAACTAAACCAGAGAAGTCAGCCATAGCAGAATACTTGCTGAACCACCCTGGACACAGCATATTATTTGGGAACATAGAAATACTGGACCATTCCGACAACCATTATGTCAGACTACACAGAGAAGCCATTGAAATCCATAAGCATGTGGACAATTTCAACAGAAAGGAGGAAAACATGCAAATGAACAACATCTGGCTGCCAGTATTTTAAAAAAACTCTTAATTCAGGACAGTAAATAAAGAAAAACACTCTGAAAATAAAAGAATTCCAGACAGGAAACAATCAGGGGCAGCTAATACCTCCCAACAAAGGATTCCCCTAGGCAGGAATCAGGCAGGCCTTGAAGCTGCAAGGCTTTTCAGTGCTAATCAAGGTGATTAATTGCACCATTCACACTTGCCTCCAATGGACAAGAGTTCTTTCCCCCACCCTGTACCTTCCACAGATAAATAAACCTCCCTTCCCTAATTTCCAATATACCTCACAACCTCTGAGGATGTCTGCCATAGATGTGGGCGAAACGTCAGGAGAGGATGTTTCTGAAACATGGCCATACACCGGAAAACTCACACCAACCCACCCCTTGAACTACCAAGGCTCAGTGCTACAGGATTTAGGCTGTTGTGTTTTTACAAGTTCTTTAGCCTTCTCTACCTTGGCAGTTTGAGCAGCATCAAACTGCATCCATTCTACAGTGTAGATGCTTCCTTAAAGTGGATTCTTACCTTCAGTGGTTTCCTTATCTCAAAAGGGCATTTTCTAACCCAAAATGGACAAGGACAGGGTTTCTCCATAGTCCTTTTGGTCAGCCTTTTAAAGATCAAGATGGTGACTGTTGACTATGACAATGATCATATACTTTAAGTCCTGATATCTGCTGGGGTTTGGTTCTGGGATACCAAAATCCGTGGATGCTCAAGTCCAATGATATCAAATGGCATAATAAAGTGGCTTGCCCTACAAAAAGCAGCCAAATCTCAATTTGCTTTTGGGGGGATTTTGCTTATCCGCGGGCGGTGGAATACGCGAATAGGGAGGGCACACTGCATCTCTGCCTTGCCAAAGATAAAAGTGGGCCTCAGGGCGGTTTATGCACATGATGTGGAAATGCGAACAGGCACAATACTTCTGGCATACTATACAAAACGTGTCAAACCAAATATTAGGAATCGATTGAGTGATAACAAAAGAAATGGCAGTCTTATTACAAAGAAATTGTATGGGAAAATACAGGGAAAGGAAGCAAATAACTGAGTGCACACAAGCGGTTATAGTATTAATATTAGATTAGTATTTGTATAAGACAAATCAAAGTGGACAGTAAACAAATGGTATTAATATATGGTGGATCAAATAGAATTTGAAAATATGGATGTAAAATTTAATGGTTCAAAAGATAATGAAAACAGAATGCGAGAAGTTGTAGAAAGATTTTTTTCATGTCAGGAGCAATTTAAGAAACTACAAGCCACTTCTGGTGTGAGAATTGGCTATCTGCAAGGATGTTGCCCAGGGGGCACCCGGATGTTTGATGTTTTACCATCCTTGTGAGAGGCTTCTCTCATGTCCCCACACGGGGAGCTGGAGCTGACAGAGGGAGCTCAACCCGCTCTTCCCAGATTCGAACCATCGACCTGTCGGTCAGCAGTTCTGCTGGCACAAGGGTTTAACCCATTGCACTCCCTAAAGAAAGATGGAATCAGGTCAACAATTAAATTATGAATAAGTCTAGAGATCTGGCCATAAGAAATAGGATACAAATGTTACATAGTATCTAAATCCTCAAATAAGGATTAATATATAAAAGAAAATAATCCTTGCAATGGTGGGTGTTGTAAATGTTGTGTATGTGTCATAAAATTATATCTATCTATCTATCTATCTATCTATTTAATATTTTTAAAAAGGGGGGAAAGATAAAAGTGGGCCTCCCTGATCACTGGACAGCTCCAATAACATGCATTTTGGAGAGAGTGCGTTGTTTGGGGGGAGCAAGGAATTTATTTGTCCGAATGGATCGATGAATAGGTTGTCTCCCTCCCATTTCCTGCTTTGTTAATATTTACCAGGCATTTTCAAATAGCTATAGTTGCAAATTGAATTATGTTGTAACTCACCTCCAGGCTTGGAGAGACATGTAAGAAATAACATTGATGAGGATGAGGATGTTGAGGGTGATCTGGCCAGCCATTGTTGAAATTCTTTGCTTTTTATCAGTAAGATTTCAGCATGGAAAGACTCATATATCCCAGTCATATCATACAGTCAGTGTAGGTTGGGCGAAGAGGCTGAGAGGGGCTTTGATTCAGGTGGGAATCTAGGCACCTTTTGGGCATTTTGGACACCTATTGACCCCAAAGTGTGCCTAATTCATTTTCTACACTCTACTTCTTAGCCAAAAAGCCTTTCGGCATTTTGGTTGAGATTTAAGCATATTATTCTGACATTATTAAGTGTGTTATTAGTTGTCTTTAAAAGCTTCAAGGTGCCTTATTTCAAGGAGTGGAAAGAAATGCACCTAATTTAGGTTATCTTTGGGCGCATCTACACTGTAGAATAGATGCAGTTTGTATCCACTAACTGCCATGGCCCAAATTAGTGGAATCATAAGAGCTAATGGAATCAGGAAGCAGCTAGGCTTTGAAGCTGAAAGGCCATTTAATGCTAACCAAGGTGATCACACTTTCCTCAAACAGACAAGAGTTCTTTCTCCCACCCTGGATATTCCACAGGTATATAAACCCTCTGGGGCCTCTGGTGGTACAGTGTGTTAAAGTGCTGAGCTGCTGAACTTGCAGACCGAAAGGTCCCAGGTTCAAATCCCAGGAGTGGAATGAGCACCCGCTATTAGCCCCAGCTCCTGCCAATCTAGCAGTTCGAAAACATGCAAATGTGAGTAGATCAATAGGTACCACTCTGGCGGGATGGTAACGGCGTTCCATGCAGTCATGCCAGCCACATGACCTTGGAGGTGTCTACGGACAACGCCGGCTCTTCGGCTTAGAAATGGAGATGAGCACCAACCCCCAGAGTCAGACATGACTGGACTTAACGTCAGGGGAAATCTTTACCTTTACCTATATAAACCCCACTTGCCTAGTTTCCAGCAGACCTCACAACCTCTGGGGATGCTTGCCAATAGATGTGGGCAAAAGTTCTGGAGAGAATGCTTCTGGAACATGGCCAGACAGCCTGGAAAACTCACAGCAACACATAAGAGCTATAGTTTGGTGGGTACCAGGATTCTTTGGCAAAGAAGGCTAAAGACCTTGTAAAACTATTACTCTCAGGATTACATAGCATTGACCCTTGATAGTTAATGAGGTGTCAAACTGCATTAATTCTACAGTGTTGATGCACACTTGGACGTTGCATTCCAACATCTCAAATAGCGGGAGAAATGTCAGATCTTTGTGCTGTCTCTGCTGTGGCACATTTTGTGACCTGTGCACTTTCAAAACGTTTAATTTGACTGACGTTCTCTGCAATACAACCCTGAAAGCCAAGTACTTTCCTTGCTTGCAAGAGGATTCAGTCCTTTAAAGATTTCCTCTACTTTAATTTCCAAGTACGATGCCCGGGGGGGGGGGGAGGGGCATTGACAGGTCCGAGCGGCATCCCCATTAGTTGTGTATCAATAGTAACTTACTATAGTTGCTCCAATAGTAATCTCAGAGTAGCCACACTGAGGTCTTCAGCAGGACTGAAGATTTGGGCCGGATTTGTGGCTGCGAATTTTCCCCCTCAGCCGCTTAAGCTGCGGGGGAAAGGGCCTGAGGCTGTTAGCAATGGTGGGAGTTGAGTCCAAAACATCTGGAGGGTCAAAGTTTCCCCATGCCTGGTCTACAGTGTAACTTTTTCAATCTTCCAGCAGCATTATATAAGTTTAAGACTCTACACTGTAGACACATATAATGCAGTTCAGTGCAATTCTATGTAGATGAAGCCTGTATCTGAACTCTTAAGGTGCCACAACATTCTGGTTTGTTTGAACTAATAACAGCCTGGCAAAATTCCTTTTGGAGAGCTTTCTCTTCCAGGATCCTCATGCTGCTGGTAGATTCTGAGAGGTATCATTCGAAATAGAAAATTCGCCAAACTAAATAGAAATGCTGTACGTTTCTGAGAATTATCTTTTATTTCCCCACTGCTCATAATTACTAGAAAGTGCAGTAGAATGAAGGTGGATGATGGGAATGCAGCATCCAGTGTTAGATAAGAAGAGGATGCTCACATATTACATTGAATATGCATGTCAGTGCATAGTTTTGGTTGTTGTTTTCTTGGCAAGATGCATTCAGGAGAGTGCGTGTTTCTATGAGGCTGAGAGACTGTGACTCACCCAAGGTCACAGAGCCGTTGGTGGTGCAACGGATTAAACCCTTTTGTCAGCAGGACTGATGACCGAAAGGTCAGCAGTTTGAATATGGGGAGCAGGGTGAGCTCCTGTCTGTCAGCTCCAGCATCCCACATGGGGACATGAGAGAAGTATCCCACAGGATGGTAAAACATCCAGGCGTTCCCCGGGCAACATCTTTGCAGACGGCCAATTCTCTCACACCAGAAGCAACTTGCAGTTTATCAAGTCACTCCTGACATGTAAAAAAAAACCAAGGTCACACAGTGAGTTTCCATGGCCAAGTGGGAATCAAACCATACTCTCCAGAGTCATAGTCCAATTCTCAAAGCGCTATTGAATGGACATTTGTTCAAATGATTGTGAACCAGTGTGAGAAGGAAAATCACTTGAGAGAGGAAAAGTCACTTTGCAGGACTTTCCCCAAGGGAGTTGTAGTTTGGCAAAGAAGGCTATAGACTTGTAAAACTACAACTTCCATGATTCTCCATAACATTGAACCATAGTGCTAAAATGGTGTCAAAACTCAGTGGAACTCTCTGTCCCAGAGTGTGGTGGAGGCTCCTTCTTTGGAGGCTTGTAAACAGAGGCTGAATGGCCATCTGTAGGGAGTTCTTTGAATGTGATTTTCCTGCTTCTTGGCAGGAGGTTGGACTGGATGGCCCCCAAAGTCTCTTCCAACTCCAGGATTCTATGAAAATGCATTAATTCTTCACTATTGACAAGGTAAAATCATCTCCAAGGCATTTAGTTGCCTTCTTCACATTGAACTGAGTGGATATTGCTAAAATAAATTCTAAGATAACAGAATATTCTTGCTTCGTGTTTTTACTTTATTTAGAGTGTGATTGCATCAGAATTAGACATTTTGAAAGCCTATTTTTAAGCATACTTTTAAGCAAACACAGTTCAATCCTACACACACTGTTTTGGAAAGTCAATGAAGCTGGGTTGAAGGTCCTTTACTCCTAAGTAAACTGAACACACAATTGTAGTCCAAAACCCCTCCAGAATGAAACCAATGTGATATCTTTCTTTCCTAAGCCAGCTTGAATAGTTCCCTTAGTTTTGAAGCTCATTCTCTTTAGAAAAGGTTTTACTGGATATTTTATTGGTTTGACCAAGCCAGTGGAATGGAGTGAGTCAGAAACCTGATCAAATAGTAAAACTTTTAGATTACAGCCTCTCCTGTGATTGTAACTACTCTCTTGCAATGCTTTTACAGGAAGATGATTGCTTTTGTTGCCTTTTTATGCATTCATACAATACAGTTTGGGCACGTTACCAATTTTGTCTTGATAAAGGCATTACCACTCTGTAAAAGAAAAAGTTAAAGAGAGGGAAAGGGAATGGCAGTTCCAAAGGTAGGTCAAAGGTGATATGTATTACGCAAATATATATTCCTGTTTCAAGACTGGCAAATAACAACTTTTAGAGAGGAAGACGGGAATATCTAACAAAATCTAGTACTGTATATGAATACTGTAACTTGCAAGTTGTATTGCAAACCAAAGACTGGAGAGAGAAATGCTGAATGCTTGATTTAATGATTCCAGGGTTCCGATCCATTCAGATCCCAGATCTGGAATCATTATAGTTGAATTGATTGTCAATTGTTTTGGGGTTTTTTTATTGCTAATTTGCTTGTACAGTGGGTCCTTTGTACCCAGTGGGGTTCCAGGATCCCTTGTGGATACTAAAGCCTTGGATGCTCAAGTCCCATTACATTTAGTGGCATAGTAAAATTGTGTCCTTTCTATAAAATGGTAAAATCAAGGTTTGCTTTGTGGCATTTTTGAGAATATTTTTAAGCTGTGGATGATGGAATCTGTGGTTGCAGAATCTGTGGATGTGGAAGGCCGATGGTATTTTCATTTGTGAGGTTTTACTTGTGCCTGTTGACATCTTTGGCATTCCATAGGCAACATTTTAATCTTTGGTATAATAGCAGTGCAGAAATGTAGAACCTTTTTTGTCCCGTCAGAAGCGACTTGAGAACATACTGCAAGTCACTTCTGGTGAGAGAGAATTGGCTGTCTACAAAGATATTGCCCAGGGGACATCCGGATGTGTTACCATCCTTTTGGGAGGCCTCTCTCATGTCCCCGCAAGCTAGATCTGATAGACGGGAGCTCACCCTGTCTTGCAGATTCGAACTGGCAACCTTCAGGTCAGCAGTCCAGCCACACATTGCACTACCCCGGCTCCTTTTTGTAGGCACTGCCTTATATTAAATCAGAACATTATCCACTCCAGATATCAGCAGTTCTCTATAGTTTTAAGCAAGATGGCTTCCTAGCCCTACCTAGGTGGAGCTCTGTAGTAATCCATGGTGATTTCCCATCTGAATATTTATCCTGTCCTAATACTGTTTAGCTTCTAGAATCAAATGAGATCAGATGTATTCAGTGTGAGATGTGGATATGTCTCTTATGTCTTGAGTCCCTATTTTGGAAGAAAGGCGAGATAAAAATAAAGGAAATGCATAACAATTAAAATATTTGTAGTTTGGAATGCAAGGAATGATCAGAAAGTGATTCAGAAACCAATGTGGACCCCTCCCTCACCTCTTGAGGTCCAAATGGCACTGAAGTCAGTTTCATTATGATGCCGAGTTTGATAAAGAGATTATGATGATGATGATGATGATTACAGCTTGGACATCTATTATCCAGAATTCTGAAATACTTCAAAATCTAAAATTGTCCACATAAGTGGCTGAGATGTTAGAACCCTTGTTTTCTGATGGTTTAATATACACAAACTTTATTTTATATACAAAATTATTACAAATATTGTACACAAAATTCCCTTCAGCCTATGTAAATGAATCATAGGTGAATTTCTTGTTTAGACTTTGGTCCCAGCTCAAGATATTTCATTATGTTCATATACATACAGCTATTTTCAAATTGGGGTGGGGGTGTGTGTGGAGGGAACCCAATTCCAAAACATTTCTGATCTCAAAGGTGTTACAATCTCAATAACCTGTGTAGATGATTTTGGATTTTGGATTATTTTGGATTTCCAGAAAACGGAGGCTCAACCTGTAGTGTTCTGTTCTTAATATCATTTGATATTTATACAGATAATGAAGCATTATGCAATATCCTTAATACATGATTTCTTCAATCTGTTATAAAGAGCAGGATTAAAGTAGGCTTGATATTAGATATCTATATTCTGTCTAATAAATGTATGTATGAAGGGGAAAATACATCATAATGGGATTTGAGGTTCAGATCTCATATTGCAGAAAGAGTAGTTTTCAGGTAAACCATAATCTCTTGGCCTCAGTCTTTTGTCTGTGAAATGGGGTTATTAGTTTTTGGCTCCAGGGTAGTTCAGAGGATTAGCATGTGACTGTATGAAAAATTTTGCAAAAGCATTGCACAATTAAGTTTTGATATGTATTGATATGATACAGGCAGTCCCCAAATTACAAATATCCGCCTTAAAAATGGGAGTAAGACAACAGGAAGTGAGAGAACTCTACCCCTAGGAAGGGAATTTCACCATCAAGATGGTTTCAAAACATTGATCTTATTTTAACACCTGATTAATCAGTGGAAGTTATGGATTACTCTGTTAAATTGGGACCATTTTTTCTTAATCCATTTCAATTCATTTTGATTAATCCCTCAAACTTACACTGCTAATTTTACATCTACATCTTTGTAGTCTTATTATGGAGAAATGCCTTAAGCCAATCAATCCCTCAGACGCCTGTTTTCTGGACTGCCTCAAATTTCACAATAAATACCCACATAGAATCCGCCATCCCTGAAAGCAGAAATCCGGGCAAAGTCCTAAGGCAAAATAACACAACTCTGTGTGTCTAAGCAAAAGCAAGCCCAAGTACTGCAATCCAAAGCGCTTAAAGCCACAATCAGATACTCGTTTATCTGGTAGTAAACATGAACAGGATTGCAGCCTTTAAACACAGTTTGGAATATTTTCCACCAGCTTTAACAGGACTTAACTTTGGCTCAGCTGTCTTTTGAAAAGAGGATCCGACTGTTAGATTGCCTGCCTTGGAAAAATAAAACCAAGAGAAAACTTTCTAGTAGCTTCAGATCTTCTGTGTCCATATCTTGTATGTCCTGTTATCTAAGATAAACAACATAGATGTCAATTATTTCTTTTCTTTTGGCCTATTGGCCAAAGATCTCTGTTTACAGCCAGGCACACAACCTATTCTTAAACTTGAATAATAGAAACAAAGAGAATGACTCGATATACACTATGCCAAGTGTCTTCATTTTACAGAAACAGTCCTGATTAATTCTCTGTCATTTCACTTTTTCAGCTAAAGTATCCCAGTTTTCATCTCCTTTTCCCTTTGTCCACAGCTTACTTCAATAGCTATAAACTGAATTCAAAGTGCCATATAGATTTAATAAATTATTTCATCTTCTTTGCCAAAGAGTATGAGTGCCTCACCAGACTACAACTCCCATTTCCATAGCATTGAACCGTGGCAATTAAAGTGGTATTGAACTGCATTATTTTTACAGTGCAGATATATCTTCTGTGGGGAAGAGGAAAAGGGGGTGAAAATCTTGCCCTTCCTAGTTGGTGCAGGCAAATGCAAACTACTGCAGTCTCTATTATTCATTAATAATTTTTGCAGACTTGACCATACTCTGGTGTTATTTTCTCAAGTCAGAGAGCATGTTGGCACTTGATTCAGAACAGAAATATGATGATGATGGTGGTGGTAATGATGATGATAATGTATATGTATGTATAGTTTTGAAATCTGTCCAGTGAAGAAAGAAGAAAGCTGGTAGGAAGAAACTAACTCATTTGGAATGTTCTCTAAATACTGAAGATTGCTAAAAAGACAAATGAATGAAGCCTGGAATAAATTAAGCCTGAATTTTCACTAGAAGGCGAAATGACTAAATTGAAACTGTCATACTTCGGAAATATCATGAAAAGACATGACTCAGTAGAAAAAATAATAGTGCTTTGTAAGGTAAATGGCAGTAGGAAAAGAGGGAAACTACTACACTCAATCAAGAAAGCCATGGTTTGAGTCTGAAAAATTGGAGCAGGGCAGTTGAGGATAGTGTGACTTGGAGGTCCCTCATTTATGGCATTGCCATAAGTCAAAGTGTACATGACAGCAGTTAACCACACTGACACCACACTAAATAACTATCACTTGGCTACCCTTCCATGACACCCTAAATCAGCTGCACCAAACCCCATACCACAGATTTGAAACCAAGGCCTCTTGACCTCTATGTAACATTTGCATGGGATATTGGCATTGCTTCAGGACACAGCAGAGTAATTGGAAGTGGGCAGACCTGTTTGGTTGAGAGAACAGATATCTGCATTGAACTTTAACACATTTGTATAGTTACTGTGTACTGAATTATCTTCCTCCCATAACTCTACCCTTCCATGCCTTGGGACGGTACATCACTGCAAAAGAATGATAGTGATGATGATAAGTAATAAATATATAATAATTATACACCTAATTAAAATAATAAATATACTGTAATAAAATATATAAGGCTATATATCTTATATATAGTGGTGTGGTGATGCAATGGGTTAAACCCTTGTACTGCTGAACTGCTGAGCTGAAGGATGGCAGTTTGAATCTGCAGGACAGGGTAAGCTCCCGCTGTTAGCCCTAGTGCCTGTTAACCTAGCAGTTTGAAAACATGCAAATGTGAGTAGATAAATAGATATCGCTTCAGCGGGCAAAGGCAAAAAGATGCTCCAAGCAATCATGCCGGCCACATGACCAGGATGTGTCTACAGACAGCGTAGACTCCATGGCTTGGAAATGGAGAAGAAAACCTCCCCCAGAGGCAGAGACGAGCACTACCTCCAGAAGCCAGAAATGAAGGAAAAGTCTTTGCCTTTGTCTATTTGTGCATCTCATTATAATAAGCTATTGAATGTATGTGTATGTTTATATACTGTAATCCTCTCTGAGGCTCCATGGAGAGAAGGGAGGAATATTACTATTATTATTATTATTATTATTATTATTATTATTATTATTATTATTATTATTATTATGCCTTAATCTATGCTGTAGAAATAATGCAGTTTTATACCATTTTAACTGGCATGGCTCGATGCTATGCAGTCATGTGATCTGGAGGGTTTTCATGCTCTTTAGCCTTCTCTGCCAAGAGTGCTGGTCCCTCACCAAACTACACCCACCATGATTTCATAGCACTGAGCCATGCCAGTTAAAGTAGTGTCAAACTACATTCATTCTATAGTCTATATGCACCCTAAGAAATTTACCCAGTATTGCCTAGGTTGATGATTTTTGCTTATAATTTGAATGAACTAAAGTTTGGTCGCAAAATTTGTTTGAAATCAAGTTCCTGAATGAAACATAGCAATTTTAATAAATGGCAAAGTTTAGTGATCCATGGATCTATTTGTATCTAAATGCTTGCTTGGGATGCCAAATCTGAATTTAAGTATCAGCTTTGGTCTGTAACTGTTACTACAAACCAAACCATTCACCCCCCCCCCCCCCTCTGAAGTTTTGGGTCCAAAATCTTGCTACAGTCTCTGCTTTTGTCCTGTAAGATAACATAACAAATTAAGGCCCCTTCCACACAGCTGAATAAAATCCCACATCTGCTTTGAACTGGGATATATGACAGTGTGGACTCAGATATCCCGGTTTAAAGCAGATATTGTGCCTTGATATTCTGGGTTATATGGCTGTGTAGAAGGGCCCTAAGTGACCCTGATGAAGCATGCAAAGTTTAATGTGGATGTTTTTCTTAGTTGGCGATACTTCATACCTCAAAGGGTTTTTTTTTTTTACCATAAATTGATTAATAGTTAATAATTTCAGTATGTGCTTGTTGTATTTGTTTGTTAGGACTTGGTTATGGAAACCTATTGGTTCATATTAGCCAAGTCATAGGGTGCATCTACAACCTTATTTATCAGCATAATGTTTAATGCAGCAGTTGGGAAAGGTAGATGTTAAGCATTGCCTACAGGGACTTGGTTATGGAAACCTATTGGTTCATATTAGCCAAGTCATAGGGTGCATCTACACGGTGTAATTAATGACATTTGACGCCACTTTAACTACCATGGCACTGCTATGGAATTGTGGGAGGTGTTGTTTGGCAAGGTGTATTCTTTGGCATAGAAGGCTAAAAATCTTGGAAAGCTCTCCCATGACTATATAGCATTGACTATATATAGCAAGTGATGTCAAACTGGATTCATTCAACAGTGTGGATACACCCCAAGGCTGCAATCCTAGACAGATTTAGCTGGATGTAAAAACATTGGAAAATAGTGAGGCTTACTTTGGTGTAAGCATATATAGGATAGCACGAAGCATTTGATTCTTAATCCTGCCTCTCATTACACTTTGGACTAAAAGGGCCAGATTCTTCTTTATATAGACTTCCTGTTTTCTTTTGAAATTCCATTATCCAGTGTTCTGAGAATATTGTAAGCTGTCTTCTTGAGAGGTCTTGATTTTTCACTTAGTCAGAGTCCCAGGGTGCTCTTAAAACTACTTAAACATTTCGTTGCTGTTCCCAAAGGCATACACAAGGCCAGGCAGATATTGTTGCTTTGTCTACTAGGATCAAGCATTAATTTGAATTATTGGATTCAAATTGTTCCAAATGTTGGCTTGATTGAAAAGACGAAAGTTCAATGACTCTGCATTATCACTGCTCCTTGTTTTGTACTTGTCTTTTCAGTCAATGTTGACAATATCTTTTTGCTTTCCATGAAACAGTTGTTTGGGAAGATGTTAATGGGTTAGTCAAAGGAATATCAGATGTTGCAATCCAGGCTGGATAACCGTGGTTAAGCCCTGCTACAGTCCCTAAAACTGGACCCAATATATGAAGATGCTGGAAACTGCTCTTCTAAGGGTGCATCTACACCAGTGGTTCTCAACCTGGGGTCCCCAGATATTTTTGGCCTACAACTCCCAGAAATCCCAGGCAGTTTACCAGCTGTTAGGATTTCTGAGAGTTGAAGGCCAAAAACATCTGGGGACCCCAGGTTGAGAACCACTGATCTACACTGTAGAATGAATGGAGTTTGACAACACTTTCACTGTCATGGCTCAATACTATGGAATCCTGGAAGTTGTAGTTTGGTGAGGAACCAGCACTCTTTGGCAAAGAAGGCTAAAGACCCTTTAAAACTACAATTAGCAATTTTCAGTCTCTTTTAAGAAAGGAAATGATTATTATTGTGATGATGATGATGATGATGATGATGATGATGATGATGATGATGATGATTAAGCTGATCTGAGTCTCTTAAGAGAGAAAAAGCATTTCTCTTCTCAGGGTGGGTATCTTTTCTCGTAGGGGTTTAAGATCCTTTAGTATTTTCTACAGCAGTGGATAGGCGAGATTAAAGAAATATTAAAAGGTGTGTGTTAACTTGTACTGTTTAAATGGTTGGTGTCCAAAAGTCTTTTCTTTCTTGTAAACTGAATTACTGAAATGATAGATGAGTCACGTGGGTGTGAGGTAATATCTTCCAGAGATGGCATACTGATGTGTGTGATACTACAACATGCAAAAGTCATTTTAGAAATTCCATTATAGCCGCTAAACTAGTCATGTTAACTGTGCGCACTGGAATATATTTTCCATGGGGTGGGATGGAAACATAGTGATATGGTTTATCACCTCCAAAGTCCTTTGAATAGAATTCATAGCATCAAACTTGAGTGTTATTTCCACTCTTTTGTCAATGTGGGCAAGGTTGGATCTACCCTCTTTGGGTGGCAAGCTGTTGGGTGCATCCCATTCATCCTGAGGTCTGAAACCATTCCCTCTCTCTTGGTGAGCAGAACAATGTTTCCTTCTCTTGAACTAGCCTGCTTCCCTCAGGTATTGATAATTGTGGGTGAGTACTGGATTCTTTCAGCTTGCTTGGTACAGTATAATCCTTGTATTTGTGGGACCAGGACTCATGGTTTTTCCCATGTCCAAAAATCGTATATTATCTAGAGTTATTTTCTAGGTCCTCTAGTGTAATTTTATGATATGGTTCTACCAGAAGTTGATTATAGAGTGATGCTGAAGGAACTATAAATGCTGAAGAGGTGTTATTTCTAATTATTTTCTATGTCTTCCAGTGTAATTGTGTAGTGTGCTTTCAATGGAAGTTGACCATAGAGTTGCAGTGAAGGACCATGACATTCTGGAGGGGTGTTCTCTTTAGACATTTTGTAGGTTTTCCAATGCGATCCTGTAGTATCCTTCCTCCAGAAGTAGCTCCAATCAATAGGTTTCACTGTTATCTGTGGTGTTGTGTTTCTACAGTATGTCCAGAAATGGATCCCACACAATGGGGGTTTCACTATACTTAGTTTGGAATGGGGCTATGCACTGAGGTTCATCTAACATTGCGGTAAATCCTACTGTGGCCCATATGTCTGCTCATAGGCTTTGCCCATATTTTGCCACAAAAATCCATGAGTTCAGTGTATACAAAATAAAACGTCATCCAGTAAAATAATCATGAGAATTTTTGCTTGAGTGGATTCAATAGTACTTGAGTTCTAAGTGTTCTAGAATGTACAGTTTGTTCACTTGGCACATATTTGTCATCTGTGATAAAAGGGCGCCTGAAAGCCATCATTTCAAGAGGTTCTGAAGTAGTTTCAGTAAATGTCATTTTGCCCAAGTTAAGCTAGATGGTTTGCATTTGATTTTTACTCCTGATGAGGTTAGCTAAACATAATGGCATCAATAACGGTCCATGTTCTGTGCACTTTTAATTAGAAATATCATGCTGCTTAGTCTCACGCTCACTTTGTATGGCAAATCACAGGCTGATCCTTGAAATATCCCACCTCTGGATAACATTATCAATGAATCTCCTGGCCATGTGTGTTCACAATTAGATTTCCCTCCATGTAAACAAATGCTTGATGTTATCAATCCAATTAGGTTTTGTAGTATTTTAGAGCTTTAAAGGTATACTAAGGCACTGTGAGTTTTTGCTTAAATTGCATTTTAAAATGCAAAGTTCTCACCGCCAACTTAGAATATAGAGTTTTAATTTTCCAAAGATTTTTATGTACCATGTTTTCAGCTACAGCTAATTTGCCTATTTTTGTTTGCACAGCATTATCACTTAATCTTAAAATTATGTGGAATGTAAAACATGTCAAAATATGTAAAAGAGATTGTATTGGAACAGCAGTAGTAACAAAACTCAATAAAGAAAAGGAGGGTTAATCAGAGAAGCAAAAGAGTCTGTTTTGTCCATCCATCCTCTACTGCTCCAAAATGAGATAAAAACTAGGATGAACACCAGAGCAAAGGCAATTAGTAAAATAAAAGATGTATGATTTAATACATACCATCTGATTAATCATTGGCAATGGCATAAGTATTTCAAAACTCATCTTACTATGATTAAATATACTAAAGATGTTTAGCATATACTAATTAAAAAGCAGTGTTGTGGAAAATATTGTGGACTAAAGTTCAACATTGTGTTTAGATCTAGGCATTAAATGGATAAAAAAAATGGGCATCACCTCGTATAATGTTCACATATGTTAGTCTCTATAGAGCCAATGTGGTGTCGTGGTTTCAGCAGCAATGGATGAAGCCTCTGGACGACCTTGGGCAAATCACATTCAGAGGAAGGCAAAGGCAACTCTCCTTTGAAAAAAATCTTGCCAAGAAAACCCCGTGGTAAATTTGCCTTGGAGTTGTCATAATTCAGAAAGGACAACAACAGTGTTAATCGCTGTGCTGAGAAATAAAGACATACAATTGTCAATACAAAAAAACATAAGGAGTGGAAACTTTGACTCAGTAGGTTTTCCAAGTGTGGATAGTATCAGACAATTCTGATTTTTTTTCCTTTAATATATCTTTTATCTTAAAGTTAGGTTAAACCATCCTTCAAATAAAGCAAACCTATATCACTGGCCAAGACACATTTTGATGACTCAAATGTTAGACCTGTTTCTGGGTATATTTGACCTGCTGATTCCAGAAATTGTACCAGTTTCCTCCTATCAGCTCTACCATATTTTCCCAAAAATAAGACACTGCCTTATATTTATTTTTCCTCAAGAAGACACACTATGACTTATTTTCAGGAGATGTCTTATTTTTATATCCATGGCTAGTATCAAGCGCTCAGAAGGTGTGATGGCCATATGCTGCTACTCCTGTGAGGGAGGGAACACTGTGGCACCCAAACCCTGCGACAGCAAGAGATGCGGCCCACCCACTAGTGCTCCGGCATCCTCCTCCGGCATCAAGAGTGCAGTGGAGGAGCTGCGATCTATTGAAAGTCAGCCCTCTTCGCCTTCTTGCAGTGTTTCCCTTTACCGGGGCTTGCTTTCTCCTGCTCTCTCCATTTGGGAGACTTTGGAGTGCCTTGTGCCATTCCCTTGCTTGTGGAAGACCTGCAGGGATGGGACCATCCTAGTCTCTCTTGGGAGGGAATTCCAAAAAAGCCTTTCCCTTGTTCTCACCAAATGTGTTTGAATATGCTGTGGGACAGAGAGAAGGCCCTTCCCAGAGGATTGTAGATATTTGACAGGTTCGTAGAGAAAGATATGGTTCTTCAAATATTTTAGTCCTAAGATGAGTTTAGAACCTTTGTGCTTCACCAAACTATATGTCAGAGGGTTCCTTAGGCAGTTAAAGTCATATGATAGTGCTTTGGCATAATTGTGTGGTGTGAAAAAGAGTCTCCTGTCTCTAAAAGGGAACATTGCTTTTTGCATCAACCAACCCAACAGAGCTTGGAAATGTTATGTTTGGACTACAGCCCCCAGAATCCCCCAGTGGTTATGCTGACTAGGGAAAGTGCACTGAGCTATTATCATGATAATTTTTCAAAACATTGGATTAAATATCGAGCCAGTTTAATACATTTGGGTTTCCTGGACTGTCAAGTGGTTTATCTCTTATTGATGTCATAAAGATTTATATTCCTTAAAGATTTATAGTCCTTAAATAGGCTTACAGAATTATTGGTTTGTTATGGCAGAAAGATTTGATATATCATCTAATTTTATCTTGTTCACTGTTTTGGAACACACTTACTGCTTAATAAAGATTGCCTTGTGCCAGAATCTGAGAAGATGAAAGTACTGGTTATCCTATGTGTTCATTCTGCTCTCCAGTTAAGGTGTTGTGAGTGGCTTTTTTCTCACTAAATTGCTTATTTGAATTAACACGTCAGCTGTTCCATGGCATAGGTGCATACATGTAGTTTGTCTTAGTTGTAGCTTTTGATTTGCATGTAGGTGTGTTTTTACTATCTATAGGCGGAGATGCTTGTCTGACAAAATTTACACTTATTCAAAATACACAAAGAGGCTTATCAAATCGGCTAAACCCCTACTATTAAGGAGATTTAACAGCTCCAGGGTTTTGTATTATGGGTGCATCCTAGCCAATATAGATTGGATGAAAACCCCTTCCCACATATAGAGCTTGGAGAATTTATTTTATTGTATTAAAACACCCATAGTCCCCAGCCATAGGGCTGGAAGGGTGTGCAGAGCTTCAGAGCTCTGTTTCATAATTTGGAGATTCGGATGAATCGTAAATACAAATCTCCGAATTACTAATTGGAAAGAACTCCTCTGAAGCATTTACGAATCAAAAGACAAACCTCTGAAACCTTCAGAGAGATAGTTTTGAAGGTTTTATTTTCAATGTAACACTCTGTTGTCTGTAATTGTCTGGGGTGGGAGGGGGTGGGCAGATGCATGCTGGTTTTTTCTTGTCAGCAAATCAGAAGAAGAAAGCCAAATCGCACAGCTTTCTGCAAAGCTGGTCTACTTGGTAATTGCAGGAGAGAGATAAAGACATGCTCTTTGGATGTTTGTTCTGTTTCTGTGTGTTTCTTAAAACTTAAAGTTATATTAGCTTTTTGAGAATTCTGTTTCTTTCTGTCTCTTCATCCAGTCTATAACCTTCCTGTGTTGAAATTGTATCCAACTGGAAACTGCAGCACCATTCTTCTGGCACAAGCAGAATAAACGTAGTTTGGGAAGGCAAGGACCTCTGTAGCAGAGTATAAAAAAAAGCTCCACCCTAAACTACATTTACCAGAATTCTGCTCATGCCAGAAGAACCAAGCTGCCCACATTAAAGCCACGGTGTAAGTTAATCACATGTGCTTAAATGTAACTAGTATAGGGTTGAATGAGAGAGATCCTGGGAAAGCTCAATATCTCCTTTTCTAAGGACTTTATCATCCAAGGTTGATCACACACAATTATGGCAGGATAAAACTGCCTTTGAATAGTGCTTGCTGCATGATGTTGTGTTTCTTCCATCATTGCATTGCATTTGAATCATCATTTCTTTTCCATTGATGGTGAAATTTTTTTAAATCAATCCAATTCTGTTGCAGCAAAATTGTAAGAGGGGGTATAGAAAAACATATTGACAAAGAGCATGCTCTGGGTTCGGCAAACATGGAAAGGAAGTGAGACTGTGGGGGAAACTGTTCACAGAAATTCACATCGACAAAGTGCCAGCATTGCAGAATTGCAATGAAGTGTGAAAATGATTGTTCAAATAATGGTATGTTTCTGTTTGTTTGTGATTGTGACAAGATAACACACTACTGTAATAAAGTCCTCAGAGATTCTTTTTAAAAAAATCAGATTCCCTTTCTACAAAGAGAGATCCCATTTCCATTCATGTTCATCATTTTTACAATTTAAGCAACTTCTTTACCATCTGACTGTTAAAATTAGTGAATCAATAGATGTTTTGGCAAATAATAATAATAAAACTTTATTTATACCCTGCCATAACAAGGAATACAGGAAGAAAGTTCTATAAGAAACCACCATGTTTCTGGTGACAGAATTGCTTGTACATTTAATTCATTTTCTGTTGGAGAAATCAAAATTGTCTGTGGTTTTGGCCCCAACCGTAACCCTTTGTCTTGGCTTAGATATGATATGTTTGTTTGTACAGGACTCCTTTTTACAAAGCTCGCTTGCATCATGTAACCTCAGTCCTCATCTGAACCTATTACTCTCCATAATTAACAATGGTAATGGCTCATAATTGTTGGGAAGGTGTGGTTAAAGTATGAAGCCTACGCTGTCTTGCAATCTGCATTGCAACTTCTCCTCCCACCAGCCACCCGCGTTTTTCTATGTAAGCAACTGGGCAAGATTTAATTTTCAAATTATCTATATGTTGTTTCTGAATGTGACCTTTGTATAACATCTATGTAGAGATTAAATACCATTGGAAACAATTAGCTAGGTATGTTTCGAGGGCTTAAAGCAGAAAGAGTATGTCATGTAGATAAGACATATGTTGTTGTGGTTGATGATGGCCATAGATTGATGTTGTCATGTTGAATCTGTAGAATGTGATGTACAAAGTAGGTAAAACAATGCCTTGATAGAGTTGATAGTGTGGCATAGTACTTATCAAGGAGAGTGTATAAAACTCCTTTGGTGATTTAATTCAGTTGATGTTTGATTGCAGCTCTAATTGTGTATCACTTCATTTATTTATTTCCATTTAATCGGTATCCGGTGTTTTTCCCAGCATGGGATTCAAGGTGGCTTAGTTTTGATGGGGAGAACATGATATTATTCTTGAGAAGAGAACTAAACATTCCAAGTGGTGTTCATGGGGCTTAAATAAAAAGCACAAGATGAAGAATACAATTGGCTGTTGATATCTGTTGAGATTTGGTTCAAGGACCCCGTGTGGATAGCAAAATCCATGAGTACTCAAATACCATTATATATCATGGTGAGGTAAAATGGCACCCCTTTTATAAAGTAGCAAAAATCAAGGTTTGCTTTTTGGATTAAAAAAATTCAATTGATACTGAATCTGTGGATACTGAATCCGTGGATACGAAGGTTGACTATACTCATTTTTTCTGCATAGAAGTCTGTGTATGTAGTTATGTAACTATTATGCTGAACAGAAAATTCAATTACCACAAAACTGAAAATTCGCTAATGACTTTTCTGTATAATATCTGCATGGATTCCTTGATTCTTGCTTTGGTGCAAGTGCCCTTTCTCTTTACTAAAAGGAAGGACATCACTGTGGAAATGCATTTTTGGCAGGATGTGTCTTCAGATTCTGAAAACTGGATGGAAAACATTTTGGTTGATAATCATACGATTAGTGCAACTTTTCACAAAACTAATTTAAGATATACAGTTTCATCTTGGTACAGGTTGAGTATACCTTCTCCAAATGTTGGTGTATTCCAAAATCTGAAATACTCCAAATTCCAAAATTGCCCATATAGGTGGCTAAGATAGTAACACATTTGATTGCTGATGGTTCAGTTGTATATAAACCTTGTTTAATGCTCAAAATTATTAAAAATATTGTTTATAAAGCTACCACAATGTGCAAATGAAAGAAATTAATTTTGTGGTAAATGTGGGTCGCATCTCAAAGAGAACTCATTATGTATATACAAGTATTCCAAAATCTGGGGATAAAATCCAAAATTCACAACACTTCTGGTCCCAAGCATATTGTGCAAGGGATACTCAACCTGTATTCGATGCAGCATCTTTGTTTGTGTTGGAGGAAGAGGAGTTGTGAAAAGGATACTATATATTTCACATAGAATTTGAAAAATAAAATATTTTATGGATCACAGAATGGTTAGCAAGGATGTTGAGTGGGGGATTCTGAGATTTGTAATCCCAAAAAAGTAAGATCACCAATATTTCATTTCACACCTGATGGCATACTCAAGGAGGTCTAAATTGATCTTTAGATCTCTTTGAGTTTATATTTTTGTTTTGATGGAGGTGATTAGAGGCTGAAAAAAATTGTTTCATTAGTTGGATGAAGACCAAAGTTGGAATGCCTTTGTTCTTTGCTATAGTTTAGATCAAAGAAACTAAGTGCATTTATAAGGGTTTAATGAAGACATTTTCATTTTTAAAATAGCATTTTGAAGGCTTTGTGGTTTCCGCCTGAAGCACCCCTCCTGCTATACATTCTTAGTAAACTTGCTAACACTCTTCTTCCTAGTTCAAGGTGTTCATTTTAAAGAAATTCATGTTTATTTTGCTTTTTCTTCAGAGAGTTCAGAGGAATACATTACTTCCCTTTCACACATTTTATTCCCAAATCAACCTTGTGACATAGATAAAACAAAGAGATAGTGACTGATTCAGGGTTATCGTATTTGAAGAAAGAGGACACATTAGCTGCTTCAAATTACTGATTACCATAAAGATACCCCTACTATTTAAAATGTGATAATTACTGCTAGAAATATTCCCAATCTTCCTTGAATTTAAATGACAACAAGTTTGCCTCTTCTGTATCCATTGATGATCTCCTTTTGTAAAGGAAAAGCTTCCCAATGGTCTCCCACTGGGAGAAAAGCAGAAGGGAAACAATGTAATGTGAAAAGTTCCAACCAAATATGCTATTATTGTGCTGTAATTAAGATTTATAAGATTCTAGGATTTATATGTGGGAAATGGAGCAGTGATGTCATGAGATAAATCCTGTTGTTATCCTGCTGTAATAGCAATTTCCTTGCCTTGTGCGATAAGGTCCGAGGACTTATTCTTGGGAAATATATTATCCAAAGCTAGATTTTTGTCACTTTTAAGTACAACAGACCAGGTTAATTAGTTCTAGTTATATTATCCCCATTGCATCATATGTTTAATGGTGACTCAACAAATAAATACCATATGTCTTTGAGTCTAAGATGCCATCGATTCTAAGACACACACTAATTTCAGTACCACTAACAGAAAAAAAAATCCCATAAAAAAGCAAAAAAACAACCCGATCTGGGATTTTGGATCATGCCATTTTAATGTTTACATTAGGTTTTTTAATCTTGTCTTAATGTCTGTTGTTTATATTCCATTTTTATGGCCTTATTGATTTTAATGCATAGTTATAGGTTTACTGTTTTAGATATATGATTTGGTTTTACATATATCTTAGGCATTGAATTTTGCCATTATGTTGTAAACCTCTTTGAATCCTCCCTGGGGTGAGAAAACTGGTATATAAATACAGTGTGTGTATATGTGTGTGTGTGTGTGTATGTGTATATATATATATATATACACATACATATACACATACACACACATACATCCTGTCAATTCACTGGTACTGCTCTAGTCAGAATAAGCAATAGTACTGAGCTAGTCATTAGATATGTATAAAGAAAACTGTGTTACCAAAAAAGTAGAGAATCAGTTCATTTGAATTATTATCTTTGAAGAAAGTCCTTTTAAAATGTATCTGATGAAATCATTGTAGAGTTTCTCTTATTTATTACTGGTATTTATTTCCCGGTTTGCTTCAACATACAAAGAAGGAAGCATCTAACCCAGCAACCCCCTACAGTACTGCTAATAAGCTAATACACCAGCTGCAATCTTTCCTAGATTTGGAGGAACTAAGTATGGTAGTGTACACATGGGTAACTCCAAGGTTGGACATCTGTAATGCACTTTACATTGGGCTACTTTTGTATCTAGTTTGGAAACTCCAATTGGTTCAAATTATGGCAGCCAGGTTAGTTACAGTGAGTATATTACACCCATATTAAAGTCACGCCACCAACTGTCAGTTTCCAAACAAAGTATAAAGTATTGGTTTTGACCTTTAAAGCCCTACATGGTTTAGGTCCAGGTTACTTACAGGATTGCCTTCTCCTGTACAACTCACCCTGAACACTTAGGTTGTCTACGAGGCGTCTGCTCCAACCAGTCAAAATCCGACTGGTGACCATCACCCAGAGGACCTTTTCATTGGCCGCCCAAAAATATGAAACAACCTGCCAGAAGAGCTTCAACAGCTCAATGAGCTGTCAGAATTTAAAATGAATCTGAAGACCTATCTCTTCTGGCAGGTCTAACTAGACAGTTTTAATCATGAATTTTAAATGCATGTCTTGCATTTTAATCATTATTCTGTGTATTTCAATATGTATTTTGTAGAAATGTGTTTTAATATGTGTATTTTATAGACTGCTTATGATGATTATGTGTTTTTAGCTAGGTTGTAACCCGCCTCAAGCCTCAAGGAGAAATAAATTAAAAATCATAATTAACAATAAAAATAATTAACTATACAAATCCTCTTATTCATGTTTATTTTTCAAAACTGGACTCCCGTAAAAGTGAAAAAAATGGTCTCTCAAGGCATTTCTAGGTCTTCCAGCATGATTGCTAGAATCTGACCATAGAATTGCTTTGGAGGACCTAGAGATTCCTAGTCAGAGCACTTTAATCAAATTCATGAATAATCAAATCTGCAGTCAAATTGACTAATGACTGTACAATGTATGTAATCCTTTCTTGATGGAAATTCTAATCCACTATCAATAGCAGTTTTATCTCCCTGCATTTGCGGACATTACATAATACTTTCTCAGCTTCAAGAAGTCTTGTGGCATCTTCTATCAAGTTGTAGTAACTTCACTTCTAAAGGGTGTTTAAGAATAAATATAATAAGATCTGTGAGATCCCGTTGTACAATATTGCTGCTAAAATGTAGAAAGCCCCATACATATGCCATATTGAATTTTGACTTCGGAGCTACTTTTTGTTCATGTGAATAGTTGTCATATCTCGAACACTTTTTTCCATTGTGCTTTGCTACCTACATTTGTTTTTCCAAAAATTATTGTTAATGGAAATCAAGTGGTATTTCATTGTCAGGATGTATTCCAACTTTAGATCGCTGCCATTTTAAATCCATTCAATGTATATGTGGTGAGCAAATACTTCTCAACAAGAGCAGGATATGAACAACTTTGTTTGCTGTTTTGGCCATGATGCATGTAGAGGAGAAGGCTATTGTTTGATTGTTTGGAAGGTCACTGTGGAAATGCAATATTGAGTCTGTGGAAGATTATGACTCTGAAAACCACAGCAACAATTGCTCTCTTACGCAGAATGAGCCAGTGCGGTCAAGAGGGAGCACTAAATTCAAATCCCTGTTTAGTCATGCATTAAGTGGCCTTGTTAGCAGTCATATCTATAATCAGTTTATTTTTATAATGCATCCTCCATAAATACATTTTATTAGAGCAGTTTACAGAGGATAGTGTGAGTCATCTAAATACAGTAACAGCACAGATCAATGTTAACTATAATACAGAAAATATTACTGCTGAGAATCTACATTGTGTAGCACATGACGGTTGTCAATACTAACTTTCTGATGTATAACAATATTGTGGAACTGATTGTGTATCTGCCAATGAACCTGTATATTGTCCATTTGTGCAACCAAGAATGCACAAAGGTTCTTTCTGCAATCTAAATGCATAAAGAAGTGCATAGAAAGCATTGATGACTGCACCAGCCAGCAAGTTGCAACCAACCTGTTGCTTTGTCCCAGTGACACTAGACATACGAATCAATAACTGCTACATTTTGTTTAATAGTTATGTTCTTTTTTGTAATAAATTTTTACTGAGGGTTTTCAAAAGTATAAAAAAAAAGGTAGGGCAGACTTTGGAAAAAGGGATAGGGGTAAAGGGAATAGGGACATGGGTAGGAAAATGGAGGGGAAAATAGGGGTGTAGGTTTGTACTTCCATTCTTCTTCTTTGCAGTACAATAATATGTTTTAAAGTTCTCGTTTGTGTTTAAGTTTTATATATCTTCGCCCTTTTCTTCAGTCTATTTCCGGGACCATCCCTTCTTTCCATTTTTTGATTTTTTATCAGTTTGTTTTTTTCTCTTTGAACTATATTTTCATGTATTCCTTAAAGGGTCGCCAGTCAGTCGGTGCCATAGGTCTATCTATCCGTCTCTTCATAAAAAATGTTAATTTGTTCGTATTCATAATCTCCATTATTTTATAGTTATGTTCTAATTAGGACTGATGATAGTATTTAGAACCCATGTGAAACAATTACATTTGCACCAGTTCACATACACAACCATGAATCGAATATGTTAATTGCACAATAGCCAAAAAGGTTCAACTGAATGTGTAATGAAATTTTCACATGTGTATGACACCAACAGGACCCCAGACTATATTTTGTAATAGAACTCTGTCTACTGAAAACATCCATACCATTTTTAGGTACTGAAAGTTGAAATTAAGCATAGAACATACTTTGTTGGCACAGTCAATATCAGTTACATCAACACTGTTTCCACATTAAAGAATTTATTTGGCAATTCATCTTAAGAGGTTTAACCATAAAATATCTATCAACAATAAATAAATCTAAACTAGCAGCAAGAGAGGAATAAGTGCAATGCAAATATGCTTATTCCCATAGAGTTTATTTTATAAACGCTTTAAATTATTATCTGTATTTTATCATTTTATTGTGTTATATTTTATGTATATTTGCTTCTGTTTTTATAATTGTATACGGCATCGAATATTTGCCCTTTGTATGTGTAGCCTTCATCCAAGTTAGGACTGTTATGATATATTCCTGGAGCAGTCTTTATTAAAGTAGGAATATTCAGGAATGTATCCACACTGCATAGTTATATCAGCCTAGTTGCACTTTAACTGCCATGGTTGCTTCCCATGGAATCCTATGAATGTAGTCTAGTGAGAGACTTGGATTTCGTTTGCATCCTTCCCTCACCTGTAGCATTAGCATTCACTGTCACAGAATTCTGAATATTTTACTAGATTAGAAAATATAAGACTTCACAGAGTTTAGAGAAAAAGCATTGAACCCCTCTACCTTTTCCACCATGGCGCCACTTTTGGGCTTTTTTGAATGCCTAGGCAGGGAAATAGTGGTGGCATTTGTTCTTCTTCATCTCTATGAATGACCCCCCCAACCTATCCACAGGTCATAATGTTGGTCTTAAAACCTGCCCTTGACTTATTTGGTAAGACTTGGTTGCAGAGTTTTCTTTGTTCAGGTAAAGTCACTTTGAGCAGTATAAGTGAATTGTTTAGTGTTTGTAGATTCCATGAATGCAAGCAATGCATTCATGGCATATAGCAAATACTGAATGGGCACTCCCACCACTCCTGTCCTCATCCCCCACAAGAAAAACAGTTGGCACAGAGAGAGAGGGGGACCTGGGTTTATCTGATTTCCGTCAGGTACACAACGTTCTGGATCACAGCCCACTGGCAAAAACATGTGGAGCATTATCCTCTGTAGCACTAGGAATGTTCTCTGCTCAAGTTGGCGCCAATGACCGAGGTCTGCTTGTTAGCCGAAGTTCACACAGACTTCTTGCCAGGCCTGCCCAGAATACTGTCTCCTCAGACTTCCTGTGGTCTTGCATAATATTTCCTTGCTGCTTGTTATAGCTGTATGCGGCTTGGTTTGGTTGCTCTTGTGCTGTTAATGTGGCACATATCCAAAGCTTGATCCTTCAGACGTCTTAGCCAAGAAAGGCTGCCTTACCTGAAGAGGGTCATTTGTGGCAACATTGTCTCGTGAAGATGGTTACAGCTTGAGGCTTAGATTCAACTGTGTTGGCTGTAATTTTGGACCACATTTTGGGAATATTTTTAGACTGTAGCTCGCAGTATATGTTAGCTGCTCAGGGATGTTGGGAATTGAAATCCAAAACGGTTTTTTTTCTTTTTTATGAGCAATATTTTTTATTTCATTTTCACTGTTTTATGACATAAAAGAAGGGGGAACAAAGGAAGAGAGGGAAAAGATGGGCAATAGTAGAAAAATATATTATGTTGGTCATGGAGTTTTGTTAATAAATTAATTTTATACATGATTCTATTGTATTACCAAGTGTGTGAAGAGGGGGAAATTGTTATACATATTCTTTAACATGTAAAGGAGTTCCATCTACAATATCTTTCATTCCAAAAGCAAATGAATTCTTGTCATCTGGTATTCGTGGTGATTCTTTTAGTATCCCATCGTTTTTCTTATCCTCCTCTGAGCCTGGGTAATAAGTGTTCCTTCCAATTGTTTTATCAGTTTATTTATACATGCTCAATTTCTCCTTTAGTTTTAATAATATCCACCTATTAACGTATCTCAAAGCCGGTTCCTTTGTTAATATGTTAATAATTTGTATATACTTATTGTATGAATCTATCTTCTATGCAGAAGATAGACAAAAAGTTTTTATCTGATTGTGTGTGTGTGTGTGTGTGTGTGTGGTGCAGCGGATTAAACTGTTGAACTGCTGAACTTGCTGACCGAAAGGTCGGCAGTTCAAATCTAGGAGCAGGGCAAGCTTCCGCTGTTAGGCCCAGCTTCTGCCAACCTAGCAGTTCAAAAACATGTGAATGTGAGTAGATCAATAGGTACTGCTTCTGTGAGAAGGTAACGAGGCTCCATGCAGTCATGCTGGCCACATAATTTAGGAGATGCCTACAGACAACGCCAGTTCTTTGGCTTAGAAATGGAGATGAGCACCACCCCACGTTCGGACACGACTAGACTTAATGTCAAGGGAAACCTTTACCTATATATATATATATGTCTTCAAGTCACCTGCTGAATTGACCTTTGGCTGTTTTTAGGATCTTTCTGCAGTGGGTCCAACTGAGGCTGCCACTTAAATATATGTATATGTGTTTTTAAGGGTGATGCAGAGATAAATGGGGCCCCTGGTGGCACAGTGTGTTAAAACGCTGAGCTGCTGAACTTGCGGACCAAAAGGTGCCAGGTTAAATCCTGGGAGCGAAATGAGCACCCGCTGTTAGCTCCAGCTCCTGCCAACCTAGCAGTTCAAAAACATGCAAATGTGAGTAGATCAATAGGTACCACTCCGGCAGGAAGGTAACGGCGCTCCATGCAGTCATGCCAGTTACATGACCTTGGAGATGTCTATGGGCAACGCCGGCTCTTCGGCTTAGAAATGGAGATGAGCACCAACCCCCAGAGTCAGTCACAACTGGACTTAATGTCAGGGGAAACCTTTACCTTTACCTTGCAGAGATAAATCCAAATACGTTATGGCTGTAAAGGTGGCCCTAAGGCAGTGTTTTCTTGGAAAGATTTGTTTACAGAGGGTTTGCCTTTTGCTATCCTCCAAAAGCTGAGAAAATGTGACCTGTTCAAGGTCACCCAGTGGGTTTTGGTGGCTCAACAGGAATTCATACCTGTATCTCCAGAGTGGTAGCTCACATCTCAAACCACTACCTCATTGGATCTGTGCTGGTGCTGTGGTCCAGTTAAAAAAGTGACATACTGGCATAAGTCACCAGAAGAACTCTGTCATGTGCCTGTCTTTCTATGTACTTATGTATGTATCGCTCCCTCAGCTATTAAACACACACACACACACACACACACACACACACACACACACACAGAGAGAGAGAGAGAGAGAGAGAGAGAGAGAGAGAGAGAGAGAGAGAGAGAGCTTTGAGGATGTGGCATATCCTTTGTTAAATCTTCAGTACAAGGTCACAGTACACAGAATGACTTGGATTGTTCTAAGATCTACCAAACACTGGATACTGTGGAAATGATTTTGCTATTGGCAGCTAAACAAGGCAGCTGGAGTGGAAGGCTTTGTTCCTAAGCTGTAGAGTTCTAGATGTCCAGAGCCACTGAATTCATTGGGACTGCTTCCTTCCCCTCCCTGCAAAAAAGATATTTGCAAAATGGAAGAGCCAGTTTTTTTCCTGTTCTTGAGACCTTTTGTTATCTTGAACAGCCTGCAGCTTTAAGTGACGTGCAAGCTGACGGTGCCATATAAACAATAACAGCAATGTTTTAAGACTTTCTGTTTTAAAACACACCTTACTATTTAGGATAAGAAAAGGAAGATGTTTGTTTATTACGTTTGTATGCCTTTTTTAATTTCAGAGTGGGACACTTGGCAGCTTCCATAAACAATACATTAAAATATTTTCTGTATAATTTAAAATCATGTCACATGCATTGAAAATCAATTAAAACATACAAAAATCAGTAAAACATGCCAAACAAATGTTCACGATGTTCCTGAAATAATAAAGAAAATATATCTGGGTGTGGATTAATCCGATTAGTGACAGTTAGAAATGAAAGAAAGAAAGTGTGACATCTTCCTTTGTTGAACTATTTGTGAAAAGCAAACCAGGTGTCTACAGATTAAAATGTCAACAAGGTAATGAAATGCAACAGTTGTTCAGAATTCTCTCCCCGCCTTGATTAATGTCTGTACCCAAGATTTTAAACACTTTTAATAAATAAAATAATAAATATTTGGCAAATGTCAGTGTAAATATAACCCAGAGTATCTCTCCTGTATCTTATCGTTATGAAACTGAAGGTGTTTTGGGCGCATGAATTGCATAATGGTCAATGAGCTGCGACTCAGTCAGCAGTCAAACAGAGAGCTGTGTGTTGCTCTTCTGAAATGACTGCCTTCACAAGGGACAGCACTTACATGACTATTGAGGAAGCAGAATTGTTTGTACAAGTATTTTTATTATAGTATATAGTGCCCCAGCAGGATTCCAGTATAAATTCTGACGTCACCATGAGAATCCTATCACGTTGAGCATCTCTTATCCAGAATCCCCAAACCCAAAATAATCCAAAATTGACCACATGGATGGATGAGATAGTGCTTTCTGGGGGTTCAAACTTTGTTTAATGAGCAAAATTATTAAAATATATTATAGAAATTTTATTTATTTATTTACAGCACTTTTACCCTGCCTTTCTCATCCGAGGGGACTCAAGGTGGCTTCAGGTCATGTGTATAAGGTGTACATGAACCATAAATTGATTTGAATAATTGTAATGTGTGCATTATTTTTATAGCTGTGGGTTTTTATCTGTGTGCTTTACATGACTTTATTTTTTATCTGTTGTATCAAAACTATGATGTATCCTGCTTCAGTCCTTAGAGAGCAGTAGATAAGAAATAAAATTATTACTATTATAGTTTAGACTTGGGTCCCATTTCCAAGGCAACTCATTGTAGGTGTACATGCAAAGACAAGTATTCCAAAACCCAAAAAATTCGAAATCCAAAATACTTTTGATGATTCTAAGCATTTTGGATAAGGGATAGTGTACTCAGCCTGTATTTTCTTTTGATGTGAGTGATGGTAAATTATCCAGAACCAAGAGTTCAAAAAGAAGTACTAGAATTGTGTCATACTTAAAATAAGAAGTGGCAGATTGACCATGAAGTCAAAACAGGTTGTTAAAAGTGGGTCCCAAGTTTTGAGCCACAACTGAGAGTGCATTCTAAAAAGCTTCAATGATGTTACAGGCCACTCATCCTATAATGAAATAGTATTTGCTATGTTGAGTTTATACTTTGGCAGCGATCCTACATTGAACAAGGAGAGAATAGTATAGTTGCATCTTTTAAACAACACAATTCGAGGGGGAAGGAGTGGAAAAGCCTGTCAAGAGAAAAGGAATTTCGTGAAAACAGTCTTCCTAAATTTATTGGTTGATGTGAATTCTTCCTCATCAGATTGACTTACAGGTCTATGAAATTATCCCTGCTCACGAACGTACAGTCTATAGGTGTGCTTCTCAAGTTCTCAGATGTGATGAATTGGCCGTTGTTTTTTACTGTTCCAGGGACAGGTGCTAAATTTGTGAGCATTAGATACAATTGTTTCTTTCTTTCCTGGAAATTTGCCAGGGAACACCAATTTCAGTAGCAATGGTCTAAAGGACAAACACAGTACAAAAGGAAAAAGGATAATGAGGAAAAAGGAAATTAAGAAAAAGGAAAAGAAGGCTCTGGTTATATGGCTCTTGTAACGACAACTCACAATGCAGCTGTAATGCATTCTAGGAATTCTAATGCAAAATTACTAAAGTGGACCTCCATATTCAACCAACGAATGTGTTTTGGAAGGGCCTTTTAAATGCAGAGGTTAAGTGAGGTTTACACTGAGAGATGTTTGTGCGTTTTTCTTTGCTAAATATTTTTGGAGTAGTACGTAGCTAGTCCAAAATAATCTGCTTTCAAAGACATGGAAACACCCTTGTTTTGCTTATGTAATAGCTGTATTGCACTTTATGCCAGTTCTAGTTAACACAGGCATCACGTCTCAGCAGTAAGCAAGTTGTTCAAACTTTGTATCTGTTCCGAGTTTCCTTGCACCAATCGCTCATCTGTAATTGTGGCATAGAGATACTGCTGTCCCCCACAGGCCTGTTGAGGCAGATAATTCTATGTCTGAAGATGCCTGAGCCCAAAGATAAAAGGGAGTAGCTTGTTACAGGCTGGACTTTTTTGCCCATGTATTCTGACATCTTCTCCGTGATGACATTCCCACCCTCTCTTTACTGTGACTTTTAAATGCAGAAGTAAGAGTTTGGGGGGAAAGTAGAGTTTGGGAAAAATTTGGAGTGTAACTCCCAGAATCCTCCAATCAGCACAGCCAGTTGCAGCCCAAAAACATTATTTTTTTAATATCTGCGCAAAACATGGTGGTGGAGAGGGGGAAAGAAAAGATACATAAACCCCACCTGCCTAGTTTCCAACAGACATCACAACCTCTGAGGATGTCTGCCATAGATTTGGATGAAACGTCACGAGATAATGTTTCTGGAACATGGCCATACAGCCTGAAAAACTCACAGCAATCCATATAATAATCCATGGGTAGGGTAGAAATTATCTTTGCTTGTTGTGTGCCTCCCAAGCATTTCTGGCTTATGGTAATCCTAGGGAAGCCCTATCCTGGGGTTTTCTGGGGCTGAGAGTATGTGACTCTGGCTCAGAGGAGAATTAAACCGAAGTCTCCAGAGTCGTAGCTCAAAGGACTATACAATTGTGTTACCTTCTGGGAACTGTAAACTGAAGAGCTTCACGATTCCCTTAAGGCAGGGATCCCCAAACTTTTTAAACAGGGGGCCAGTTCATGATCCTTCAGACTATTGGAGGGCCGGACTATAGTTGGCCACCAAGCAATAATAATAATAATAATAATAATAATAACAACAACAACAACAACAACAACAAAAACAACAAAAAGAGAGTTGGAAGAGACCCTTTGGGTCACTGAATCAAATCCCCTTCTGCCTTTGTGCATTGAAAGCACAAGCAAAGCACCCCTGACAGATGGCCACCCAGCCTCAATGTTAATAATAATAACAATAATAATAAAAAAGAAGGTTGGAAGAGACCCTTTGGGCCATTGAATCCAATCCCCTTCTGCCTTTGTGCATTGAAAGCACAAGCAAAGCACCCCTGACAGATGGCCACCCAGTCTCAATGTTAATTAATAATAATAATAATAATAATAATAATAATAATAATAATAATAATAAGAGTTGTAAGAGAAGAAGAGACCCCTTGGGTCATTTAGCCCAACCCCCTTCTGCCGTTGTGCCGTGGGGGCCGGATAAATGGCTCTGATGGGCCGCATCCGGCCCCCGGGCCTTAGTTTGGGGACCCCTGCCTTAAGGTATCAAATGAAGTGAGGTGTAATTCACAAAAGCTAATGATATAATGTATTTGTTAGTATCTAAAGTGCCACCAAACTCTATGCTGCTTCTGGTGCAGGAAGAGAACACAGCTACTCACTGGGGGCCCATTCACACTACACAAGTGTGGTATTATATTCTACTTTAGCTGCCATGGCAACATCCTATGGAATACAGGGATGTCTAGTTTAGTAAGGCACTTGGATCCTATGGCTGTTCATCTCTTAAAGTATCGATCACAGGATTCTATAGTTTATTGTCATGGCAATTCATGTCGTGTTGATAGCTTATTGGCTTTTGATTTGGCAAAACATAATTTTGAGTAGAATTCCCACATCTCCACCTAGACCTTCTTCTCCAGGTGTCAAGGTGAGAGGAAGAAATCTCAGAGTGAAAAGTATTCTTAGGGTATAACTAAATTTGCATGGGGTGCAACGTTTTTTCTTATAAATGGCTGTTTTGATTTGTGTGCCACCAAACTGAAGGACCAACAAGAAGGGACCACCACTACCTGCATTTTTCCATATAGGTAACTAGTGTTGGGACTTGGAGTAGGAACTGAATTTTCATTGCACACCATGGTTTGAATTCTGATCTTATGTCATTGTATTGCTATGTAAAAAGCAAAAAAAAAAAAAACCCCAAAGCTCCCAGATGAATGAAAAGTTATTATTCTGCATCTTAGAAATGACATATTTTGTGGTCAGAATCTAAATCACAATAGCTTCCTTTCTGCACATGCATAGTATTTCTCTTCTATTATGCATACATCAAACAGCACTTAGACACATTATTTGCTCAGGCTTTCAAATCGTATTTGTCTGGGATGTTGCATCCTTGTTTTTCATTGTTTCAAAGGAAAATAAACCCATTCTTAAAAATGTAAGAAGTCTTTCCTTCGATGCTATCAGGAAAGGGGTTTTTTTCCTCCTCACCTAACTGGACTACAGCAATAGCTGCCCATAATTTTCATAGCCTGGCTTTCACATAAAGATAACATGCTGCGTATAATTAGCAGCACCCTGTGATATGGATTGTTTTATGAAGAGAAAGGTTACTGCCTTAGAAGGAATAAAACAAAGTTATATTTGCTTTTTCTCATATGGGAAAATCTAATCAAGCCCAAAGAGGAATTTTTAACAGGTATAGAAAGCAAGTACAAGAAAGAGTGGCTAAAAAAAATTGGTTTATCAAACTGATATACAGTCACCTATCTGCATTCACTGGGGTTAGCAATATAGGGCCCTTATGAAATTGAAAAACTTCAAATAAAGGGTTTTTTAAAACCTGAGAATCCACAGCTATAGGAATTTCTGGGTCCTCCAGCATGTGAAAAGCAGCAGCTTTCTGATTAGCTTTTTCTATAGACCCAAATTATGGAATGTTCATTGAAAGCAAAGGCAGAAATATTGCACTGGTTCATTTGAGAAGTAACATGATGGGAACTGTGGGGTGTCAGATCAGAAAATACTAGTTTAAGGACCCTGGAATTCTTCATTCTTCGTTTTCAGATACATTTATATTGTTTTGTATGGTCTGCTCTGTAGCAACTGCCCATATTTATTCCCTTAAGTGAAAACAAATAGCATCTGAAACAGTTTATTCAGGCTGTTTGGACATAGCTGATAGCTTAAGTGTATCTCTATGGATCCAGCTAGATCCCCAGGATTCAAGTCGGACTTCCAATCCTGATGAAATCCTGCCTACTCTACAGGGTTGTACAAACAAACAAGATAAGTTGTTCAATGATCTTTTGCATGCTTTCAGTGCTGTTCGAAGGATTACTAATTGGTATATCTCATAGCAATAAAAGGCCTTTGGAAGAGCGTGACTTCTGTGTACCTCGGCTATGTGTGCAAAACAAGGCAATTGGGACATTTGTGTTCTAATGTTCTGAAAAGGAGGTCACTAAAATATTAACATTGTAGAGAGGCATTGTTTGTTTATTGGATCCATCAGACAACATAACTTTTAGTTATAAAACAGTTTATCAAAAAGGTTTTCATGTGGCTGCATTTATGGAAGCAACAGAAACAGGGGCCGTTGCTTCTTTTAATGTGTGTGTGTAAAATGGAGTGGATCTTTCTGGCTTATTTGGGAATAGGTATTTTTTGCACACATGCTTGGTTCTGGTATTTCATTGCCAAACATGAGAGCTATGGATGACTCTTGGTAATGACATGCAGGTGAGCTCTTAAGATGTGATTAAGTATAATACATGAAGCGCCAACCACAGTTGCTCAGAATGCTCTGAGCAATTATGGCTTCATGTATGACGCTTTACCTTTAACACTTTATCCTTCAGATATAAAGTTAAATTGAAAAAAACAATTTAGAAGATCTGTTTTGAGAACACACACACACAAAACCTTTTCATCATTCAGTTTTTTAAACTCTACCAATTATTAGCACTTTTTTGTCTTCTTCATTCAGGGTTCTGAAATTCTCCTTCATCTGCGATCACCATAATCACCATAATATTACTATTAGCAATCAAATATTTGGGGGAAGAGGAAGCTATGCCTGTTCTGCTTCTATTTCTCCTTCCATGCCTGCCTGTGCAATCCTTCTACTCAAAAGCAATCTTGTGTATGTGAGCACCTTCAAAATGCCCATTAAACTGTGGTGACCCCATGAATTTCATAGGGTCATGAGATTTTTCTATAAAAACTGTATATGTGTATGGAGTATGCTTTCTCTTGTTGACTTATGGTGGCCCTATGAATTTTATTGGGGTTTCTTCTGCAAGAGAGGTGGTTTTGCCCGTTCTTCCTTTGAAATATATCTTACAATGCCTGAAATTGGTCAGACCACACCTGGAATACTGGCCACTGCAATTTAAGGGGGATGCTGACAAGCTGGAAAGCGTCCAGAGGAGGGCGACTAAAATGATCAAGGGTCTGGAGAACAAGCTCTATGAGGAGCCGTTGAAAGAGCTGGGCATGTTTAGCCTGCAGAAGAGAAGGCTGAAAGGAGGCATGATGAGGGCCATGCATCAAGATACGAGGGGATGTCATAGGGAGAAGGGAGCAAGCTTGATTTCCAGGAGACTAGGATGTGGAACATTGGCTTCAAACTACAGGAAAGGAGATTCCACCTGAACATTAGGAAGAACATCGTAACTATGAGAACTGTTCAGCAGTGCAACTCTCTGCCCCGGAGTGTGATGGAGACTCCTTCTTTGGAGGCTTTTAAACAGAGGCTGGATGACCATCTGTCAGGGGTGCTTTGAATGCAGTTTTCCTGCTTCTTGGTTGGAAGTTCTCTTCCAACTCTAGGATTCTATGCTTCTATGATTATTAATTAATTGGCAGTCTCCTCTCTAAGTACTCACCAGAAACAACCCATATTGCGATGATGATGATGATAATGATGGTGATGATGATGATGATGATTATTAATTCATTTCTATCCCACCTTTCTCCCATGGGTGGGATTCAAAGCGAAGTACAACATATAAAATTCAGATAAATACATTATTGAAACCAACTTGAATTCCTGAGAGTCCAACCTATCCTAGTTGGGAAATAGAATGGAAGAGACTTAAAGAAGGAAAGAGAGGAAAGCAATGGATGCAACCAAGGGAAGAAGGGACAGAAGGAGAAAGAGACAGAAGAAGAAGATAGAAGATGTGATGATGATGCCTTACGATGTATTTTATGATGATTATGTTTGGGTCTTGGTTAATGCTTTTAACTATTTTGCTCTGTTAACATGTTTTAATCTTGTACTGTGTTTTAATTTTTGATTTTTGATACGCTGAATTTTTTGTTCTCTGGGCTTCGTCCCCATGTAAGCCACCATGAGTCCCTTTGGGGAAATGGAGGTGGGTTATAAAAATAAAGTTGTTGTTGTTGTTGCTGCTATTATTATTATTATTATTATTATTATTATTATTATTATTAGATAAGGAATGAAAGTCAAGACAAAATATTTAAAGTATTGGGAAGTGGGGATAAAGGAAAGAAGACAAGTGTAACTATTAATTGCGAGGAAGGAAGAAGATATTTAGTAAAAGTTAAAGGTTTTTCCTGACGTTAAGTCCAGTCGTGTTTGACTCTGGGGGTTGATGCTCATCTCCATTTCTAAGCCAAAGAGCCAGCGTTGTCTGTAGACACCTTCAAAGTCATGTGGCCGGCATGACTGCATGGAGCGCCGTTACTTTCCTGCCAGGGCGGTACCTATTGATCTACTCATATTTGCATGTTTTCGAACTGCTAGGTTGGCAGAAGCTGGAGCTTACAGCACTCACTCCACTCCCCAGATTCGAACCTGTGACCTTTCGGTCTGCAAGTTCAGAAGCTCAGTGCTTTAACACGCTGCACCACCTGGGGCTCCATTTAGCCAAGAGTTAATGAAAGGCCTAGGGAAAATCAAACCCCCTGCCATGCAGGAAAGGAACAACCAAAGCACAGCTGACAGATGGTCATCCAGCTTCCATTTAAAAGCCACCAAGGAAGGAGTTTCCACCCCACTCAGAGGCAGATAGTTCCACAGCTCGAATGGTGAAGAAGTTCTGACTAATGTTCAACTGGAATCCCCTTTCTTCTCATTTCAATCCATTACTCTGAGTCCTAGCCTTCAGAAGGAGGAAGAAAAGAAGAGCAAGAGAGACTCAGGAATAAAGGGTGAAATGAGTATAGCAGGAGATTGTAGGGGATGGGAAAGGTGTGCGCCTATGAGATATGTCAGTTGTACAACTCACATTTCACCTCAAGAAGGAAAGCATGCTGCAACCTCAACTATTTAAGGCACCATAAGGAAAGTGGGAACAGACCTAGGAAAGTTAGCAATACAACAGGGAAAACTGCAAAGCAGAGGTCCTTTAGAACCATATTCTGCAACCTTCTGTTCCAAAAGGTACATCAGGGCGCCAGACAGTCAAATGACGTGCAAAGAAGTTGAGGCTTGCTTTGTGGCATAACTGTTGCATATATGCAAATTGGGAGAGTTACAGTTGTTTCTTGATTGATAACAATCTCCAGTGAACAAATTACCTACAACAGAATTCTTAGGGCGAGGATCACAATAGAAGGTATGAAAATATGGAGGATTAGTACTTGTTTCTAGTTAAAACTAGGGGCAGGATAGCTAGATATTAGCTCCTGTGTGCATACTTACGTCATGGTTGGAAATAATGCCTTCAAAGCCACCCCACTGAAGGATAAACATCTGGGAGAAAAAAAAATAGACCAACAATTCCTTTTACCGTATATATTCAAGTATAAGCCAAGTTTTTCAGCCTTTTTTAGGGCTGAAAAAGCCACCCTTGGCTTATATTTGAGTGAGGGTTCTGGCTGGCTAATATTCGAGTTGGCTTATACCCGAGTAGATAGGTAATCTGTATTGGACAGTATAATCTTATGAAAGTCTTATTATTATCTTAAATTAAAGTTTTATGGAAATATTCAAAAACATTTACCCAGGCCCGGCCCAACACGGCACGCTGGCCACGCCCCCGCGTTGGGCGCCACCTTCCCAGGGGCGCTATTGAGTCCCTGGGAGGCGGGGCCACACCTGGCGGAGGCGGGGCCATGTGGCGCGGCCTGGAAGGACTCCCACCTCATGCAGCCTGGCCGCCCAGCCAGGGCGCACCCTGTGGGAGGCGGGACCGGCCACGCCTCCCATGGCGCGCGCGGGGTTACGGCACGGGAGGCGGGGCCAGTCCTGGCCACGCCTCCTGCGGCGCAGGGGTTGGTGCTCATCTCCATTTCCAAGCCGAAGAGCCGGCGTTGTCCGCAGACACCTCCAAGGTCATGTGGCCAGCATGACTGCATGGAGCGCCGTTACCTTCCTGCCGGAGTGGTACCTATTTATCTACTCACACTTGCATGTTTTCGAACTGCTAGGTTGGCAGGAGCTGGGGCTAACAGCGGGCACTCATTCCACTCCTGGGATTTGAACCTGGGACCTTTTGGTCTGCAAGTTCAGCAGCTCAGCGCTTTAACACACTGCACCACCACCAGGGGCCCTTTTATTGGTAGCTATTTTTATTTTTGAAATGTACCAGTAGCTGCTGCATTTCCTACCTTCGCCTTATACTCAAGTCAATATGCTTTCCCAGTTTTTTGTGGTAAAATTGGGTGCCTCAGCTTATATTCGGATCAGCTTATACTCGAGTATATATGGTAATTTGAAGGATCAGCCAGAGAAGTCAATAGTTCTGGTATTGCTGAGCTATTCTGTTTCTGATTTCCCATCCTGTAAAGTTTTGATCTATAATTCCCAATACAGCTTAGGTTCAGGTCATCTAAAAGACAGTATCTCCCTGTACAGACCTGTCATTGAACAGAATACTGAAGGTAATGCGGTATAATCAGCATGAGTAATAGGCATTGATATCTCTATCTTCCTCAATATAACTAATTTTATAATGCCAGCACTGTTCATCATGATATACAGGGTGCAAAAAGACCATCCTTTTCATGTAGCCATGTGCCCTGTTAAAGTCAATCGTATACCCAGTTTCCTAAAGAGTTGCTGTGTTCTCTTTTTATAGTTATTTTTTTTATCAGTGTTGTCTTTTGTTTAGCCATGTGGTCTTTTATTACCTGCCACTCCTTTTCCTGTTCCCTATAATCTTGACAGACACATCTCTGTCTTCCAGCAGAGTTAAGAGAGAGAGAGAGAGAGAGAGAACTAAAAGTACTTCCACATTACACAATTAAAATGTTATGATTCCTTGTTAATTGCCATAGAATCTAACTATAGATTCCTGAGATTTGCAGTCTAAGGAGGAGTATTTTGGATTGGGACAGAGACCTTTGGTGCCTCACTAAGCTCCAGACACCCAGGGACTCTGCAAGTTGCCATGCCAGGTAAAGTGAATTCATTGTGCTATCAATTGCACAGTGTAAAGGGGTCCAGAAATGATGATGTTTGGACCACATCTAGTTTGGACCAACTAGATCATTAAGGCAGCATGGTCAGGTCCCCCCCCCCTTCTAGTTGTGATAATGGGCTGTCCCAATATCTGGGAAGCACAGTTGAAGAGTATAATCTCCCCTCCAGTTAAACAAAGTGTTAATGATGTGTTGGATTTATATTGCATCTAATCAAGACAGTATCACAAAGGAGCAACAGAGATTACAAGAGATAATGGCCTAATGAGGATGACCAGTTTGGGAAGAAGTGTTAAAGCTTCATTATTCCAAGTAAGAAGTTATAAGAGGCAGCAAGAGATGTATTCTTTGAGACTGAGGCTACCTGCCTCGTTTAGGGAGTTTGACCATAGGCCCTTCCAGACAGCTGTATAAAATCCACATTGAACTGGATTATATGGCAGTGTGGACTCAGATAACCCAGTTCAAAGCAGAAATTGTAGATTATCTCCCTTGATTTTCTGGGTTATATGGCTGAAGGGCTCTAAGTCGGGGGGGGGGGGGGGGAGGGTCCAGTCTCCCATGTTCCCATGAACATCCAAGACCCAAACTTCATCTCCATCATGAGTAAAACAGAACTGTTTAGCTAATCACAATTAGGATTATGTTCTTTTAACCACGGCTGAATATAGTTGTAAGTTTGTAATTACTCCTAAGTAACACTGGACCAAGTTAAGCGAGTTTTTGTTAGCATATCCTGATGGTAAATGAATAACTCATATTCACAAGGAAACGGGAGTTAGTGGCACACAGAAAGGCAAGGTCATAGGGTTTCCACCATGTCAAATCAGATTGCTGCACATGAATTTTGTTTAGTACTCAGTGAGTGGGTTACTATCATGCATATACGACAGAACCTTTTTGCCCTTTTTCTCTAGGATTGCTAGTCCAAACCTAAACCTGAAACCTAGGGATAGTCCCTGATGATGTCATTGCATCTTATCATTCAAACGCACACAGAGAGAACACATATTGTATGTATTAAACCAACCTTGTATATAAATCGAGGGCAGGTTTGGGGGCCAAAATTTTGGATTTTTGGATGACCTGTGGATTACTTAAGTGATCCCTCGTTGTCTGAGTAAGATGGCCCTCCAAGTGTAGTGTCTTGGCAGTGGGTACGTAGGTGGCTGTGGAGCCCTATTCTTGACCTGCATGTTCTTCCACAGTGAGGATATCGATTTCCAGGTGGAAGGTGGTCCTGGCCAGGGTTGGCTTGACGTGCCTTCCTTTTGAGACGTTTCACCCTTTCCTTTTCTCCCTATAGATTAATTGAGGGTCATTCTGCTGGATGCTACCTTTTTCAGAAAACCCAGAAGTGATCCACAGCAGAAAGAGTCCAGGTGTTTGGTGCCTCTTTCAGGACAGGTTAAGCTCTCCCCTTTCTCTACTCTACTCAGAGAAGGGATGCTTCCCTTTTTCTTTTTCTTTTCTTTCTTTTTTTTTTTTTTTTTTTTTTTGGCTAGGGGTTACAATAAAGTACTTATGTTAACTAGTGGATAAGTTGACCCAGGTTTTTTGGATGGATTTTGTGATTAAAATTTCTGTACTTATACTTGAGTATAAACAGGATTATCCTGTTTGGAAATAAATACAGAAATTTTAACTTTAAAAGGCTGTTTTCAGATCAAGGTGAAATGAGGGGAGTATTTATTTTACTGACATTAGGAGATAGGATGAGGAACATTTAATTTAGTCTACTTGTTTCTATTCAAATTTTGGATGCAACACAAAAGGTCTTCTGGCACCACAACCGCTGCATGGGAAGGAGGTTGTTAATTAAGTAAATACATAGACTCTCATGGAGAATCTTTGGAAGTTGCAAAGAGAACTCAATTAAGATTTGTAAATTGTAGCATGTTGCTGTTCTCCTAACTGAGGTGAAGTTTTGTACAGGGCCCTCTCCTCTTGCCTGCAACTGAGACCCCATCTACACTGCCATATCATCCAGTTTCTGAATCCTGATTATCTGCTTTGGACTGGATCTTATGGGAGTATAGACTCATATAATCCAGTTCAAAGCAGATAATCTGAATTCAGAAACTAGATTATAGACCGTGTCAATCCAACCTGAGTCCAGGAAAACTGGAGGATTCGCTCCATTGCTTCCTGCATGGAGGAGAGTCAGAATTAGGCCTTAAGATCTAGCATCCCTCTTCTTCTCCCTGCATACTTCTACCACATGCCTTTTCAAAATGTGTTGTGAAATGTCTTGCAATTGCAGAGGCTTCAGGTGGGACCATGTGAGTCCAACCCAATGAAATGTTTTATCAGCAGAAGGGCAGTAGTTGGCTTTCATCCCCTGATTGCATTGATTCATGCAATGTGTTTGTCTATTGTTTTATTATTTAAATCTGTACTCAACCTTTCTCGTAACAGACCATGACAGAGGTGAAATATTACACAAAATAACATTTAATGACATTACAAGATAATCACGATCTGTATCTTGTCTTCATCATATGGAGAAGAACTTTTCCATCGTTGCTGCAATAATGGTACAAAATTGGTGAAGTCATGCATGCCTACATTTAAAATAGGGGTAGTTTTACTTTTGCAACTCTGATAAGATCCTGGATACAGATCATGGCCTTTGCTTGTCTGCCAACAAGTAAAATTCACTTTGCATGGATTCATCTGATCAATGTTTATTTAAAATGGCAATGGATTCTGAAAAATGTACTTCAGAAGAATACCTTTGACAGCAGGAAAGTCAAATAATTCTCTCTCTCAAAAGCTGTAATTCCATGTTACATAGCAAAACATCTCTTTGAAATTCATTGTAAATTTCCTATTGCCTATTTTCTTACATTCTTGTGTGTCTGGGGCTGATATTCTCTCAGCAAAATTCAGTGCAAATAGCCAATCATCAAAACATGGGGCAGGTAACACTTTCTGTGGGTTTAAACATACATCATCCATAGTGCTTGTTTCCATCTTTAGAATGCAAAGCAGTTAGGTTAATTAATCCTTCTACCACCATCCAGCAGTTAGTGTAAGAATTATTAACTTGACAAATCCATCTAGCAATATGGTAGAAGTACTGAGCTTAGGCATGCCTGGAATTCCTTCTGTACTGAAAAGTACTTAACCCCCTTTTCTATTGAGATTAGTAGGATCCAAGTGCTTAACTTGGGGAGTATTATGCTTGGATACCAGAATCAGTGAATGCTCAGATCCTATTATATACAATAGCATAGTAAAATGATACCTTATATAAAATTGCAAAATCAAGGCTGGCTTTTTAAAATCCATTTTTTTGTGATGGTGCATGTAAGCTGTGGATGGCTGAACTGTATATACAGAGATCCTAACCGTATTTTCTGCTGTCTGTTATTTGACCATCATTTCCACAACAACTTGAACCTGGTATGTTTCTGACTTGGAGGAAAGAGGCATTACATTTGGGTGGAGATATCCAGATGGTACCATACTAGAATCAGAAAATAGCAAAAACTTGGAATGATTGCCAAAGAAAGAATAATAAAGTTAGAATTATAGACCACAAAGGGTATTCAGTCAACCCCTGCCATGCAGGAAAACATTAAAACATCCCCCAAATTCTTCCTAATATTCAGGTGAAATCTCCTTTTCTGTTGTTCGAATCCTATGCTCCATGTCTTAATCTATGAAGCAGCAGAAAACAAGATTGCTCCATCTTCAAATGTTTGAACATGGCTGTCATGTCACTTCATAATAATAATAATAATAACAACAACAACAACAACAACAACAACAACAACAACAACAACAACACTTTATTTGTGGACTGCCCTATTTCCCTGAAGGGTTCTCAGGGCTGTTTCCAACATATATGGCAAACATTCAATGTCATAAAGGAAAAAACATACAAACAAATTACATCAAAACTGAACACATCAAGCAATATAAAAGCAACCTAACTTTAAGCTTAATAACAGACAAAAATAACCTGAAGATGAAACTTAAATGACCCATACAAACATAAACACATAATATAAATTTATCACTCGATAAAAACATCTTAGCATTTCAAGCTAAATATACCAAGGACCTTATGCGACTCTTCATAAAGCATAGTTTCCAGGCCTTTGACCATTTTGATCACTTTTCTCTGGACATATTTTAGGATGTCAATGTCCTTCTTGAGTTGTGGTGCTCATTGCTGGACACAGTGGGGTCTGACCAAAGTAAAATAGAGTGATACTTTTGCTTTCCCTTATCTAGACATTATATTCCTATCGATGCAACCTAATTTCATTGACTGTTTTGACTGTAGCATTACACTGTTGATTCATGTTCAGCTTGTGGTCTACTAAGACTCCTAAATCACTTTCACATCTTCTGTTGTCAAGCCAGGCTCTGTCGATCCTATGTTTGTGCATTTCATTTGTTTTCTTTCTAAGTGTAGTACGTTTCATTTCTTTTAGTGAAATTATTTTGTTAGTTTTGATCAACTTCTCAAATTCCGATCCTACTGCTTCTAATTTTAATATCATCTGCAAATCTGGTAAGCATGCCTTCTGTTACATCAAAGGTGTTGAAAAGCACTGGGCCCAGGTCAGTTCCCTGCAGCACCCCACTGGCCGCTTCTCTCCGGGATCATGAGGAGCTATCAGTAAGCACCCTTTGGGTTTAGGTGGTCAACAAATTACTAATCCACCTAACAGTAGCATTATTTAGCCCATATTTTCTACCTTGTTTACAAAAAATATCATGAGGACTTTGTCAAAGGTACGCTCCATATAGACTAGTATGCCTCTCATCTACCAAGCTTGTATCTCTATATAAAAGTGAGAGATAAGGTGCATTTGGCATGACTTGTTTTTGAGAAACCCATATTGACTTTTTGTGAGCATGGCTTTCCTTTCTAAGTGCTTACAGATTGCTTGTCCATATTTGGTCTAAAATCTTTCCTGGTAGTGAAATCAGCCTAACTGGCCAGTACGGTAATTGTTTGGGTCCCCTTCTTTTCTCTTTTCTAAAGATAGAGACAGCATTTTCCCTCCTCCAGTCTGCTGGGATTTCTCCTGTTCTCCAGAAATCCTCAAAGATGCATTGCTAGTGGTTTTGAAATTGCCCTGCCAGTCCTTTTAATGCTCATCTCATCTGATCTGAATTTGTTTAAAGAAGTCAGATATACTGTACCTCTTAATCTGGAAACTATCTTGGACTGAAGTTTCCACTGTTCTCACTCTTGGCTTCTCTGGCTGCGGCTGATGGGAGATGAAATCCAACAAATGTGGAGGGTCACATAGTTCCCACACCCACCGTGTATGTTACGTCAGCTTTTATATTATGTCTTGCTCTTTAGAAGAACTGGCGGATATATGACTGTGATAATGAAGACTCATGTAAATACGTTTGGGTTTGTATATGGTTTTTGAGGTTATCCTGAACTGCTTTCATGTTCTCTCCGTGGTCACAGTGAACTCAGTGGGCTCCCATGGGATTATTAAATAGGAAGAAGGTTCAGTTTGTTCTGTATAATTAAATGTTGGGAGCTCTAAATGGACAACATGTGCACCAGGCATTTTAAGTCTTTGGGAAAGCTTTGACTTTTGAACTCCTTGTAAAGGAAGAGTGGGGCAGGGAGGAACTCAGAAGCTCAGCTGAGAGCTTAGTGCTGTAATGCTTGCCAGGCAGCAACCAAGCGTCCCTTTCCTTTTTCACTACAACTTCTTATTTTCTAGAATTTTCATTTCTTGTATGACTTTTTAAGTATATAAAATAGTGTTATATCTGAATGAAGGAAGGGGGGAATCCATGCAGAGTTTAGAAAAATCACCTTGCTAAACTATAATTCCAAGGTTCCCCACAAAGGTAACTTTTCATTAGAAAATAGAATTACAATAGAGTGTCACTTATCCAAGCTAAACGGGGCGGCAGAAGCTTGGATAAGCGAATATCTTGGATAATAAGGAGGGATTAAGGAAAAGCCTATTAAACATCAAATTAGGTTATGATTTTACAAATTAAGCACCAAAACATCATGTTATACAACAAACTTGACAGAAAAAGTAGTCCAATAAGCAGTAATGTTATGTTGTAATTACTGTATTTACAAATTTAGCACCAAAATATCACGATATATTGAAAACATTGACTACAAAAATGGCTTGGATTATCCAGAAGCTTGGATAAGCGAGGCTTGGATAAGTGAGACTCTCCTGTATCTATTTTGTTTCATATGCAGGATATAAGTGGGGGATCTGTTCTGAGAATGAGATGTATTGCTTTTTAACTTATTCTGACTTCTTACATAAATAGGAATGAACAGTGAGGTGGCTACATTTTCTGATGAAACTGAAGTATTTGGAATGAAATATGAAAGGGAGCAACAAATGACTCCACTCTCTATTACTTTTAGATTATAACATCCAGAATCCCCGATGCTAGCAGGGATGCTGGGAGCTGTTGTCCCAGGAAGTAATTACTCCATTCTCTGAAATTAATTATATCCCATTAAGTTTGGGTCTAGGTAGTGAGAGAACCCCTTTTGCCCTTTTTTGTGACCTCTTTTTTTAGAGATAAATAAGCTTATATGTTAATAAATATTAAACTTTGAGATGCCTCCATTCATTTGCATTGAAATGAATGTCTTAAAATATCTGAATTAATTTTCTTACATTCCATACATACTGTAATCCTTCTTTGTATCTTTGGGGTGTTTGCTGTGTCAATTTAAAACTTTTCAACATTTTATTGCAATTTCTTTATTACTTTATGCCAGTTTCAGATAAAATTACAAATAACAGTAGTAACGCAACATTGTATTTTAGCCAATGAAAAAGTCTTTATTCTTGAGATTTTTTTTTCATCTATTTAAGGCACAAACAAGCACAGATGGTTAATTTGCAGAATTGATAGTTTTGTAATGTAATGATCACATTGTTCTGAGGCTTTCCTGGTTCAGACCAAATGCCATTCTTATCTGGCATCCTTCACAGATTAGTCAACCACCTGTTCATTTATTTATTTTATCAACTTTATATCTTTGTGGGAGTGAAAGAAATATATAGAGGCAAGAGGGCCACCCATCAAATGCCACATCCTTCAATCTCAGGCTTTAGCACCAAAATCTCATTTTATGCAACATTGCAAGAGTCCTTTTTTGTTTCTTCTTTCATTTTGAGATATATAAAAAATTTGGATGAAGTTACACTTCAAAAATGTTCTGACATATATACCAATTCAACTTAATAACAAACCTACAGAGCCTGTCTTGATTATAACTTAGGAAATGCCTGTATATGTGACTGAAAATTATAACTAGGTTCATCAGTATAGCTAGAGTTGGCCTGTAATATTTTATAACTAGTGACAGAAGAGCAAATTGCACTTACTTCTCATGCTAAGAGAAGGTGCATCATACTCACAGCTGGCCAAATCATGTTGGCTCATGGAGCATAAAATCTCACAAGCATCTCTCACAATTTCTAGCAACATGTGCATGTATAAATGAATTATATAGCTAACAATTTATTTTTCTTTCACGATTTCCAAAGTCTGTTGCCTGAGGCATCTGTCTCATCTAGCCTAATGGGTTTTCATCTTTTGAGTATGACTTGCTAGAATATGCTTGCATCCAGTGGTCTTTTAAATGGGGGATGGCATTGTACTTGAGCCTAGCTGAAATGTAAAGCGATTCCCGGTGTTTAGTTCCTTATTGCTAATGTTAAGATGTAATGTGTTTTCCCTTAGGCATCTGGGCTTGTTTTTAACTACTCATTTAAAGCAGGACCTGGCTGGCAGAGTCCTATCTTGTGCAATTGGTGGAAATTTCCAATAGGTTAAATAGCTTTGCATCTGTGTTAGCCTAACTAGGACTCTATTAACCCAGCATGGTATAGTGTAGCCAGTACAGTGCAGTGGTTTGCATGTCAGACGATGGCTTCGGGGACCAGGGTTTAAATCAGGTATGAGTAAACTTTGGCCCTCCAGGGGTTTTGGACTTCAACTCCGACAATTCCTAACAGTTGATAAGGTGGCTGGGATTTCTGGGAGTTGAAGTCCAAAACACCTGGAGGGCTAAAGTTTGCACATGCCTGGTTTAAATCCCTGCTCAGTCTTGGAAACCCACTACGACCCCTCCTACACTGCCATATGAAATCTGGATTATGGCAGTGTAGACTCATAATCCAGTTCAAAGCATATAATATGGATTATCTGCTTTGATAATCTCTATTTTATGACAGTGTAGAAGGAGCCTAAGGTGACTTCAAGCAAGTCATATTTTCTCATAGGAAGGAAAAGATAAAGCTCCTTTGAACAAATCTTGGGGGAAAAATACTTGTGATGAGTTCAATTTGAGGTTGCCATAAAACTGCTTAAGGCATACAACAAATTTGACCACTAGAAGTAACAAAAATATTTTTCATTGGATATCCCAACTAATAGAATAATATATAATAAGTTCCTAAGGTCTTTTGCAGTAGAAATTATTAGGAGGTGGGCAATGTTATGACTAAAGTATATGTTGCCCTTGAACATATGTTACAAACAATATAGATAGGTGTTGTCGAAGGCTTTCATGGCTGGGATCACAGGGTTGTTGTATGTCTTTCGGGCTGTGTGGCCACGTTCCAGAAGTATTCTCTCCTGACGTTTCGGCCACATCTATGGCAGGCATCCTCAGAGGTTGTGAGGTATGCCTGCCATAGATGTGGGCGAAACGTTAGGAGAGAATACTTCTGGAACATGGCCACACAGCCCGAAAGACATACAACAACCCAATATAGATAGGGATAAAATGTAATGAAAAAAATATAGTGGCAGCAAAAATACAAAGAGCCCTGTCAGATTACCATAAAAATACAAGAACTGAGGAGCTGAAAGTACTGCAGTTAAGAGTTCTTACAGGTTGTAAGTAGTGGTGATGCTTTCCCTCAGCTTCTAAAATGCAACATTCATGTTTTATCAGATGCTATGCTGTTGTGTTTAAATGAAACTAATCAAACACAAGCATGTGGACATAAGCACACTGCCTCATCCCTGCCCGCATTAACAATACTTTCTCCAGAGGTGTTGAATTGCAACTCCCATAATCCAATTGCTATCTGAAGATGATAGTGATTGTAATTTAAAACATGGCAAGGACACCAGATTGCTGAATGCTGGTCTCCATAAATATGATTAAAAATTCACAAACTTTCAGAACTGTGTGGACTGGAAACACAAAAGTCCTAAGACTGCACCTAGTTGTGATTGCTGTTTACAGAATGTCCAGAACAATGTCTTCTTAAAATGTGACTTGGGAGCTATAATTGGCTTTGATTTGTCCGTGTTAGTGGATGGTACAAGTGCTGGAGCAGCTGTAAAACAAATTGGTTGTCCATGCTGTCTGTAAGAGATAATGAAATAAAAAGCTAAATTATATCCAATGAAAGATAATTTGCAGATGAGATAAAAATACAAGACAGAGCTGGTCATTTAGCAATCAGAATGCATAATACCTCCTGCATGCTTCTAGCTTGCCTTTTTTTCTTTTTCTCTCTTCCTTTTTCTCTCTTTAAAATCAGTGACTTTTTTCCAGGATGCAAATAGGCAGCGAAACATTCCCCCCTCTCTCTATTTTACATCCCAAGACAAACTTCCTGTATTTTGGACCTATTCTTAGCCTTTTGTTATCGTATCTTTTCCACCACAAGATTGTATTGTCAAAGGGAGTGGTCCCTGTGAGGTAATGAAATTAGAAAGCCATAATGAGTCTTAAAGAACCATTAAGCCAAACTTGCGGCATGTGGGAATTATGATCATGTACAGCTTAAAAGGGCAGGGTTGCTCCCCTCCAGCACTAGATGCCCCATCATGATTTGCAACCAGAAAATAGTACAGGAAAAATTACTTTATTAAATTTTATTTAGTTTACTTAATTCTTATTCTGATAAAGGGACTCAGAATATTTTGCACTGTTGAGTTCATCATGGTGTTCAGTTCCTTGAAGCACACAGCTCCATTGAAAGGAGAGAAGGAAATGTTGTATTTTAACTGGAGCTAACAGGGTATCATGTATGAAAATACAGTTTATATTCCCTGGGACAGCTTTGAGCCTGTGCAACTTGGCAGCCTGTGTCCTATGCTTGCCATTTCCCAAATGTCAAGGACAGTTAGGGTTGCATGTTATCAAGTGGCCTGCAGAGGAAGAAACCAGAGAGTGTTTATCCTTCACAAGTTTCCCAGCTTCTGCTCTTTATCCCTTTCTTTCATGCATAGGTTCATAATGTACAGAGCTTTGGGAATTTACTTCTTTAGACTACAGCATCAAGCATGTTGGCTAAAGCATTCTGGGAGTTGGGTTGCTGTGAGTTTTCCGGACTGTATGGACATGCTCCAGAGGCATTCTCCTCTGACGTTTCGCACACATCTATGGCAGGCATCCTCTGAGGTTGGGGGGTCTGCTGGAATAATAATAATAATAATAATAATAATAATAATAATAATAATAATAATAATAAAAACTTTATTTATACCCCGCCACCATCTCCCCAATGGGGACTCGGGGCGGCTTACATGGGGCCATGCCCGGGAAAAATACAATATAACAAAATATAAAAACAACATATCATAATACAATTACAACAATACAATAAAGGATCATATACAGTACAACACAAAATCCAAAAAGCAATATAACAGGGCGGGCCACATGAATACTCAGACTGCGAGCGGTCCAGAAAATCAGTGTCATCGAGGAACTCCTGGAGCTGCGTAGCAACCACCCGCTCCAGAACCTTGCCCAGAAATGGGAGGTTGGAAATTGGCCTGTAGTTGTTACATACAGATGAGTCTAACGAGGTCTTTTTTAATAATGGTTTTACTACCGCCTGCTTAAAGCAGGATGGAACTGACCCCTGAACCAGGGAGGCATTTATAATAGCCACAAACCAATCCAACAACCCATCTTTGGCCAGCTTCACCAGCCAAGAAGGACAAGGATCCAGAGCGCAAGTGGTCGCCCTCACAGACCCAAGAATCCCCTCCACGTCATCAGGAAGGACAAGCCGGAAAGAATCCCATAAGATCGCACAGACAGGTACCTCGATTACCTCCGCTGGGACCACAGTTAAGCTGGAGTCCAACTCACGGCGTATCTGAGCAACTTTGCCTGCAAAATGGTGCGCGAAATCGCTGCACCGAGTTGCCAAGTCATCAGAAAACCCTGGACCTCAGGAGGCCGCAGGAGCTCCCCAACAACTCGGAACAACTCCGATGGCCTGTTGGCTGCAGACGCTATGCGGGCAGTCGTGAAAACTTTCCTGGCTGCTCGCAGAGCCACGGAGTAAGCCTTAATAGCGTCTTTAGCCGCTATGTCAGAACCACTGGCAATTATCTTCGAGAGTTCTTGGAGAACGGGAGAAGTCCCAGCAGATTGGAGGAGGGCGAATGTGGTCCCTATCTTCAAGAAGGGAAAAAAGAACGACCCAAACAATTACCGTCCGGTCAGCCTCACATCAATACCAGGCAAAATTCTGGAAAAGATCATTAAGGAAGTGGTCTGCGAACACTTAGAAACAAATGCGGTCATTGCTAATAGTCAACACGGATTTACCAAAAACAAGTCATGCCAGACTAATCTGATCTCTTTTTTCGATAGAGTTACGAGTTGGGTCGATACAGGGAATGCTGTGGATGTAGCGTACCTGGATTTCAGTAAGGCCTTCGACAAAGTCCCCCACGACCTTCTGGCAAACAAACTAGTAAAATGTGGGCTAGACAAAACTACGGTTAGGTGGATCTGTAATTGGCTAAGCGAACGAACCCAAAGGGTGCTCACCAATGCGTCGTCTTCATCATGGAAAGAAGTGACAAGTGGAGTGCCGCAGGGCTCCGTCCTGGGCTCGGTTCTGTTCAACATCTTTATTAACGACTTAGACGAAGGGTTAGAAGGCACGATCATCAAGTTTGCAGACGACACAAAACTGGGAGGGATAGCTAACACTCCAGAAGACAGGAGCAGAATTCAAAACGATCTTGACAGACTAGAGAGATGGGCCAAAACTAACAAAATGAAGTTCAACAGGGACAAATGCAAGATACTTCACTTTGGCAGAAAAAATGGAAATCAAAGATACAGAATGGGGGACGCCTGGCTTGACAGCAGTGTGTGCGAAAAAGACCTTGGAGTCCTCGTGGACAACAAGTTAAACATGAGCCAACAATGTGATGCGGCTGCTAAAAAAGCCAATGGGATTCTGGCCTGCATCAATAGGGGAATAGCGTCTAGATCCAGGGAAGTTATGCTCCCCCTCTATTCTGCCTTGGTCAGACCACACCTGGAATACTGCGTCCAATTCTGGGCACCACAGTTGAAGGGAGATGTTGACAAGCTGGAAAGCGTCCAGAGGAGGGCGACTAAAATGATTAAGGGTCTGGAGAACAAGCCCTATGAGGAGCGGCTTAAAGAGCTGGGCATGTTTAGCCTGCAGAAGAGAAGGCTGAGAGGAGACATGATAGCCATGTACGTGAAGGGAAGTCATAGGGAAGAGGGAGCAAGCTTGTTTTCTGCTGCCCTGCAGACTAGGACACGGAACAATGGCTTCAAACTACAGGAAAGGAGATTCCACTTGAACATCAGGAAGAACTTCCTCACTGTGAGAGCTGTTCGACAGTGGAACTCTCTCCCCGGGGCCGTGGTGGACGCTCCTTCCTTGGAGGCTTTTAAGCAGAGGCTGGATGGCCATCTGTCGGGGGTGCTTTGAATGCGATTTCCTGCTTCTTAGCAGGGGGTTGGACTAGATGGCCCATGTGGTCTCTTCCAACTCTACTATTCTATGATTCTATGATTGGTCGGACACGTCCTGAGATTTCCTCCAGATGCACTCTAGTCCCCTCCTCCTACGTTTCATCACAGCCAGCTCCTCGGTGAACCAAGGAGTCGACGCGATTCTACGCAGTGAAGTTTATATATCTGTGGAAGGTCCAGGGTGGGAGAAAGACCTCTTGGCTGTTTGAGGCAAGTGTGAATGTTGCAATTGACCACCTTGATTAGCACTGAATGGCTTTTCAGCTTCAAGGTCTGGCTGCTTCCTGCCTGTGGAAATCTTGTTGGGAGGTGTTAACTGGCCCTGATTGTTTCATGTCTGGAATTTGTTTTTTGCATGTTTTTCTTTATTTACTGTCACAGTTTTAGAGTTTTTTAAATACTGGTAGCCAGATATTGTTCATTTTCATGGTTTCCTCCTTTCTGTTAAAATCAGGACAGTAAATAAAGAACTACACCCTGAAAACAGGGAAATTCCAGACATGAAACAATCAGGGCCAGCTAACACCTCCCAGCAAAGGATTCCTCCAGGCAGGAATCACCCAGGCCTTGAAGCTGCAAGGCTTTACAATGCTAATCAAGGTGATTAATTGCAACATTCACACTTGCCTTTAACAGACAAGAGTTCTTTCTCCCACCCTGGACCTTCCACAGATAAGTAAATCTTCTTTGCCTAGTTTCCAATATACTTCACAACCTCTGAGGATGCCTGCCATAGATGTGGACGAAACGTCCGGAAATAATGCTTCTGGAACATGGCCATACAGCCTGGAAAACTCACAGCAAGCCAGTGATTCCGGGCATGAAAGCCTTCGACAACACATTCTGGGAGTTATTGTCTAAGAAAGTAACTTTTTGAAACTTTCGTTGTACCATTGTAACCAAAAATACTTATTAACTTTCAGTAGTGTAGAGTTTAATTGGACTGGTTTGCTATAGACATTACTGCTTCTCGATGAGTATCCTTGGATGACCCCTGCTATTTGGACCCATACGTTGGAGTATTTCAGAAATTAACAATACAATCTCAATTTTAATGCTGTCATGCCACAGAAAGGTAGTTTTTAATTTTCCTCCCTGCTCCTAAGAGCGGAGCATTGCTGGCTTGTTTGTTTACCAAAGAAGCTCTAATGGATTCCTAGAAGTAAATATCACCTCTCAAAACAATGTGAGAGAGTGTGACAGAAAGCTGGCTGTCAGCACACAGAAGCTTCTAAGAGGCTTCTAATAATAAACAAGCAGAAGGTATTTGCAAGCTGATTATTAAAGGACAAATTTAAATTCACTCATATACAGTTAGCCCTCTGCATCCATGGGTTCTGTATACATGGATTAGACTGACCACAGTTCTGAAACATTTTTTTAAAATAATCAAAGACAAACCCTGATTTTGCCAGATGTTGATATGCCTTAATTCAATGTTCAGGCAATAGTAAACATTTTCTGAACGTCACCTAGTGGCTGTTTTAGACATTTGCATGAATCAGTGTGTGCAGTATTTACAGTGGTCTCTGCAGAAGATGCTTCAGCTGTAAAAAAGAAAAAGAAAAAGAAACTCAGTCTGTCAAGCAAGCCTTGTAAATGTTGATTTCTTATCAGTAAATGTTTGATTTGTATAACTATTTTACTAGCTAAACCCACCCACGCTTTGCTGTGGCTCAGTATATGTAATGAATGTGAAAGTAAATAAAAGTATCATAGTGAACATAGATTCACCAAGAAAACACATCATTCAATTCAGTTCCCTGCCTTGCGTTGCTGTGTCTATGTGGAATGAAATGAAAGGAAGGAAAAAGAGGTTGTTACCAAAAATAATTTTTATTGTAAAGCTAACGGATTGACTACATTTTTGGTTTTTCCATTTTCTGGATAAACATTAAGTTCAGATAGTTTACCAACTCTAGAGAATGCAACATATAATTGCCCATGAGCGAAGCCTTTGTTTTCTAATTTCAAACCACACACTTGCAAAGATTGCCCCTGCGCTTTATTGATAGTCATTGCAAACGCAAGGAATATTGGTAAGTGAAGTCGTTTGTACTCAAACACCACGTTGGTTGGAATGAGTGGGATTCCCAGGGCAATCACCCTCAACTCTTGCAAGTATGTAGAATTGGCCATGTTGGGTCTGTGTGCCAAGTTTGGTCCAGATCCGTTCTCTGCTGGGTTCTGTGCACTCTGGATAAGGGTGAACTACAACTCCCAAAATCAAGGTCAATTCCAACATACCACAGCAGTATGTTCAGTTGGTCATGGGGGTTCTCTGTGCCAAATTTGGTCGCAGTTCATTGTCAGTGGGGGTCACAAGTTCTCTGGATGCAGGTGAACTATAACTCCCATAAATCAAGGTCAGTATCGCCCAAACTTTTCCAATATTTTCTGTTGGTTGTGGGGAGTCTGTGTGCCTTGTTTTGTCCAGGTCTGCCATTTGTGTGGGTCTTCGTAGTCTGTTGAAGTTGGAGCTGAATCTGGTGAAGGACTCTTGCTTGTATGTAGAGTTGGCCATGTTGGATCTGTGTGCCAAATTTGGTCCAGATCTGTTATTGGCTGGGTTTAGTGTGTTCTGGATATAGGTGAACTGCAACTCCCATAATGAAGGCCAATTCCAACAGACCACAGTAGTATGTTTAATTGGTCATGGAGGTTCTCTGTGCCAAGTCTGGCCCTGGTCCATTGTCGATGGGGGTCACAATTTCTCTGGATGCTGGTGAACTATAACTCTCGTAAATCAAGGTCTATTTTATTTCAAAGTTTTCCAGTATTTTCTGTTGGTCATGTGGAGTCTGTTTGCCTAGTTTTGTCCTGGTCCGTCATTCGTGTGGGTCTCTATGGTCTGTTGAAGTTGGAGCGGAATCGGGTGAAGGTACTGTAAATCCCATCTTTTGTGGTTCATCCTCCTCCTATTGGCACCAGGATTTGAAGTGGGTAATGGGGTGTCTGTGTGCCAAATTCGGTCCATGTCCATCGTGGCAGTTGTAGTCATCTGTGGGAGCCAATTTGGGTGAAGGTACTGCAAATCCCATTATCTGTGGTCTGTCTTCCTCTAATAGCACTAGGATGTGAAGTGGTTCATGGGAGGGTCTGTGTGCCAGGTTTGGTCCTGATCTGTCATCGGTGCAAGTCACAGTGGTCTATACCCATATGTACCCCTACACCTGGTGTCACATAAAAAAATTCTCAGGCTAAAAAAAAGGTCCCGAGTAGAAAAGTTTGAGAAGCCCTGCTTTTGACCTATATATAAACTAATGCAGACCTAGGAGACTTTCTAACCAAAAAAGGAAGTAAACCAGAAATCACTTTTTAAAAGACTCTTAAAAGGCTAAACTCTTGATGTAAGACCCATGGGACCTCAAAAATGACTGCAGTTTGTGGTCTGTGCTTTCACACAATCTGGTATCATACCGTCCAACTGTCCTGATTTGACAGTCAGATTAACTCTCTTGATTAATCTTCTGTGTTGCTGCTGCTGCTGTTGCTGTTGCTTATGAAGATGATGTGTGCCATTGAATTGTTTCCTAATTATAACAATCCCATCACAACATTTTACTTCGCAGTATTTCTTTAGAGGGGTTGACCTTGCCACCTGCAAAGTCAGAGAGAGTGTGAGTTTCTGTGGCTCAGCAGGGATTCGAACCCTGGTCTCCAGAGCCACAGCTCAATGCTCAAACCATTACACTACACTGGCTCTCAGGCAAGAAATAGGCCCATATAAAGGTTCATCTGTTTCATTTTAGGGGGAGCTGCAGTGAAGCCAAAGTGCATATGTTAACTGTGCATTCACGGGAGATTAAATCTATTATTTGACCAAGGTTGTTCAGCTACTAGTTCTATCGGTTCTCCTTTTGGCTGGGAAGACTTTTGCCAGTTATATAGAGATTTTGCCAGTTATATAGGAGCCCCCGGTGGTGCAGTGTGTTAAAGCCCTGAGCTGCTGAACTTGCAGACCTAAAGGTCACAGGCTCAAATCCGAGGAGCGGAGTGAGCGCCTGTTGTTAGCTCCAGCTTCTGCCAACCTAGCAGTTTGAAAACATGCAAATGTGAGTAGATCAATAGGTACCGCTCCGGTGGGAAGATAACGGCACTCCATGCAGTCATGCCGGCCACATGACCTTGGAGATGTCTACAGAAATGGAGATGAGCACCAACCCCCAGAGTCGGACATGACTGGACTTAACATCAGGGGAAACCTTTACTTTTACCTATAGAGATTGAATGTTGCAGCTATAGAAACATGCAGGTTTGCACTTCCAAGACTGTTTAATCAAAAGGTTTGAATATTTAATTTTCCCAATGATTATTCTTTCAGAAGTGAATTTCCCTTCCAAGTCAGATGTTTGTAACTTGGGGACTGCCTGTACTCTCTATTATTTTTAATTTTATTTTCCACTTGAATTTACGTATATGCCACCCTGAGATTGCATGATATAAAGATCTAGCTAAGAGCTAAAGAGAGAAAGTACATTACTGTAAAAGAACAGATGCAAACATCTCTTGAAGTCCTGAAGCACTCTCGAGGGTTTTACAGGGAAATGGATAAAAAGGTTGGCACTGCCAAATCCTTGAGATAGGTTATGGTAACTGGATCTGAGCAAACCTACTTAAGTAAAATGTGAGCTCTTTGGGGGCACACATTTTTCTGGAGAGTGTACTTGATTCTTGTGCAGGTATCAGAAACTTTTATTAATTACAAGATTTAGTACACTTACATTGCTAGAGGAAAGGAGAGATTGAGAAGAAGACTCTAATGTCTCATGTGCTGGATATGATTTAGGAAGGAAAAAGTTAACCCTGCAGTAAAATTATGTAAGAGTCATCTGCAATGTAGGCTCTGACTACCTGCTCTTGCTTACCTTGATCCTTTTATTTTTTAATAGTTAAGGACCTCCTTGACATTCCCTGTTATTTACAAGTACTCCAAATTTCTAAGCAACTATTTTAGTGGTTTGTTGTGCGTTTTCTAGGCTGTATGGTCATGTTCCAGAAGCATTCTCTCCTGATCCCTCAACTTCTGAGGTTGCCTGCAATAGATGTGGGGAAAACATCAGGAGAGAATGCTTCTGGAATATGGCCTTACAGCCCGGAAAACACACAGTAACCCAGTGATTCTGGCCATGAAAGTCTTCAACAACTCTTTCAGTGTTTAGAAATCAACCCCTGTAACATATCCAATGCTGTTTATTTTGACTTTATGGCATGACTGTACTGCATACTACTTACCATATGTACTCATGTATAAGTCTAGAAATTTAGTTTAAAAAATCCAAGCCAACAAACCTGGGTCACAGGGTTGTTGTATGTCTTTCGGGCTGTGTGGCCATGTTCCAGAAGCATTCTCTCCTGACGTTTCGCCCACATCTATGGCAGGCATCCTCAGAGGTTGTGAGGTATGGCATCCATACCTCACAACCTCTGAGGATGCCTGCCATAGATGTGGGCGAAACGTCAGGAGAGAATGCTTCTGGAACATGGCCACACAGCCCGAAAGACATACAACAACCCTGTGATCCCGGCCATGAAAGCCTTCGACAACACATTAAACCTGGGTCAGCTTTTCCACAAGTCAATGTGATGTATCTTAACTCGTATGAAAGAAGGAACCATCCCTTTCTCTGAGCAGTGTGGTGAAAGGCAAGAGCTTAGTATATCCCAGGACAGCCTAAAAGAAGCCCTGACTACTGTCTCCCCCATGGTGCCATTTCTGGCCTTTCAAATGCCTGATTGAGACTGGTGGCAGCTGACCCCACTGAGGGAACATTGGTCTTTTCCCCTTTCCACAAAATGACCCTCAACTAGTCCATGGGTCATATCAAAATCCATAAGTTTGTCCTCAAAACCTACCCTCGACTTATACAAGAAGTCAACTTACATACTGTGTATGGCAATCAAATGCACAGGCTGATGTTGCACTGGGGTTTCCCCTAAACATGATTTTTCCTGCCCTATAACATACCACCATCTAATGTAGTGGTTCTCAACCTGTGGATCCCCAGATGTTTTGGCCTTCAACTCCCAGAAATCCTAACAGTTGGTAAACTGGCTGGGCTTTCTGGGAGTTGTAGGCCAAAACACCTGGGGACCCACAGGTTGAGAACCACTGATCTAATGCATATGAAAATAAAACATGATTTATTTCCTGCAGAAAAACATTCTATGAAAAACCTCCCCAGACTTGATCCATCATTCTGAGTCTTGTTTTGAAAATTTCAATAGACTTGTAATCAAAGATATGAAACATTCTCTGACTTGAGTTTCTGTTGTTTTTGTAAATCCCACTTACATTCCCATCTCATTCTGTGTTTTCATTAGGTTGTCAGACTTTGTTTTTTCCTTCCTATGTAGACATTCACATTTTTACCACATTTTTCACAACACATTTATTTATATGCTTTATCAAATGTATACATTTTCCTTATCGTCTGCAGAATGTTTATATGTATTTGGCAGCTGTATTTATTTTTAGCATTTTTAATAAACTGCTTTGCCAAGCTGGAAGACAACAATAACTATATATATAGATAGATAGATGTTGAGTTGAAGCTTCCAGTGCACAAGCCCACTGCAGTTGCTGAATGGATAATTTTCAAAACCACCAAAATACATTTTCAGCCTTGTTCATAATGGCATATTATACCAGTAATATATGGAAATGGACAGGTCGGATGGATTTGGATTTGCATTTAAATGCAAACTTGTGGTGTTCAACACTGACATACAAACTGGATTAATAGGAAGAACTCAATTCTAAGCAAACAGACAAACTTTCACTCAATCTGAAGGAGAGGTTGGAAAAGTTACTGGTTTTGACCACATTTTTCAGAATCTGCAGCTGTGGATTCTGGGAGTTGTTGCCAGAAAATATTTTCAAGCTCTGCATTAAGCACAGCTATTTCCCTTTGAGGCACCAATTTATCAGTATTTTAGAACAAAGTAGAAAAATGAACCTTAAGGGTCGAATTAAGGTAAGTTTTTGGTAAATGTTGAGTTGAAACTTCTAGTGCATAAGCCCACTCTGCACGTTTTCCCTCTATAATATTTGTAATGAGAGAATACAGCTCATATTGTGGGCTCAGTGCTCCATAGTTTCTTGCCGTGAGCCAATGTTACTGATGGATAGGTGGAAAAATGCAGAATGTTGAGATTGCAAGATACAGGTTGAGCAACAGAGTAGAAAATCATCAGTTTCAAACTTGAGTTCAAAAGTAGATCTTTGCAAGTATTTAGGTCCAAGTTAGCCTCACTGACTATGGATGGATCTACACTGCTATATAATGTTATTTTAACTGCATTGAGCTGTGTTATAAGAGTCTATGCCCATATAAATGACAGTTTAGAACCAGCCTACAGATGTAAAAGAATTGTAGAGAATTGCTCCTGAAAACACATTGCATTTATTTCAAGCTGGAGACAATGATTCAGGGGAAAATTCTATGGAATAGGCAATTGATGTTTACATATGAATCAAAGTTAATTTAATCTTCATAGTGATTTCTGTAGTGCAGCAAAGTAAGGAATCTCTTATATGTGTTGGAGAGGTACACTTTGAAAAGATAATAGGATTGTCTGAAGGAATGTTTAACTTCCTATTGAATACATAACAGGATACAACATGACTACAGGGTCACTGTATGTGATATGCACATATACAACCTCTATAAGCTATCATTCACTTTAATGAACTTCATCATATGTAGCATCAAATAAAACCAACAGGGAAGTGCTACTTCATCTAGAGACCAGTGCAAATATGAGTATGTTGGGTGGGATGTCTCTCTCACTTCCCTTCTCGGAAACAGAGTAACTCCTAATACATAGCCTAAAAGGAGGAGGAAAAAGAAAGGAAGAAATAGCATCACCACAAAGAAGATAGGCATTTGTGCAAATTGTGCATTTAGTGATTTGTCTGTGTAACCACAGATGTAAAACTACAACCATAACTGTAGTAGAAATACATCATCTCTCAACATAGTGGGGAATACAGTGGGCCCTTGGTATGTACTGGAGTTTAGTTCTGGGACGCCTGTAGATACCAAAATGCATGGATGTTGAATTTTCATTATAGACAGTGGCATAGTAAAATGGCATCCCGCATATAAATTGATGACACAACTCAAATGAGTGTTGAAGAGAGCCGGAGGATGGATGATAGGTAGATTATACCTACATATCAGCATAGTGTGGCAGACTCAATTTCCTTAGGGATTATTTCCCTGAATATTTTTGAGCCATAATTGGTTGAATCTGTGGATGTAGAACCCATGGATAGGGGACTGATTGTATTCTGAATACAATCTTGCTGGGAGGCTTCTCTCGTGTCCCTGCAAGCTAGAGCTGACAGGTGGGAGCTCACCCCATCTCACAGATTCGAACCGACAACCTTCAGGTCAGCAACCTAAACTTCAAGTCAGCAGTTCAGTTGGCACAAGGGTTTAACCCATTGCACCACCATGGTTCCTTCCCATTTCAAGGAGCCATTTCAAATGATAGCACAGTATTTAAGAACGTGAATCAGATCCACTATGACAACATAGTGATTCATGCTCTTAAATACTATCTGATGCTGCAATGAGTCCTGACTGATGAAACAGTCCTGATTAATCCTCTATCATGCCATTTTTCAGCTGCCTATACAATATAGGCCGGGCTGTGGCGCAGCTGTTGAGCAGCTGCCTTAAATCACTCTGACCATGAGGTCATGAGTTCGAGGCCAGCCCGTGGCGGGGTGAGCACCCGTCAATTAAAAATAAAAAATAGCCCCTGCTCGTTGCTGACCTAGCAACCCGAAAGATAGTTGCATCTATCAAGTAGGAGATAAGGTACCACTTATAAAGTGGGGAGGCAAGATTAACTAATTTACGGCCTGGAATGAGGAAGTGCCGTCAGTGTGGATGATGAAGCAGCTGCTCCCCCCTGTGGCCAGAATCGAACATCCCCTCAGAAGAAGGTTAACTTGCCTCTGCGTGTGTCTCTCAGTCTCTGTTTGATGTGTTTATGGGCATTGAATGTTTGCCCTATGTGTGTTATAATGTGATCCGCCCTGAGTCCCCTTCGGGGTGAGAAGGGCGGAATATAAATACTGTAAATAAATAAATAAATAAATCTCAGTTTCTGTTTCCTTCTGCCACTTTACCCTTTGTCCTGAGCTTCAATTTCTGGTGATTTCAAAGTGCAAAAGTCATTTGCATTCTGCCAACTCAGCAGGAGGAAGAACAGAGGAAGGGAAAAATCTTGCCCTTCCCAGTAGGTTTCAAATGCAAGCAAACTGTTGCAACCTCTTCTACTTTGTGTGTTCTTATTCATTAATTGCTCTTGGCCTCATGATCACACTGTGGTGTTGCTTGGACACATATCGCATTTACTCAATTCTAATGTTCACCTTTTTTGACTAAATTACCTTCTCAAAATTAGGGTGCTCATTAGATTTGCATAATATGGTAAATACTTTTTTGGGTTTCAGGGTTTTGAAAATTGAGTTACGTATTTGATTTGGTGGTGCATTAGACTCGAGTAAATAAGGCGTTCCATGCAGTTATGCCAGCCACATGACCTTGGAGGTGTCTACGGACAATGCCGGCTCTTCGGCTTAGAAATGGAGATGAGCACCAACCCCCCAGAGTCGGACACGACTGGACTTAACGTCAGGGGAAACCTTTACCTTAAATACGGATATATCCCAATTTTCAGCTGTGAAATGTTGGACGGGATTCTTATTGCTTCACGTCTTGTGAATTTATCCTTCGCATCTTCTAAACTTATGGCTTCCGTAATAAAATATGGGTCAAGATCATACTGGGGAGATATGAATATTACAGAGTACTGGTCTTTGATTATTCATTCATGTATGGAGGGTCTCAAGATGCTAATCTGAGAGCTGTCTTTCCACTGTAGTGATCACTCATCTATTCTTGACAGCTTATCTACTGCTTGGGGGGGGGGGGGGGGGGGTAGGACATCATTACCCAGAAGCTAAACCTGCATTGCTGAGATCTGCCTGCAGATAAGTCAACTATTTACATATTCTAAAAAGTACATACCAAAAGTGATGGTCAAAGTGCAGGGCAAAGGGCTTCCAAGCTGAATGTGGAGCTCTCGGGAATGAGAGGGAACGAGTTTCTATAACACGAACAGCTTGATCCTGTAAGTCCATAAGTTCAATAAGTCACCATGATTTTATCCATAGGCAAAGCTTGCAAAGATTCGTTTAGGGGCTATAATTCTTCAAATCCTCTAAAATGCATGGCCACTTGATACTTGCTACACATGCCAGCTGGGGAATTCTGGAAGTTATAGTCCTACAAAGTTATCTTTTTTTACCCATTGATAAATTGTGTGTTGGAGTCACCCATGATTTGATAGCACCAAACCATGACAGTTAAAGCGGTGTCAAGCTGCATTAATTCCATAGCGTAGATGCACCCTGTATTTTCTTTTCATGTTGTGAGATGCAACACCATAAGTTGAGCCCATTTTATGGAGCCCTAGGATTTGTAATTTGGTGAGGCATGAGAGCTCTCTGGTTGAGGATGCTGCTATCATAATTACAAATATGCAATGTGAAGGATCTGGCATCCTTCAATGGGGGAGACCATGGACTGAGATCCTTTAACAAGAAAGATAGATAACCAGAGGCTGGGATCCCTTTCATGGGAGACAACAGGGACTGAGCATAAACATGTTCTATCACTAAGATTTACTCATATACATTGCTAGGCATTTGCTTATCTTTAACACTCTTCAGTCTTGGCCATATTTGGTGTTCTTAATGTGTGTTGAACAAATAGCATGCAAGATGGAGAGAATGTTGTATGACTATCCCATCCACCAGGAGGAGGAAACCAATATCCATCTGAATGAATTATGAACAACTAAGGTTGTATTCACACTGCAGAATTATACCAGTTTGATGCCATATTAACTCTCATGGCTCGATGCTATGGCATTGTGGGATTTGTTTACCCTTCTCTGTCAGAGAGCTCTGATGCCACAACATACAACAAATCCCAGAACTCCATACAATGGAGCTTTGGCAGTTAAAGTGGTATCAAATTGTTATAATGATGTAATGCATACAGGAAGTGAGTTTGGCCATGCAAGTCCTCCATTTAATTTGCCTTCAGAACTTGTCACAAACCTGCAGTAATCCTTACTTTGTTATTTTGCATAGTCGTATGATTTCCTTAAGACTGATTTGGGCTACTGTGGAGAATAGTGCGGTATAGATACATTAGTAATACAAATAAAAACCAAATTAGTAAGCTATTACTATAAGTAATTACTAATTACTAGATATTACTAAAAGTAACTTACTACTGTAAGTAATAAGTTGAGTTACTGAGGTTGCATGATCATGGATGAGGCTATATTTTTCACCACATGCCAATGACTTGTTGCCTTTATATGTTTGTTTTTAAGTAACAAAAAGTACCTGTTTTAACTACATTGTGAAAACAGGAAATTAAAGAGTTACTTTTCAAAATGTGACATAGTCTTAACTTACTATTGAGAAAAGTTAACTGTGTTCTGTGCTTAATTCCATTTTAATGTTTTTATGATGTAAGTTTAAAATTGTCAAATATTGTTCTCAGTGTTGTAAGGCAGTCTTGTTTTAAGAGAGGAATAACAATAACAACAATAACAACAGCAACCACAAGACCAGTGTCAGTGGTTTCATTCACCCACCTCTGTAAAATTATATCCTCTCTGGGCATTTGTTAGGTTTTCTAGCACATTTCTATGGTATTCTTGGTCCAGAAACTCTTCATTTCAATAGGATTTGCTATTATCTGCATGTTTGCATATTCTACAAAGTACAGGGATATATCTCTTATTGGGGAGAGGGTTGTACAATATAACTAATTGTTTTGCCAAAATGTCTCCCAAGCACTGATGGAGAGGCTTAGCATAAGCACTATGGATTGTGATGGTTTGTGCATGTCACAGGATAATGAAACATGTTGTTGTTCTCTTGAACTCTGAAAATATCCCCCTTAAACTGCAGTTATATGATCTGTGGTTTCCATTTTGCAGAAAGCCAGGCATATTTTCCTTTATCTCTGGGTAGCATTAAAACATGCTATTCTTGTTCTGCGAGTTAACATTTGAAGTTGTGATAACAAACCTTTTGACAGCAGCATTTATTCCTGACAAGCTAATTAACTGTAGATTCTTGACCTTTGAGGTGCATGAACCAACACTATACACACACTCGCAGCACAACAAACAAAGGTAGGATGGGGAACTTACGTTTGTATAGAATCATACAGTTGGAAGAGACCCCAAGGGCCATCCAGTCCAATCTTCTGCCATGCAGGAACATACACTCAAAGCACTTCTGACAGATGGCCATCCAGCCCCTTAAAGCCTCTAGAGGAGTAGACTTTGCCATCTTTTGAGGCAGCCTGCTCTTACCATCAGCTGTAATTTCTCCATCTCCGCTTACTTTAAAGAGAAGTTTCCTAGGATCCCTCTCTTCCAGTCATTTGCTACCAGCTCATTTTTTCATAAAGTTAAGAAACAGAAAATCCTCTTCCTCTCCAGAGTGTCCTCACAATAATCCTGTGAGGCGGGTCAAGATAACCATGACAGCCAGGGAGATGGGTTTCATGGCTGGTTGAGGATTAGGGTTGCCTGGTGTCTCTTACCACTTCATCAGATGAAAGTGTCTATTTCCCGCTTCTCTGCACTGCCAGCAGAGTCCCCTGGAGCCCATCTTATGACACAGGGCTACTTCCAGTGGGGCTCCGTGGGGTTCCATGCCAACAGCATGCCGACAGTGGAGATAAATTGAACCCAGAGGAGTTCAGTGTATACCCGACTCCTCTTACAAGAAATCTAGAGGAGTCAAAGAGGAAGCGAGGGACAACGGGAAATGTTATTGGAAAGGATACCACATATCCCGATGACCCCTGATGGTAGGGAATGCAATGCGACACTACCCTACAATTTCCCCCACTGCCCCCCCCTCACACACACACTCTTTGTAAGGACCATCTGATGAGGTCCTTAATGGCTAGACATAAAATTTCTCTTATTATAAACACCCTAAACCAGTGGTGTCCAACCTTTTGCTCCTCCAGGTATTTTGGACTTCAGCTCCCAGAATTCTTCCCCATTAGACAAGCTGGCTAGGGCTTCTAAAACTGGAGTCCCAAACAACCAGAGGACCAAAAACTGGATATCACTACCCTAAACTTACCATATCCCATCTGATCTTAGAAGCAGGGTCAATCCTAGTTGCAAGCTGGATTCAATACTAAATACTACAGGCTATCCCTTCTCTTGGTTACTTTCATCACTTTCCTCTCCTTCCCCCTTTCTCTGTCTCTCCAATTTCATTTTCCCCATCTTGACACCAAGATTAGGATAGGTTGGACACTGAAGATTTTAAAGTTGTCTTATTGGAGCCTGGCTTCTGGTTAGTACTTTGATGATCAACCAATTAATTCCAGATGCTGTAAGTTATATAGTTCAGTGGAAGAAATTGGCAAAACCACCTTTTGAGTATTTCTTGCCCAACCCTATTAATTTCATGGGGTTACTGTAAATTGACTTGAAGGCTCATAAACACACAATGATTTGAGAATCAGAAAGCTTGTCCTTTATAGGGATGGCAGGTGTTCTCTATTGTAAGGGATGTCCCTCCTTGAGGACTCGAAGTATTTTCTCTTTTATATAGATTGATTGATGAAAGAACAAGACTCCCAAATACCATATTTTGGGGGTGTTGGTTCTCCCAAATGACATAAATGTGTTCATCATGTAGTTTATGAACATGAAAAGCATGCTCAAGTTACCAAACAGTCTGTTGTTTGAAGAAATTAGTTTGAAAGGTACATTGTACACCTTGCATATTGTTTGTGGTTAAACTGTTGTGGTTTGGATTATGGTTTGCTTCTACAGGAAATGTACTTGTAGACTTTTGGCCTGCAGTATCCCCAAAGGCACAGGGTAAATTACCTTGACTTGGATGTTTTATGTTCGTTTATCTCCAGAATAGATCCTTCTTTCATTCAGTTGTGGTTGTTTGTTTGTGTTGACATAATTAAGACTGAATACACTGCTTAGAGAATTATAATATTTTAAATTGGTTGATGTCTTTTGAAGATTCTTTCCTTTGAATATTGCATGGCATTTACAGTACTCACATTTCTTGTTTTTACTTGTAACTTTTTGTTTTATAAGACACAGTCATACTGGAAAAATGACTTATAAATTGATTGATTTTACTCCACATACACTGTAGAATTAATGCAGTTTGACGCCATTTTAACTGTCATGACTCAGTGCTATGGAATCATAGAAGTTGTGGACTGCTGTGGGAGGCCTTCTTTTCACAGTTGAATTAACATATGTATGAGTTCATTTTGAAACCATGACTCTCCCTGTGTATTTATTAGGCAGGTTTGGGTAGTTTCTCAGTTTGTAAACCTAGTATCTCCATTGGGCAGCTTAGCTTTTTCCATTAACCTCATTGGTATACAGATTGATTATCTTTTATCTGGAATTCCAAAAACCCAAATTGTCCATATGAGTGGCTGTGGCTGATATAGTGACACCTTTGCTTTCTGATGGTTCAGTGTATGTAAACTTTATTTTCTGCACAAAAACAATACAAATATTGTGTATAAGATTACCTTCAAGCTATCATTACAAGGTCTGTATATGAAACATAAATAAACTTTGTCTTTAGATATGGGTCTCATCAGCATGATATTTCATTATGCATATGTGATTGTTCCCAGATCTGTGGAAAAATCCAAAATGCTTCCAGTCTCAAGTATTTAAGATAAGGGCTACTCAATCTATCCTATCTTATTCTATAGGAGCCGTGGTGGTGCAATGGGTTAAACCCTTGTGCCGGCTGGACTGCTAACCTGAAGGTGGGGTTATTGATCTGAAGGTTGCCAGTTCGAGCTCCCATCTGTCAGCTCTAGCTTCTGGGAACATGAGAGAAGCCTCCCAGCAGGATCGTAACACATCCGGGTGTCCCCTGAGCATTGTCTCTGTAGATGACCAATTCTCTCACACTAGAGCGACTTGCAGTATACTCTAAAGTCACTTCTGACATGATAAAAACATTCCTATCCTATCTGATTTGTTATCGACCCACTCTTTGGCACTTCACGCAAATCTACCATTTGCCAAAATATACGGTCCTGTTCTTTTCCATTTCTGGCTGAATAGCTTAACCATTGGTTCATCCCATCGAGATCTGCTCAAGGGACACTTGTGATCTCTTGGTATCCAGTTCATAAGTCGACATGTCCATTAGTTGTCTTTAGTTCGTGCTATATGCCCTGCCGATCTTTTTGCTTCGTAGATTTCATTGACTACATCACATACCCCAATTCTTTGACGCAGCTCTTTATTGCTGACTTTATCTCTTATTTTCATACCACACATCCTTCTTTCCATTGTTCTCTGAGTCACCGCCAGTTTTTCCTCCTCTAACCTTATTGATGCCCATGTTTCAGATGCGTATAACATTGCCGGTAAAACTGTAGTATTGAAGATATCTGTTTTGACCTTTATTGGTGGCTTATCATCTGATATTGATCTTGATTAAATCACCTAGCGTTTTCTAAATATTTGGTGATGGGGTGGTACTATTAGATGTATTACATAATGGCAAAAGGTGTTTAGGAGCAATTACAGAAGAAATTGTATTTTGTACATTCTAAGACATTTGCTCCCTCTTAGAATTGAATGGCAGGTATTTGTTTGAAGAAGAATTGAATGGCAGATTGCCTGATGAAGAAATAACTATTTATTAATAGAACTATTTCTCTTAATTTTTCTTTGTAATGCTTTGAGGATAGAATTCCCAAACAGACATTATACATCTTTACACATTCCGCTCTCTGTATCCATGGGTTCTGCATCCACGGATTCTACCATCAAAGCCTTGAAAATATTCCAGAAAAGACAACTTCCAAAAGCAAAACTTTTTAAACATTTTATATAGGGGACACCATTTTACTATGATGTTGTATACAGTTGAACTTGGGCATCCACAGATTTGGGGGACCTGGAATCAAACCCCAGAAAATCCCAAGGACCCACTATTTCAATTGATATATTGGGTTGGGGCTGTAAAAGTGTGCTCAAATATTACTTTCTGACTATGAAAAAACATCTGTGTAAAATATGTACTACTATCTTCCTCTTGGTGGGATGTGAGATGAAAGAAGAGGAAGTTAATTCTGAGCTGTTACTTCAACTTTTTTGACATCCTCAGGTTTAATCCTCTGTCATCCTGCCTTTTCAACCTTTTAAAATCCCACTTCCCCCATTGTCCTCATCTTACTATAACGTGATATAGTTTAATCCTGAAACAGAAGATATTCTAATGCAAAATATCCTTCGACCAAGGAAATGTTACTCTTTTGAATATGAATCAAATTTCTCAGCCAAATTAAGTTCAAAGTTAAAAATAATAATAGTATGGATGCTGGAGAGGAAATCAGATGGAGGGCCCTTGGGGTGCATCTACACAGTAGAATTAATGCAGTTTGACATTCATGGAATTGTGGGAGTTGTATTTTTATAAATTTTTTAGCCTCCTTTGTCAAAGAGTCCAAGTGCCTCACCAAACTGCAGCTCCTAGGAATCCATAGCATTGAGCCAATCAAGTATCAAACTGCATTAATCCTACAGTGTACCCATACTCTTCTCTGTGAGCTCCAACCAAAGCAAACTGTTGCAGCATCTCCTAATTTGTGATTTCTTCTGTGTCAATAAGTTTTGCCATCTTGATCACACTCTGATATTGCTTGATCACATGTCTTTGAGTATTAATCTGTGAAATGATAGTGCCAAAACAAAATGTTTTTGCTGTTACTCCTCTTTTCTTTGGTCCCATCCACATTGATCATTTAATGCAATTTCAAACCGGTATTGAAGAAAGTGCTTTCACTGGGCATATGATTATGGAGGAAATCCTGGAACCAGTTTGAGGCTCGGATGGCAATTACATAAACCGCAGAGCACTGATGCACTTTACTGGCTTTCTATTGCATGCTTTTGTAGGAGTTTATTGTCTGGCCACCGCAGTTTGAAGCTAGATTTGAACTGCACTACATGGTCCATGTAAATTGAGCTGAAGGCCACAAAAACAAGGCCAAAGGCTGGAGGTCTCCTATCCCTTGGCCTGTGGAGTAGTATGAGATTTCAAACAGACAAGATAAAATAGTGAACTCCTTTACACTGATGACGCGTGGCCTCTTCCAAGCAAGCAAAACACTTAAGATAGGCATCGCTAACCTGTTCTGCCACAACTTGTTCTTGCTCAAAGTATGTATACAGCAGTAATCACATACACACTTGCGGTCACAAGATGAAAACAAGATCTAGCCCAAGTCCAATTTTTCATTTATTTGCAAGGAATTCTTCCAGTATGATTTATGACAGCTTTTGCAGTCTGGCCTTCAGTTTCAGGTTTGGGGGCCAAAATGCAAAATGACACAACCATAAAAAGCAACCTCATCGTAAAATGATAGAATAAGCCATTAAAGGGAGCGCGAAAGCCAGGAAACATTAAAAAAGATACTGACTAGTGTGTGCATGCATACACATAGGCATATACAACCTGCATGGTTGCCAAGTGATCTTGCTAAGGAGTGAGTAGTGCTTGGAAATACTTGCACAATTTCCATAATTCTCTAGTTGGCATGCTGGTTGAGAAATCTGAGAGTAGGGTCATATTTGAATAAGCAACCTTTCTAAGGTGGAAGGTTTTTGTCTTGTTTTGCTCTTTTAGAATTAAACTGTGTGGGTATAGCTACACTTGTTGAAGTTATACCATAGTTTTATGAAACCACACTAACACCTTTTTGTAGTGGGTGAGAGATACCTTTGTATTTGTCCTGTTGAAATATAAATTATATCTCAAGATCTTTCTTTCTCTTCTTCTGTTTTGACAAGGAGCAGCTCTGAAAGGAGGAAGGAGAAGTCCAGGGATGCAGCAAGGTGCAGAAGAAGCAAAGAGACTGAGGTTTTCTATGAGCTGGCCCATGAACTCCCTTTGCCTCACAATATCAGTTCACACCTGGACAAAGCGTCCATCATGCGTCTTGCAATCAGTTTCTTGCGGACACACAAGCTCTTGTCTTCAGGTAAGCCATGCTGTCAAAAATGATCATGTTTAAACATAATTAAAGTGCCTGACTTCTGGTGGCAGCATTCCACAGAGTTGTGTTGGAAGACCTTGGGAAGACGTATCTTCTCTAGGAATTTGATAGGTCTTCCAACACAACTTCTGGAGGACACATGCCATAAAATCTCTTTCAGGACCTAGGTAATTTCTAGAGATAACATTTTCCACCAGGTATGGATGAGTCAAATCATGGAAATGAATTCAGTGGTTATCTCAGTCTTGCTGAATTTTCTTCCAAATAGCAGAAACCCTGTAGAAGGGATAAGTCGTTCTCTATCAGTGTGACATGTTTGGGGAATGGAGCTCTTTCTGACAATTAAGCAATGTTAGCACTAGTAAAGCTTCACACATCCCGCAGACATATCTGAAGTCAGAATCTGAAAAATAGAATCAAGGTTTTAATGGTCAGTATCCTATAAGAAAGTCAGGAAAGCCAAGTACAGGAATACAAAGCAAAAGACTGATAACAATACAGGGCCATCAGCCAGCAATGCAAAACATAACAGGAATTTCAGGAATACCAATAGCCGGTTCCGAGTATGCTGCTCAGACTGACACTGTTATATAGGAATAGCTAAAGCCCCATTCCAATTCAGTGCGAGTCTGTTTAAAAATATGGGTGCAAATCTTTCAGGTATCAGCAACCATAGCTAGCAAAGCCATGGGTGCTGATTGTTAGGAGTTTCACTGCCAACATTTGAAAGGCTGCATCACTCCCACCCTTATGTTAGAGGTTTCTAGAATGAGCCTTCCACTTCAGGAATCCTTTACTTCCAAAAAGTCCTGCTGCAGCTAAATATTTCTTCTAGCCTAGGCCTGCATAATCTGTGGTCCTCTGGGTGTTTGAGACTTCAGATGGCCATTGGACAAGTTGCCTACGGCTTCTGGGAATTGGAATCTCAAACACCTGTAAGGCAACAAGTTATGCAGGCTTGTCAATCTTTCTCTCCCCATCTCCCAAAACAGCATAACATGCCTGTCTGCAATTTGTAGCAAATAATTTCAAGGGCAAATATTTCTGACATATTTTGAGTAAGAAAGCATCATGCAAGGGGCAAGATTGTATTGGTATTCCTCGACAGAATGCTGATCCGTAGTTCCAGAACTGTGTTTCTTTTGTTTGAAAATTGGAATTCTGAACATAGATTTAAGAAGCCATTTGTTATCCTCAACTGAGCATTTTAAAAAAAAATCTCCACTGAGTGCCTCAAGCTGGATATATCTGACCCCAATGAAACTTCTAGCATATTGTGAAGTATTAAAATACCCATATCCACCATACTGCTGTGAGTCTGTGTGTGTTGTGTGCCTTCAAGCTGTTTGTCCATGTATGGTGACCCTATGAATTTCATAGAGTTTTCTTAGGAAAGGAAGACGCAAAGGTGGCTTTGCCAATTCCTTTATTTGAAATAGAGCTTACACATCACCTGCCATTTGATGGCAATCTCGCAATCAAGTAGTAACCTGGGCTTAGCTTCCAAGATCAAATGAGATTTGTCTGAGCAGATATGGTTTTATCTAATTTTGAAAACTAACCAGAGCCATATCTGGTTAATACATTGATTGGAAACCAACGCAGTCATAAAATAATAGCATTGGAAGGGGATTTATGGTCCATTGAGTCCAACTCTCCCCTTCAGTGCAGGATCTCATCTCCATGAAGACATCCAAAGAATGAGACCTCATCTCCTCTATAGGCAATTGGTTCCATTGCTGAACTTCCCTCATTGTCAAGAAGTTATTTCTAATGTTAAATTGAATTCTACCTACCTGTAACTTAAAGCCATTAGAACATGAACAACAGGGATTCCAGGTAAGGACTGAGAAAGAATTCTGCTGTATACCATAGAGAGGCTTTATTGATGGACTGGACTAGATTACCAGCAGACTGACTCATTATAAAATAGCTTCCTGTAAGTGTTTATTGGACATAATCAAGACTATTTCACAATTCCCAAGCACCCAAACACCAAGATAGTTGAAGTTGTCAAAAGAAATGTGCTGAATCATAACCACTTGGAGCCAGCACATCTTTAAGTTAGGATCACCCTATTAAACTTTTTTACAGGTGAAACCCATAAATGCAATAAACAAACTAAATGTGTTGCCAAAGCAGCAAATAAAGACCAAAAAAAGCCACATAGCTTCATAAAGGTAAGGAATACAGCTAAAAATAAAAACTTTTTAATTAAAGCCAATTAAATTATTTAAGCCTCAAGAGTTTTTAATACTAATTAAAATACCAGAGATTATAAATTACAAAAGATTTCCATGCTGGAGCAAGCATATCTCAATTTGATGTGAAAACATGTTTGCACAATTGCATTTAGAAAGCAGCTGCATCATCCAAAGGCTTCACTTAAGGAGGATTATGCATGAAGCCAATCTGTTTCTCCCATTATCTGTAGTTTACCTTTAGTTATTATAGTAATCTGTAACACTGTTAGTTAATACACACATAATCACAAACATGAAAGATTTATGCATGTTATGTTTGCAAAGGTTGGGAAAACTGATTTGTATTTCCTTTGAGAAAGTGTCAGAAGAGTTTATATCTTGCCATTATTGCTTTGCGTACAGCCGCAAAGGATGCAATGACATTGCTGTTCTACCTGGCAAGGTGCTCTGTGTAACTCAAAAGCATGCATATATCAACATCAATGGATATTTGTCCAGTAGTTAGTTTAGCATTAGTTTGCAGCAGCATTTATATAGTGCAGACTTCTTAAACTTTTACACTCGCGATTCCTTTTGGCTCAGTTATATTTACATTGCCCAGGTATATAGGTACATAAAATGTGTATAAAAATCAAACATTTACTGATAACAAAGCTTGCTAAACAGGATGATTTTCCTTTTCATGAAGTACACCTGAAGCATCTTCTGCAGCATCCAGTATACTATACAACAAATTTCTGTAAATGTCTAAAAACAGTCACTAGGTGCAATCAGAAACCTTTTACTGTTGTCAGATTTTTTGGGAGCTAAAGGGACCTTATTTGGTATTGGGACCCACAGTTTTAAGAAGCAGTGTTGTAGACTGTTGCAACCATTCAGTCTATTGCAAAGAGTAGATTTAGACTGCCAATGCCTTATACTATATGATGTAGTCCTGTTACCTTCATACATGAGAGTAAGGCCACCCACTTTGCCCAGTCATGCAAAATATAGAGCTTGATACAAGACGTTGTTTGGTGGTTAAACATGCAATAGATTTAAATGCTTAACTGGAGATTTGCAAGATAGTACTGCTGATAAGTAACATCTCTGTGTTGAGCTGGTTCTCACACTCCACTATGACCAATGTGCAGATGAAAACTACATCTAAAGCATGCCTGTATTTCCTATGGGGGATGCCCATAGCTGGTAGTGGCAAAGCATATACTTTGCATACAGAAGGTTAAAAGGTTCAAACCCCAGCCGGTGCTGCCCCAGCTTTTCCTGCTGCCTGAGGTGGAAGGCAGAGTGTTCCTCCTCTTATTACCCTCATTATTTGTTAAGAAATTTGAGTTAAGTGTATACTATATATTTTGTATTTTTTTTAAAAAAACGCTTTTACATTCCACTGAAGTGAGTTCTTTCACAGAGATTTATTTTTAAAATCATTGGAAGATGGCCTTTGTGTTTATATAAATTGGCACTGTTTTCTTTTCTTTTACCAACATTAAAATGTGTTTTTAAAAAAGAAGAATATCTCATTGAAAATAATGCTTCTTGCCAATGATTTGTGTAGGGAGATGTTACATTTGAATTAAAAGATTGCCTCACCTAAGTGCTAAGTGCTTTCCTGCAATAGGCAGGGATGAAATTAAACAGTTTGGGCTACAACAATAACTATAATGATGCCTACAATATTTCCTGTTGCTCAGAGGACATCCTCTTCTATAGCCCATCCTTTGCTAAGATTGATCTGTCTCAGCTGATTTTTCCAGAGCAATTTTTAACCCTGTCTTTAAGAATGCTGCAATACATAAAAGGGATTCTTCATCTGTTAGAACAGTGAATTATACTATTTTATGTATTGAGGGAGGGTTATTATGCCAGGTATGACCTACATATATTTAAATATAATCAGAAATCATGAATCGATGTAATAGACACAAGTTCCCTTCCATGGTGGATGATATTGTCACTTTCTTGGAAAATGCATTATTTGCTGGTTTTTCCTGCTATGCTGCTTTAAAAGTGTGGCAAGATCAGCTGAAATAAATAGATCAGATCAGTTGCAACCAAAGTCCAGTCATTTTTTTTAGTAGGAACTAACGTATAGTACAGTCATGTACTTGTCTACCCAGATGCAAGGCCCCATGAACTGGCTGGAGATAAGACATAAAAGAAGACATCTGGAGGTCACCAAAGTGGAGCAGGCTGATGTACTAATACTGGTGGTTGCAATAAGGTATTTTGTCGGCTCAGGGGATGCTTGGAAGCAGCAGGGTTGTTGTGCCTTTCTGTGTATTAAATTGCTCATTCTGCTGCATAGTTTCTATCTCATTAGCTTTAAGTACTCTTCACCCTATAACCCCATGAGTTCACAGAGTTACTGCTGAGGGTTTGACATGTGATGAAGTCTGGGACTTGAACAAAAGAACATCATGTGCTGTGATGATTTTCTAATGTCCCTTTCTGTCCAACCCATGCAATGCTACTCCCTTTTCATATCTTAACAGTGTTTTCCCAACTCTCATCCTATGGGAGTTTTGGACTTCAAGTCCCAGAAGCCTCACCTGTCTTGGCCAGTGATCAGGGATTCTGGGACCTGAAGTCCAAGACACCTGGAAGATCAGAGTTTGGAAAAGACTGTTTCATTAGTAAAGATATATGTCCATTGACAATATTGTTTTCTGAGTCTAGATCTTCATCCAGCCAAAACGGCACCTTCCACACTGAATAGGGAAGTAGGAGGAGGCTTGAAGGTACTCCAAGGTTTGCAGAAGTGCAAAATAAAATAATAATGGTGGTGAATGGAAGTGGCGAGATGGAATGGTTTATCCAGAAGAGAAGGACACTTCTGGCTGCTTAGAAACCTGATCAAGAGCACCTGACGCTGCAGTATTTTGTTGCAGGTGTCCACTAGTTTCTGTTTGGCTTCCATTCTCCATATGTCAATAAGCAATGCGGACAGAAGAGTGAAGTCTGGGGTGAAGCAGCTGGTCAGATTGTGGCTGAGACTCTGCAGAAGTTGCATGGATCTTAAATTGAGAATGTTTGAGGATTGCTAACTTAAGCTGTCAAATTAAATTTGGTTATTTAAAGTGTGATCAGTGGGCATGTTCTGCCACAAATATGGAAATTGCCTAAATATTTTTGTTGCACCTCGCTTTATTTTATCCTATTTCTGGGCTGTTTGGCTTCCTGTTATGTCTCATTACTGCAGACAGCTAGTGCGATTATTTAAGTTAATGGCTTTATTCAAAACAAAAAAGAAGTCTTCAGGCTTACTTGTTGTCATTGTTGTTGTAACCCTTAAGAAGCCAAACTTCAGAAAATGAAATTAAACAATTTTAGAAAAGCTTTCAGCTGATCTGCTCTATTTTGTATTTGTTTTATGAACTGAGTTTTGACACTTTCCTTACTGGAAAACAATATCATTGCTGTCGAGCCTCAATATTGCTTCTTAATCTCTTATAAATTGTTAGCTGAAGCACGTAAATAATTCTCTGTATCCCAGCTTGCCCTCTCAAAAAGGGTTGTTTAAAAATTTTCTGTTATTTTTAGTGTTGAGTTTTATACGCCACGTACAGATATTCCCCTGACCCTAAGCAAAAATGCTTGAGTTTGGCCCATTTTGTAATAGGAAATGTTGGTCCCATGGCTTCAAGTTCAAAAGAATGCAACATACCAAGCATTGCTTTATTTTGGTTCCTTCTTTACTTAGTAACCATGCCTCTTTGATTTTCACAGTAGGCTGCGCAATGTGAGAATGCGGGGAAGGAAGCTTTGGGACTGTTAGTCTGGTCTCCAGCCTGAAATGACTATTGCAGGAAACTAACTGGAACAATAGCTGTAGAATATTGTTCCTATTGTCTGCAGGGTGTATTCTGTTGGTTGAACTCCTCCACTGCCATTCAATAACGTTTCAATGCCTTTAAAAATGAATGGAAGGCATCCATTAAGAGATTTGGATTTGATGGGAACCTTCATAGTACCTCTTGAGTTGTAGAGCCCTCTTTGCAAGCAAATTAAGCTGGTTCTGTGGCTGCCAAGATTGTTTGGAGTGTCTGTTTGCTTTTTTCTGCTGAAGCAGTACTTATTTATCTACTCACATTTGCATGTTTCGAACTGAGAGGTTGGCAGGAGCTAGGGCTAACAGATGGGAGCTCACCCTGACTCGTAGATTCGAACTGCCAACCTTCAAATCAGCAGTTGAGCAGCACAAGGGTTTAATCCCTTGTGCAACCGCAGCCCAGAACTCATAATTCTCTTGTTTTATCTTTTATGGTGTTAATGTAAATTACTTTGAATATTCATGAATGGAAGGGGTATTCAAAAAGTATGCAAATTAAAATAGAACATATATGGCTTTTTCCAGCCTGGAAAAGATAATGGGTAAAAGGTTCAAGGCAATACAAACAAGTGTCATAAATGTTTAATGCAGTAGTTGCTCTTTGTCATTAATTTGACTTCAATTTTTGGAGACCCAATGAATGAGAGACCTCAAAGACCCCAGGTCTTTGCCTGCCTTTCTCAGGTCTACCACACTAGGAGTATTGGCTTCCCTGAGAGAAGCCGTTCTCCTATAGTATGGTCACCTTTTTCCTTACTTCTTTTTACGTTGTTGTTATTGTGTACCTCTCCAACTTATGGTGACCCTAACACAAACATATGACAGGATTTTCTTGGCAAGATTTGCCATTCTGAGATTGAAACAGTATGTCTTGCTCAATGTCAACTAGTGGATTTCATTACTGAGTTGGGACCTTCCCTTGATGCACATCACCTTATCATATAAGCAAAATATAACTGCCTCTGATCTGTTATCTTGGCTTCTAAGAAAAGTCCAGGCTTGATTCATTAGTCTTTTTATCAAGCCATGTTATCTGTAGAATTCTTCTCCAATGCCATATTTCCAATTAGTTGATTCTCTTTCTGTTAACTGTTTTCCTTGTCACCTTTTCACAACCAGAACTACTATGGCCTGGATGATCGTGACTTTAGTATTTAAAGCTGAATGAATAATGCACAACAGGAAATATGAATAAAGCCAGGCACCTTATGTAAAAAACGGAGTTGGAAGACCCAAAATGCCAGCACCATTGCCTTATTTATATACATAATTCTTATTCTGTTCAAATGCTAACTATGGTTAAGTTTAGCATACATTCCATTAGTGGCTGGTGGTTTCCATGTTAGTGAATCAGCCCTTAATTTTAATCTGAGTTTTAAAGGCATTTTCAAAGAACTTTAAATGGCACTGAGCCCAGTCCTAAAAATAAATTCAATTACAGTGGATAGCTCCTTTACAATTTGGAGTAAAACTACACTGGGTTTGCTACCTACTGAATGGGAAATGTTAGTGTATTTTAAAGAAAAATATAATGGTTAATGTTGCAAATTAGGGGAGCCAGGAGGTAGGTGTTGTGTTTCCAAGACTTGGTTTAGATTTACAAGCTAAATTTTTAAAGAGCCAGTGTTAGATAAGATGATTTTCAGAGAATAGAGAGCAAAGCCCAGACTTTTCAGTTTAGTGGGGCTGGGAAATCATGTGGCCCTTCAAATGTTTTGGAACTGCTTTTCCAATGAGCCCAAGCCAACATAGCCAATAGTAAGATATCCTGGAGGTGGCAATCCAATAACATCTGGAGAGCCACAGGATTCCTAGAACTGGACTCAACAAACAAAGACATTAATGACCATTTTGTCTGGAATCCATTTTTAGCAAGCAGACATTTGTGAGGGTTTCTGAAAGTGTAATTTCTCTCTTCCTTCCTTGTTTTCTGTTTTCTTGAGCAGGTGGAGGAAACAGTTGAGTTTCCCCTCCTCTCCCCTCATGGCTATTGCTGGTAAAAGTGATGGATAAGAAACAGACAGGAAGTTTTTACAAAAAAAAAGAAAAAAAGACTACGAGATAGATTTCTTTCAAGACAAATATTAGCAAATCCAGGGAGCAACTAGGGAACAGGGTGTGGTTGGGTATGGAAGAGATGCTTACGAATGTTTTTTGTAAATGTTGCAAGCTTTTTGGGATGATGGTGGCCCATTTCATAATCTATGCACACACTAAAGACATTTTAAGTACCTGCATGTACATACCTTAAAGATAGCCTTGCTGAATCATGTTGGCCTTTGTCCAGTTGTTAGTCCTGTCTCAAATACATACATTCAATCAGAACAAGATTTAATTTGCCAAGTTCCTATTAATTCCTGTTGTTCTGAGAATCAACTGGATTTGGACCTGTGTCATCTAGGTTCTTCATAATGGTTTTTTATTTTATTTTTCTTCCTTGGAAACAAATAGGCAGTTTAAAACAATGTTGTCAGTTATAAGTCAAGTCTCCAAATGCAGTGGAGCTTAATTCTAAGGAAAGAGGTAATAGCAAACTACATACCAGAATGTAGAGTGAACAAATCTTTATTCACCCTTTTTTTCTCCTTGTGATTTGTTTGTCTTCATTCACTACTGTCAATCTAAGCAGATTTGTGCATTTTGTACCAGTTTTGAAATAACCTAATTTATAGAGGCAATTCTAATTGCTGAAACTTTACCTTCTATAGCAGTGGTTCTCAACCTTCCCAACCCCATAATACAGTTCCTCATGTTGTGGTGACCCCCAATCATAAAATTATTTTCATTGCTACTTCATAACTGTAATTTTGCTATTGTTATGAATCGTAATGTAAATATCTGATAGGCAGGATGGATTTTAATTCACTGGACCAAATTTGGCACAAATACCCGATATGCCCAAATATGAATACTGGTGGGGTTGGGAGCGGATTGATTTTGTCATTTGGGAGTTGTAGTTGCTGGGATTTATAGTTCACCTACAATCAAAGAGCATTCTGAACCTGACCAATGATGGAATTGAACCAAACTTGGCATACAGAACTCTTACAGGAATTACTGCAATGGTTTGATGGGCATTGACCTTGAGTTTGGGAGTTGTAGTACACCTACATCCAGAGAGCACTGTAGACACAAACAATGATGGATCTCGACCAAACCTGGCACAAACACTCAATATGCCCAAATGTAAACACTGGTGGAGTTTGGGGAAAATAGATGTTGACATTTGGGAGTTATATTTGCTGGGATTTATACTTCACCTACAGTCAGAGAGCCTCTTGAACCCCACCAACGATAAAATTGGGCCAAACCTCCCACACAGAACCCCCATGATCAACAGAAAATACTGGAGGGATTTGGGAGGAACTGACAGTGATTTAGGGGAGATGTAGTTCACCTAACTCTATAGAGCACTTTGAATTAATATGTGTTTTCTGATGGTCTTTGGCAACCCTTCTGACACCCTTTCGTGATCTCCCAGGGGTCCCGACCCCCAGGTTGAGAAACACTGTCTGATGATCCTTCTCCAAAGCCCACCTTCCTTTGCCAAAACAAAAAACAGTGCTTTTCTGGTGGTGGTACCTCAACTCAAGACATACTCACTAGATAGGCTTGTGTACTGCTAACGTTGCAATCTTTTCGCCCAGGGCATTTTAATAAGTAAGGGTGTTCATTGCTTTCTGGTGTAATTCTAATCATAAATAAATTCTACTGAACTTAATGAGCTTTTTAAAGTCATCTTGCCTGTATAACATTTGTATGAAGTGTTGCTTTAATCAGATAGTCTGTGGCTTCTGGCTAGGGCTGATGTAAGTTATTTCCCTTGATTAGCTGTGGGTAATAATCCCAATTTGAATGCCAGGCACTGCAGTTGTCTGTACTTTAATATCTGGTTATAGCTGCAAGGAAGCTATAAAGCATATATGGTATTATTTTCTTCTAGGGTAAAATCTACAACCCAGTATCTTCAGGTCATATGATTTGAAATGTGGTGTTATATCAAGATAGCTCTAATGTAAAATCAGCTCTATATCATTATGAATATAGACAGAGATCCTACATTGTCAACTTTTATTGTGAATGTGTCAAGTGGGACCTCAATATCCACTGGGGTTTGGTTCCAGGACCCGCCTCCCACCCCCCATAGATACCAAAATCCATGAATGCAGTCGTCTAGCAAAATTGTGTCCTTTACATAAAATGATGAACATCTCAAACAAGTGCCACAGAGAGCTTGAGGATCTGTGAAATGGTGGGGGGCTACAACAGGGCATGCCTAGGCATGAATATAGGGCACAGTGTATGACAAAATGAAGTTTTACTCCCCTCCTCCCCACAATTTATTTCCAAGCCATAATTGGCTGAATCCATGGATATGGAAGGCCATCTGTAAAAGGACCTTAATCACCAGAAATCATTCCAGGCAATAGAGGACTGGATCGAGTCACAGTAGGATGGCTCCTGTTCCAGTTCTTCATCATACAGCAGATCACTGGTGGGAGGGAGCTGGAAATAACACCCCGATCTACTCTGATACACCAATAGAATTGATCTACATCACTCGTAACAGTTGCTGTGGCTGCTAAGGTATGACAGGAGATGATATTGTGTTACAGTTTTAGGGAGCATTTATGATGGTGACAATAGGGCCAGAGTATAACAGAATACAGAGCAGTTATGGATGCAGTTCTTGGTTATGGGTCTGTAACTGTATTGTAGGATAACAGTCATGGTTGGTAAATACAAGTTGAATTTCCCTTATGTAAAATGCTTGGAAGTCATGTTTTGGATTTCTCCCATGTATTTTGGAATGTCTTGGATGTTTTGAGGTCTTGAGATAAAATGAAATATCTTGGAGGTTAAACCCAAATCTAAACACATGAATTTATATTTCATATACACCTTATATACATAGCCTGAATAGAACTTTATACACAATATTTTTAAATAATTTTGTGCATGAAGCAAAGTTTGTTTATATTGAACCACCAAAGAACAAAAGTGTCACTATCTCAGCCACCCATAATGTCAGTTTTGGAATTTGGAGTACGGTATTTCATATTCCAGAATTCCGGATCAGGGATACTCAGACAGTACATGTTTCATGTCTTCTTACTGGAGTCTACTGATTTTATTGCTTTGAGTAGGTACAATTGATCCCCTTGAATAATGAGAGTAGATACTTCTGTATGTTGGATTATGCAGTGTTGAAGTTGGATCTCACCGATGCCATTCCTTCTTGCAAAGAGAATCTCAATCTGAGCTCTTTGCTGCATTACAAGAAGACATCTAAAGGAAGTGAGCAAGCATCTGTGGAAATGTATCTTGGCCCTTTGGAACTGCATATCCTGACAGTGGGAATCAATCAAAGCTTGTTTACAAAGGATATTTTTAGCATAAAAGAATATTTTCTTGGGCTATTGTACTAGCCATTTGTCATAAAAGGGCAGTGCCACGTGATTATTTATACTTTTTTCTAACTCTGCATGATTGAGAAAAGGTACAAGGTAACTTTGTGTATTTTCAAAATGATGGAGAAGGATTTTAGTAGGTAAAGTGGTCTCTGAGTACTTTAGGCCAAGAATCTGTCTAAAATTTGGAAGATACTCTTGTTCTCTAGGATAGTAAGGAGGAAAGGGGATTTCATACCGGTGAAATTATCTGCTCACCGATGTCAATTTCAAAAATGGGCTTGTGGACCTATCCAGATGTTTAATTGGTTCCAAGATTGTGGTAAAATTTACTGAGGCACATCTCTAGCTTGTATATGACTTGCTTCTCATACGCCGTAATTGTAGCGTGCAGCCAATTTAGAAGTTGCCACCACAGAAAAAACATCAACATCTGTATCCATCTACAGAGGGAAAAGCTAAAGCTCAATGTCAGCTTTCATCTGATGCATATATAACTTCCAGTGTTAATCTTTAGTATCTCCAGACAGGTCTGTAAAAGACTACATTCTGAAATCCTGGAGTCTTGCTGTCACATAATTAGAGCATAGAAAGGTTCCCTTTTGAAATACAGGTCCCAGAATCCCCAGCCAGTATGGTCACTAGCCATACTGGTTGGGAGATTCTGGGGATTGTAATTTTAAAAAAACATAATTTACTAAGCTCTGCAGAAAATATCAGAAGGACCAATTATCTGACTTAGTATGTTGCTACCCATGGCCCTGTTTAAATAGAAGTGAAATGTGTAGTAGGGAGCTGCACAACAGTCAAAATGTGTCCTTGGATAACTTTGGCACAATTTTCTATTGTTCTTAACATACATCCTTCAAGTTATTTCTTTTCAGTGCTGAGTGTAAACAGTAAAATGAAAGGCCTTAATTACCAAAATTGTCAGCATTCACAATAACCCTTTCTCAAAGGGAGAGCATATATGTAGCTCTTGTTACAAAACTTAATTAGAAAATTGTTTGGGCAGAGCACAAGTCAATAATTGCTTCAAGAACCTAGCCTCAGCATAGCTGGATGCATGAGTAAGCTGTCTCCCTCCCTGCTAGAGTTTATTGAAGTTCATCACAGTGGCTCTGATACCCGGCCGTGAAATATGCAGTCTATTCCATCCATTCGCTTTCATTGATAATGTCTTTCATATTGATTTGAAATTAGCCTGCTTCTGATGTTAGGAAATGGAATAGTGGCAGCGGATACTGGGATAAATGTGTCAGGATCAGCCTCATACAAGACAGAGATAGCCTGGATCTCAATGGAAGTTACCGTACTTTGCTGCTGCTGCTAATGAATTTGAACTATTATTGCCTGTCTTTTACTGCCCTTTGTCTCCCTGTGACCAAGAAGGAGATTAACCTCAAAGAGATGTAGGCCTGTAACTCTCAACAGCATCACTTGTATTCTCTTGTGTGTGTAGTGGCTTGAGCGTTACTATGACCCTGGAGATGAAGGTTTGAGTCCCTGCTCAACCATAGAAACCCACTGGGTGACCTTTGGCAAGTCACACACTCTCAGTCCCTCCAAAATCCACAATAAGTTTGTCTTAAAGTCACTATAAGTCAGAAATTACTTGAAGGTACACAACAATGTGATTTTAACACCTTGACCTGATGAAGAAGCCAGTGATATATTTTGTGCTTTCTAGTTGTCCCAATAACATTATCATTTTGGGCATTTTGGATTTTGTTGTATCCAGCCCTAAAGTGTGCTCCAAATGTCTTGTGTGTCAGTGTCTTGCATTGGCTGGCCAGCCAATCATCTTGTCTGGTTACTTTGTTCTTCTCAGTAAATTTTTCTGTTTATGCTAGCACAGTACGGTTTGATAGTGCTGGGCCTGTGGTTATAAAATAGGAACACTACATTATTTTAAGAATAGTGTAAGAGAATGAGGCTCTAGCCATGATTGAGAAGTCCTCCTTCAGTCATCTTTGCCTGAAAGTATGTATAGTGGTAGCCATCATAGAGAAGACACCGTCACTACTTCTTTTTAACATGGTCAGAGCAAAAAAGCCAGCTTCTGGGGGGGGGGGGGGGGAAGGGGAGAAATAATAGCCTGACAGTAGCAGTATACAATATCAAGCAAATTAAATCAAGGGACAATTTCCAACAATTGTAGACCCAATAAATCAATAATAACATCCATTAGTCCAATGCATTTATCCTACTTGGGAATGACAGCAGGACTCAAATTATAATATCCATGAAGGTCCCTCCCTCTCTCTGATTCTCAGTCTTTATTGCCCTTGAACTAGTATGAGTTACCAGTGTTAATGCTTTAATTTCCACAACTCCCAACTCACATAAAACATAAAACCCTTGAGCAGGCAAAAAAGTAGCCATCCCAGGATGTGCATCATAAAAAACATTGTGTGGGTCACTTTGTTCAAATGTAACGTTACTCCATTGTTTGGAGTATTATTTAAGTTGGCAATGAACAGACTCCATCCAGGAAAATCAGTGTCCCAGTGATGGAAAGATATTTGTGGACAGGGCTTTTTGTGCCTAGGTGCCATAACCTTGTACCTCCTCAGGTAGCTTGCTCTTCTTGGCCACTGCATAGGATGGTGCCGAAGCAAGAATCCATTGCCTGGAGCTTTGTCAATTTTTATATGGGAAATGGATCCAGGATATTTTCCTTTGCTTTGGTCAGCATAATGTCCTTTTATGGTGCTCCAAATTTTTGAAGTCTTGTCTCCTTTTTGCTTTCATTCAGATGAAGCCTTTCTTTCAGGCAATAAGGCCTTCATTCAGTAGTGAAAAACATGAACTTAATTTACTACTATAAATCAGTGCTTTGAATTCTAGCATTTGTTCAAAGTCCTAGAATGCCTCAGCCATGATGACCAATTAAGGGGTTTTTCTTGAGCTCTGGCACTAATTTAACAGCCAACTCTGGTTAATGCTTAGATGGAAAGAACTTGTTGAAGTAGAAGTGGGGCAAGGTGAGCTCAATACTTATTTCTATAGTAGTTTCATACTATTTCTGAATGTGATTACTGTCAGTTTGTTTTAATTTTGCCTTGTAACTGATGCTTATTTCATCATTCTCACTGTCAGGCTGATAGATGTTCTGTCTCCAAGTACTGCAGTTTTCAGATCCCTTGAACATATACATAAGAGTTGGGAGGGGTACCTTCATGCCATTGCCCATGGCTGAGACACCTCTAATGTCACAGATTGTATATTTCCAACTCAAAAGATACTTCAAAGTGTCCATATGCCTACTGCATTTAAGGAAGCCAGAATTTTACCAAAAACACTTTTTATATAAAGTAGAAGCCAGAAACAAACAAGCTTCATAATGGAGAAACCTTCTACCACTCAAGCCTATTTATAGCCTCATTAAGCTTGCAGTCCAAAAGCACAACCGTTCAAATACAGGCAATCCACTTTAGTCCTTTTGTTGCTAAAAACTTAACTCCATGGAATGGTATGAGATCAAACACTTTACTTCCTGTTTCAGGAGATGTTTACTTTTTCATACGAACTTTCTTGGAAAGTCTCTTCACCAAAAATGTACATAAAGATTGCATGGGCCATTGGCCTTGGTTGCGTCAGACATGTGCTTTGCACAGAGCTTGGGAAATTTTCCTCAATCAAGGAAGCAATGGCATTGAATCTGCTAGACCTGAGCAAGATACTTACAGATTGGGAGAGAGTTGCTATAAGTAAAGTCAGCTTGACAGCTGTGAATAGCAAAACTGTGGTAACCATGTGTCCTAATTTACAAATGAATCTTCTGAAGGCCTCCTCTCTTTGAAGAGCTGATCAGTTCAAGTTCTGTTTAGAGTTCAAAAGTAGGTAGAAATAGGGGTTCCAAAGCTAATAATGAATAGTAGTACTTGGAGTAGCAGACACATATATCAAGTGGTAACTGTGGCTTCTCCACTATGGTGTAATATATTTTGTTTCTATTTATATCTATTTCTAAGTTTACATCTATAAATAAAATGAGCATATGAAATCTTATGCGGTTCAGTGTTTTAATTTGTACTGATGTTTCCCCCCTTTTTGGTGGTAGGTAAGCAGGCATCTCTAGGACCACACTAAATGCAGTGGTCTTACTGCCAAATTGGCTTTCCTAAGATTACAGTTAAAGAATCTGCAGCTATGGGTTATTTGGATGTCCAACCCACAAAGTGGGAGAAATTGCCCCAAATAGGTCAACTATCATTTCAGGAGTGATGGATACTTCTGTAACACTCTTCAGTCAAGAACACTTCCAAATGAAGAACATTGATTGAAAATGTAAAAAAAAAAAACCAAAACACACACATCAGAAAATGGCAGTCATTTCCCTTTTCTGGCTCTTTGAGAGGAGAGGAGGAGAGACAGTTGTTGGCCCCTGCCATATTATGTGAAGTTCAATAATGTTATAGCACTATGCCATAATATTCTGTTTAAAATATTTTTCCAGTAAAAGTAACATTGCAGACATTTTGTTGGATGTTACTGGAAACATTATAGGTGTTGATGTCTGGTCATGTTTTGGAAGCAATCACCTAAATGTCATTTCTGGTCTTCTTTTTTGTTCTTTTCCTCCCACCTCTTTGCACAGTCTGCACTGAAAACAAGAGAGAAATTGAGTCAGATCAGCAGATGGACAACTTGTACCTGAAAGCTTTGGAGGGATTTATCACTGTCATCACACAAGATGGAGACATGATCTTTTTGTCAGAGAACATCAGCAAATACATGGGCTTGACGCAGGTAACACATCCTCTATTAATTTCTCAAAGAGCAAGTTGGATTATAATTGCATCCGCTTCTCCCTTTTGGTGGTGTGTTCAACATAATTCAACTAATGCTCCTGTAAATCTGAGAGAGGCATACTGTAGTTGCTGAAATACTTTTCAAATGAAGGGAAAGGTATGTTCATTATCATGGGAGCAAGAAACCTGTTTGGAAACCCTAAAAGAACCAGGCCCTGTGTTATCTTAGAAACTATGAAACTATGTCCATGGTTAGTACTTGGGTGAAAGACAACCAATGAATTTCAGGTGCTGTAAGCTAGGTATTTCAGAGGAAGAAACTGGCAAATTCACCTCTGAATTTTCCTTGTTTAAGAAAACTCTATGAAATTCATGTGATTGCCATAAGTAAACAAGTGACTTGAAGGCATCAGTCTTAGGGACAAACTGAATGAAGAGAGTAGAAAGATCTCTGTTTGCAGCAATGTGATGCAACAAGTAAATATATACTGATGATTAATGTGTACATTGTTGCTCAGTTAATGTGCCATCCATTTTGCCTATACAACCATAACTTTTGGAGGGGATGTCAAAAGGGATTTGCATCACCCTTAAACACACACACTTATTGAAATAGTATTCTTAATGTCACCTTCTGCATAGAGATCCTGAAAAAAAGAAACATTTCCCATATATCCAAAGTACCTCCACAAAGACTATGAAATATGAGAAATATCTAAAAGATAATGGGAAGTTTTGTCATACAGTGTCTTGAGCCTCTGAATGGTATTTGAATGGCAACTTCTTGGGGACAGGACCCATTGAAACATAGGGAATGCAGTGGAAATGGAAGGGGACATTTAGGGATTTTATCTGCTTTAATATAAAGTGCACAGTTCCTATAGGCTTTATACTTAAAGAAAGTAATTGCATGTTTAAACAGTGCACCAAATTTTAATGACATAGCAGTTTAGTCATTGAGGGCTAATAGTAATACGAGATGCTTGGGAGCCACAAAAATTCATAGCCCATGTGTTGCTAAGACCAGGTTTTGGGGAAAATAAGATGCAGATTTGACAGTCTAGAATATTCCTGTATACAGTTATGTTGCAGTATCAGCTGTATTCCAACAGTTCTCATTTTCCCTTTTGATTTTATTTTTGTTTTGTTTTCTTATTGCCAACCAGGTGGAATTGACTGGGCACAGCATTTTTGACTTCACTCACCCGTGTGATCATGAGGAAATTCGAGAAAACCTGAGCTTGAAGAATGGCAAGTAATGTTTTAAAAAGTGGGCTTGAGGCATGGTTCACAAGAGAATGTATCTGCCAAAATGAAGATACAGTGTTTCCTCACTTATCGTAGGGGTTACGTTCCAGGACCATAAGTGAAAATCCATGAAGTAGGGATGCTAGGCTTCTCCTTAGGAAGGAAGTAGAAAGAGGGAGGGAGGAATGAAGGAAGGAAGGGAAGAAGGGAAAAAAGAGGCAGGGGAACATGGCACCGCCACCTTCTCCTCGTGCTACCAATTGGGCTCCTTCTCCGCCCTGCTGCCCGCACCCGACTGAGACCACTGCCACTGTAAATCATTATTTATATAATTTTTATATTATCTTAGTGTTTATTAAAAAACCACGAAACAGCGAGTCCGCGAAAAGCGAACTGCGAAGTAGTGAGGGAACACTGTAATGTGTTTGCTGAAGAAGAAAATATGACAGATATTTCCAATGGAAAGACCTAAAAATGATCTCAAACCTCAGTGAGAAGAAGTGTTTCCTCAAGTTTTAGGGGAGTATGGAACCATGATAGTTAAAATTGCTATAGCAGGTACATCATAAGAGAGATTGAGAGGACCATTCAATGTTTGCATGTTCACCTCTGCACATTTTCCCAGTACAAAGGAAAAATAACAGCTCTGTCAGGAAATTGGTCCTGTTTTGAACTGGATTATATGAGTCTACAGTGCCATATGATCCAGTTCAGATCTGATAATCTGGATTTTATATGACAGTGTAGAAGGGGTCTTAGATACAAACTGACAATATTTCAGTCCTGGCTTAGTGTGCTTCAAAACTCAATTTAGCCTTTAAATATTGTACTTCTTTGCTCAAAAGACCGAACAGGGTACAACATAAAATGTTTGGAAAGTTTATACTATGTGTGTGTTTATGTGTTTCATATTTTGAGAAAATATCTTTAAAAATAAGCAGTATTTTAATTAGGCATTAATGCCAAAACAGAATGGAACAGACATGTGATATTGACATGGATTGAAAACAGATTGATCTGTCCTAATCTGAACTAGGGCTGGAAAACAATTCTGTTCCATTCACATTGGAATAAGTATTTACCATGTCTTCACTTTTGAATATATATACAAACTGGAATGTCATTTAGCCTTTTGTATCCATGTTTCTCTGAAAAGTGCAAACTAATTTTCCTAGCAAAATGCTGCACAGAGAAATGCATCCTAAAACATGAATGTTAGTGGGAGGAAACCACAAAAAATTAGAATACCATGAAAAACAGATTTGGGATTTGTGAGTTTATAGGCAAACCCACATGCTAAAATGAACATGTTTGACCAATCTAAAACCACAGTGGGGGTATATGGGGGTTGAGCACTCTAAAAATAATTTTTTAAAATGTTGTTAGGCTGAGCAAATGGCAATGAGGATGCTTTCACCTTATTGGATAGACAAGAATAAATACTCAACTCAAAGAGGGGTAGTTTTTAAGCAGTACAGCAGCAGTTATATCAAGTCATTTTTTTCCAAGAAAAATCTCATCTGCCTTTTCCTTAGGTCCAGGCTTTGGGAAAAAAAACAAAGAGATGTCCATGGAACGTGACTTCTTCATGAGGATGAAATGCACTGTTACCAACAGAGGCAGAACTGTAAATCTCAAATCTGCCACATGGAAGGCAAGATATTTTTCCCTTGTATTGGTTGGGAGATTTAATATATGGGATAAAATTACTGCTTAATAATATAAATAATCTTTCTCTCTCTTTTGTTTCAGGTTTTGCACTGCACTGGACAAATTAAAGTCTACAATACTTGCCCTCCTCATGCTCTGTGTGGTTATAAGGAGCCTCTCCTGTCCTGCCTTGTATTAATGTGTGAACCTATTCAGCATCCCTCCAATACTGACATCCCACTGGATAGTAAGACCTTCTTGAGCCGTCATAGCATGGACATGAAATTCACCTACTGTGATGACAGGTAAAAGGATCCAACCGACTGCACAGGTGGGGAATGTCTAGCCCTCCAGATGTTCTTGGGTTCTTTATGTAACAGGAGAAACAGTGTTGCATTTCCAGTGTGATAAATTGTGATGCACTTCCTTGTGATTGATTTCTCAAAAAAGTGCCATAACTTTAAGTCTGTGTTTGTGCAACATGGGGCGAAAATGGCAATTCAGATATGGATACAAGCAAAAGAACTGCCCCAGTTTTGAGGGTAACACTGGTTGCATTCCACATGGATGAGCATGTTCTGAATTAATATGAATAAAGTCCCAATGTAAACATGATGGACAAATCTAATTGAATTGAATTTGTCTGGGAATTGCAAAGTTTGTGGTCCTGTCAACACTATCCTGTAGTCCTGTGATGGAGAATCCATTTAGGAATGCTCCAGATTAGAACCAGGATGAAGTTTTGATGTAGATTGTTTCATGGCCTCTGCAAATAACAAAATTAGACAGAGGATTTAGACAAAATGAGACAGAGGATTTTGAGTTTATGAAGTGGACTGTATGGTTCCAGCAAAAAAATCATTAGGAATATAAAATTAAGGGCTAAATCCAGTAAGCCCTAGCCAAAGCAGATGTACTGAAATCAGTGATACTTATAAATGTTGACTAATGAAACCACTTTAGTGGATATATTCTTGCTTTTCACTAACATTATACTTCTAACAGAACAGGAAGCAAGTTAACCCGACCTTTCCAGTTGGGTTAGAGTTCTAATTGAATCTTTCCCATTAGAAAATATTCAGAAATACCATCCCGCAATCTGAAGTAGTAGATTTGATATGGTAGATTGCATGAAATCTACCATACCATTCACTTGCCAGAGGCTTGATCAACAGATGTAAGAGGAAGAGGTGGTATGATAGAGAAGAGAGAACAGATGTCGTGGGTACTGTTTGTGAATGTTCCTCACTTTTCAAATTCCCTTTTCTTTAACATGAACTTGAACCATAATGCCCTTCAAACTGAGGACTACACTCTACTAATCTTTTAGACAGAAAATGAATCTCTACATTAGGACACATGACCACCCTATATTAAAGCAAAGCTGTACAATTTAAAAATGTTTAAATCAAGTGTAGCTGCCCAGAAATATCTTATAACTCAACATGGTAGCAACTATCATAATGGTAATTGTGTGTTGATCTGCCATAACACTCTTTTGTTGCATCTTCAAATTACCAGTTAAAGCAGCATGAGTTTTTAGACTTCATCATGAATTATGGCAGTTTTATTGCCTACAATCGACTACAAAGATATAAACACAAGTTGTCAAGATCTGGTCTAAAGTAGGCCAAAGGTGGATCTGGAGCCAGTTCTGGATCTCGGCATGATTTTCCATAGATTTGCAATTAGTGATGTGCATTCAGGACTTACCTTGTCCCGTTTCGTGTCCCAGCTTTCAGTGGGGGCCCTATTCCATTTTCGTCTGACCTCCGAAAATCAGGAGGTCAGACATTTGTTCTGTTTTGTTTTCTGGGCTGAAAGATCTGTTTTCTTTCAGCCCAAAGCACCCGGGCCTACAGGTGCATCCGGGCCTCACAGGGCCTGCAGCCGATTGATCTGAAAAGCAGGCTTGGAGCCAATACCGGCTCTTGCCTGCCTTTTGTTTTGAGCTGGTTTTTATTCCGGGGACTTGCCATTTTGTGCCATCCAAATGGATGGTATGAAACAGAAATACAAATGGAACAAATACCGCACACATCTCTATTTGCAATGTGTTTCTTACAGTGGTTTAACAATTAGCAGCAATAGAATAACACAAGTATATATGTCATAAATTATACTGCTCTTCCTATCAAATAATTTTGTTTCTTTCATAGTTTATTCTAATATCAGACCAGACTTTCCAATTTACATTGAAAAATATATAGAAATATATCTAAAACTGAAAATAGGGATGTTTATGTGCTCTGAGTTAAGCTCCTACTAAAGTGCTTCATTAGCACCTTTACAATCATTAGTTGAAAAGAAAGGCTAACATTCATCATTGTTTTGAGCCCACCATGTTTTTTGTTAACAAGTCTAGCCGTTGTGCAACTGGGATTGTAGGAAAGATTAGGCAAATGCTCTTATGACTGTGCAAAGACCACTTGTGACCGAGATCAGAACACTTCAAGATTTGGTATGCAAAATATCACATTACGTAAGGTTCCTGTATGTTTGGTGGAGCTGCAAGTTTCCTTCCCAAAACATTCACATATTTCAGAATAGTTCAAGAAATCTGTATGAGCAAAGAATACCAAGCCAAATCTGAGTAGGTATTGGAAGGGAGGAAAAGAAGGGGGAAAATACGTGCTAGATAAGAACTTTCTGTAGAAATACCCAGGCACTCCCAGATCAGGAAGAGATGACAAAAAAAGACAATGATACAAAATAAATTAAATGTATTCATTTTACTAAACAGTGTCAGCAAGAAATGTTGGTTCAGAAATCTTATCTGTTTTGTGCCTTGCTTTCTTGAGATCCCTATATATCAGACAAGACTGCAAGAAAGTGCTTCAATATGATGTAGTCCAGCAGTTGTTGCATGCTGCTTGCTTTTAGTATAATTTCTTGTTGGCTTTTAGAGAGGCAAATATTGATGCCTCTCTACAAGCCAACCGTTGGTTCCTAACCTTTGGTTCTCCAGGTGTTTTGGAGAACCAAAAGAACTTCAGCTCCCACAATTCCTAACAGCCGGCAAGATGGCTAGGATTTCTGGGAGTTGAAGTCCAAAACAACTAGAGAACCACTAGCTTGGGAACCACTAGCTTAGGCAATAAAACACCACACAGGCTCATGGGAGATCTTACTCAAACCCTTCTCCGATTCTACTTTTTTATTATGTTTGTTTGTTCATGCCATTGTATGTTGTTTTGACAACTGACTGTTTTGTATATGCTGGAAACTGCTCTGAGTTCTCTCAAGGAGATGGCGCGGTATATAAATAAAGATTTATTATTATTATTATTATTATTATTATTATTATTATTATTATTACTCATATTCTTCTTATGGTAGCATACATATTTAAAGTTGCTGTAGACTTTCTGTGCATGATTGACAGATCACTATAAATTCTAACTATAAAGATATTATACTTTCTGCTATTTGTCATCTTTAAAATATGTTTTTGCTCTTCTCTGGTCCCTTGCCATGCTAGAATGCATAGTCAGTTTTTCCCAAGCCATTTCCATATAAAATAGCCCCTTTCTCCCAGAAGATACAACACTGAAATTTCTGCTGTAAAATGAATCTTCCTGTTGGATTAATGATGTATCCAGCTGACCCACACTTGCTTGTTAAAGGAGGAATAATCCATTCTGTAAACCTCTGGTGTGGGTGAGACTAAACTTAGGAAGGATTTAAACTGGCTGCTAACAAGTGGCTTTAATTGAGTGCTTAAATTAAGTGGATGCTGAATTCAGATTTTTTAAAAGACTTATACAGGTTCCATTCAGCCAGTCGTGCTATTTAGGATACTGTTGGTCTTCAGTCCACCCTCCCAAAAGAGCGCCAATAGTCATTTATTCCAATGTGACTGAGTGAGCATGCTTTTTCCTATTTTAGGTTTCGAGGAGGGGGTTTTTCTACATACTGAGTTTGCAGGACTTTGAAAGGGCTGTTAATATCAAGTTGTCTTCTATGTCACTCATTCCTAGAATCACCTAGAATAAGTTGATGCTGGCTTGATGGGAATTATCAACAATATTAACTTTTTTTCCTTAAAAGTATTTTTTTTTTTGTTGTAATAGAGAGAGAAAACCTTTGCAACTTTTAGCATTTTCCTGAACCAGTGATGGCTAGATTGAGTAATAGGAAATAGGAAATTTGCCTATCAGGTTGAGATAATGTGACTTGCTCAAGCTCTCTCAGTGCATTTCCATGGCTGAGTCAGAATTTGACCTCCAACCTGGAGTCCCACTGCAGCACTCAAAGCACTACAGCACATTGAGTCATAATATGTAACGTATCATAAAACCAAACATAAACTGAGAAGCTCCAAGATGTATAACATGGGACTATGCTACTAACAACATCTGAGTCTGGATCTGAAACTTCTGGTGTCTTTTCTACTTCTCTTATCTATGCGTGAAACATGTGTTGCTTGAAAGGGACTTGGGCAAAGTGTGCGATGTGACACGGGCAAGACATTTAGCATCACATCTGGTGCTTAAAGCCACATGGAGCTTGCTAATGCAATTTCCATATCTGCTGTCTGCGTACATTAAGGTTTTTGGAAATCATTGGTTTGGAATATCCCATTGGTTTGGAGCAAATTAGCAACCGTGATAGCTGCTTAGTAAGCCATTTTTGCGAAATGTAGGTGGTTCAAAAAGCTAAAAGTCAAATGCCTTTAGCTAATCAATTTCTTACAAGATTATTTACTTTTTATAATGCATTAAATAAATAAGTAAATGATCATGTAACAGATCTCTTTTCTGCCTATCAGGAGCCCAAAAGCTAATGTGTACAATACATAGAAACATTGTTTAAAACCAAATTGAACAATTCAGTTCTGACTGGCAGAAGAAAGTAAAGAGCCAACCTGACTTTTCTTGAAAGAACTGAAGTGCTGCTAAAGGGAACACATACATGTACCATCCTAGGCTTTTGAGAGGATTTACAAAACAAAACAAACAAGGCACATCTCTTATTAAGGAGTAATGCCACCAGAGCTGCTGAACTTTCTGACCGAAAGCTGATCGAATTGGGGAAGCGGGGGGAGCTCGTGCTGTTAGCCCCAGCCTCTGTTAACCTAGCAGTTCAAAAACTTACAAATGTGAGTAGATCAATAAGTACCGCTCAGGTGGGAAAATAATGGTGCTCCATGCAGTCATGCCAGCCACATGACCTTGGAGGTGTCTACAGACAACACTGGTTCTTCAGCCTAGAAATGGAGATGAGCACCAACCCCCAGAGTCACACTCGATTAGATTTAATGTCAGGGGAAAACCTTTACCTTTACTAATGCCACAAAGGTGGTTTGATGAAGAATTAGCTGAAGCACAGGTATGCAAATGATTTCCTCTAGTCATCAAGTGTAGCTATTTTAAAACTTTAATCACTAGTTAATATTTCAATCTCAAATACATAATGTTTATCATTTCATTCTTTTCCCGCATTACCTGATCTTTAAGAGCATAAACACAGTTCCCTGACATTTAGCATCTAAATAGGTTTTAGTACTGTGAGAGCATACTTCTTAGTTGGTTTTGGTTTGAACCATAGGAAACACCACTTCTAATATGCAAGGTAACTTTTAATCCAAGATTATACTGATCCAATTGGACATGACATTTTCACAGGAGACGTATGCGATATAAGAGGTAATTCTGTGGTGTGAACTTTGGTGAAGTTAATGTCATGTTGAGGAGTTGGGTGAAGAATGAAAGAATGTGAAGGGATTAAGATGCTCAGGATTGGCATGAGACCCAGGAATGAATGCACAATGTTGTCTTTCAGCTGCAGGGTGAAATGCATTGTCAGACATCTATAAAGTCTGTCTGAGCTTTTCCTGCTCAAATACCCTGGGTGGTTTCATTTTAATTAATGAGCTTTTCCTAATATTTAGGAATCTCATTCACCATGTACCACTTGATTAGCTTGTGCTACAACTAGAAGTGGGTAAGCACTCTGAAACAGGTTTAATTCCAGTTTTTAGGGAATCTCTAGTTACAGTTTCTGTGATACCGCATCATTGGCCATGCTTGGTAATTTTTCCTATCCCTGGCCTTTACCCTAAAAACATCCTTTTTGCTTGTCAAGCCCCATTGCCATATAATCCAGGTTATCAAAGCAAATAATTCACATTATTTGCTTTAAATTGGATTATATGAGTTTACACTGCCATATGATACAGTTCAAACCAGATAATCTGAATTTTATATGGCAGTGTAGAAGGACTCACAGAAGACGCCTTCCAGATGGTCCATATAACCAACTCTGCCTACTCCAAGCTACCCGTTACTTTGGTAGCTGAGATAGGTACAGAGGTAATTTTTTACTCATTATCTTTTTGGGGAATAAAAGCCACTGGTTATTTTAGCAACTTTTTGTCAGGTGTGAGAAAGTCTCTTAAAACCTTGGAATTTTCATTGCCAAAGGACTTATTTTGTGCAAAATGTATGCTTAGTCGTTTTGCACAGAAAGCAGCATTTTCGATGCAAAACAGGATGTTTTCTATGGAAATCACCTATGTATGAATTTTGCACAGGGTAATGCTGTAACTGCAGTGTTTTCTGCACAGTAAACAACATTTTCTCTGACCGCAAAATGCTGTTTCTTGTGAAAAACAACCACATGGAAATTTTGTACATGGTAGGTGTGAAGATTTTCATGAGTCCAGAGTTTCTCAAAATTCAAAAAACACTTTTTTGACCATTTAAAAATATTTTTGAATATTCTCCCCATCCTGAGTAGAAAATACTACTGTATAAATAGTGTAGAAATAGGATTCATCAACCCATTGATTGCTATTGTCAGAATGGAGTGAATCATGCATAATACTAATAGTTGTGGTTATTATTATTATTATTATTATTATTATTATTATTATTATTATTAACAAACTCTCTTTGTGGTTCAAGGAGTGGTACAACTGATGCTTCAAATATCTTGTTGCAATCCTACCGATGATCCATTTTATACGCCTCCAGGTTTTGCCAAGGCAGAATATCTGTGTTTTGAGACCCAAACCTCATATTATCATGGCTAATTAGTCCCTTAAGTCTGAATCTTGAAAACAGCAGGTACAACATGAATCTTTTCGGAAACAAGGGTCTGATTTCTTGCTTTTTTTCTGCTGTACTTTTAATTTGCCTCTTTATTTGAAAAAAATAAAATTTGTGTGAAATGGATAGGGAGGAGGAAGAGCCAGACTGTTCCAATGTTGCACAGAAGTCAGCATCCTTGTGAGAATAGAGTGTTGCCATCATTAGTGATAATGGCAATTACGTGCTTGGAGGCAGAGGAGGCTGTGTGTGTTTGTTCTAGGGTTGTATTTCCTGGCTGTGGAAGGTTAATGTCAACTGGGAATGATGCCGTTCAAAGGGGGTTGCGGTTGGACGTGGGGGGAGACACGTGCATCGTAGCCTCTTGGCTTTGTAGGGTTTTTTCATCATTTTTTTAAAAAAGTGTCATCCAATTACGTTATACAGCAGACGATACAAGATGAACTCTTGGCTTAGATATGATCGAAACTACACAAAATGTAACAAGGTTATCCTGAAATGCTGAGAAAGAGGAGTGAGAAAAAAAGAAGTCTCTGTCTTAAAAGCAACGAACAGCAGTCATTTGGATATAGTAGATTTTATTATAGATTTAATTGATTTTTTAAAAAGTCTTCTTTGCAGTCAGTACATTGGTAAACAACTGTGTTTTTCCGGCCCAAATCTTCACAGCACTATTTGTTTGTAACCAGCACTTGTACATTGGTGACGTTAATAGCAAAGTCACTGTGTGAAAATCTTCATGGAATTTAGCTTAGGAAACATTATTGCATAAGTACAGCAGCTGACTCTCAAAGGGCAGGGAGACCCACTTTTAATATCTGGCCTACTATTTGTTTAAAATGTTCTCTTAATAAGGGAAATACCAAAAGCTGTGAGCTCATTCTTAGCAACCATTTCCTTTTTTTAAAAAAAATTAAATTCTTAACATAAGAAAAGGCACAATTAAATGTACAATAACACTTTTGCATACATAAACACAGATATAGCTAACTGCAATTGCATATCAAACTACACAGCATATATCTCTATTCTAATTACATATAACTCTAAACTACATGAATAAGGTGACACAGCAGGTTAAACTGCTAAGCTGCAGAACTTGCAGACTGGAAGGTCAGCAGTTCAAATCCATGGGACAGGGTGAGCTCCCGCTGTTTGCCCCAGCTTCTGCCAACTTAGCAATTCAAAAACATGAAAATGTGAGTAAATCAATAGATACCACTTCAGCGGGAAGATAACGGTGCTCCATGCAGTCTTGCTGGCCAGCTTAGAAATTTAGATGAGCGCTAACCCCCAAAGTTGGACTCGACTAGACTTAATGTCAAGGGGAAACCTTTACCTATATACATGAATTGATTTTGAAAGTGGATTTCTTGCTTCCTTTTTTCGGTTTCTTTATAATTTAGTATTTTCCTTCCAACTTATGTCCCGCCATTAGTTTACTTTTGCTTATTTTAACATTAACAAATAAATATCTCAACGATTTATATTTCCAAACCTATACATAACACCTTTCCCTTTCCCTCACATATATATTGGTAAAAAGGTTTCAATTCTTCCAAGACACTAATCCCTCAACAGCATCATAAACCTGTCCATTTCTATTATTCCCCACATCTTTACTATACAGTCTTCTACAGTAGATATCTCTGTGACTTTCCATTTTTGAGCATATGAAATTCTTGCTGCTGTTACCATGTACTACAGTATTCTTTCATGTTTCTTTTTATTTGATTGTACAACAGTCCTTGTAATGTAAGTTCTGGCTTGAAGTTGATTCTTGTTTTAAGTTCCTGGATTACCCCATGAATTTGTCTCCACAATGTCTCCTTTTTGCAGGTCCATCTCATATAGTTGTAGGAGTCTTCATAGACTTTACATTTCCAACACTATTATTTGCAACTTTACACATTTTTGACAAGTGAAAGACCTGTGGTCTAAGCATCGAATAAATCTTGACTTGACTTGATATAAGCTCATACATTTTTTATATGAGCGGTCAGGGGTGTTAAATGCCAGCTGAACATCATTTTATAGAAATTCTCTTTATTATTTTTCATTGTCTTTTTAAAAGAAGAGAAGAAAATAAAAACATTGGGTATTTATTTATTTATTTACTGTATTTATATACCACTTTTCTCACCCCAGGGGGGACCTAAAGCAGTTTACAACATAATAATGGCAAAATTCAGTGCCTAACATATATATAAAACCAAATCATAAAATCTAAACTAGAAACATAACTATGCAATAAAATCAATAAGACTATTAAACTTAAGATATAAACAACATTTAGATATGGAAACATAGAATTAAAAAGTTAATCTACCAGAAAAAGGAAGATACATGACAGAAAGTTAGATTCTATTTCTTTTAGATTATGAAGACGACAGTAGAGACAGAGCAGGAAGTGTTTATAGGGCCCTTTATTTTCCATTTCCTAATTTTTCTATCCTCGCTTCAATATATTTTATGCCCACTTTTCTTTTCTTTGGTTTTAGATTAAGTAAGAAATGTCTTTCTTTCTTTTCCCTTCCTCTTTTTCTTCTTTTTAACATCATAAAAACCTTTTCTGTATTAGATAACTATGGAAGAAGACAATAATATAAGATGCTAGAAATGTCTTGCTTTATATCCATTCTTATGCCCTCCTCCACTCCTCATATTTTATCAATTAAAATTATATTGTAAAAAAAAAAGTATTTGATCATGCAAATTTAAGTCCCTTCTGCTACATTTTTCAAATGGGACTATTCTTAAGTTAACAATGAGTATTTCTGATAAATAGCATTCGAAAATAAATACTCAGCTGATGGTGGGTACATATGCAAGTTATAAATTAAAATGCTAAACAAGCAGGGAAAAGTATGTAGCAGAAATAAAAGACAAAGAATGATACAGTACTTACCATAAAAAATTCCTCTTCTACTATTGAGTTTTACTATAGGTAATAGTATTGCATCACAAAAGGTATGATAATAGCAGCTTAAAGAGCTGGGCATGTTTGGCCTGCAGAAGAGAAGGCTGAGAGGAGACATGATAGCCATGTATCAAGATGTGAGGGGAAGTCATAGGGAGGAGGGAGTAAGCTTGTTTTCTGCTGCCCTGGAGACTAGGATGCGGAACAACGGCTTCAAATTACAGGAGAGGAGATTCCACCTGAACATTAGGAAGAACTTCCTCACTGTGCGAGTTGTTCAGCAGTGGAACTCTCTGCCCCAGAGTGTAGAGGAGGCTCCTTCTTTGGAGGCTTTTAAGCAGAGGCTGGATGGCCATCTGTTGGGGGTGCTTTGAATGCGATTTTCCTGCTTCTTGGCAGGGGATTGGACTGTATGGCCCACAAGGTCTCTTCCAGCTCTATGATTATATCATTCTATATCACTTCTAAAAGGATTTTACTTTGTTATTGGGAAAAGGAATTAATTGTAAATAACCAGCTGTTACCAGTCAATTCTGACATCAGTGCAATCCCCTCATCTATAAACTCCACCTTTTCGGAGCTCACTATGTCCATTTCTATTGTTGCCTTGTGGTTGCATGATATTTCAGGCACAACATATTCCTACTGTTAAGTTCAGCTTCCAAATCTGTCAAAACATTATTGAGCTATAGTAAGCAGTATCTGTTTTATGTGAAATGTAGAATAGAATTCCGCCTAGTTTAAAGATGCATGTACTTTGGTTACTCAATACTTGATAGGTGAGGAATAAAAATGTATTATGCCAAAGGTGATAAGAAAGTGCTGACATGTCAAGTTAGTGATTCGTGTATTAAATCCAGTGTTTGATGCACCAGTCATCCAGCAATGAAATGATGATGATGATGATGATGATGTTTCTTACCTGCCTCTCCTTGTGGCTTGAGTCAGGTTATAATATAGCTAAAAACATATAAACATAAAAACATTATAAAATACACATATTAATTCATATTTCTACTAATACTTATATTAAAATACATAGAACAAAGATTAAAATATAGTAAACACAAGAGGTGATTTTAAAATTCATGATTAAAACTTTTTCTTTTACTTATATATTAGAAATGAGTTATTAATGTCTGAGATTCTGTGCTTAAGTATACAAAGATATGTAAGAGGTCACATTCCAACTTTACATCTGCCAATTTAATGTTGAGACCAACATGGTGGTTGTAGATTATGGAAGTTGTAGACAAATGAACTAGGAGGCATCAGGTTGAGGGAAGACTGCTCGACAAATAACAAGAAGCTCAGTATTTACGAAAACTCAAAAGACAAAAGGGATTGTGGCATATCTGACTAAACATTTCAAGTGATGGCCATTTAGACCAAACAATAGAATTGTACTGCATCTAGTTGCTGAGATACTTAGAGACAGTGGACGGTTCTGGATGTGACTAGCTATATCTGACACACACATTGGCCACCTTTATTCCTAATATCACAAATAACTGGGGAGGTTTTTTTGGTAAATTAGTTTTTATTTAACTTGAGGAAATGAAACAATATGAAATGAAAGGTGTGATGAACATTCAAAATCCAGCATCTAATGAAAACCCTTTTCTCTCTAAAAACCAAGGATAACTGAATTAGTGGGATATCATCCTGATGAGCTGCTTGGCCGATCCGCATATGAATTCTACCATGCACTGGACTCTGAGAATATGACGAAAAGCCATCAGAACTGTAAGTCATACTCAAAGGCACTACAGTGTTCCCTCCCTACTTTGTGGTTTGCTTTTTGCTCCCTCACTGCTTCGCAGTTTTTTCTGAGAGGTGCACATGCGCAGAAGATGCCCGTTTCCCTTTTGCGCATGCGCCCTCCCTCTCGTTGCCGTCCAGCCGGGCCACTCTGGATGCTGGCGAGAGGGAGGCGCATGCACAAAAGGGAAACTGGCAGGCACCGGAAAAGAAGAAGCGCAGGAAGAAGGCTTGCAAAGGGGAGAAAGGTCACCTAACTACTAATATAATGTGTAAATATTGAAATAAATACAGTGCTCCTACTTCGCGGAATTTCACTTATTGCAGGTGGTCCTGGAATGTAACCCCCGCAATAAGTAAGGGAACACTGTACTTATTTGGCATAGTGTTGTAAAGAGTATTTCTAACCTTTCATGTCTTCAGAGAGATTTTCTTGACACTTGAAAAATCTAATTCAGAAGCTCAGTGACCACTTTGAGAATGTTTATGTTCAAGGACCTTTTTAGTGAAGAAATTTGCTAGGCGATTGCTTGTCAGATCTTAGAGCTGCATTATTGCAAGATAAGAAGAAGGAGTTTATGACCCTATCCAACAGTGATTATCTATGAAGGGCCCTGCAAGTTTTACAAAACTTCATAGAAACTGAATAGCCAACATTTGATGAGGCTATTTTAAAAATATGTGGTGTAAGGAACCCAAATGAATAAAGCAATTCATACCAACTGGATCATTTTGTGGCCAGGGTAGACTAATGGTGCGCTGGGATTTGTGGGATCCTTGTTCTAGCTCCCATCACACTATAAAAAGGTAGTGGCCTGACCTACTTCATAGGATCGTTGTGAAGATAATATACAGGGAAAGAAGCCATGTGTAACACCTTATGGTACTTGGAAGACCCTTGAAATGAGAAGCATATGGCAACTCCATTATTTTAGGCTGGCAGATCCAGTCTGGATTTTATGGGAGCCATTTCAAGTTTTATAGGAACTATCCAAATCTAAACTATTTTGGAAGTATGGTTCAGTGCTTTGGGTAGCTCCTATATGTATTACCAACCTGAAACTTATTTCCAACTTATGTTGACTTGGTCTAGAATATAAATGCATCAAATAAATACATACTGCAAATAAGTAAATATATATGTTAAAGCAGATAAACGGGCAAAAGAATAATCAGATATGAAGGAAATGTCACATTTGAGTCTCACAAATTCAGACAGGACAGAAAAGACTTTAAAAACAGGCACTGGTCTATTTTTGCTTCCATTCTTTCCCCCCTCAGTCTGCCCTCTCAGTTCCTTTTCTATTGTTTGTCACCTTAACATGTTGCACATTGTCTAAAAATAGCTGCTAATCTCTTTGTGGCTGTGTATTGTCACCCAGCAGAATGGCCAAATGCTGTACAACCCACATCCTCACCCCGTTCAGTGTCTTCATTTGTACCAAACAGGGTAAACTGTAGAAAAAGATTTTATGCTCCCCAGAAGATGTTTTACTGCAGAGCAATAAGGGGATAAAGCCCATGTGATATACTTCGCCAGGGAGTTAGCATGTTACAGTGGGTTGAGTGTTGGAGAATGACTCCGGCAACCAGAGCTCAGTTCTCTGCTTAGTGATGGAAACTCATTGGGAGACCTGGAGAGCGTCACACATTCTCAGCTCCAGAAAAACCCTGAGAGGTCACCATACATTGGAAATGACTTGAAGGCACACAACAGCAACAACAAATATTTGGCAGTCTTTCAGACATTTTTTTTTTTTGCTTACAATTCTTTACAAGTTCTAGCTAGCATATAGTGAGCGGGTTAAGCATTATGGAGTTTATAGCCCAAAACTGAAGGACACCAAAGAAGGGAAGAGTGCTTTCCAACTTTTAGAAAGGGGACTCTACACACTTGGTGCACTTGTTGTGATTATCTTCTAAAACAAGCAAAATGCACTCCTAGACATTATTCATTATTGGTATGTCATTAGGGAAGGAAAGTTGCAACAGCATGGTAGCCTTAATATAGCAATGTGTCCCATAGCTTTTATAGAATCATAGAGTCGGAAGATACCATAAGACCCATCCACTTCAGCTTGTGTTTAAGTCCCCACAAGTGCCTCCAAACCAGGGTTTTCCCGGGGGGGGGGAGTGTCTACATGCCATCCCGAAGCTCCACCCAAAACCCCCTAGAAATAAAATAAAACTTATCAGGCCATCATTACATCTCTCCTCATGCTCTCCTGGTGCAAGGAAATGACGCACCAGTAGACAGGACGAAGGCGGCATTGTCCCACCTCCTGGCACGTCATTTCTTTCCATCAGGAGAACATGAGGAGGGATGTAATGGTGGCCCAGTAAGTTTTATTTTATTTCTAGGGGTTATTTTGGAGCCCCCGGTGGCACAGTGGGTTAAACCACTGAGCTGCCGAACTTGCTGACCGGAAGGTTGGCAGTTTGAATCTGGGGAGCAGAGTGTTAGCCCCAGCTTCTGCCAACCTAGCAGTTCAAAAACATGCAAATGTGAGTAGCTCAATAGGTACCGCTCCAGCAGGAAGGTAACGGTGTTCCATGCAATCATGTAGGCTGCTCTTTGGCTTAGAAATGGAGATGAGCACCAATGCCCAGGGTTGGATATGACTAGACTTAATGTCAGGGGAAAACCTTTACCTTAGGGGTTATTTTGGAGCTTAGGGGAGGGGGTGGGTGCCATTCCGCACCTTTGGCATCCCGAGCCCAAAAGCTGTGCAATGGCAATGGGGACTCACCCCCGTGTTGTCACAGAACTACCCAGTAGTGAGTCCCCACAGGCTCAATACCTCATTAGACCCAGGCCTATCAGGAAGTGAAACCCTGGTTTGATCCTCATTAATTTGGTTTTACTGGCGGCGGCGTTTGGACGCCTCCAGTAAAACCAAGACAGGTACCGGTTTTGGGGCCTATCTGGTTGTGCCGTAAAATGTTTACACATACAACTTCTGTTCTTACAGCCAAGTTTGAGTTTGCTTCAATATTGAACTCTTGTTTTGTTGTCTTGTCTGTTGACTCATGGCATTGTTCTAAAATAAGCTACAGTATTGTTTGTATCTTTTGGCTTCAAATTTTAAAATTCTATACAGTTTGTAAGATTTAATTGGTAAGTCATCAGATGCTAGAAAAGGATTAAATCTGACAGAGTTGGCATGCGTTAATGCTTGTAACCATGGAGTGAGAGAGAGATTATGTCTTTGTCTTACTGCTTAACATGTTCTGATAATGTGCTATAGAATTATTATATTAAGCAATTAATTATGTTCCATAATTAATGTTCTAGTATAATTCCCAGACCTTGGAAAGCTCTACACCTGCAAGAGTCATCCAGATCTGCTCCTGTTCTCACTAAATCCTGCTATTCATCTCAATGAAAAGCCAATTGAATGACTTTACTGAACATTTTGATCAATATGTTAAAATTTTAAAGCATTTAAAGCTGACATTTTAAATATATAGGCTGTGTTGCATATATAACATTCACTTTGGGGGCATGTTAAATCAGAAGATCCCAAACATCCCATCCAGATTTGGTGAAAATCCATCCAACCATTTTTGTGAATTGTGTTAGCAAACAGAAACTGAATTTTATTTATTCACAAAGAGTAGTTTATTTGGATGGCCAATCAGGCGAGGCATGCTCTCTCAAAAGTAGTTGAGACTGATGCACAATATGGGCAACAACTGAGCATATTAAAAGATAGATATTAGAGTTGGGCCCAAATCCTGTTTCATCTGTTTCTTTTGTGGTTTTATACCATTCCATCCATTCGGATATATCCACTTGATGCTCATAGGCTCTGCCTGTTGGGCCTGCTCGGCCTACAAGCCATTGAGCGCTTAATGCTTGTAGGCCCAGCAGGCAAGACCTACAGCTGAGCGCTCGATGCTTGTAGGCCCAGCAGGCAGGGCCTACAGCCGAGCACCGGGCCCACTTGGATGCAGGTCCTGGTGCTTTGCTGCCCAAGGCCAAAAAAATCTTTGGGTTTTTTTTTTTTGGACCTTGGACAGAAAAGCTTATTTATATAGGCACCTATTTCCATAAGCGGTGGACAGAAATGGAAATGGGACCATACGAATGGTACAAATAGAAACGGGTAGTGATTCCATACAAATGCACACCTCTAGTAGATACTGGTCCTCTAAAGGAGCTGAAAATTAATGATCATTAATGATGGTTAATCATTGTCCCCAAAATGCTGGGTACACATATAAACTAGCATATGCAAATATTATGCAAAGCAACATCCCCCTTTGCTCTCTTCTAATTATGCATTTCTTTTTTTCACAATATAAGTGTCTCATTCTGTAGCTGATCCAAATGTTGATACCTGTTTTCTTATAACATCAGTCTCTCCCAATACAACTTTGAAAGAAGGGTGCAATCACTCTTTGTTAGAACATAACATAATGTGATTTATTGTTCTTTTTAAAACAGATGAAGGTAGCAAAAAGCTTTGGTAATTTAACAGGCAACTCTCATTATGACTCTTTATTGATAAGTTGATTATTAGGAAGTCAATGTAATAGTAATTCACAGACACTCCAGAATCCATTTGCTCAAATGATCTTAAGACAGGACCTTTGATCTCCTGCCCTCCTGTTTCTGCATGCAAGTAATCTGGTAATCAAAAGATAATCTTCTACAATAAATTAGAGTGGGATAATGACTGTTTTAAAATCTTTTTGTGGCAGCAATAGAGAGATACTGAGGAGGACAGTAAATACAAGACAATCACAGAAGTATCTTGGAGATTGTGCATAAGTCAAAGACATAACACAGTCATTTCTGGGTGCTAGAAAAGCTGTGTTCCAGCTCAATGTTTCGTTATCAGTGTGATAAGCTAAGGGACTTGTATAAGGCAAACCAAAATATTAGCTAGAAAATGTGAACAAATGGTTGGTGAATATGGAAAGTAACTTTAGATTAAGAAGTTTTTGAATCAAGCCTCAGAGATTTTGAAGTAAATGATTCATATGAATTGAAGTACAGGATTCAAATGTTTTACAATTTTAACAGTAATTTCCACAACTACTATCCCATTTGATTAACCTAATCCATGACAGTCCATATATTAAAAATATTCTATTTTAAAATAGGTACCAAAATGTTATATAAATTGATGTTAGGCCTTGATACATCATTAAGTTCAAAACCTGAGATATATATTGTTTCTGTATTTTCTGTTAACGCTGACTGTTTCATCCCTTACTTTCATCCCACTTTTAGCTAATGGTTAAACCCTTGTGCTGGCAGAACTGTTGACCGAAAGGTCAGGGGTTCGAATATGGGGATCCGGGTGAGCTCCTGTCAGCTCCAGCTTCCCATGCGGGAATATAAGAGAAGCCTCCCACAGGATGGTGAAACATCTGGGCATTCCCTGGGTAACATCCTTGCAGATGGCCAATTCTCTCACACCAGAAGTGACTTGCAGTTTCTCAAGTCACTCCTGACACAAAAAAGCGAATGCAATCCACTTGCACCTATCCAGCCACTTAAACACAGTATTGTTATTTCAACTCCAGCAGCTCCAATCAGAATTGAGATTTGATCTCTATGTGGCAGTTCTATGATTTCCCTATAAAAATAACAATATTGATAAAGATTTTGAGAAAATGATATTTTGTCAAATATCTGGAAGTAGGTAAATCAAAATAGTTTAGAATTTTGTTCCAAAATCCGTAACTATAGAGGAATTTTTTCCCAAAGTTTTTACAGCACTGCTCCATCTTCAGCAGTTTTATGAGATGGCATTATTAATTCTGCCCAGTTTGGTAGGTGTTAAATGGTACTTTTTAGCTGTTTTAATTAGGAGTCCTTTCAAAGGAGCAGAAATTGATGTATATATTGAGGTTATAAAAATTCAATTCAATTTTTTTAAAAATTTTGATTTTTCCAATGAACTTTGCTTATTTTTGTGTACCAAATAAATTCTCTGTGATGGCTTTATAAATGTTCAAAATTAATCCTGCAATTCTGAGCAAATTAGTCACTCATTCGCTTTATATGTAGTTAAAGCTCTTGCTTTAAACCCTTGCAGACCACAGCAGGGGAGAGGAGTCAACACTCTTATGTCTGATCTAAGATAACAGAGATTTTCTTCCGCCACTCCTTTTAGAAAAGATGAGGGAACTTCAGAGCCTGAGGCCAAATCTGACAATTGGTGTCCAAATTTGACCATCTGAAGTTCCCCAGATAGCTACTTCCCCATTGTCAAATGGTTTTGCAGCTCTTGTAGAAGATTGGAATGCCTTTGGTATGACTTAGTATAGAGGCAGTAATTGCTTTAAAATTATACATTTGGCGCTTTTGCTTTTGACCTTGTTCATCTGTGGAATGTGGCCCTCAACTTCTCTGACATTGAATTTGTCCCTTGGACTGAAGGAGTTTTCTTACTCTTACCCTAAAATGACTAGGTGTGCAAAGTTAGTTTCTGCAGAACCTTCTCCCACAAACAATCCCAGGCAAATAGAGAAGGGAAAACAGATCCACAGGGAAACTAAAGGGGTGAGGAACCCTGCCTACTTTCATACTGGATCTGCCATACAGTTAATGCATATATTTATTGCTGTATATTCTCTGTGATATAACGTATCCTAAATTCTACATGCAAACTGGAACAAGAACATAATCCTGTGATTGTGATTATGATGTCCTTTTGCTTACTATCTCTTACTCTGAATAACTTGTCCTGTCCTTTGTATTACTTTGCTTGATTCTGGTTTTCCTACATATTAAGGAGGAGCAAGTAGCTATGTAGTCCCCTGAAACACCATTCCAGATCACTAGAAATGATCTCAGTTCAGCATGCATTGCCTCAGCACCTGCAAGTATATCTGTTAAAGCTAGAAATCATTTTTTTTAAATTATAATTTATTGGAAATGTTATGTGTGCATTTTGTACTTTTGCATGCTCTCAGAACTATGTCTGTTGCCCTAGTGGTATTTTTGGAGGAAAAATGGCAGAGGAGTGGCCACGTGGCTCTATTGCCACAAAAATTAAGCAGGAGTCTTATGGAACCTTCAAAACTAACATACCTATTGCAAGACAACTTTCTCCTATTCCTTTGAAATGCTGAAGCTTTGGCCCATGGAAAATGCTATTTGTGTCAGCCTTGTTTAATGCATGCTGTTTGGGTCAATATTTACGTACAGTTGCTCCTGTTTGTTATGTTTCCCTAATCTGCAGTGTGTGCAAAAGGTCAAGTCGTCACTGGACAGTACCGCATGCTTGCGAAGCATGGTGGATATGTGTGGCTGGAGACTCAAGGAACAGTCATTTACAATACACGCAACCTGCAGCCTCAGTGTATCATCTGTGTCAACTATGTTCTGAGGTAAAACAGCTGGAATTCTACAAGACTGTTTGTTGAATGAGGATTGCCATAGCAAAGAGATAATCCAGCATTCTTGTGTAATTCCCGAGAATCCATTCCTAGTTGTGTGATTTCTCCTTGGAGTTTGGCATATAGGCTTCTCAAAATACAGACCTCTTTAAGTCAAGGATAAATACATTGTGATCCCTCAGATGTTTTTGAACTACAACCAGCATAGCCCTTGGTCAGGAATTATGGGGAATTTTGAGCCAAGAGGATCGGATCACCACTCTTACTTTAGCTTTTCACCAATTATCTACAGTTCCCAGAAGAATGTGGAAATCTTTTCTTGAATGTGACCATTTGATAGAAAAAGATCATAAATAATGCTTTGTAGCTCTAGACAAGTGCATAGATTTGAGTTTAATCTTTTTTATTGTGATTATAAAGTTCCATTCTGTTAATCTAGTAAATAAACCAACTAAAACAGAGTTTAATGCAACACAATTTCTGTTTATTCAAAGAGAAGCAGTGGTGTTCTGATTGCCAAACATTCCAAGTCAGATACTACCGTGTTTCCCCCAAAATAAGACACTATCTTACATTTATTTTTCCTCAAGAAGTCAAACTATGGTTTATTTTCAGGGGATGTCTTATTTTTATTAAGTATGGTATAACACTTATTCAAATATAGTTAAGTCATCTTCTGGAACATCGTCATAACTCTCCAACCCCGGAATTCGATCTTGAATTTCTTGTGACTCCATTTCCTTTAGCACCATTGGCCCCTATCTTTCATTTCAAGCATTAAATGAGCAGCTCTTATCTATGTAACCTGCTCGGAGTGCAGTGGCAACAACACCGTCAGTGACTTTATCCCTTCTTGATGGGGCTTTCCGCACCTCTCCAGTCACCTCCAAGACAGCAGCTGTCACGATGGGGCAGATGAGAAGGGCTGCCTGTCTTCTTGACCTCTCCGCACCAGTACACTGCAAAGCCAGGCCTATCACTATGTCTTGTTTTCAGGGTATGGCTTATATTGCACAAATGCTTAGAAATCCTGCTATGGTCTTATTTTCGGGGAAACATGATAGTTTGGTTTTTTTAAAAAAAAAATCTCTTTAACCAATTACAGTTGCCTTTTTACATTTGTGAGTTTGACTATTGCAGATTTGATTATTCATGAGTTTGATTTAAATGGGAGGCAGCCGGCTACTGGCCAGCTGCCTCCATTTAAACTCTAGGTCCTCCAATGTGTTTCTGTGGTCACCTTCTGGTGGACCACAAAGCTGTGCTGGAGGACTTAGCATTTCCTTATGAAGCGGTCTCTCAGTTAAACAAAACAATGGTTTTTAAATTTGTATTTTTCACTGCGCATTATGTGCTACTTACCCCAGTGAAGTGGAGGGCTGACTCTAACTGCTAATTTATTAATTCAAGAATGATTTCTATTTAAATAATCTAAAGCACCTAATTTTTCTATTTAGTGAAATCGAGAACAATGATATCGTGTTCTCCATGGATCAAACAGAATCACTGTTCAAGCCTCGCATGATGGCAATGAATTCAGTGTATGACAATGGTATCCCAGTGACAGATAAGAGTGATTTCTTGTTCACCAAACTGAAGGAAGAACCAGAAGAACTTGCGCAGTTGGCACCAACACCAGGAGATGCTATTATATCTCTTGACTTTGGTTAGTAGCTTTCTTTTACTTTTTCCCCATTTGTTGGGGAAGGTTGCATAATAGTTCACTAGTAGTATGTTGCTAGACTAATACATCATCCGTAAACTGTGAATGTACCAAATTAGGCTTTAGCCATCTCTATAGAGTATACACAAAATATTGCCACTCTAATCATGGGCAGTGGTGAAAGATTTGGAGAGCTGCCATTCCCCATCCCTCATTTAGATTATGATCTAAATGCTTGAAGAGTCAGCAAATCTGTGAACATTCAGACACCCAGGCTAGGCAATTGCATATGAGTCAGTATAATTTGATGGTGTCTGGCCACAGGAACATGTCAATTGCATCTGCACATAGGCTCATAGTCTCTCCTATGTTGCTATCTTCAAGATCCAATGTCATTCATATTCTTTACATTTTTAGCCACACACAAAGGTCTTGTCTGACTCACCTTTGCATAGAGTACAAGTCCTCCGATCTGCTGTGTGGAGGGAGTTATGTTTAGTGTTTGCCTAGGTGAATCACCATGAGGCAGGGCTGGACACTAGGCTACCCTGAGCTTCCAAGACCATTTTTATGTTGCTGCGATTTGCTGATGCCAAAATGTTGCTTGTGGCAATAAAATATGGAAGCAGTTGTGCACAAAGCTCTTTTTCACATTCCATTTCCTTTCAAAGGTAGGATTTTATTGAATGGAGGTTGTGAACTGGCACAATAGCAGAAATATCACTTCCGATGGTCCTACTACTGTGTTGCTAGACTGCCACTTTCCCGCAATGAAGTTGTCAGGAGCTACTGGCCGGCTGCCTTTCATCATAATGACCGGCTATATTGCACACTTTACCCATCAATAGCCCCTGATTACTCCACAGTTCTGGGACTTACCTCTGTACAATAAAGTCCAAGGGCTTTGTGGTTTCTTTGGTAGCATCCATTCCTCCACACTGAGGAAAACATATTGGGTGGTGTTTCCTTCCTCTATCACCTTAAAAAATTAAACAAAACAAAACTAAATGGGAGCAGCACAGCAGGAGGGGAGGGGAGTTTGTCCTCCATCCAAAAGTGCAGCTTCACACTGCTGAGGCAACATAATTGTTCAGTGCCAGCAGCTGTGCAATGTTACCCATCATCATGATAGTTATGTTGCAGAATGCTGTAGAACAGCCCCTTGTCTGTAACTGACAGTAATCCATGAACAAGGAACATACTCCAGTTACTGCACTGCAATTGCTATACTTGCTACCAAATTCGGAGTCCATTGTGATTATTACAATAACTTTAATAGTAACCATAGCAGTAAGCTCTGTAGCAGTGTGGCTGCTAATGGGTTAGCAAGACACTAATATGCCCTCCTTTCCCTGGAAGTTGTCAAGGCCTACCACGAGGAGAGAAGTTGTGGAGAAAATTATTTCTTCACAGTAACTTTGATGGTACTTTCTCCAGGCATGTGTCAGCAGAAAATAAAACCAAAATGTATCTTCCTTTCCACAGATGTGGGAAAGTCCCTCTTCCACCAAATTAAGGATGATTAACACTAGTATGTGAGAGTTCTTTGAGTAATGATGACCTCAAGATTAAACAAGAAGCCTGAGTGATAACTTGATCAGTCTTAACTTCTGTTTACTAACACTTAGACATGTGCTGCTTCTCTATGTGAAAGTCTCATTGCAATCAATTTCACCCTTGTTGAACAAAAAAGGCCATGATACCCAATCCTCCATTTTCCTTTTGTTTACAAAAATGTCTCAGGATTGCGGACTTCATATATGAGCTGACCTTGTTTATCTCAATTTCAGGGACACAGAAGTTTGAGGAAATCTCTACCTACAACAAAGCTGTGATGACCCCAAACAAGCCGTGGCCTCCTGAAGCAAAGAGCCAGGCACCTCAGGCGGAAAAGCTGAGTGTGCCGTCATTTACCTTGCCCCAGGTTGCACCTGGCAGTACCACCCCCAGCGCAAGCAGCAACAGCAGCTGTTCCACTGTAAGAAAGGCCTTTGCGTTGAAGGTTGACCATGTTGTTCCCATTTGCTGGCCTCCAGTGAAAACACATCCTGTGCATTGGAGCATGTGTGATATTTAAAAGGAGTCATTAATTCCAGAAGAGTAGCTGCATTAAGTACTGTTTCGGCCAAAACCAACAACAAATGCCAACAACAATTGGGATTTGGCTTGGCAAGATCTTGCTATTCAAGGACACAAAGTGGGTAGTGAGAGATTTGGGCCAGAATGGCCATCATTTTGAGTCTGGAGTACTAGATATCCCCTGGCCAAGCTGCTATGGCAGAAGTGAAACTCATTTTCATCAAGGGCCAATCCACCTAATGATTGCCTTTAAAGGGCCATGAATCTGTGGAAACAGGATGCCATAATGTTTTACATGGTGGTCACTGCGCTTTAGTTTTTACCCAGTTTGGATCCCCAGATTTCATTGAATGACAACTTCCCTCATTTTTTATTATCCACTATGGAAACTGGGGATAATAGGAATTGCAACCCAACTGCGCATGGGGCTCCGAGCCTTATATCTAAAGTCAAACTCCACTATCCTGACTAAGCAGAACAAACCAAAATCTTTGAGATGTTGCTGTAGCACAACCATCAGCAGTACTCGGGTGAGAAGGGCGGGATATAAATACTGGAAATAAAACAAATACAGGAGTTGTAGTCCAGTAACTAGAGGACCACATACAGTTGTTGTTGTTGTTGTTGTTGTATTTATTTATCTCCTCCAAAGAAAACATTAAAAGAGGATTAAATATCAACAGCATTTTAAAATTCCCAGTTAAAAGCCATTAAAACAAATTCAAAGTTAAAAACCATGACACCCCCTGAATTGATCTTAAACACCTTCATCTTTAAAAGCCTGCCTGAATAGAAATGTTTTAGTCTACCGCTGGAAGGACAAAAGGGAGAAGGCCGTTCTGGCTTCCCTGGGCAGGGAGTTCCATGGAGGGCCGTATTCGATCTGCGGGCCTTGAATTTGACAACTGTGTGCTAAGCAAATAGGTTTACTTCTTCAGTAATGAAATCAGCTCAACCATGATTCAAACCTATCCTGGAAGTGCGCTAGCAAATAGGGAAGAAGAGCCAAGAGAGAGTTTTCAGCGATTTTCATTTTACAGATAAGGATCTCAACAGCATTCTCCAGAGCATCAGTGAAGAATCTTGGACTTCTAAAATGGACTACCATCTCCCACCACCCCACCCCATTAACCAAACTGGTTTGGGCTTCTAAATACTGACATTCAAATCATTATTATTCAAAGCCAGTCATTGTGGGGTGGGGTAGCCTCAAGAAATTGCCTGGTGAGCTCCTAGGTTACCTTGCTCACAGTTCCTAGTTCAGGAGACCTCTGAGCCATCTAGCTTGCTACAGACAACAAGACTTTCTGGAGCAGCAAGGTCAAGAGTCCTCCTTGGCTTGGGGAACAGCATCACTTGCCACTGCTGGTGCTCTGATGTCAGAGACAGTTGCCTCCCTCTGTTTAAGGGACATACTGGCCCCATTACAACAAATGCTACATTATGGAGTGTCTCTGTGCAGGACTTTAACTAATGAGTGATGGATGCCCTTTTCCAAAAGACTCCATTTCCTCCAGTTTTCTGTCCCTAAAACTCAGCGTTTATGATAACTAAGCAAGCGTAGTCCTCATTGAGTTGGTTTTTGAGGATTATTACTCATTGTGGGTTTTTCCCCTTCAGGTTAAAGCTTCAGTCTATGTGCCCACACTTCCACACACAGTTTCTGGCAGAGGTTGACCATACAGCCATCCTGGAGGACCTAGAGATTCCTATTGAGAACATATTAATCAAATAATCAGACCTGGAAGGCTGACTACATATGAATCAATCATTTCTTACTTGCTAGTGGCTGAATCTCCCACTTATTTCCTTTCTGCCCTGCTTTTCTCTAAGGCTTACAACAAGATTAAAACAAGATAGAGCTAAAATACTGGTGATAAAAATATTAAAACATTATTAAACAAGCGATCATATTTATTCATAACTAATTAATCATTAAATGCCGGTTTAAATATTTAAGGCAACACTTTACCTGCTGATTAAATCAGCTTCCACCAACTAATTCATATATTGTATGCTATCAAGGTTTTCAAGATGTTTTCCTATTTTTTGGCAACACTTCACAGAATAGATTTTATTAACACCACAAAACTGGGGTCATGTGTAGGTACACAACTCAGCATCTGATCTTAGCTGTTTAATATTCTATTTTGTTGGGTTATGTGTTAGATTTATTTTTATTCTTTACTCTAAGATGAGTAAAGCATATGGAAAAGCATCATGCCCATTACATGCTTTTAAACAAATGAATAGGCCTTACGCATTTAGATGGTGCATTTCCAGTAGCCTCCAAGACTTTTTTATACTTGTAAAATCAGTAACATCAAAGCTGCAATCCTGTCTATACTCATCTGGGCTTAGTTTAAGTCACCTGAAATGAAAAAAAGAAAGAGCCAAGTCTTCTTTATTTTAGCAGATGATGAGACTTAATACTCTTTCAGCTTCCGTTTTATGCTAAATCAACCTCATAAATATAGCCTCCAAAATGACCAGTCTGCTTGCCTATACATACCCGTGCCTTTCTTTTTTAAAAAGTGAGGTAAATTTTGCCTGTCAGTTTTCTAGATAAAATTCTTCCTAGCCTAAGAATACTAGACATGAAACTGGTTGCAAAATTTTGAAAGGCCATTTTGTCTTTCTGTTCTGCAGCCAAGTAGCCCAGGAGACTACTACACGTCCTTAGATGAAGACCTGAAGATTGAGATGATCGAGAAGCTTTTTGCCATGGACACAAATGCCAAGAATCAGTGCAGCTCACAGGTAAAACTTACACCTTATCCTAAAAAGGCTTTATCTTAAAAGGCAGGTGCAACTCTCTGCATCAGTATATGAACACTATAGTGAAAATATATTACAAACAACATAGCATTTCAAAAAGGAACTATACCACCTTGATGTCTATTTTAGAGTTGATTGATTTTATTGTGGTATTGTTTTATGTATTGATGATGTAAATTATGTTTTATTTTGATATTGATGTATCTGTATTTATTGCACCGTATGCATTGTTCTATTATGAGTGCTTTGTACATGCCCAAGTCCCTTTTGGGAGATTGTGGCGAGGCAGAAATAAAGTATTATTATTATTATTATTATTATTATTATTATTATTATTATTATTATTATTATTATTATTATACTACTACTACTACTACATGGATACATTTTTAAAAAGTTCCATTTTCTAAACCATCCGTCTCTGAAGTCATGAAATTGGATGTTTGTTCTAAACATTGGAGATCAAACTAGAAAGAAACCTGAGATTTTAGAAGAGGTGTTCCCTCAGGAGCTGAAAGACATCTGCTTTTTGTAGTAGGTGGTTTTCCTCACCTATGTATTTTGAATTTACCATTGCTTTGCTTTATTTATAGTCATTGGAATGTAAACACAGCCTTCAATGGCAAATCTGATTGCTGAGGCACTAAATCAGTTCTGTGGCAGGGAGGAAAATTGGTTTAGAATGGAGTATATACTTTCCCCTTTAACACAGACTTTGACCCAATGTGACTCTGCTATGCCAGTATTATACCTATTTACCTAATAAAACCCACTAATGGCACTGGGACTGATTCCTCAGCATAGATATAGGGTTTCTCTGGATCCTTCTACAATCTGGAATTAATACAGTTTAACCTCATTTTTATTGCCATGGCTCATCCCGTTTTCATGGCTCAATGCTATGGAAAATCATGGGAGTTTAAGTTTGACAAAGTTTTTAGTCTTCTATGCCAAAACATCCTGGTCCATCACTAAACTACAACACACAGGATTCTGTAGCATTGATCTGTGGAAGTTCAACTGAGGTTAGATGGTATTAATTCTATGCTGCAGATACACCTCTAGTTAGAGATTGTCTTATGACATGAACAGCCTGTCTCTTTATTATCCATGGTTTTAACAGGCAGTTTTTTCTCCCAATCCATTTCTGGAAACCCCATGTTCTCTTTTGATAGACTGACTTCAATGAACTGGACCTTGAAACCTTGGCACCTTATATTCCCATGGATGGAGAAGATTTCCAGCTGAGTCCAATCTGTCAAGAGGAGCGCCCACTCTCCGAAAATGCCCAGCTCACTCAGCAGAGTTTAAGTAACATGAACAGCCTCTTCCAGCCCCTGGCTCCTCCTGCACAGAACCAGTTCCTCTTGGAGAAATATTGCCCCCAGATGTCAGACAAGAACATAAACACAGGTCAAGGGACTCTGCCACCAGCATTCTTCAACAATGGGAACCAGTCAGCCTCCTTGTTGCCCTACTATGCGCAAGCCACCACTCCGCTGTCTTCAATGGGTGGGAGACCAAACACACAGTGGCCACCTGACCCGCCATTACAATACACCCCTACCAAATGGAGAGTTATGGGCAACAAGATCTCCAGATCCATGGCTAGCACTCCATCAGGGCCACCACTGCATTTGCCAAATGTGAATCTATATAAGAAAAGGTAACTCAGGGTGGAAATCATTGTCGCTACCATAGAATGTATGTTGAATTTGTGTTGTGTGTTGAATTTAATATTCAGAAACCGAGCTGTGTCTGCTTCAGCATAAAAAGAGAGAAAGTAATTATATTCCTTTAGTGCTCCTTTACAACCATGGTTCCCAACCTTTGGTTCTCCAGGTGTTTAGACTTCGACTCCCACAATTCCTAACAGCTGGTAAACTGGGGGACCAAAGATTGGGAGCCACTGCTTTACAAGCAATGTAAAAAGGAACAAAAGATGCTGTTTTTTTCATCCTATAGTCTTATCAGTGCACTGCAGCAAATTTCTTCCACTATTCATGTTTACCTGCTTATCTTAGCTTGTATGTAAACCTGTAGTATCCCATTTTGTCCATTTAACTCAGGAGTGGATAAAGTGTGATCCACAGGCCACATGAGCTATGAAACCTTTTTGTCTCCAAATGCCTTCTAGAGGTATCGGGACATTTTTGCCATATTTTTGAGACCCCTTGGGCCAGTTCATGCTTAAGATATACCTTTATTTCGGAAGTAGTCATTTCTGCTCACTTTTTGATATTAAAAAGGCCTTTATTTGGCCCAAAATTGTTGGAAAGGCTGAAGGCCCCATGTCCTCTAAAAGATGTCTGGCCCACATTTGTCTGTTCCCTTATGTCAGAGCTAAAAAAAAAAAAAGAAAGAAAGAAAAAAGAGGGGGACTATGGGTGAAAGTGAAGTGCCAGTTTGTTTTTCATCTCAGCATACATGGGAGGCAAATTCAGTTTATTAAAAATGGCTGGAGAGGTGGTAAGCTTAGTTATCCCGTGCCTGCAAACAATGGCATTGATCTGAATTGGGTAATTCAAACTTCGTATCTATATATAAAGGAAAATGGTTAAGAGTTGCATGCTACCTTTTCAATTGAAATGGTTTAATCTTAGTATACTGCTAAAGGAAATGATTAAAAGGAATCAAAGGTAACATTTGTATTGTCCTATGACATTGGAATTGTTTCCTTGCAGACCTTAAACAATATATCTGCTCTTAGATAAAATTGATAAAGTTGTGAGACATCATGACAGCTTTTTAGTTGTATTTCTTGCAGCAATTAGTTAACTTTCCCTTGATTCAAGTTGGTCTTCAGTAGTTTTGAAAATGTAGAATAATTAGAGGACAAATCAGTGTTAGCTTTTTTGAGAGTCACACATGAATTTGTTGAGATGATCGAGCACAGTTAATTGTAATTTCATACTCACCTCAGAAGAGCAAGTGGTTGAATCCAAAAAAGAGAACAGTAACCACAATATATTTAATGGCTACAGAAGTGGAAACCTCATGAGGAAGTCTTTATTCTCCCATAGAAGTGGAAGCTTGCCAGCAGACGTGTTGGTCTAAAATATGTCAAGAAGAGGTCAGCCTTGGGTTAGCAGCATTCCTCCAATTCAGCAAAATGTGACAATAAACAGGACTGTGAAATTTTAAAATATTACTGGCATTCTATAGGATAATATGCTTGTACATGCCTACACTATGCATCTTCTCATATTTAATTGTGGGCATCTTTCCAATCAAAATTGAGAGGAAGGATAGAAATTTAGGAGCATTTATGCAGCTAGATGTTTTGGGCTGTGGGGACAGAAGTTCCTGGTAATTTCATAATCTGTGTTTGTCTCTTGCCCTCCTTGCTCTGTTCCCACAACCCTCTGGGGTAAATCAGATGGTGTCAGTATGATTGATCCACCTGTATTTGCTAGGAGCCATAGTGGCGCAATGGGTTAAACCCTTGTGAACTGCTGACCTGAAGGTTGGCTTGCTGATCTGAAGGTTGCTGGTTTGAATCCGTGAGACAGAGTGAGCTTCTCTCTATCAGCTCTAGCTTGCGGGGCAGGAGAGAAGCCTCTCAGTAACACATCCAGCGTCCTCTGGGCAACATCTCTGTAGACGGCCAATTCTCTCACACCAGAAGCGACTTGCAAGTTGCTTCTGACACGATAAAAAAACCTGTATTTGCTCAATAGGGACATGAGGTAGGATCTGAAAAGTCCTAGTCCAGTGGTTCTTAACCTATAGGTCGCCTGATTTTTTGGCCTTCAACTCCCAGAAATCCTAACAGTAGATAAACTGGCAGGGATTTCTGGGAGTTGTAGGCCAAAACACCTGGGGATCCACAGGTTGAGAACCACTGTCCTAGTCCAATAGTCTGGTCACTTTAGAAACACTTGCTGGCCCCATGGGGTGGAAGAATAGGGGGAAAAAACTGAAAACTAAAACCAGCTTGCCTCGTGTTACAACTGAAGAATTAACATTCCCACCCCCCTAGAAAAAACCCAACTTCCCTTTGCACAGATCTTCTGGGAGTTTTTTTTTTAATTTCTGTCCCCATCTGAACCTTCCAGATTTTTAGGGGGAAAGAAGGATAAAGGCAGCTAATAACAACAAAATACTGCAGAGAATTAATTATTTCTCTTCAATGTTTGGTCATTTGGGTAGGTTCCATCCCATGTAAGCTTTTGACCCATTAGTATGGATCGTAGTTACATGGGAAGGAACCACATGTGGTTAGCATCATCCAAGGGGTTTCAATCTTTGAAAAAGGAATGCCATTAAAAACAGTTCTTGCTTAATCTTGCATGACCAATGAATCCCAAGAAAGACACGCTGCTTCTGCTGATATAATCCTTCTGATATCAATGGGGTCAATGCCAATAACACAGGGCAGTCAATTGTCTATGAGACAAAGATCAACAGTGCTGTGGCAATAGATGCAGATGTAGAAAACAGCTGTAGAACATAGAAATGATGGAATCTCTATTATCTTTCCCAATATTTTATTTATCTGTCTAAAGTATACTTTCTCTTATTTCTGCTAGGAAGTTTTATGAAATAAGAAATAATATTGCACAGTATGGATAGTTAATAACAGAATTTATATTTCATCATTTGTTATCTCCTACAACTGTATTCTACAATCATCATCATCATCATCATCATTTAATTACTTATTAATAGCCCTCCATCCAAGATGCTCTAGGCGATTTACAAGCTAAATTGTAAAGGATAAAAATACATACATACAAATATTGATAAAATTAACATAGATCAAAAGCTCTAGTAAAAGGCCAGGTCTTGAGTGCTAGGGTAAAAGGCCCTAACTCACACATGGCTCTCATATAGGGCAGCAAGGCATCCCATAAAGCAGGGGCAGAAAAAGAAAAAGCTCTGCGTCTGGTCCTTTCCAAGTGCACTTCTCTAGGACCCGGTATATAAAGTAAGTCGCATTGGGATGGTCGTTGCGATCAGTGAATTCTCCTCCAAGAAAGCTATTTCTGACCTGACTGCCAGCAGTGCAAAACCATATAAATGGAGATCAGAATTCTGTCAGTCAACATGTCTCAGGCCCCTTCTACACTGCCATATAATCCAGATTATCAAAGCAGATAGTCCACATTATCTTCTTTGAACTGGATTATATGAGTTTACACTGCCATATAATCCAGTTCAAGACAGATAATCTGGATTTTGTATAGAAGGGTAGAAGGGGCCTCAGCATGTTATTTTGAAATCAGTCTTGGTCAGACAATAGTCTGTTCTCAAAAAAAAATTCAAACTATTTAATTTTTTAAAAGAATTGTTTTGTTTTGACAGGTCATTGGAGAGTTTTGGCCAGCGAGGCATAGATATAAATCCTGCTCGGATTGCTCTCGCCAACAGTTTGAAGCTGAAGCGGCACCTGGAATATGAAGAACAAGCTTTTCAGCACCTGAATGGGGTAATCCATCTTTAACTATGGCTATCATTTACTTTATGTGATATTAGAAATGAAATAGAATACAAGACAATTCATCCCTTCTCTTTCCACCTCTTTCTTGTAGCCACAAGGAGACACATCTGGCATTAATCCAACCCACTTAATGTGGAAAAGGATGAAAATTCTCAGAGGTGAAAACTGTGCACTGCTCACAGAAAAGAAGTCACTCAGCACAAGTGTCCTTAACGGTAAGACTTTAGGGAAAACGTAATATTGAAATATATCCACCTTGTCAAATGTGTTCATTGTCTCCACTGAAGAACATTTGTGTTTGCTAGTAAGCTGACTATGTAGGTGAGGAGCTCCTATTTCATTGTTTTATACCTGAAGTAGCCTCTTCTTCTGGCCAGCATCTTGTTGATTTCATAGATGCAAGTATGCTACCCTACACAAACGATTATAGTTTTTGGTCCATGAATGTGCTCACTTCATGACTATATATGCAGAATTCTGCGAACATAACCATTTTATGTGGACATTAATCCATTTGTTTCTCTTTGAGTAGGGACATAGAATCAACTGGATTTCACTTATGTTAAATATCAACATTTCCTCATCATTTTCACGCCTGAATGTATATTTATATGTATAACTATGTAGGTTTTTTAATGTAAGCTCTCAATTTCAATGTAATTTTTAATCTAAATGGATTTTTAAATGTGATATAAATTGTTTTAATGTATATGTTCATGTTGTAAGCCGCCCTGAGTCCCCTGGGTGAGAAGAGCAGGGTAGAAATGATGTAATAAAATAAAATAATAAATCATTCAGCAATTAATTCAATGGGCCAACTATGATTTACCAACAGGCTTCCAGCCATGCCTTTGCGCATTCTTAGATAGAGTATAACTATTTGTCAATGTCTGTAGTTCTCCACTTTATTTAATGAATTGCAGAAACAGCTACAGAGTATTTTTCCACAATACAATGGGACAATGAGCAGGCCCATTGAGTAGCACAGTGCTGCTGAAAAGTGATGTTCCTTGGACCAGTGCTGGTCTATAAACCATCAGCTGCTTATTATTCTGGTCCCTGACACATTGGGAGAATATTCCAGGGAACTGTTTCAGATAGACTGAGGGGTGCTGGTATAGCATAACCACAATGTAACTAATACATAGGTAGATTTACAACCCATAGGTATGGTAAAGGATCTCAGACATAATGCAAATGTCTGAAGGCCCTTCTTCCTGCATACATTTCATCTTAACAGTGATTACCACCCAAAAAGAGGTTGTGAAAGACTTTTTGAATTTGCTGTGTCCTTTCATATTTCAGCATCAAACTATAGATTGATGCTCCCAAGCAAGCCAACTGCACCCTGCTGTCATGAACAACATATTGCCTTACAGCTGTTGTTGGACTTCAAAATTTTGCCAGTTTATGCAATGGAAGTTTAGTCTAATAAGATCAGAGGTCCACATGTTTTCACCCCAACTAGTGACTATTTGCAACCAGTTTTCTCCAATGTAGGAAACCATTCATTAAGTGTAAGTCATCATTGTTAAAACGGCAGCCTTAGGAAATCATGCCAGAAAAGTCCCAGGCTTGAGTGGAGAATCCTTTCTCAGCAAAATGTGTGTGTTGCAACAATAAGAATGTGAGAAAAGTGATGCTGAGTCAATCCAAAGTTGATAAAGTTTAGCATCAAGCCTCTGACAGCAAAAGATATTTGCTTTTAAATTCTACTTTTTTCTTCCTTTTTATTTGTAGATGAATTTCTTTGTAACCCACAAAGAGGTCCAGGACAACCAGTGAACATGGTGCATCAGCAGCAACCACAGCATCCTCCACCTTCCTCTGGAAACTCTGCTAACAACCCCAAAGCCATCTTCTCCCCCAACTTTTATAATCCCCCTTATCAGGACTTCAGTGTGCCACAAGCTCATAGGATGTCGGGTAAGGATCGTGGCAGTCTATAAATCTAACTTGGAAGTAGATGAAGTTGCTTTGAAGAACTTTAGTAACTATGCACACTTGGTTTGTGCCACTGTGTATCCATATTTTATAAATCAATGCTCAACTGTGCTGTGTGATTTTAACTGAACAAGTGATAACCTTATTTGAATGCGATGTCCTGCTTCTTGGCAGGGGGTTGGACTGGATGGCCCATTGAGGTCCCTTCCAACTCTAATATTCCATGATTCTATGATTCTATATCTTTTATCGTATAACTTCCAACTCTTTGTGATGTGACTAAATTGCAGAGGAGTAGTACGTTGTGAGTTAAGGGCTACCTCCTGCTATAGGTTATTGAGTTGAAAGGGAGATAAATAGGACCTATCGCATCCATTTAAAAAGCTACCTTTATCTGTGGTGTTGCTCTGGGTGGTAAAGGACAGCTTTACTTTTTAAAATTCTAACTATAATGGCAACTGTTTGAGGATGTTTTAGATCTGTAACTGCAATGAAATATTTAAAAGTAACTTTATAGAGTTTAAATAAACAGAAAGTCCTAGGAGAGATCAAATCAAGATTTACAGTGTTGAAATAAGGATTTAATACCTATAACCTTTCAGCCATATTGAAGAATTATAACTATTCGAACTAAGCAAAACATAACTCATTACACAACTTAACAAAATTATTTTTGGTGTCTTGATTTTTAGGCCTGTTTCTGGAGTTATTTGGGTGTGCTGATTCAGAAATTGCATTGGATAGACCACAACAGCTCTAGTTTCTTGGATATGTTTAGCATGATTTCTTATGGTCGAGCAGATGAAGACTATGGTATATGGCATATGTTCTGTAGAGCTTATAGGGGAAAAGTGGTGCCGTTGTTAGAATCAACTGGTCAAATATACCCAGAAACAGGTCTAACATTTGAGGCACCAAAATGTGTGCTAGTCAGTGTAATCAATTGAAGTTCCCCTTCCAGTGCAAAAAGCAGTTGTTTGGGTTAAGCCAGCGGGACCATAGCAAGGGCAAAGTTGTTGTAATCTGAATCAGCCAGGAAGTTTATGATGGTTGTAAACTGCCTTTAAGGTTTTTGGGGCAGGGCATAACTGAAGCTTTAGTATCAAGTCACCCTCCGAATCTTTATGTTTCAGGAATGACAAGTCGTCTGCTTGGCTCATCGTTTGAACCTTATTTGTTGCCAGAGTTGACCCGATATGACTGTGAGGTTAACGTCCCGATGGTGGGCAGCTCCATGCTTCTGCAAGGAAGTGATTTGCTTCGAGCTCTGGACCAAGCGACCTGAGCCAACCCTGTGGCTTTCCCTGGCCTATACTGTTCAAAACAGCTGCAGTTTTAAAATCTATTTTTGCAAGTAGACAATTTCTAATACTGATTACACTTTTACAAGATTTTACTTACCTATTGAACTTGTCCACGTTACCAAATAGTGGCCTTTCTGTGAAGTTACTCACTTTCTTATTCGTATTAAAAGAAATATGCATCTACTGTATTTTCCCCTCTTCTATTTCGATAAAGCGTTTCTTAGAAAAAAATTATATTATATGATTCCCCTTGTGTGTAATTTATATGAAACTTCCTCAGTATTCATGCTAATAATAAAAAGCTATGATGTGCTAATGCCTCTATGTAATACTTTGGCTCCATTTATTGCGAAGATTTTTTTTTATTTTTGCCAAAGATGAGTGAAATGAACCAATCTTTTTCCTAATTTTGTTGGTAGTGTTGTATTCTGAGAAAATATACACATTGCTTGTCCCTAGTGTCTCTGAATGTTCTTGGAGCAAAGAAATGTAGTCGATAGTCATCTTAATGATTTTAAAAGCAACAAAATTTTCTGAGCCCACCTTCTCTCTCTGCAACATGCCAAAATTATGGTGATTTTGGGTGGACACTGTGCAAATTATATGTTATTGGATCACAAATCTCATACTTGGTCCTGCGTCTTTCTCTGATGTAAATGAAACTCAACTGCATGGATTGCAACCAGCAGTGTAGGATTAATTTTTCTAAATATATAGAATGAACCATGAAGCAAGTGTGAGATCTGGACAATGTGCCCTTTAGTATTCTCTGTAATTTGATTTTTGGGTGTAACTCACAAATCATGTAGTATGCTGTCTGGTAATATATAGTCGTCCTTCCACATTTGTGGTTTTGACTTTTGCTGATTTGATTAACCAATTTGATTAACTATGTCCTCTTTAGAAATATCTAGGTCTTCTAGTGGGACTCCATTTTCAATTTCCTTCAGTCGTGTTGGAGAACCTAGAGATTTCTTGAGAGAATATCTCTCTAGGAAATTCTAGGTCTTCCAATGCAATTTTATGGTCAGCTCCAGCACAAGTTGGCCATAGTTTCATGTTGAGATCTAGAAATGTGTTCTCTCAGGTAAAAAACAAAAAACAAAAGTTTCTTTACTCATTTTCATGGGGGGTCCCTTAACTCCAGCGGACATGAAGGGCTGAATGTATGTCTTCTTCTGGCCAGGATTTGAGGATTGGTGAGTTTTTCCTTCTAGCAGAAGAACCAAAGCTACCAGGCAAATAACTCCTACTATTTGGATTTTGCAATAACAAGGTGTTTTTCTACTAGGCCATATCCAATGCCCAAGATCTCAGTATTCTTTTGTTTCAAACCGATGGAGTGGTTGCTGCCATTTTAGATTTAGAGCATGGTACTGCAAAATAATCGAAGAAGGCAGACAACACTTCTCATTTCAGTCAGTGCCACCCTCCTATAACCTCTCCAATTATGGAAGGAGTGTGAAAACAAAGTTGAAAAGAGTAGAAAGAATTATTAACACTGTTTTAATTGTCCTTTTAAAAAGTATTCAAAGTATAACTGATCCTTTGATGCTTTTCTCCAAGTTAAATATTTGTATTGGTACTTTGCTATACCTGTTAAGGCATGGTCACAACACTATGTAGTGTCTTTAGAAACTGTTTTATTTGCAGCTGGTAATTTTATGATGCTGTTTCTGACATCGTGGGATTAGTCCAAAGAGCTAATTAATTGCTTGTTAAGTTTTATTTTCCTCCCCAGCCAGTTATAGCAATATCCCTGCACTACTGAATTTTGCTAAGAAGTAAATTTAAATATATTTGGTTGCCATCTTATTATACTGGGGGGAAATCAAATTTTATAGGCTCTAGAGCCATTGAGTGGGAGGATTGTTACTGGTCATTTTAGCTTACTTTTTAATTGTTGATAGCTTTTTGAGTGCAAATCGTCTTTCGCTAGGTCATTAGAAGGGCAACCTGAACTTTCAGAAACACTGTGTTGGTGCTCAGGAATTTATTTCAGTGGAAGGAGTTCATGTCATTCCATGCAATATTGCTTGCCTTTACCAGGCACACTTATCTATTCAATCCAGCAATAATATAGTTTAAGGACCTGGGGTTTGTGTGTAGATTCTATAATATTTATTAAAGCTTAGCACTTCAGTGGGAAGAGCAAGATTGGGAAAGGCAAATTCAGAGCAAGGGGAAATATGACGCTGTCAGGCCTCGTACTGAAATCTGCAGAGCTTGCTACATAGCTTTTTAACCAAGTAATTATTTAGAATTGTAGTTCACAAACCTGGAAATTTTAGTTTCAAATTCAAAATAATTTCCCCATTTTCCAAAGTAATTGTAATAGTAACTATAGCTATGTCTATGCTTTTTTAATCCAGTTTTATGGAGCACAGAAATTTTCTCCTCTACCATTTGAGGTAGCCAAATCCTGCATATAGGAAAGTAACTAAAATTAACCCTTAACTCCACAAGAGGCATTATTCTTGTTAAATTATGCAGTTGGCCTTCCATATCCACAGATTCTGTAACCATGGGTTCAACCATCCATGACTTAAAAATTTAAGTCCAAAAAACACCAAAAAACCAAACCTTGATTTTGCCATTTTATATAAGGGATACTATTTTACTACTCCATTGTACAAAATGGCACTTGACCATCCATGGATTTTGTGCCCATGGGAGGTCCTGGAACCAGTCCCCAGCAGATACCACTATCTTCCACTGTCTAGTCACAGTGGAAGATAGTTAAAATTTAACTGTAGGACAGGTGTCTGACTCAATTCTCTGGGTGTGTCGGACTGCAACTCCTAGCATTCCTCATCATTGGCTATTCCAGTCTTTCTCAATCTGTGGGTCCCCAGGTGTTTTGGCCTACAACTCCCAGAAATCCCAGCCAGTTTACCACTGGGCTATTCCATTTACGCCTTCTGGAAACTGCAGTCCAGTGATTTCCACAAGGCCATATAATCTAAGAAGAGTGCCCATTTCCAAGCTCCAACCAAAATGCCAATACTCACAGGTACATGGCACTGGTGTCATATGCTGAAACCAATACTTCAGTTTGGATGCTGCATTCCCATGTGGACATGATCCAGCCAAAAGTAAGCACTAACTGAGTGTTAAGGCATTTCTTGAACCTTTCCCATTTTGAATGAATGGGAATTGGAGTAGCTTATCGGTAACTCCTGTTTGAAGAATAAGGGGATGTAATTCCAGAGAGGGCTGCTCATAAAAGCTATGATATAAGGAAAGGACTGTGAGAAAAAGTGTTCAAGAATCTTTTATGTTCAGCAGTCTTTCCTTCAAAATCCACAACAAGTTTTTTGTTCCATTTGCTCATATTTTGATGTTATAGTTCTCATGATTACAAGAGTGAAAGATGAAGGAAAAAGAGGGACAATTTCATGTCTGCTTTCTAGAATCCTTTCAGCTCAGTGTCCACAGCTTTTCACTTAGAAAACAGTTGTGGTTCCTGGATGAGCTCTTCTTTAGCCTCCAAATATCACCCCTCCAAATGTTATGGCCTGCAACTCCTAGCCAAAATAGCCAATCATGAAGAGTGGTAGATTTGTAGTCCATATTGGAGGGCCATACTTTTTTCACTTGTACAATAAACCCTGCACATGTTTGGATAGTATCCTAATTCTGGTTGTTAAGTCAATCAGAGAAACTCCTCCAAATCAATTGGATTTACCTATTTTGGAGTCTCGCCACGTAAAATTGATTTAATTGGTAGATCTCATCTACTTGGGACTAATCAGCAGGATTCCAATGAATACATCTCTTAGCAGCAAACTCCAGATAGTCCAGCCAGAGTTTGTGCAGAATTACTAGTCCATATCTGCCATAGGATACAAAGCTCAGGAAGATTATGCAGATCGTGTTTTTAGAATTAGGAGCCACCGCACTTCTAAGCTGATTTTTAAGTGATAGTATATTGTCTTCTGTGCCTTCAAGTCATTTATGGCTTATAGATAGCATAACAGGACCTATCATCCAGTTTGTATTGGCAAGATTTTTTCAGAGGGGAGTCGCCTGAGGGTGCATCTGCACTACAGAAATAATGCAGTGTGACTCCATTTTAACTGACGGAGCTCAATGCTAAGGAATCATGGGAGCTGAATGGTAATAACTGTGAATGACTGGGAAGAGGCATGGACTCTGGGCAGATCAAGACCTTCAGTATGCCAAATGAAGCCCATTGTTCTGTTCTTTTCTGTTGAAGAGAAGTTAATAGGAACACAAGAAGTTGGTTTTGACCATTGGCCCATCTAGTCCAATATTAGAAGCTCTGACAGGCTGTAGCAGTATTCTAGTATTTGAAGAAGAATCCTTTCCTAGTCCTAGTCCTTGATGAACTCCCATGTAAGCATTTACCAGGCCTGACTCTTATTTTGAAATTAGAGAAGATCAGTCCTTTGAAGGAGTGGTATGATGGGTCCTCTTTTTTTAAATGAAGGGCACACTGGTGCCAGTGTTAAGAATATGTGAAAGCAGGGAAAATATATTTGCAAATGTGTATCATTAAGTAGCATTGGTCAAAGAATGGGTCCAAGCTTCCCATGGATTACATTCAGCTGGGTTAAAAATATTGATTGATCCTTTTGGGTCATACCTTGAGCTAACTTGATAATCTTATAGCAAAGCTTTAGAAAAGAAGTGTTAAGTTAAAATTGTCAGTTTTAGCCTGTCATCTGCAAGCAGTTCGCTCAAAAGCAATTCCATTGATTTCCAATTGCTTCTCTAGAGTAAATGATCTGACGCAGATGTGATTGTGCTCATGGCTGTGTACTAGAAGGCTTAATGACACTTAAATATCGCTATTTTATCTGTATTCTCTATTTGTAGTTCCAGTGTTAAGATGTACCCTAACCATTTACTAAAACACACTGGGGAAGGGAGGTGGGGGTAAAAAAAAAGCATTGTTAAAAATATTAACCATAACTATTATGTTTTTCATGCTCTCTATATTGTTGGATTTCTTATTGATAATCTTGTAACTCTATGGGAACTTTTAACTTGATAAGGAAATGTATTTTGACACTGATACCTTATTAAAGTATACTGATCCTTAAATGTCTTTTGACTCATGTTTCTGGTAAAATATATATATTGTCACTTATATGTATCATTGTAAAACAAAAATATTTATTAAATTATTTATAGAAAATAAAGATTTGCACTGATCTTTAAATTCATGAAACAAGGGAAATGGCCCATACTTGAAAGCTTTTCACAAGAATATTACACAGAATAGGAAGATGAAGTACTACTTTATGATTACTAGTATTTTACATCAACAACTTACCAAAACTAAGAACTGTCTGATGATAATAATGATGATGATGATGATGATAATTGTATTTCTTGCCTGCCTCTCCTCATGGCTCGAGGCACGTTACAGAACAATTACAACACATAAACACTGCAAAAACACCACAAATATACATATTAAAAATGTAGCTCTATAAAAGCCACACACCAAAACATATGTCTATAAAATACATACTAAAATACACAAAACAGAGATTAAACAAAGGACCCGCATTTAAAATTCATGCTTAAAGACTGACCCATTTTTCCCTGTCAGTCCACCTCAACAGCCAGCAGTGGGATTGGATGAAAGAGGTCTGCTCAGCTGCCAGTTTGGATGCAAGGAGGAGCGTGTTTTCAAAACCCTTCCATGCAAGCACCAAGGCTATGAAAGTCAGAAGCATGATCCCCATGCCAAGTCCTTTTCCCAACCTCACTCACTAGCTGGAGGAGGTTGGAAATGTCATCCTCCTATGCCTTGATCATTAGTTGACAGAGCACCAACCAATCCAGATGCTGGCTGTTAAGGTGAACTGAGGATCATCAATGTAGAATCATAGAATCATAGTTGGAAAAGACCACAAGGTCTACTCAGTCCAACCCCGTCATGCAGGAGCGAACAATCAAAGAATTGGGTTGTTGTGAATTTTCCGAGCTCTATGGCCATGTTCCAGAAGCCTGGAAAACTCACAACAACTTAGTGATTCCAGCCATTAAAGCCTTTGACAGCACAATCAAAGAATTATCAACAGATGGCCATCCAGCCTCTGCTTTAAAACCACCAGGAAGGGGACTCCACCACACTCTGAGGCAGTATATTCCAATGCAAACACTTCATACCATCTGGAAGTTCTTCCTAATGTTTAGATGGAATCTCTTTTCCTGCAATTTGAATTCATTCCTCTGTGTCCTAATCTCTGGAGCAGCAGAAAACAAACCTTGCTCCCCCGCCCCCCAATATGACATCCTTTCAAAAATTTAAACATGGCTATCATGCCTCCTCTCAGCCTTCTTTTCTCCAAGCTAAACATACTCAGCTCCCTTAGCTGATCTTTGTAGGGTTTGGTTTCCAAACTCATGATCATTTTGTTTACCCTTCTTTGAAAATATTCTAGCTTGTCAATATTGTATTTGATAATTGAATCTTTAACCTCGATATTGAATACAAGCCATTATTTGAAATGATGAGCTGTGTTTCTATATCACCTAGTTTGCTATATAATTCTCTAGTTGCATAGTTAAGTAGTGACTCCTGTCCAGAAAACACCACGCCACATCCTTATTTACCATGCAGCAGCTGCTCAGAGCATAATGGGCCTGTTCTCTCATTTAGCAAGCAGCTGACCCAAATTCCCTGCAAGTGGGAGAGGGAGAATTATGATAGAAATCTGTGCTTCTTAAAGTCACACCAAAGATTTATCAGAAGCAGGATACTACTTGTAACTGAACAGTGAATTGCTTCCTGATTGGTAGGAAAACAGACCTTTGTCGCTCACAGTGACTGCTGCGAAGTAAACTGGGATTAATCATTAAGTATTCTCAGAACTAGTGAATAAATATGAATGAAGGGGGATAGGTAATTCTAGCCAAATGCACAGTGATGCTTACGATATATTAAAATTGATTTGATATTGATTTTTTTAAAAATACATTCTTGATAAATTTTAGTTTTCAAGGCATATTGGTGACATTATCACTTTACTACTTATAAAAACAATGTGGCAGGTAATGTAGCATAATGGTTATAGTTCTAACCAGGGGAAATCCTGGTTGTGGACCCTTTGGGCCACAAAACTCACTAAGGCTAGAGAATATCAGGTTGGTGGTGGTATACAGCTTTATAATAGTATTGAATATACAATAAGAGGAAAAACACTACAGTATGCTATAATCTAACATTGCATATGACACAATATGAAAACAACTATGCCAAATCTCCTACAAAGTACACCATCAACACCAACAGAAAATAAAACATAAAAAAATTGACTCTCCACCCTCCAGGCTGAAGGTGTGAATGAAAACATATCATTTTGTTTTCATGGGAGGGGGGAGGGTGTGTGTGCAAAAATGCTGGTTGCTACAACTCCCTTAATCGCATTGAGTCATGGCAGTTAAAGTGGTGTACCCAGGACCTATACTTTTAAAACATTTTTTAAAAAGTATAGATCCTAGGTTCACCACTTCAGCTGCCATGACTCAATGTGATTAAGTTAAGGGAGTTGTAGTTTGGGAAGGCACCAACACTACTTGGCAGAGAAAGCTAAAGACCTTATAAACTATGTCTCCCATGATTCCATAGCATTGAGCCATGGTACTTAAAGTGTCATCAAACTTCATTAATTCTACAGTATAGATGCACCCTTAGAGGAACTACCATATTATGTTCCCCAAAAACCCACAGACGAGAGCCTGAAGGGCCAGTTCATGTGTTCTGACTACTTACTGTTCTGTCTTTGACAAAGAGCTCTCACTGCTGTGAGAAAAACACAATATTTTTGAGGTCCCTTACATTGCAGAAAACATTGCCTTTGCCTAGCACCTTTTGGGCTGAAATGACTAGAACCTGTAACAAGCCTTACCTGAAATCAATCTGCAAAATGCTCCGAGCTCCCCTCCTCCTAGATCTGGGATTTAAGGCATACACAGGCATTCTTCCAGTGTTTTGAAGTTATTAATCTTTTCATAATGATTTTCAGTAGCAAACTGACAGTACATCAATTTACGTGCCTTCATCTCTCGATCTGTGTAGCATTTGGCCACAACAATCTTCCTGAAAGATTTAGTGCCTTTCTTTTGGCAGGTATTTTATGTTGCAAATCATGGCCTGTTTTTCTTGTGCTGTTTCTTTTTAAAAGCAAAGCACAATAAAAACAAGACAGAGCCTTTCAATAATTACATAAAGGCTGTGTTGCCCAGAAGAATCAGAAAAAAATGTGTTGTTGTGCTAATTTAAAAAAAAAGAATTAGAAAATGCAGTGTTGAGTGCATTCTCCTTGCAACAATGTCCCTCATCTTAAAAGCATTCTTGTAAAGATCATCAGGGCATACTCTTCAAATGATATCCAGGATTGCAGGTGAATTGAAAAGAGTTTCTCACTAAGGTTTTTGGCATCAGGGAAGATGTCAGCAGCGAAGTGGGTGAACTTTTGGTCAGGGGAGGAACACAATTGGCTGAGTCCCCTTAATTGGTGCACTGTTTTTTCCAAGGGCGAACCCATGAATTGGTAGAGTCCATTCATGATCTCATTCCTCTAATTGCACGTCTGCTCCATTTTCTTCATGTTGCACACTTCCTCCCAGGAAAATAAATGAAAGAAAAACTATTTTCAAAGCATGAGAGCAGCCATCTTTGAGAACAGAATAACAACACCGATGGCATTCACTTCGCCCTTCCTTCCTTTAACCCTCGCAGCTGCTTTCTGCCTTCTCTCTGGGTTTGTATGCAAGTATTGTGACCTCACCCCAGGCCAACAGGGGGTTCTGTGATTCGGGGCAGGGCAAGCCAAGGCCTGACTCAAGGATCACCATTGCCCTACACTCTGTCCATTGTTTCCCCTTCTGGCATCTGAGAGGCTGTTTATCACTCAGAACCCTCTACTCCAAAGCACCAGAGGATGCTCTTCCAACCAGGACAAGCCCCATTGTGGACGAGACTGCACTAAACTCATTCGCATCATTCCATAAGACCTTTTCCAACCAGAGAAGCCATTTGGAAATTTAAGCAACTTCCTGAAGAAATCTTGGAGGTGTCAAAATTGCACACAATACCCTAAATCCTATTGTTAGCCCTGACTAGAAGAGATCTGTTGAATCATAGAATCATGGAGTTGGAAGAGACCACAAGGACCATCCAGTCCAATCTCTGCCAGGCAGGACCACATATTGGAAGCACTCCTCACAGATGGCTATCTAGCCTCTGTTAAAAAACTCCAGAGAACGAGACTCCGCCACACCTCGAGGCAGAATATGCCACCATTAAACAGCTCTTACTATCAGGGAGTTAATCCTAATGTTTAGGTGGAATCTCTTTTCCTGCAGTTTCAATCCATTGCTCTGTGTCCTAGTCTCTAGAGCAGTAGAAAACAAGCTGACTCTCTCCTCCATGTGACATGCTTTCAAATATTTAAATGTGTCCCCTGTCAGATATCATGTCCCCTCTCGGCCTTATTTTCTCCAGGCTAAACATACCCAGCTCCCTCAGCCATTCCTCATGGGGCTTGGGTTCCAAATCTTTGATCATTTTATCTCCCTTCTCTGGACATCTTCCAACTTGTCAATATCCTTCTTAAATTGTGATGCGCAGAACTGGACACATTATTCCAAGGGAGGTTTGATCCATACAGAAGAGCATGGAACTATTACTTCTTCAATCTGGATTACTGATGCAGCCTAGAATAGTGTTGGTTTTTTTTAGCTGCCACATTATACTATGGTGTACTAAGCTCCTGTATCTCATTCACCATTCACTTCAACTGAATTTATTTATGTGCTAATTCAACACTCTGCTGTTGATTCAACGAGTCCATTCTACCATTATGATTTCATCCAAAATATGTCAGGTTTGACAATTTAGGGAGCAGAACATAACTGAGAAATAATAATTATAATTATATGTACAGTATTTATATCCCACTTTATCTCTCCCACAGGAGACTCAAAGCGGCTTAACATAAAAGCATCAGCATAAAATTTAAAATATTCAAATATGCAAGCATTAAAACAGGATTAAATATAAATACTATTTAAAAATCATTGGCCCTACACATTCCACCAGTCCCAACCAGCATAATTGCTGCTAAAGAAGTTGTAAGCATTATTCTAAACATACAGGGAGCCAACAACTCCCCAACTCTGGTCTAAATAATAGTGAGCCATCAAATACAACTAAAGATCTGTACTCAAATAGCTTGACATTATGCAGGCTCTATCACACCCTATACCATATTTTGAGTATTCAGGTTTTAGTTACTGGTATCAATGTTTAACAGGAACAGAGAAATTTTTCCAATGTATAAAGAAACCGAACCACAGCAAATACTAAGGGCCCACTGAAATTTTATACACAATATTTTCAATAGTTTTGTGCATCAAGCAAAATTGTGTGCATTGAACCATCAGTAGATAGCAAAGATATTTCTCAATCACTCAAGTGGCCCATTTTGGATTTTGGAGGATTTTGGAGTTCAGAATTCCTTTATCCAGTTGGACCCTGGCCATTGAACTGGGCTGGTGCTGATGATTAATCATTTTGTTCAGATCACATTTGTTAGGAACTTTCCAAAATTTGCAGATTTCTTCTGAATATAACATAAGCAAGGTGCTGTCATTTTGAAGAGGTCTTAATGTGAGTGCAAACACACCCTACAAACTCAATATTTTTTTCCATTAAAGTGAATTTGCAGTTATGGCAACCCCAAGTGGCTTGAAGATTGAGAGCATCCAAGCCACCTCGATGTCATGTTTCATCTTTTATGCTTCACTTCCACAATTCTTTCATCAGACTAATGAGATCTGGTGTGAAGAAGCTCTTTTGTTTCTTTTTCAAGTGTCCATCCCACCCACAAAACCTAGACTGAATACCTAATGAGCTTAGTATAGATCATAATAAAAAACTATATTTATTAGTCCTATAAATTAGTCTCACTTATCCAACACTCGCTTATCCAACGTTCTGGATTATCCAACGCATTTTTGTAGTCAATGTTTTCAATACATCGTGATATTTTGGTGCTAAATTCGTAAATACAGTAATTACTACCTAACATTACTGCGTATTGAACTACTTTTTCTGTCAAATTTGTTGTAAAACATGATGTTTTGGTGCTTAATTTATAAAATCATAACCTAATTTAATGTTTAATAGGCTTTTCCTTAATCTCTCCTTATTATCCAACATATTTGCTTATCCAACGTTCTCCCGGCCCGTTTACGTTGGATAAGCGAGACTCTACTGTATTTGCAAACATTACAAGTAGCTATGAGCACCAGGAGTACCGAATTCACCCTGCCATCCATAATGGTGTTTTTCCACAGCTTAAAAACAATATTTGCAGTCATATATAAGTAGAGGAGGGGCTGGAGGACAACAGGTTTGGAAATGAGATAATTAATATGATCAGGCAGCATATTTAAGACTAAACATTAAAGGGATTTCCTGTAAAGGAAAAAGAAATTAATATGATCCATCCAAAATTAAAAAGTTCACAATTCCATAGATTTAACTCCAAGAACATTAAACATATGTCACTAAAATATTCAGGACACAGATGTTCTTAATTTTCTTTCAACCTGGTTCATCCTAATTTAATTTGACACAATACTAGCTGGAGTAAGTATCTGAAATATTCCAGTTAATTCACATTTCCTAGATTCAGTACTCCATGACTGGGAATAGACTTCAGTTCCCATAAAGACTCAGTTTTTTGGAATGGAACGCCTATAATAGTTTGGGCTACCAAATTTTGATCTACAAATCTGCAAATGCACAGGTTTTGGACTAAATTACTCAGAATCCCCAAGAGTCATAATCCCAAGGACACAGAAAACCAACGCTGCAATGCTGACAGAACAAAGCTTGGAGAAGTTACCTTTTAAACTACCAAAAATATGATTTTTCTAGGCTCTCGTTTGGAAACTTTTCAGGGATATAAGAAGAATGTCTCAAATATGTAAAACAGAAGTGGTTGCATTGAAATCAAGGCGTTCAACTGGGGAGATAAGTTTGGAATGAGAGTACAAAAGTGAGTTAAAACAATCACTATTACAAGAAAAGGTGACCAGGGTAAAAGACAAACAAGACCTAAAAATGCTTTCTTACAAACCCAGGCTCAATCATGAAATTGTATTTCAAAAAATGAAAAAGAAATACAATTGAAATGTATCCAGAAGTAAAAGATCTGGAAGCCAATCCCAATAAGGAGCGGCTTAGGGAACAGCTAACTTTAGCAGGTGGAGGGCGAGGGGAACCCATTGGCCCATGCCTGTCTTCCGCCCTACCTCATCCCACAGGGAGAAACATTTGCTGCCCAACTTCTCCCCGTTGATTCAAATGTAGCATGGGAAGCCTCCCGTGTTGCTGCCGTGGAGGCATATGCTGAATCTTCTATAGTTTTACGAAAGAGCCCCACCAGAAGTAGTTCAATGTCACGGGAGGGGAGCCAACTGGTTCTGTCATAAATATATAGAAGATCTGCCACCGAAAATAACCTCTGATGACATGGGACATGGAGCAATGGATTCAAATTTCAGGAAAAATGATTCCACCTAAACATTGGAAAGAACTTCCTGACAATATGAATCTGTTTGACTGTGGAATACGCTTTCTCAGAGTGTGACGGAGTCTCCTTCTTTAGAGGATTTTAAACAAAGGCAATTGCCATCCAGGCAATTTCTTGGGACTGCTTTGATTAGATGTTTCTGCATGGCATCACAGAGGGTTGGACGGGATGGCCATTGGAGTGTCTTCCAATTCTATGGTTCTATGAACAATAGGAAGGGCATTATAATAATATCAATGCAGGTTTAAAATAGTAATCCAAGGAATACAGAGGTATCCCTGTACAACACCAAATTTTCTTCTAAAGTAGCAATCCCAGGAACGATGAGATATACCTGGACAACACATTGCAAAGAAATATCACTTGAAATTGAAACTGAGTTGACAGTTCAACTCAGTTCAACAAAGAGATCAACTCAGATAGTTTCACAGTTGCAAGCAGAGTTAGATGAGCTGCCTGTCAGCACACTTTCTGAGAAATGCAACCCCAAAAAGATATTTTCAGCAAAAGTGGCACACACAAACACTAATTACTTGCCGCAAGCAAGATGTGTGACTAATGAGAGAACAAAGGCATTGTGTATCTCTCCAAAACACCCCACCTTTACAAAAGTCTTCCAAATGTTTGCACTGCCAAGTTTTGCAAGATGGGAGGGAGACACTCCCAGCACTCAGATCAATTTGCTCATGGGTATCTTCGACAACTGCATTCACCATTCTCAGCAAACAAGAGATGTGCTAGATGTGGATTATGGAAATTCTAGTCCTGCAAGGTTGCAATGTCGGTGGCCTCTGATTTACAGGAAGATCATAAAGCAGGCTTTCCAGATGATCACTACTCTAATTTAGGGATGAGGAAAATATCCACCAAGTTTCACTTTCCTCCACATTTAAACGTACTAAACCTCAAGTACTTTCCATCCAAATTATGAAGTCTGTGACTTGGTAAATGGTTCAGGAATGAACAATACATACTTCTGCTCCATTTCTACAGACTAAATTCAGAAGGTAGAGCGTTCCCAGCAGGTAGAAGGGGTTGAGCCAGATGTGAGAACTAATTTTGAATTTCTGACATATTATGTTTGAGTCTAGCTATAAATAATCCTTTAATTTGATAACAGTCCTCATTATATTACATTTCTACTCTTTTTACTATACTAATACTTTTAAGGAGAAAAATCTCAAAGTGAGCTAAATATGGTAAAACCATGTTAAAGAAATCAGTCTGTTAGACTGTCTGTTGGTTTAGAGATTTCAAATTAAATTAAATGTGTACAATATGTTCTGAGTCATGTTCCAAAACATCTTGCCATGTGCCTACTGAGACAAAGAGACCCAGAATGCTAAAATAAACAGGTTTTAAGTACATCATTTGGGAACAGTACTTGCTCCTTGCACCACACATGAACCTCAGTTGCCTTTTTAAAATCCCCTTTGGCTTATTATGGGGCACTGTACAACACTGATATCCACCTATTCATTTTTGGTATATGAGTAGCATGTAGCCCAAGTGCAATGGGCTCATCCACATCAGAAAATATACCATACAAGAGAGAAAAGAGCAAGATGGGAAGACCATGGTGGTCCACGCTCTAGTTACCTCAAGGATGGACTATAACACACTCTACATGGGGCTGCCCTGGAAGACGGTCCGGAAACTGCAGTTGGTACAACTGTCGGCAGCTAGGTTACAAACCGGAGCTGCTTACAGGGAGCGGTCGACCCCCCCTGTGCAAGTGGTTCCACTGGCTGCCGATAACTTTCCGGGCCCAATTTAAGGTGCAGGTTATTACCTATAAAGCTCTAAACCTGCTTTTCTTTCTTTCTTTACTATTCACCAGTTTTTTTTTAACCTGTGAGTAGGACTACACTGTTAAACAAGATCACAGATTTCCTGGTAAAACAGGAGAACAATTCTAGGGAGAAATCCCAGTGGTTTTTTTTGTTAAAAATAGAGTTGCCAGGTCTCAAGGCCTAGCTTTGAGTGTCCAGTTTCCAGGGGGCACCTCCAAGCAGGAAAAAAGTTGGCAAATTCACCAGTTTTAGAGGATTCCACTCTAAGCAAGAGGAAAGTACAGGATGCAAGTCTCTGGCTCAATTAGTAGAGCAGGAGCATGGTACAATGTCCTGGGTTTAACTGATTTGATGCTCCAACAGTCTAGGACAATGGTCCCCAGATGTTTTGGCCTTCAACTCCCAGAAATCCTAACAGCTGGTAAACTGGCTGGGATTTCTGGGAGTTGTAAGCCAAAACACTTAGGGACCCACAGGTTGAGAACCACTGCTCTATGAAGTCTATGTATTTACTAAGGAAACCTATATTTATTAGATATTTAAATCCTACTTTCTGTCTAAGACTTACCTTCCATTCTCTTCTACATCTGCTTTCTTGGTAGAAGTAAGTATTGCTAGATCAAATTTCCTTATTCCCTCTCCCTAAGAAAGATGAAATAACTGCCTCATTTCAGCTTGATCTCATAATAGTTCCTCTTGTGCAGATTTCTGTTCTAATTTCCAATCAGGAAAATATGCTGAGTTTCAGTGACAAGCTGTGAGCCACTGTGGTGGGTACTTTTGATACCATTGGTGATACCATTAAGTGTTAAACATTATGTCCCAGATCTCAGCTTTTTGTCTGGAAACATGAAAACCTAAGATTATATTGAACTCACAACCCTTTTTATTAGTCCAAACTATGGTTTACCCATTGAATTAGAGGGAATTAGCTACATAATAATAGATGGCCCAACAATTGATTCAGAAAGCCTAACTCTAGTTAGGAAGAACCAATAAAATTCAAGTCAACGAAAATAACTTCTCCCACCATTGAAAAATCCCAAAGACAAAAGCTCTATTGGTCCTCCGACCACACAGATGGTGGAATACACAAAGCAAATCTACATTTCTGTGTCTTGTTCCTCTCACATCAGTATGTGCACAACTCATCTTGGGATTGGTTTATTTCCTCCCACTCTGACTTGTCCTACCATCACCAACTGGATGGCATGAATGGCTGCAGTGTTCCTGAGAGTCAACCTCTTTTGCATTGTTTTGGAATTAAAGAGCAAACAGCACACTCACACAGAGTATCTCATGGAGTCACAAAGGGGAGTGCAAGAGAATACGGCTTCTTCCGCACAGCTGTGAGGCCAACAACCTCACATGACAGTTGCCTCAGCAGGCACCACGTTCCACCCGCAGCTGTAGGAGCAGGCAATGTGGAGTGGTACAGCTGGTGTTGAATAGTGCCATGCCATTTTCTCCCACAAAATATAGCCAGCTGGGCAGGGCAGATGGGCAGGGAAGACACTGGTGAGAAGATCGGTTTTGCCCAACCATGGGTCAAAGCACACGGAGACAGGGACTGGGGAAACCCAGTGGAAGAGAGAGGTCAAACAAAGGACATCCCAGTGCTGTGCCTTCTGCAGCCAGGAAGGCGGAGTAAAAGACACATGCATCAGATTGGTTGAAGTCATTCTGTAATGACACAACAAGGAAGTGGCGCAAAGGGAGGTCGCCAAAACAGTACACACTGTACAAAAGAAGGTATTTGTTCAGGATGTTGTGGCAAGAGAAGCAAAGAAGAAGCCCATCCCAAAGGGGTTCCTCCACTATATCACTACAGACATATTAGTAGGGATCACTTGGTTCCAGACCTATTTCCGATTATATGGCTGTCATCAGACAACCATGTTTACATCCCAATTCAACAATGTTTGTCACTAGGATAAATCATCTGTGTGTTATCATTCTCATGAAGCGGGATAACATCCTCCTTTGGCCACCTGTGGCCATACCTCTGCTTAATCCTTTCTCAAGGAGACATGATGTAACTTTACACTCAAAGAGTTAACATGACACTTGCACAAGGTCATCTCACTAGTTTATGGTGTTTTCATGAGATCTTAAGAATTCCTTACTCATTCACAGCCACAAATAGGGCCTTAATGCAGCCTTAAAAATGCACCCTATGATACAACCACTGCTTACTAAATAAATCCACATATCTGAAAATACAGTAGAGGGTGGCTTCTTCGAGAGATAGTCACATTGGATGGTACAAAATGGCAGAGAACAAGGATGCTGCAACAAAATATTGGAGAATGGAGCTGTGTATAATCTACCCTTCATCTCCATAGATAATGCATCTACACATTCGACTATACATTTGAAAATATTTTTTAAAAAATTCCGAAAGCTAAATCTGGAGTTTACCATTTTATATATGGGATACCATTTTGCTATTTCACTGTATTAATGGGACTTGAGCATCCATAGATTTACTATCAACTGGGGTCCTGGAACCTAACCTCAGCCAATACCAAAGACACACTATAAGTCACACACTCTGCCTTGAGTCTATACGTTTGCTTGCCACTTTTAGGTGCCATGGAGTATGATGTTCCATTACCAAAATGGAATCAGTACTTGAGAAAGTTACTTTTTGGGGCGTCAGTTCCCTAAATCCCCCAACTAGTATAGCCACTGAGTATGCTGGTGGATTATGAGACTTGCAATCCAAATGTGTAGTTCAAAAAACTAATTCTGTGATTGAAGCAAGATGCAAATCCCAGTTTGTTCAGTCACTTTTCATGGACTGGGGTGGATTATAGTCTTGCTATTTTGCCTCAGGTGTCAAAATGCCCAGGCTTAGCCTTTGAAAACTTCCCTTCCGTTTTTAAAAACCGCAATTCTATAGAAAGCTGCTACATATCAAGATTATGAATGAGCCCAGTGTTGTCACAAAATCAACACCCTAAGTACCAACTTACATTACAGAAGAAAGAGAATAGGTGTGAGAGTTCTCCCTTGAGTTGTATTAGACAGGATTAGATGGGGTTGACATGATTTACACTTGTATGTAAATAATTGCTGAGGTAGCAGTACCATGTTGTCTCATCAAGAGGTAAGCCAAAGCACTCTTTCAAAAATACTCTCTACCTTATGGCTAAATTTCTCCAATAAGAGTGGATAACGAGAGTGCATCACTGCCAGGAAGATTTCTATGTGTGGCCTATGCTTGATCACTGGGACTTCCCAACATCAACCCAAAACAATAGGTTGTGTTGGTTCACAGTTGGATGGATTTGTCAGTACCAAAACTGAGACAACAGAGAACCTTGCTATTATTTGCCATCATGTTGGCTTCAACTTATGACAAATGTATAAATATCCCAAAGGCCCCAGATCTCATCCATCTTGGAAGCTAAACAGGACCAACCCTGGTTGCCAATGAATGTGAAGTGCTGTTGATTATACTCTTGATGGGAAACGGGTGGGATTTGCTTCCTGGATTTGTTCCTCCACAGTGTTCAAAAGGTGAAACAAAACCAGCCATCTAGCCAGGTAGCTTTTGCAAGCAATTTTGTTCCTCCTTCATTTCTATTCACAAAAAAGATAAGAAGAGTCAAGATAAGAAGGTCTCAATGACATCAGTGAGCATGGCTAATAAAAGATCTTTCTCATCCCTGTTACTTGTTTGGGTTTTTTCTTGTGGTTACATTAATACTTTGCTTTTGTATTTAAATGAACTATACTCCTGGTAGAAGCTAAAATTTGTGTACATTTTTTCAGGACAACTGCGTGCACCAGTGAAAATCCTTGAGGTTATGAAGAGCCACAGATATTTACTAGGCCTTGATCTTGGCCCCAGCTGGTATCTGGGCATGTTATGCCTTGAGTGCCCAGATGCCTGAATCCTTGAATCATGGCCCCAAGAGCCACAGCCTAATTGAGTTGCTCTTGATTTCAACAGCCTGCCTCACCACAGGTAACCACTTGAAGCTCTGCATGCTCAGGAGGGAGATTGGCTGGTTGGATAACTGCCATCAACTACTCTGAATGGTTTGGAAGATTAAAACAAGCACACAAATGCATGGGTGTGCTGCTCCTTCCTGTCTATTGTGTCATTTTTTCCCTCTATGGAGCCAGGAAAATAACAACAGCCAAGAGAATGTTCGGCTCTACTCATATTTCAGAGCCCATAATGCACAAGTGACCCTATATACTCATGTGTAAGTCTAGAAATTATGGTAAAATCAACTAAAAAACTGGGTTGACTTATCCAGGGATCAATATGAATGCTGCATTTCGGCTCTTAACAAAATATGAACCATCCCCTTCTGAGTAGAGTGGCAAAAATCAAGAGCGTAGTCCAGATGAGAATTGGCTGAGGGAGTTGGTTATGTTTCGCTTGGAGAAAAGAAGGCTGTGAGGAGATATTATAGCCATGTTGGGATATTTCAAACGATGTCACATTGATGTGGGGGAAGGCTTGTTTTCTGCTGCTCTGGAGACTAGGACATGGAGCAATGGAGCCAAAATGCAGCGAAAGAGATTCCACCTAAACATTTGGAAGACCTTCCTGATGGTAAGAGCAGTTTGGCAGTAAAATATGCTGTCTTAGAGTGTGGTGGAGTCTCCTTCTCTGAAGGCTTTAAAGCAGAGGCTAGGTGGTCATCTGTCAGGAGTTCTTTGATTGTGTGTTCCTAAATGGCAAGAGGTTGACCATGAGGTCTCTCCCAGCTATTCCATGATTTTAAGGAGAGTCTGAAAGATGCACCAAATCCCTCGACTCTCTCTGCAGTGGTCTTTTTGGTGGGAAAATGGTGGCAGTAGTCAAAGGCAGCTAGCTCCTAAGGTGATATAGGTGCTTTCCCTCTCTGCAGAATGACCTTCAACTTATTCACAGGTCATATCAAAATCCATAATTTTGGAAACAAGGCATTTATTTGACTCACACATGAGTATAAGTCAGTAGGTTGCGGACATCATTACTATGGGGAAATACCGTAAGATCCCTGTATCCAGTATCCATACTGTGGAAACATGAAACAATGAATAGCAGCAAACTCAACTGAAATGAACAACTTCAGCCAGAATTTATCATAAAGATATCCAGAGGGTATTGAACATTCCTAGAAGTATGCTCTCCAATGCAATTCTGTGGTGACTTCTGGTGGACAAAGACCATAGATTCATAGATTTGGATGATGGGATATTAATAACTATTTCAATATTGCTGTTATTTTTTGGTTTCAATGTACCATCTACTGTAAACTTGAGTATAAGCCGACCTGAATATAAGCCGAGACACCTAATTTTACCATTAAAAAACTTGGAAAACTTGTTGACTCAAGTATAAGACGCGGGTGGGAAATGCAGCAGCTACTGGTATATTTCAAAAATAAAAATAGATACCAATAGCATTACATTAATTGAGGTATTAGTAGATTGTATGTTTTTGAATATTTACATAAAGCTGTAATTTAAGATAAGACTGTCCAACTCTGATTACCTATACACTTGAATATAAGCCAGCCAGGAGCCTGGCTCAATTATAAGTCATGGGGGGCTTTTTCAGCCCTTAAAAGAGGCTGAAAAACTCTGCTTATACTCAAGTATATACAGTATATGCTTGTTTTTACTGTATTTATATGTATATATGGCATCAAATTGTTGCCTTTTGTAAGGCCACTCTGAGTCCCTATTCTGGGGTGAGAAGGGTGGGATATAAATGTAGTAAATAAATACATAAATAATAGATTCACCTAGAAAATTTGCTAGGACTCTATGGTAACTTCCAGTGAAAGCATATCATGACATCACCTGGAGAAAGTACCCAGAGAGGACATATTTTGGCAGATGCAGGTAGGTGAAACTATGTTAGACTTATATCCCACCTTTCATCCAGCTAGCTCAAAATGATGCACATGGCTCTACTCTTCCTACTCTGATATCGTATTCACAATAACTCCATGAAGTAGGTTAAGCAGCGATAAAGTGACTGACTCAAGGTCATGCTGTAAATTTAATGGCTCAGTGGGAACTAAAAGTCTGGATCTCCTAAGTATCAGGCCAACATTTAACCATTGCATTTAACAACCTCTCACAGTACTCTTATAATATCCTACTAGAATTTATAATCTAATATATTGACAGAGATGATTTCCTTCCCATGTGTCTCTTTTGTGATTACCTTGCTCTTGTTTGTTTCTTTTCCGCTGGCATAAAAGCTCACAAACATCACCAGTATTATTAAAACCAAAAGGTAAGACCTGCCATTGCTTTTCCCATGAGAATCTTTCTCTTTGTGGTCTCTTGAGGAAGTTGACTTCAACGATTTAAGACAAGCTGGCGGTTTTCCTTTTTTCTTAAAGAAAGACATGCTAACCATAGATACCAAAATATCTCTGAAACTTCTGAACAAGTATGATAGCCAACAGGGAAACCTCTGTTCGGGTTAGAGATGGGTCACACAGATAACACAACCCTTTGCGGTGTCACACTCTCTTAGGTGTCTAGCAAGCAAGTGTGGTGCTGCAGTTAGTGCTGAGTTAAAGACATTCAAACAAAATCCCTGTTGTGTTTGGAGGACTGAACTTCAGAAAAGGAAGCTTGCTCTTTTTTCCTGCTATTTTCTATAAAACATGTGACATATCAGCTACAACTGCAACTCATGACAGTGTTGAAGTGCAAGCAAGAGTCTCAGCTTCGAAGACTATTTTTCAGTATAGCTAAAGACCAGAGCTTGGGGAGTGTTGATTTTTGGATAACAACTCCCATAATTCCTCAACTAGGAAGATGTTGTCCAAATTTTTTTCCAAGTTTTCCAAAGCTGTAGAAAGCTGTTTTACTCTGGGACAATTTGCTTATTTAATGCAATGGTGTCCATTCTGACTGGCAGCATTTGTACAGAGTATATGGCAGAGGTTTTTCTAGTCACCGGATCCTTCAAAATATTTTAAACTAATGTTACATATATACATGAGAACTGTGGGGGGTTGAACCTGGTCTTTTTATCTGCCAGTCTTGATCTCTCTCACTGTAATACAAGGAGAGATATTATCCAGGATCCAATGTGGGGTAGTGGTTTGAGCATTGGATTATGACTGGAGAACACACTTTGGATTCCTACTTGGCCATGAAAATCTTATGCGTGATCTTGGGCAAGTCACACACACTTAACCTCAGAAAAACCTGTGATAGGGTCACCATAAGTCGGGAATAACTTGAAGGCACACAACAACAAGGAATCGTGCAGTCATCCAAACATTTTGGGGCTGCAATTCCCAGGATCCCATATCATTACTCAATACTGGTTAGGGCTGATGGAGATTGCAGTCCAACCACATCTGGGGAACCTTAGAAAGCTCTGCCATTGTTCAAGGGAGTGCATGGAAACTCTAACAGAGAATTCTAAGTACCTCACCAAACTATAGAGCCTTGGATCCCCTTGAATGGAAACATTATAATTAAAGTAGTATAAAACTGATACAAATACGCAGTATAGATGCACGTGTAGCCATAGCAGTCAATTCAGACAAATATGTTAATCTCATAATAGATTCTTTATTGAGGGATCATGGGTTTTGGCAACAAATCCTAAGAGCCAGCTTGTACCCGGAGACAACTATCTGTATTTTAGCTTGATATTTAAAAAGTTAGGTAGGAGGTAAAGGGCAAATACCTTTAATAAATAGAGTAATGAGCTAAATAGGTGGTTGTATTCCAATGAGAGAAGAAAAACAACATTAGGGCTAAACAACACCATGTTCTCTGGCAGTTAACACATGTTACCTTTCAACTCATCCATGGTGTGAAAGGATTTGTTTCCATCCTTAAATGCAATATATCATTTCCATTCATCTGCCACTTGAAATATATATCTCAAGTGCGTGGGTTGGTTCTGGAATGCTTCACAAGTTCAATGTGTCTTTGTTGTCATTTGTGCTTCAATGTAAAATTTCAGTTTGAAATATGCTCTGACGCTCGATGGTATAATTAAGGTGAAAATACAGAGACATAATCCCCTGCTATAGTGAAAGCATAGCTAGACACCAGATGACTATAATAGTCAAGTCCTTTTGTCAAGTAATCTGTTTTGGGTAGGGATGGGGAGAATATTCTACAACATTTTAAAAAGGTCAAAAACTCATTTCTCAATGTGAATTTTCAGAGTTGGAGACTTACTCTGGTTTGCATAGAGTAGCAAATCACCAAGGTTATTCTATAAAAAAATTGCATGTGATCGTTTTGTACAGAAAATAGCAGTCTTCTATTCAAAAATATTCAAGAACAGAAAACAGCCTTTTTCTGAGCTAAACAATAATTTAGAGTGGGTTTTTCGTGCAGAATGATTTTTCAATCGTCCTCAAAAATTGCACTGCTTAGAAAGATTTTGCAAAGAAAATTGGAAAAATTACTTGTTGCTTTGAGAAGAAAATTAGGAATGTCAGTGTGTGTGTGTATGTATGTTTGTGTATGAAAGAGAGAGAGAAAGAAACCATAAGAATATCCTATAAGGAAAAAAAAACCTAACTCTCTCATTGTTCAGAAAGTTGCCATGAAAATTCTAGTAAAGTTAATGTTGACAATCGGAGTTGATTGCTCTGGGAATTCTCTTATCCAATGTACTTTGATCTAATTTGAATTTTAGTATTGTTGTTTATATTTAATGTATTGTATTGTATTTTAATGGTATTAAATTTTAATATAAAAGATCGATATGCCAATAATTGTATATAGCTGTAGTAGTATTAGTATTAGTAGTAGGAGTAGGAGTAGTAGTAGTAGTAGTATTTAACATGGTAGTATTTATATCCCATTTCTCCCCCCCCCCCCAAGGCTACTCATAGCTGCTAACACTAAAAATCATACAGTTCATGTAATAGTGCTGCAATTTTACATCACAGCTATTTATTTTGTATGTGAATAGTCTATGGTCTAAGTATTAATAGCCTGCTGCTATTATTTCTATTACTGAGAGCATTGGTCTAGCTAGCTAGGTTTTGTGGTATGTGTGTATATGAGAGAGAGAGAGAACAAACAACAGACAGGATTCCATAGTTAAAGTGGTTTCAAACTGCATTAATTCTACAGTGTGGATGCACCCTAGTTTCTGCTTTTGCAACCAATAGTATTGCTGTTGCAGAAGAAAAGGTACAATTTCAGCCAATTCCATTGTGTATCTCTCTTGTAATGGATTTTAGAAGCCAGTCTCCTTGATTTTTATGAGGCGCACTTTAAAAAATTATACCTATTCATGTTTGTGTCTGTAATGAAGGCTAGAAAGTGGCAATGCTCTGTATTATCAAGGTCTCTAATGTTGCTATTTTTAAAAGAGGCTTTTTAAGAGGCTAGGTACATTTGCAGCATGTAAATTCAAAATAAATCTGCCAGTTATGCATTCTATAGGGCTCCTCCAAAAACAATGCTACAAAAGAGAAACTAAATCGGAAGACTAGCGGAACTACGGAGTTTAATTTTTGCTAGGACGGACTGCCGCCTTGTGGTGATCTGAGCAACTTGTGCGGATTTATCAAACATCCAGATGTATGTAATCTGCGAACAGTGACATTAGGGTGCAGATTGTGGACAGTGGTTTTCATAGTCATAAACTGTGTATCTGTTGACATCTTCAGATTGTTCTAAAGAAACCTATATCCTAAATTGCCAACTTTCCTTGTATAAAGTGTTCACTTTACCCCTGGTTCTGTGATATTTTCAGAATGAGATGAAATCTGAAAGCTTAATAGATTATGACAGAAAGGCAAAAGCCTGCCAAAATGCTCAAATTTTACCTAGAAAAGGAATATTATGTGCCTTTATGATTTAATTTTAATAAAAGGTAAAGGTTTCCCCTTGACATTAAGTCTAGTCATGTCCGACTCTGGAGGGTGGTGCTCATCTTCATTTCTAAGCTGAAGAGCCGGCGTTGTCTGTAGACACCTCCAAGGTCATGTGGCTGGCATGACTGCATGGAGCGCTGTTACCTTCCCGCCAAAGCAGTACATATTGATCTACTCACATTTGCATGTTTTCGAACTAGTAGGTTGGCAGATGCTGGGGCTAACAGTGGGAGTTCACCCCGCTCCCTAGATTCAAACCACCAGCTTTAATCTGCTGCACCATTGGGGGCTACTTTACATTTAATTGACAATAAACTTTTTGTTTCAAATCTGAAGATTTGTTCCAGTTTAGTTACCTTCTCTGAAATCCTTACTGCCAATCTTCCAATTAATAATAGTGTTATGGTGTGCTTTTGTTACTGACATGTGGCAACCTTAAAGCGACCCTATAATGGGGTTTTCTTGGCAAGATTTCTTCAATGGGGAATTGCCTGTGTCTTCCTCTGAGGCTGAGGAAGTATGACTTGCCCATGTGAGTTTCCATGTCTGTACATGGATCTGAATCCTGGTTTCCAGCATCCAACACACAAACCACTTGTTATGCTGGCTCTCTCTGATTAATAATGAAGATTTGTATGGGAGATCAACTTCTACATTCAAACAGCATCAAAACAAGGCATGGAGAATTATTATCCCTTTGTTCCAGGTGGACAACTGCATAAGGTGGTCCTGAGCATGATATGGTGTGATAGGGACCATCATCAAGTGCAATGGTCCTGCTTCACTGTTGGTTTCCGCCTGTGTGTGATAATGTCCTGTGTGAATGTCACTTCTAGTTAGCTGTTAACTTAAGGCAACTTGATTAATTTCAATAGGCTTTCTTGGGCAAACTTAAGAGAGAACAATGTATAATGGTCTGAGCACTAGACAACAACCCTGAAGACAGGATTGAAATCTGCATTTAGCGATGGCGACCTCCTTTGGGCAAGTCACACTTTCTCAGCCTCAAAAGAGGTAAGGGCAACCTGCTTCATTACAAATCTTGAAAAGAAACTTTTGTAACAGGTTCACTTTAGGAACACAATAAGTTGGAATCTGCCTGAAGCCATTCAATAACAGGTTACAGCACCTGGTGTTTTTTGAAACAGTCATGTTTTGAAATGCCAACCAAGATTGCATCTACATTGGAGAATGAATGCAGTTTGACACCGCTTTAACTGCCATGGCTCTATGCTATGAAATCTTTTTTTTTTCATGTCAGGAGCAACCAGAGTTGCTTCTAGAGTGAGAGAATTGGCTGTCTGCAAGGACGTTGCCCAGGGGACACCCGGATGTTTTGATGTTTTTACCATCCTTGTGGGAGGCTTCTCTCATGTCCCCGCATGGAGCTGGAGCTGATAGAGGGAGCTCATCCGCGCTCTCCCCAGGTGGGATTCGAACCTGGCAGCCTTCAGGTCAGCAACCCAACCTTCAAGTCACAAGGCTTTTATCTCCTAGGCCACCGGAGGCTCCTATGAAATCATGAGAGTTGTGGTTAGGTGAGACACCAGCATTCGTTGACAGAGAAGGTGAAAGACAACTCCTAGGATTCTACAGCACTGAGTCATGGCAGTGAAAGTGGTGTCAAACTGCATTAATTCTACAGTGAAGATGCACCTTAAGTCTGATTCAAAGAGCAGATGGTATCTGATGCCTTAGGAGAGCAGAATTCCACATGTGGCTCTTACATGAGTAGCCAAAAAAGTGAGGTAAGCAAAGGTTTACCTTTTATAAGAAGTTTATAAGAAGTTAATTGGAATTTTGTTGTTGTTGATTGAAGGTGCAGGATAATTGAACACCTTGTTGAGATGGTGCAACTTCCATGATCCTTGACCATGGGCTATACTGGCTAGAAAATTGATGGGACCTGCAGTTCAACAACATTTGGAAGGCAAGAATTCCTCACTGTTGTTCCACACAATGAGTGGCAACAGTTCTTGGGAATCTTAAATTAGAGACTTTTGCAAGCCTCCTTGGATCCTCAAGGATCACAATGAAAAGTGTGTGTAAAACCTTTGCTCTACCTCTGAACTTGGATCAATGCACCCTCTCAGTCCAAAGCCAAAGATGTTTCTCTCTTTGCTCTCTTTTTGCCCCATGCTAGCAGGGTGCAATGTCCAGCCAGAGGCAATGGTTCTGAATCAGGGAGTTTTAGAAGGCAGCTGTGAAGGAAATGAAAGCCAAGCTGCTTTTACCAATTGTCTTGGAGTTTGATGGAACCTCAGACTGCTTTTCAATCTGTTGGGACTTAAAGTCACCCTGCAGATTTAACAGTCAGATATTCATGACTCGGAACACAATGTAATCACCTGTGAATTGTACTACTGATTGAACTGCACATAAAGGGGGAAAATACCTACATTGGTGACAATTGTGGAGTCTCAGGAATAAAAAAAGCTGGCACCCTTAATTTTGTGTAAACATGATTGAATATACAGGGATTCAAATCCAGATCTTTAACATTTCGGCACTCAGAGCCCCAGGGTGAAATGCACAAACCTGTGGTTATTCCACACTTAGGTTTTTAAAAAATATAACCACAACCCTTTTATCCTGAATTTGAAAAAAAAATGTAAATAAATATTGCAGTGAGCTGAAAAAAACCATGCATTTCTGACAATGATAATAATCAGTTTCAAAGGGAAAGTGAGATGTTCCTGCTAAATCAGCAGAGTTAGTATGTTGACGGTGCCCTTGGTATACAGCTGATAGCTTTCGAAATGGTAAGGATTGCATTTTAATCTGTAGTATACAATTCACAGGTGATTACATTGTGTTCCAAGCCATTCATAGATTATTGCTTCTTCCACTTTAATGCAGGTTTAACAATGTAGAAGATTTTTGGTTTATTTAATAATCATGCTGAAAATAATCATGGTGAAAAACTAGGCTTTTCTAGCAACCAAACATCTTGTTGAATTCTGTGCTACTGTAGGTTTAGCTTTCTCCAGCCAGCTTCCTTCCTATGTGTTTGACTGCATTTCCCACCTTTCCCTAGCCATGGTTGGTTAAGGATGAGGGGAAATGCATATTAATACACCAATAGGAGAACAGGCTATGGAAAGAAGGAATATTCGGGAAAGAAGTTAGTAGTGGAGTGTTGCAGGGTTCCCTTATAAACCTGGTGAGTTTAACATCTTTATTAATAACTTGGATGAAGGTTTAGAGAGCATGCTTATCAAGTTTGCAGATGACACCAAATTGGGAGGGAAAGCTTATACTCCAGAAGACAGCATCAGAATTCAAAATGATGTTAACAGATTAGAGAGTTGGGCCAAAACTAACAAAATGAATTTCAACAAGGAGAAAGGTAAGATACTACACTGCGGAAGAAAAAAATGAAATGCACAGATATTGGATGGGTGACACTTGGCTGGACAACAGAACTTGTGAAAGATTTTTGAGTCGTAGTGGACAAGTTGGACATGAGCCAACAGTGTGATGCAGCAACTTAAAAAGACAATTGGATTTGAAGCTGCACCAAAAGGAGTATAGTGTCTAGACCAGGGGTCCCCAAACTAAGGCCCGGGGGCCGGATGCAGCCCATCAAAGCCATTTATCCGGCCCCCACAGCACAAGGGCAGAAGGGGGTTGGGCTAAATGGCCCAAGGGGTCTCTTCTCTTACAACCATTATTATTATTATTATTGACACAACGACATTGTATGACACAGCAAACAAGATAGATATGCTGGGTTTCGTTTCACAAAATCACAAGTCGAACACTTCCCAAGTGTCTAGGACTGTGTGATGTATTTTCGGATGATGCGTGCAGATCCCAGTAAGGTGGCCTTTTGCAGTTGGCAGATCGTAATTTTGTCAATGTCTATTGTTTCCAAATGCCGGCTGAGATCTTTTGGCACGGCACCCAGTGTGCCCATCACCACCGGGACCACCTGCACTGGTTTCTGCCAGAGTCTTTGAAGTTCAATCTTGAGGTCCTGATAGCGGCTGAGTTTTTCCTGTTGTTTTTCTTCAATGCGACTGTCACCTGGGATGGCAACATCAATGATCCAAACCTTGTTCTTTTCCACAACTGTGATGTCTGGTGTGTTGTGTTCCAGAACTTTGTCAGTCTGGATTCGGAAGTCCCACAGTATCTTTGCGTGTTCATTTTCCACAACCTTTGCAGGTTTGTGATCCCACCAGTTCTTAACTGCAGGGAGGTGATACTTGAGGCATAGGTTCCAATGAATCATTTGGGCCACATAGTTGTGCCTCTGTTTGTAGTCTGTCTGTGCAATTTTCTTACAGCAGCTGAGGATATGATCAATGGTTTCATCGGTTTCCTTGGACAGTCTGCACTTTGGGTCATCAGCTGATTTTTCGATCTTGGCCTTGATTGCATTTGTTCTGATGGCTTGCTCCTGGGCTGCAAGGATCAGGCCTTCTGTCTCCTTCTTCAGGGTCCCATTCGTGAGCCAGAGCCAGGTCTTCTCTTTATCAGCTTTTCCTTCAATTTTGTCAAGGAACTTTCCATGCAGTGTTTTGTTGTGCCAGCTGTTAGCTCTAGTTTGTAGTGCGGTTTTCTTGTACTGGTTTTTTGTCTGCTGTGCTTTGAGGAGTTTCTGATTTTTGACTTCAATCAAAGCAGGTTCTTCACTTTGCTTGACATATTCTGCCAGGGCATGTTCTTCTTCTTTGACTGCTTGTTTTACTTGTAAGAGTCCTCTGCCCCCTGATCTTCGAGGCAGATACAGCCGGTCAACATCACTGCGAGGGTGCAGTGAATGATGAATGGTCATGAGTTTTCTTGTTTTTCTGTCCAAATTGTCCAGTTCCGCCTGTGTCCAATTTATAATGCCAGCAGTATATCTTATGACAGGTATGGCCCAGGTGTTTATGGCCTTGATGGTGTTGCCTCCATTGAGCTTGCTTTTGAGAATTTTTCTGACCCTTTGTGTGTATTCTTTACTGACCACAATCTTCACATGTTCATGCTTGATGTTGTCCAGCTGTAATATGCCCAGATATTTATAGGCCTCTGGCTGGTGACACTTTATTGTTTGGCCATTGGGCATATTGATGCCCTCACTTTCAATTATTTTTCCCTTCTTCAATGCCACTGTCGAACATTATTATTATTATTATTATTATTATTATTATTATTATTATCATTATTATTATTATTAAATTGAGGCTGGGTGGCCATATGTCAGGGATGCTTTGTTTGTGCTTTTGGTGCACAAAGGCAGAAGGAGTTGGACTCAATGGCCCAAGGGGTCTCTTCCAACCCTCTTTATTATTATTATTATTATTATTATTATTATTATTATTATTATTATTAATAACATTGAGGCTGGGAGGCCATCTGTCAGGGTTGCTTTGCTTGTGCTTTGTGCAGGCAGAAGGGGGCTGGACTCAGTGGCCCAAGGGCTCTCTTCCAACCCTCTTTGTTGTTGTTGTTATTATTATTATTATTATTATTATTATTATTATTATCATCATCATCATCATCATCAAGGCTGTATTTGTTCCCGTTTTGTTTGGGTTTTTTTACATCAAAATGAGGCATGTGCAGAGTGCATAGGAATTTGTTCATAGTTTTTTTTTAAAAAAAAAAACTCTAGTCTGGCCCTCCAATGGTCTAAGGGACCATGGACTGGCCCCCTGTTTAAAAAGTTTGGGGACCCCTGGTCTAGACCAAGGGAACTCATAGTGCCCCTCGATTCTGCTGTGGTTTAGCCTGCAGAAGGGAATGTTGAGATGAAACATGATCACTATGTTTAAATATTTGAAAGGATGCCATAAAGAAGAGGGAGCAAACATGTTTTCTGCTGCCCTGGAGACTAGGACTCGGGGCAATAAGTTCAAATTACAGAAAAGGAGGTTCCATCTGAACATTAGGAATAACTAAGAGTTGTTCAGCAGTGGAACTCTCTACCTCAAAGTGAGGTGAAGGCTCCTTCTTTGGAAGCTTTTAAACAAAGACTGAGTGGCCATCTGTCAGGGGTGCTTTGATTGTGCTTTTTCTGAATGGCAGGGGATTTTTGTGTCAAAAGCATTGCATAATAAATAAATTTAAAAGTGATGAAATAAAGGAAATCACAAGCAGCTAAATAGTTTTAGACCAAAAGCGGGCAACAGCAACCACATTGTCCGTAGCTTTAAACAACTCCTCCTCCGTACATGAGGCAGGACATCGTGGGCAAGCATACATATGGCAGGGGATTGAACTGAATGACTCACGTGATCGTTTCTAACTCTATGATTCTAAATTGCTTTAGCATTTTGGTGTGTGGCTTATAGCAACCCCATACATTTTATATGGCTTTCTTGAGCAAAGAATACTCCGAAGTGGTTTTCCTATTATCTTCTTGTGAAATAGTGTCTAGAATTTGTTGTCATCCCCGCCCCCCATCCAAGTTCTAATTAGGGCAGACACTGCTTAATATGCAAGACTAGATTGAACCTGGTTCCTTTAGGGCAAGAGTCCCCAAAGGAAGGCCCTCTAAAATTGTTTACCCGGGCCCCGCCCTAAACTTTAGACTTAGGCCCCTTCTATACTGCCATATAAAATCCACATTATCTGCTTTGAACTGGATTATATTGCAGTGTAGATTTATATAATCCAGTTCAGAGCAGATACTGTGGATTCTCTGCTTTGATAATCTGGATTACATGGCAGTGTAGAAGGGGTCTTAGTCTGAAATGACTTGAAGGCACACAACAACAACAGTCCTCATAAACTTAACTATCTCATCAGCCAAAAGCAGCCCCACACTTCCCATTGAAATACTGGGAAGCTTATATTGGTTACAATTGTTCTTCATTTTAAATATGGTATTGTTCATTTTTTTGCTTACTACAAATAAGATATGTGTAGTGTGTACAGAAATTTGTTCATTTTTCCCCCAAACTATTGTCCAGGTCCCTGTTTATCTGAGGGACTGTGTGAACCAGCCCTTCTGCTTAAAGAGTTTGAGGACCACTGCTTTAGGGTATTTAGAGTCACTTATTTTTAGATTATGGTGGCACACAATTATATAGTAAGCATCCAATCAACTGGTCATTTCTAGTAACTGACCTCTCAGTTGCCCCACCTTGCAATTTCTTTAACAGTTTCATTCTAGACTTGGAAGGTATCCGAACGGTCATCTAGTCCCACCTTCTCCCATGTAGGACTGCATGACTTAAGAATCATCCAACCTCTGTTCAAAGACTTTTACCACCCTCCAAGGCAGGCTATTACATATTTTCTTAGCAATTATGGTCAGGAGTTCATGCTAATGTTGTTTCTAGTGTTCCATGTTTCACCTCCCTTAATCCATGTAAGTTGGTGACAAGTGATGTTGATATACCTCTCCCCTTCTTTGTGTTTCAAACTTTGTCTTCATTACTCAAGCCTAATATCTAGGAATGAGAAACTCACCGAATTCAGAACACAGATCACAATATCCTTGTCCTCCAGAGGTTTTGGACCACAATTCTTTCCCATTGCCTATACTGAATGGAGCTTCTGGGATAGAAGCCCAAAATATCTGGAGGGCCAAAGGGTTTCCATCCCTGGAAGAGAAAATACAGGAAGAGTATATGCATAATTGGGCATAAACATATTCAGGCCAGAAGCAAGCAGGGTCTTGAAAACATAGTTGGTCAGACATGGAACCAAGAAGTAGATTTCCTCCCGTGGCCTAGGGGATAAAAACCTCATGACTTGAAGGTTGGGTTGCTGACCTGAAAGCTGCCAGGTTCGAATCCCACCCAGGGAGAGCGTGGATGAGCTCCCTCTACCAGCTCCAGCTCCATACAGGGACATGAGAGAAGCCTCCCACAAGGATGTTAAAACATCAAAAAAAATCCGGGCATCCCCTGGGCAACGTCCTTGCAGACGGCCAATTCTCTCACTCCAGAAGCAACTCTGGTTGCTCCTGACATGAAAAAAAAATCTCAGCACAACCATCGAACTCACTAATTGTCCAAGTTTGTCAGAGAAAGGCCCAATTAAATTCATATGTCATTGCATCTACACTGTAGAATTAATGCAGTTTGGCATCACTTTAGCTGGCATGATTCAATGCAAGGGAATCTTGGAATATGTAGTTTGGTGAGGCACCAACCATCTATAGCAGGAAAGGCTAAAGACTGTAAAACTACAAGTTCCATGATTCCATAGCATTGAGCCATCACAATGAAAGTGGTGTCAAATTCATTGGGGGGGGGGGGGGCAATTAGCATCTTTATAATACACCAGGAACCTTCATAAAATATTTAAGGGAGAAGGGTGAAAAGTTAATTTTTGCAGACTGAACCCTTTGTGATGTCACTGAGAAAAAAAGGTAAAGTGTATAAAGTTAAGGGAAGTTGCCAATAGAGTCAAGCAAAAGCAAACTGCTGCAGCCTCTCCAAATTTGGGTGTTTTCACTCATTGATAACTTTTATTATCTTGACCAGGCTCTAATACTGCTTAGGCGCATGTGTCCCCTTTTTATATATGAAATATTGGAAGGTATGCAGCCACCTTTCAGAGGGTTGTTAATATACTAAACTTCTGTGTAATGAACTACAAGTGCCAGAAGAGGGCATGCTTAGATAATTCTGGTGCTAGCAAGTGATACTCTCTTTATCATTATCACATTTCACAGGTTTTGTGACATTTCCAGGTATTTGGGAGACAGCAAAACCAACATTTCACTTGTGAACTTTGGGAGAAAGGGGGATTACAACTGCAGGAGAGGGAGAACATCAGCAGGTGATTTACCAGCTTCATCAACAAAGCTTCATATAATATTTTATATGACTGATTCGAGGCATTTGTTTATTGCTTCCCAACCCATCAGGCTCTGGCCCTGAAAAAGGCAGAATCATTATTTTCGTGATCTAACAAATCAATACCATGGAGCAAGCAGACCAGGGGTGCATTTACCTGGTAAAATTAATGCAGTTTGATACCACGTTAACTGTCATGGCGCAATGTTATGGAATCATGGGAATTGTAGCTTTTACATCTTTAGCCATCTCTGTCCAAATGTGCTGGTATCTCACCAAACTACACCTCCCATGATTCCATAACATTGAGCCATGGCAATTTAACAGGTGTCAAAATGCATCAATTTCACCGTGTAGATACACAGTTAGAGCTATTATTGTCCATTTACCTTCCTTTAACCCCCATGGCAATCACTACCACCAGCAGAAAGTCAGGCTAACCCCTTTTCTCCAACAGTTGCCTTCAAAGAAAATTTGCCACTGATTCATCACGAGTCACCACAATTATACATTCAACAGAATAAATACATTATACCATATTCATAATAATATGCAGTGTAGCTCCCATATCTATAAAAGATATGTTCCTGGAGTTTTTGTGGATATGTGGAATCGTGGATAACTGCAACCCTATTATTTCCAATAGGACAAATACTGGAGGTACCGAGAAGAAAGTATAACTTGTACAGGAAGCTAGAAGTGAAACCATGGGAAATGAAACCACGCCTATCAGTTCTGTGGATATGGAAAATATAAATCCTTGGGAATCCCATCAATGACCTTGTAAGTCATCATTATTATTTTCATAGTCCAAACAGGCAGAAAGAACACAACTCATGTTCATTGGAAAAAATAATTTACAAGTCAAAAAGTGATGTTTGCAAGCAATTATCATTTATACCTCCTGCCAACCTAGCAGTTCAAAAACATGTGAATGTGAGTAGATCAATAGGTACCACTCCGGCGGGAAGGTAATGGCACTCCATGCAGTCATGCCGGCCACTTGACCTTGGAGGTGTCTATGGACAACGCCGGCTCTTCGGCTTAGAAATGGAGATGAGCAGCAACCCCCAGAGTCAGACATGACTGGACTTAACGTCAGGGGAAAACCTTTACCTTTACCTATCATTTATACACCATGGCTAGATAATATTATCTTAGTGATCAATACTGCAACATTGTAAGATGTTAAGCATGATTATCCTGGGAGTTGTAGTTTTGGTGAGCCACCGGCCCTCTTGAGTACAAAAGGCTAAAGTCACTGTAGTTATAATGGCACATAATGATGATTATCCTGGTAGCTGTAGTTTGGTGAGCCCCTGGCCCTCTTGAGCAGAGAAGACTAAAGTCACTATATCTTAATTCCCATACTATAAATAGCTGGGCAGAGAAAATGCAGCTTATTCCTTACAAAGAATAGTCAAAAATTGAAGACTGCCAAACTGGAAACAAAACAGTGTTCCTGTACCTTTAAAGATTGTGTAACAATTCAGCAGGTGGGGCCTGGGACACAACCAGGTAACAGACACCTGGAATTCTACATAACAGGTACAGGAACCCTTTCCACTTTTTATTCTGGCAATCCCACACAAATGACAGACTAAGCATTTCTTTGCCATTTCTATACCTTATTTTAGTAATCCTAACTACTACTTTGTAGGTGAGCCCTTATTTTTAATTCCCATACTACTGATGTGTAGGATGAGAAAATAAAGCATGATTTACATACCCTTTTAAAAGTCAAGAAGAGGAAGAAGACGATTGACTTTTTAAATGACTGACTTATCTAAGTTACTAGTTAATGTTATGCTGCATTATTATTGAGAATAACAACAGCAACGATGCTAATACTTATATTATTATTGTTGGTGGATTGATGAGCATATACATTGCTGGCTATATTATTTACAGGTCATTTCTCCCAACAGTGTGTGGCTGTGTTTGGCACATAGTTATACCTATGAAGTAATTATCTTAATAATTATTAAGCAATTATCTCAATATTAAGTAATTATCCTCACAATCACCTGGTAAGGTAAAACACTGTTGTCGGTGTTCCCATATTACAGGTGGGTAGGCTTGAAAACAAACCTTACAGCATATAGGGCTGTCAGCTGCACAAGAGCAAGAGGCTCCTATTTCGTTAGCAGTGGCATCCAAGAACTGTTTTATCATGAGACCCAAACTACTTAATTTTTTAAATTTTGGAATCCTACAGGAGCCTGACTCCTCTTCTGAATGAGGAACATTCAACTCTCCTTGGGTCACACCAAAAGCTAAATTTAAACCTGGGACCTTATTGTTTACTCTGTCATTGCATTGCACCAGTTTAAACTTCGAGCTCAGGCTGGCAGACACTGCTGTCTGAAGGTTGCTGCTGATTCCTTTCCTCTTTGCCTTTTTGATCCATGCAACTTACCTTTTGCTGACTTGTCCTTGGAAGCTCTATAGAGGCAATGGTAGGCATCCAGGAGTCCTTCTTTATTATTCACTGCCTTTAAGAGCAGCTTAAATCCACCCCTTTGAGGCTCTGTGTCCACCAGATACTTCCCCTCTTCCTCTCTTGCTTTCTTAAAGAGTTGCTGATCCTGCTGCTGCCTTTGGCTGCTCAGGGGTGGAGTTTCTTGACAGCTTTGCTATGCTGTTCACTGAAGAGTCCGCAGACAGCTGGCTTTCTGCAATGATCACCTTCCAGCCAAGGAATCATAGTCAAAAGACCCCCAAGGGCCATCTAGTCCAACCCCATTCTGCCATGTAGGAATAGACAATCAAATCACTTCCCACAGATGGACATCTAATCTCTGTTTAAAAACCTCTACTGAAAGAGACTTCATCACATTCATAAAATCATACAATCATAGAGTTAGAAGAGACCCCAAGCGTCATCTAGTCCAACCTTTCTGCAATGCAGGAAGCACTCTAGACAGATAGCCATCCAGCATCTATTTAAACACCTCCAGAGAAGAAGACTTCACCAGACTTCAAGGCAGTATATTCCACTGCCGAAGAACACTTACCATCAGGACGGTTTACCTAATAGGTGGAATCTGTTTTTCTGTAGGTTGCTGGTTCTTTTCCAAACCATAACTTCCAGGATTCCACAGCATTAAGCCACGGCAGTTGGTGTCAAATGGCATTAATTCTACATTGTAGATACAGCCTGGGTCACAGAAACCTTTGGCAGGAATCTTCACCTCATCCCCAAAAGATTTCAAGAACAAGTTGGGGGCAGAGATAAATTTTTGGATGCAGGTAACAGAACAACCACTGCAGAAGTTATTTTGGACTGCAACTCTCAGAATTCACAGTAATAAAAAGTTAAGGTATTCCTTGACACTGCTTTAACCGTCATGGCTCAATGCTATGGAATCCTGGGATTTGTAGTTTTGTGAGGCATCAACATTTTTTTTTTTTTGCAGGGAAGCCTAAAGACCTTATAAAACTAAAACTCCCAGGATTCCACAACATTGAGCCAGGGAGTTAAAGCAATGTTAAGTTGCATTAATTCTACAAACTTTTGAAACATGTGTTCCTTGAGCATTGGAAAACTCTGATGGGGAAAATCCTTGATTGGTTCTTTACTGTTTGGGATTTATTCTACAAAGGTCACACTTGTTGGTATAGAAAACATCATTTTTAGGAAATACAGAGAAATATTTCTGCATTGAATATTATATGTACAGAAAAAAGCTGCAAATTTGGACAGAACAACTCTCAAACTGAGAAGTTGTAATGTGCTTGCAACAGAAAGAAAATTCCTAAAATTACTTATTGCTCATTTCATTATCAAAGGAAGCAAAGGATTACATCTCTACAACATTGTGACAGCTTAAACCAATCCCTATCCCACTCCCCCAGTGTTACAGGAGGCCCTGATACATCCTGAATGTGCCAGGTTGAAAAAATGTGTTTCAATTTGATTCTATTATGCTATTTTAGAGCTCCATAAAATGTCTTTTTGGAGGGTTAAAATTCCAGAATCTTCCAGTCCACTTGGCCATAGTGTTTGGAAGATTCTGGAGACTACAGTCTAAGGCAGTTTTTTCCCATTTTTGGGCTATTATATCCATGCATAATGTCTTTTTTAGTATAATCAGGGTCATTTAAAATTATCTTTGATGGTCTGCTTTGAGTCCCATACCTTTAAAATAATATCTTTCCCAGGGGCACTAGACCCAATTTTAAAAATAATACATCTGTATGCAGATACTGAGCCCCCAATGGCACATTGGATTAAACTGCTGAGCTTCTGAACTTGCTGACTGAAAAGTTGGTGGTTTGAATCCACCAAGTTGGGGTGCTTCCACTGTTAGCCCCAGCTTCTGCTAACCTAGCAGTTTAAAAACATGCAAATGTAAGTAAATCAATAGGTACCGCTCCGGCGGGAAGGCAGCAGCGCTCCATGTAGTCATGCCGGCCACATGATCTTGGAGGTGTCTACGGACAGCGCCAGCTCTTCGGCTTAGAAATGGAGATGAGCACCACATCCCAGAGTCAGACATGATTAGACTTAATGTCAAGGGGAAACCTTTACCTTTATGCAGATATCATTTTTAAAGCACAGGCCCTTAATATAACCATGCTGGCATTTGTATTTATTGTTCACCTTAGGAAAGAAGAAGTATAAAGAAGAAAGAAGAGAGGACAGAATTGAGATGGAAAAACATCAGGGATTCCTTTGTCCCTTTTTCTTTACAGTCGAGAGTCTGCTGCTATTTCTCAATTAGTTTTTCTGGCCTTTGCAATCCAAGAAGATCTTCTTGCAAAGGAAATACAGCAACAAGACAAAGCAGAATAGATGATGTTTGGTAATAAAATAGAAAGCCAGCTCCTTGGCAGTGTAAATAACATGAATAAAGATGAAGCAGAAAAAAAATAGGGCATACTGGTTCTGAGGCTGGAATAATTCGCGAAGCTCTTCTCCAATCTACACAGGAGAGGAAGGGAAGGGGAAAAGGAAGGGGGGACAGAAAATCATAGGTTGGCTTATAAAGTAGTCCCTTGTATCAGCTAGAAGGAAATAAAGGTACTCATAGGAATACCTACTCAGAAGTAAGTTTTATGGAGATCAGTAGGACTGATGCCCATGTAATAAGGTAACTAGGATTGCAACTTCAGCCATTTTATATGTGCCCCACTCAGGGATTAAGCCCCATTAACATATCCAAAGAAACAAAGTATGTATAAGTATATAAGTATGTATAAGTTACTAGCTTTGCCCGGCCACACGTTGCTGTGGCTTATGCTTTCAGTGTTGCTCTTTATTTACTGTCCTGATTTTAGAGATTATATTGTTCTGTATATCACAGTAATTATATCACAGTAATTATTACATATTTATAATCTTATATTATCTGCTCAGAACTGGATTATATGAGGCCCCTTCTTCACAGCTGTATAAAATACACACTGAAGTGGATTATATGGCAGTGTGGACTCAAGATAATCCAGTTCAAAGCAGATAATATAAGATTATAAATGTGTTATATAGCTGTGTGGAAGGGCCTTGAGTCTACACTGCCATATAATCCAGTTCAAATCTGATAATCTGTATTTTATAGGCAGTGTGAAAGAGGCCTAACTCTGCCTGTCCCCTGGGCTGAGTGGGTTGCTAAGAGACCAAGTGGGCAGAGATTAGCCTTCTAACTGGCAACAATTGGATAAAAACAATTATTCCTCTCCCTCTAATTAGGACTTCATTTTTCTTTTCTTTTTTATTGTATGAACATAGAGGCATGGATGAGGGGTTGTGCTGCCAAGTTTAGTGTTTCTGAGGTGTGTAGTTTTGTTGTTTTGTCCTAGGCCGAAATTTCATTACCCTTTTATATATATATATAGATAGGTATATATGCATTACTGGTTCATTAACATATCCCCAACTGCTCTGATTTGAAGGGACAGTTCTAATCAACTCTCTCTTGTTCCATTTTTTTCAAATGTCCCAATTTCTTTCTCCTCTTCCCAATTCACCTTTTTGTTCTCAGCTTACTTCCATTGCTGCCAACTATGGCCCCATCTACACTTTCACATGATGCAGTTTGAAATGGCTCAATGTAGACTCATATAACGTAGTTCAATAACAGCCTGTCTGAGATTGTCTGTTCTTCCTCATTAATAGCCTTGGTGATCTTGACTACACTCTGATATTGGCTAAATATGTCTTGGTTTTCATCTGTGAAATGTTGCATGTGTGCATCAAATTCCTCCTAAATAGATATGCAACCTGGAAAAGACCCCAAGGGCCATCCAGTCCAGCCTCATTCTGTCATGCATGAGCAACCAATGAAAACACTCTTGACAGATGGCCTTTCAGCCTCTGTTTAAAAGCCTTCAGAAAAGGAGACCCTGCCACACTCAGAGGAAGCATATTCCACTGTCAAACAACTCTAACCATCAGGAAACTCTTCCTAACGTTTAGGTGGAATCTCTTTTCATGCAATTTAAGTTCATTATTCTGTGTTCTAGGGCCCTTCCACACAGATATATAACCCAGAATATCAAGGCAGAAAATCCCACAATATCTGCTTTGAACTGGATTATCTGAGTCCACACTGCCATGTATTCCAGTTCAAAGCAAAAATTACGGGATTAAATTCAGCTGCAAATTCAAGCTCGATATCATGTGGAAGGGGTCCTTGTCTCTAGAGCAGCAGAAAATAAGCTTGCCCCCTCCTTAGTGTGACATCCTTTCCAATATTTAAACATGACTATCATGTCTGATATCAATCTTCTTTTCTCCAAGCTAAATATACCCAATTCCCTTGGCCTCTCCTTATTTGGCTTGGCTTCCAGACCTTTGGCCATTTTGGTTGCCCTTCTCTGAACACGTTCCAGTTATATTTCTGTTTCACTGCTTCAGGGCAGACTTGAGACTGAGTGCCTTAGCAAGCATTGTTTTATCTTCACCTTGTGGTCACCTTTCCCTGTAATAGCGAGTGGGTTAACTCTCTTTTTTACCCACTCTCTTACTCTGTTTGTTTCCCCATGGTTTTGTCCCACTTACTGATCGAGATCTGGCCTGGAGACGCAACTGTGCCATTCTTTCCTCATGCTGCCTCTGCTTTTCGTTGTCCTCTTGTCGGTACTTCAGCCGGGTCATGGCCCCTTCCAGTCTCATCTTCTCCAAGTCAAGGTCGGCTGCTGTGATATGCCTGATGCTCAGCTGACCCATTCCCTCTAAACTGCTGGCCTCGCCAATCCTGGAGAAGGCTTCTGGCTGCAAGGTACTGGTCCCTCTTGTAGCACTGACTGCTAGCCGCACAGCTTGGTTCTTATTGTCCAAGGTCTCCATTATATCATCGTGGTTGAATGAAGAGCCTGGGGTCTCTATCACTGCATCCTGTAATGACAAAAGGGCAGGAGAAACAGTTGCCTTTGCCCAAGCCAGTCATTGGTATAGTGAAGCCAGGGTTTGCACAGCAAAAACGTGGGCACCTATTGCCGCAGGTATTCTTGTTCCCTTGAGCTGTAACTCTTTAAAATGAAATGCTGACTGTGGCTACAAAACGGAGACAAGATGGATTTTCCAAGCAACAATACATTGCTGGCAACTCCTCCCTATCACAACACAATGTATGTTGATATGACTTGGACTTGAATGGCATAAGATCAGTCCTAAACAACCTAAAATCAACAAATCCCATCTGACTTTGAAGCTAAGCAGTTAGCACATGGATAGGAACTGCCAATGTCTACCAGGTGCTATGGGCTACATTTATTTATTTATTTATTTATTTATTTACAGTATTTATATTCCGCCCTTCTCACCCCGAAGGGGACTCAGGGCGGATCACATTATAACACACATAGGGCAAACATTCAATGCCCATAAACACATCAAACAGAGACTGAGAGAGACACACGCAGAGGCAAGTTAACGTTCTTCTGAGGGGATGTTCGATTCTGGCCACAGGGGGGAGCAGCTGCTTCATCATCCACACTGACGGCACTTCCTCATTCCAGGTCGTAAATTAGTTAATCTTGCCTCCCCACTTTATAAGTGGTACCTTATCTCCTACTTGATAGATGCAACTATCTTTCGGGTTGCTAGGTCAGCAACGAGCAGGGGCTATTTTTTATTTTTAATTGACGGGTGCTCACCCCGCCACGGGCTGGCCTCGAACTCATGACCTCATGGTCAGAGTGATTTAAGGCAGCTGCTCAACAGCTGCGCCACAGCCCGGCCATTTCAAAGTCATTTCAAGGAATGAAAGGAATGAATTGGCAAAACCACTTCTGAGTATTCCTTGCCTAAGAAAACCATATTAATTCTGAGGCATTGACATAAATTGACATATTAACATGAAGAAACATACATAGAGACATAGAACTACAAAAGACTTTAGTTGAGATAAAAATGCCAGGATAGAGCCAGGCTTTAGCACAGCAGGTTAAACCACCAGCTGCAATAAACCTTGTCAATCAAGAGGTTGACAGTTCGAAGCCTGGGTCAGAGTGAGCTCCTGGCCTTTAGTCCAGCTTCCACCTATCTGGCAATTCGAAGGTATTTTAAGAGCATCCATAAGGAAATGCCAGAAAAATGCTGGTGATTAGATCAAGGAGGAAAGTTTACGAACAAAGCTCTTCGGCAGGAAGATGGAATGACAGCACACCCCTGCCCCAGTGACCAGAACTGAACCTCCCAGATGCCAAAGATGGGAAAAGCTTATATATGTACAATTGTCTGTCTTGTCAGTGTAGAAATGGTATTGAATGTTGGCTGCATATGTATGTTCTGTGATCTGCCCTGAGTCCCCTTTGGGGAGAGAACGACAGAATATAAATACTGTAAATAAATAAATACATAAATACAATACTCCTGTGGGTTTTTGTCAGAACCCTGGCAGCAGAGCACCAATAACCATACACAGAGGCCAGTCTCTATCTAATATCTTTATTAAAGAAATATATAAAATCAATAAAAACAAGTGAAGAATATAGTTCAGAAGCAGACCTTTCAAATGAGGTCAAATATAGTCCAAAAATGTATTGTCCAATAAATGATATTAGAGTTCAAAGTTCTAATCCACTTGACCGAAACACACACTTTGCCAAGCAATAGTGTGGGGAAATAGCAGAGTCCTAGAGTCCAATGACGCTTGACAACAAGGCTGGAAATAAACTTGATTCTTGACTAGATCCGTGACTGGAGACAAGGCAAAACATGAAGCATGAAGCAGGGTTCGTGGTAAAACCGCGAGGCAGGGCAAGGCTTGAAGCTTGATCCGGGAAGCAAGGAACTGGGATTATGAAGTCCACACACGATCTCTCTCCTGAAGCTGATCAATTGACTCCGCAAAGAATCCCTCGCGCCAAACACCTATATTGGGTCTCGTTTTCCCGCCAACAGAACTCTTTCCCTAGAGAACGAGAAGTGAAACCCAACTCTGTCCAGATGTGTGACTCCTTAGAATTTCCCAAGGGAAGCAGGCCTAATCAGCCATTTGTTTGGCAGCGATGCGTAAACTCCTCCGTTGAGCTTCCCTGACTCCCCTTTCTTTGGAATAAGATTCTTTCCTGGGAAACGGAGGGGAGTTCTGCCCAAGGCCTGTTTGGCTGAATTCTTGAGGGCAAACATCAACATCCTGCAGGTGAAGGGACTCCGGCTCTTGCTGAACCGGCGAAAACCCCATGTTTTCATCTTCATCTGCCACAATAGTACTAGGAACAGGATTACAAGGCCCATGAGTCCTCACAGTTTTGCGGGTGGGACTTTGGGGAAAGGAGGGGATGTTTAGCTTTTAAATGTAATTTTAATTGTATTTAATTTTTATATTCATGACACAAACACATGGTTTTTTATTATTTTGTTTTTAAATTCTATTTGGGTTGTGTCATGTTATTGTTAGTCACCTTGAGCCCCTATGGGGATAAAGGTAGGATTAAAATCATATAAAATAAAATAAACTGATGTGGAGCCACACAGTTCCTAGTCTTTATCTGCAACTATGAAGACTATGAGGATTATCAGAAGGAACATGCACAATTGGTAACCCTACAGTACTAATGACATCCAATAGTCATTTCCTGCATTTTCGCTCAACAGACTCCCCAGTTCAAACCTAACTCCTTTGGTAATTTTATTTTAAAAATTTTAAAATTCAACAACTCATTGGGTAGCTGGTCATTGAAAATACATTTTAGGTTGCTTGTATTCTATTTTTTGTGCAAGTCTGTCGTTTATTCGTTCAGTGGCTTCCGACTTTTCTTGACCTCATGGACCAGTCCACGCCAGAGCTTCCTGTCGGCCATCGCTGCCCCCAGTTCCTTCAAGGTCAAGCCAGTCACTTCAAGGATACCATCCATCCATCTTGCCCTTGATTGGCCTCTCTTCCTTTTTCCTTCCATTTTCCCCAGCATCATTATATTCTCCAAGCTTTCTTGTCTTCTCATGATGTGGCCAAAGTACTTCATTTTTGCCTCTCATAGCCTCCCCTCCAGTGAGCAGCCTGGCATTATTACCTGGAATATGGACTATAAGTGGGTTTAAAACTTTTGTCATCACATGCCAGCTCATTTTAATCCATGTTATTTTAGCACATGCCCTGTTTTATTTGTTTACAAAAATATTTTGCTGTGAGCTGCCATGGGTCCTAAACCTGGCCAAGTATAAAAGGTATATATAAAATATAGGTGCATTTGATATTTAAACTTGGGTCCCATTTCTCTTTATGTACATAAAGACAAATACAGGTATACTCAAATCCAAAAAAAAGACCTCTAGAAATCCCAAACACTCCTGATCCTCAGCATTTTGGATAAGGAATTCTCAACCTGTACTAAAAACAAATAACAATAAATAGTGGTGAGATGGGATAAGGGATGGAGTTTTGTCAGAGAATCCTCTGGTGGGTTTTTGTCCTATATTCTATTCATAGGTTTCAATTAAGGCGAGATGATACATTAGACCATAAGGCTGAATCTACACTGTAGAATGAATGGAATTTGGCATCACTTTAACTGCCATAGTTCATGGGAACTGAAGTTTTACAGGATATTTATCATTCCTTGTGAAGAGTTCTGGTACCTCATCGAATTACAAATCCTGGGATTCCATATCATTGAGCCACAAGAGTTAAAATGGTGGTCAAATGGCATTAATTCCCTTTATTTTTTATCAACAAGTGATTTTCGCAATTCTATTCCTACTGTGTGAATGTCTTTAAAGGTTTTTGAATGTAATATCATTATGCTTTCTGGGCAGAAATAACGATTTATTGCCTTTGTGTGACATCCATCCTGAGGCAGCTTCCTTACTTCACCCAAACAACAACTTCCTTCCTGTAAATAGCTGTTTGTCCCCACTTACCGTCTTTTCCTTGTGGTTTTTTGATTCTTTAATTGGTGATATCTGCACAGCAAACTCAATTCCTGCTTGCATTTCCTTGAGTTCTGCGCTGCCTTCTTGATAAGAGCCTTCCATATTGCTGGAGCGATCCATGTCTGCTTGAATCTCCTTGTCTGTGTGATTAACGGACTCAGCCCCATAGTTGGAGAACTCCGATGAGGAATGAGACTCTCTGCCTGTTTCCTGGGGAAGATCAGAAGTTGGGAAGAAGCTTGTATTTAATTAGATGTAACAGAAATTATATTTACAAGAGGGTTGAAGAATGGGGTGAACTTGCCAAGGTGAATTGCAAAGGTCATGAATTAAAGTAAATCAATTCATGGCTTTTTCAGTTTATTTCAGAGCTTGGAAGGTTCCTTTTCCTAGGAAATAAACAGGAATGTGTGTGTAGATGCCTTCAAATCACCTCTCTTATGGCAAACCAATGAAATTCATAGGGCCTTCTTAGGAAAGGAATAATCAGAGGTAGCTTTCCAGTTCCTTCCTCTGTAATAGAAATACATCTATCAAAATCAGTTACTGAATGAACAGTTATGTGAATCACATTGATGCATTGTGTCTACTTTAGGTGGCCTATGAAATGAAGTACGTTGTTACAAAAATAATTCCAAACTTCCCCCCAAATAAATCATCATCATCATCATCATTTAATTACTTATTAATCGCCCTCCATCCACGATGCTCTAGGCGATTTACAAGATAAAATTGTAAAGGATAAAAATATATACATACAAATATTGATAAAATTAACATAGATTAAAAGCTCTAGTAAAGAGCCAGGTCTTGAGTGCTAGGGTAAAAGGCCCTAACTCACGCATGGCTCTCATATGGGGTGGCAAGGCATTCCATAAGGCAGGGGCAGAAATAGAAAAAGCTCTGTGTCTGGTCCTTTCCAAGTGCTCTTCTCTAGGACCCGATACATAAAGTAAGTCTCGTTGGGATGGTCGTTGAGACCTCCGATGATGGGAGAAGGAGAGACGGTCCCTAAGGTACAATGGGCCCTTTATCACACAAAGCCAGCATTCTGTGGCACTTGCGCAATCTCAATTTGCACAATGTGACTTTGCATCTCAACAAAGATGCTTCTTAGTGGGGGGTTGGACTAGATGGCCCATGAGGTCTCTTCCAACTCTACTATTCTATGATTCTATGAAGAGATGAAGAGATGAAAACAAGATATAAATATCATAATTATCATCAACAACGCTAGTGGGAACTATCCAGGATGATTATCCCATGGTATGAGCCACTTCAAGTCTCCTTGTGGAGAGAAAAAGCGGGATATAAATAAACATAATAATAATAAAATAATAATATTGCTTTTTTTCTTTTTTCTTTTTTCTTTTCTTTTTTGCAACAGCTATGATTCATGGTTTCAGCACTGTATTAGGGAGACAAATCTGTCCTCTCATAACTCCAACCACCATAATGTTTTATTGAAACAACTTTATAATTCTAGCAAAATTTCATTTTAATCTCTAATTACTGGGAGTGGGAAAGGGCGAGAGGGAGAGACTCCCACTCCCTGATGTCACGTCTGTGCTGGCAGAAGAGTGTCACAGAAGACAAGTTGCAGCACTGTGGCACAATCGTTGGCTATTGATAGGCTTTGCCTGGGGTGGGGTATGTTGCAGGGAGGTAGCAGTCCTAAGTCTCTCCCAAATTTGGAAAATGTATGTTGTAGCTGTCATTCTTTCATGTCACCCCTTAAGACTTAGATATTCTCCTCTCTTTTGTAGAAGAACATTGTGGAGACAATGTCTTACCATAGCAGCTTTAATCCTCAGAAGAGAATGGACACCACTATTCCTGCTCCAAGCCAAGACACCAGCACTTCTGCTGAACTGCCACTAGTGATGTCAAAAAGTTCCATTCTGTGATGAGGTCATAATTTTCTTGTCACTACAATAGTTCAGATGAGCGTTACTAAGGGCTCTTGTGGACTGTTGAACCACCATTTTATGTTATTTTAAAACCATGAGTGGAATAAATAGATAAGTATCCCTGTGCTTGATTTTTATTTTACCTTCCCCAAGAATGGGATTCACAGGGACTTTCAAATTAAAGGGAAAACTCCAAAAATGTGTATAACAGTGCCAAAAATATAGAACACGATTAAAATCCATCCCACTGAAATAATGTACTGAATTTTCTATATCTCATTTTTGCTGTGCTGTTTTGTATTTAAAACTTACTGCACTATTTTTTGTAATGTTTTGAACATCAAAGATGTTTAGAACTTCTTGTTTTGTCAATATTATTTATTTATTTATTTACAGCATTTATATTCCGCCCTTCTCACCCCGAAGGGGACTCAGGGCGGATCACATTACACATATAGGCAAACATTCAATGCCTTGACATAGAACAAAGACAAGACAAATGCAGGCTCCGAGCTGGCCTCGAACTCATGACCTCTTGGTCAGAGTGATTGGTCTCAGCTGGCTGCTCTCCAGCTTGTGCCACAGCCCGGGCCCATTATCCTCATTCTCTGAGGTAAGTCATAAACATTGTCATTTAGCATTTAGAATGGTCATTGAGAGACAATGATCAAGACCAAAGCATAAGGCTATAATAGATTTCTCCCCTCCCAGTTTGTCCCATGTGCCTTTTTTCTACATATATTCCTATGCATGAATTTATCAGACCATAGCAGCCACAGGCCTTCAATATATGAAAAGCACCAAAATGAGTTTGGGGTAGGATGGGGGAACAATACTATACAATACTACTTTGTGTAATACTCAGGGTGCCTGCTTTGACAGTGTTTGCCGCTTCAGTGAATATACATTTTTAATTAAATGGGCATTTTATATTCTGGAACCAGAAATATTGCTTGCCCCCCACATTGCGTATCTGAGAAGCACTGCTTTAAACTACATTGTATTCTCTGTTGTAGAAGTCCCACTTCACTAGGCATCCACTCACAACACAGAAATTTAGCACTATGATTCTAGCACATGCACGGAACAATGGATTCAAACTGCAGAAAGAAATTCCACAGGGAACATGCAGATTAAAACTGGGGATTTTTTAGACAGAATCTGTGCATTCGTGCTGATTCAATGTACTGAAAAATTGGTTGAATATAATTCTTCTTAAAATCCTGATCCATCCTGTGAGTCTGAGTGTCTTCTTGCTAACATAACTACATCCAGCTCTGTGATTCTCTGATTCTATCCTCAACAATAAAAGCCACTATTCATCTTGCTTTGTTTTACCTGTTTTTAGCACAAACAGATTGGGGACCTTTGAATGTTTCAGCCCAGATCTCCCAGGACACACACACATTTTTCAAAACAAAACTGTTCAGGATATTTTTCACCCTTTCCTATTTGGTTTCCAAGCTATAAAGCTGCAATCAAAGGCCCTTGGTCCTGCAAAAGTATGAACCTTCCAAATCCCGAGAGAATGCCTTTTTAAAACTTCAAAACTTCGTAGCTGCACAAAATTTTTAAAAAATTAAAAGGGGGAAGTGAGGGGGGAAAGGATGGATTGGGAAGAGCAAACCAATCTGCTGTGCGATGGGTTAAAGCACTCTATTTCTAAAAGGTACAGGAAGGGTGTGATGGCATCCTGTGTGCAGGTAGCAGTCATAAACTACACTTTGCATATAGAACTATTGTTTCCCATCTTGAGTGTGATGAGGTCTTAAATACATTTATCCCTGTTGAAATCTATATTTACCCAGCTTCTGATCTGTTAAGGTCATTTTGGATTCAGATTCTGTCCTCTGGGGTATTAGCTATTCCTCCCAATTTGATGCCATCTGAATAGCCAAGAACAGACCACTGGTCACTTCTTTCATGGATGAAGAGGGGCCATTGATCAGCAACCTTTGAGTTCAGCCAGTTAACCAATTCCCAATCCACCTAACAGTAGCATTGTCTAGCACTAATATATTTTTTTGTGAGAATATCATGGAAAACTTTGTTGAAAGCCTTGTTGAGCCAAGTGTGGAATTCTGTGACCTCACTATGACAGTTGGCCTAGAATGTGAATTTGATCAATCCAGTTTTGTTAACCAGGGCAGCTGGGTGTCCAACTGAGGGAGGCTGAGAAATAAATCCGAGCTGTGGTCAATCGGCTTCTTTGCCTGAGCTCAAATTTTCCATGGTAAGTATTAAGCCATGTTCTAGTTTCTTTGTCCTTCGTTTTAATTATGTTATTTTATGATCCTGTGATATCTTGCCTTCCTCCCCAGAAGGAAATTCTTTTGAACTCCCACCATGAAATAAAGAGCCAGACACAAGAAAATGGATCTAAAGGGCCATTCTCTGACCTATTTATTGAAAGAACTGGTAATAACCTGTAGAGGGAAAATCTGTAAAAACACACAGAATGTAAATCATGGGTGAATGGCCACCTAGTGAGCCTCGTCCCGGGTCCAGGTGTCACTCCCTCTGACCACCTCCAAGGACATGCGTGCACCAAGGATCCCGAAGGCCGACCAAAAATTCTTAGTCTGCACCCTCGGCCGATCATAGTTGGAAGGCCATCCTGAGGGCGCTCTCTCCCAAACCACAGAGTCTTTCAAGAGTGAGAACCCTCAATCCAGCCCCAAGGGTAGCTCCCATTTTATGAAAACTTATGGTGACTTTTGGGGAGTCCACCCTTCACCCCTAAGGGGGGGTGCCACGGTGCCTACCATACCTATTTAACCTTAAACATGCCTTGGAATCTTATTATATACTCATGGAAATCTATTTATATGACGCCACCAAAGCCAATTCCCACACCCCTCTGAAACAGTGTGGGGTAGGCGAAAAACCACCCAATGCAAACTCGGGGGGAAAAAATTCCTACCCGGCCCTTGCGCGACCAGTCTATACTCACACTGTCCATAGGGTGGGAGGGTGGGTCACGCCATCAGGAGGAAACTGAAAGAGGGGAACAGAGGAGCCTCCTCCCACTTGTTGCTCCGCCCCCTCACATGGATGGGCCAACAAACCAACCGGCCTTAGCAAGTCTGACTCATTCATGGGGTCTTTCAAACTGCCCTCCCGCGCCTTAAGCTTGCTTGGCCGCGGGTGGGGCTTGAACTCCCACCATGAAATATAGAGCCAGACACAAGAAAATGGATCTAAAGGGCCATTCTCTGACCTATTTATTGAAAGAACTGGTAATAACCTGTAGAGGGAAAATCTGTAAAAACACACAAAATGTAAATCATGGGGGAATGGCCACCTAGTGAGCCTCGTCCCGGGTCCAGGTGTCACTCCCTCTGACCACCTCCAAGGACATGCGTGCACCAAGGATCCCGAAGGCTGACCAAAAATTCTTAGTCTGCACCCTCGGCCGATCATAGTTGGAAGGCCATCCTGAGGGCGCTCTCTCCCAAACCACAGAGTCTTTCAAGAGTGAGAACCCTCAATCCAGCCCCAAGGGTAGCTCCCATTTTATGAAAACTTATGGGGACTTTTGGGGAGTCCACCCTTCACCCCTAAGGGGGGGTGCCACGGTGCCTACCATACCTATTTAACCTTAAACATGCCACTAAAAGGGTCAGGCGTCTGCCTCGTCCCTTTTTCCCACTAGGCTGGCCAACATATCTTTTCTTCCCTCTTTCAAATCGCTCACAAACACAACATTCCCCTCCTCTGAGAGGTGAACTCCATCGGCCCTAACACTGGCCGTTTCTGTGAGTGACTCAACAGCCCCCACTCTGCCCCATGGCAGTTTTCATCTCTCGATTGACCTTCCTCCTGGCCACATAGAGCTTCTTGGGATCACAATCCCTTAGCCACTGCCATCGTGGCAACAGTGCCGACCAGGCAATCAGAACTCCAGGCCACCGTTGCCTGATGAGATTGAAATCTTTTAGGGCTTGAGGAAGAGACCCAAATCATTGCCGCCCAAATGTACAATTACCATATCGAGAGGAGGTCCCCACCTCTCCTCAACCTGGTTACTCAAACCCAACTGGGTCCCAAAGTAACTTAGTCGGGCATTTCTCTCCGCCCAGAACACCAAACTATGGCCACAGATGAGGACACGCCTGCAAAGTGGTCCGCATCTGTAAATAAGAGGGTCAATGACTACTGATTTGTTGTTGTGAATGATCACACAGAACGCCGATATGCGTTTGAGTGCCATCTCCCACTGTGCTGAACATCTTGGTCTTTACATCCCATGACTGCCCTGATTCAAAAGGAATGAGTTCCAAAATTGACCTCACCCAAACCTGAAAATTGAAGGGCCTTTGATGTAACCCTCCAAAATTGAGATTTTGCAAGTGGGAGGAAGTTTGCATGCCTAAAAAGAATGCCTGGGTCTCTTCCTCTTACCACTATGTATGGATGCAGGGCTCTCACTGGGCACAAGGTCTCATCTGCACAGGCAAGTAACTGCACTTTAGTCTCCTTACCCTTTTGATCCATTTTGGAATAGCGTATGTGCAAAATTGCCTGTTTTGCCCCTAACTCCAGGTCTTGCCTCATCAGCGCCTGGCCCAAGCCATCTCTGCGTGATCTTACAACTACCGTAGAGTCTCACTCATCCAACAAAAACGGGCCGGCAGAACCCTGGATAAGCGAAAATGTTGGACAATAAGGAGGGATCAAGGAAAAGCTTATCAAACATCAAATTATGTTATGATTTTACAAATTAAGCACCAAAACATCATGCTTTACAACAAATGGACAGAAAAAGCAGTTCAGTACACAATAACATTATGTAATATTTATAAATTTAGCACCAAAATTTTGCAATTTATTGAAAAATTGACTACAAAAACATTGACTACTAAAAGGCAAACTGCCTTGAATAATACAGAACCTTGGATAAGCAGAGCTTGGATAAGCGAGACTCTACCGCAATTCGCTTACCTCTAGGGCCCCAAAGAAAGCTGTCAGAACTGTAGCCTGGAAAAGCAGGGCCTCGAAGTGAGAATGACAAATTCCAGGCCAAACATTTTGCCACACCCCTTAGGGTTGCTGGCCCCCAGTGGTGCCTGAGTATCTTTTACTGTGCCACATTTACGAACCCTGAAGTTCTTGGGTGAGTTTGGAGAAGAGGTTGTCTTGAAGCAGGCAGCTGCTGATCTGCCCTTCTTCAGGCCTGATGAAGCTTCCTCCCTCTGTCCAGGCTGGTAACTATGGAGTGGGGAGGGATGAGCTAGGCAAGCAGCAGTTCTGGCTGCCCCTTGCTCCAGCACCTTTGGCCTTGGCCCCATCAGGAGCCTTTTGGGTGCCCTTAAGGGGCTCCTTGCCTCCCCTCATTGCCCCCTTTTGGCCTGCCCTCTCCTGCAGTGGAGCCAGCAGTGCCAGCCCTCCCCTCTGCTTGATCCCTTCATTCACCCTCTTGCAGGGAGGGGCCTTTGGGTGCGCATCCTGTGGTGCCACTGAGGGTCCCCTTGGCCCTTTGCCCCCTTAGAGGGGCCTGTTCTGCCCATACTCAGGGAAGGGAGGGACCTTTCTAGCAGGACTGCATTTTGAACCCTGGTCTTTCTCTTGTCCCTTTGGAGGCTCCCTGGGCCTCGAGCCCCCTCAGAAGGGCCTTTTTGCACAGTGCCAACTCCTCCTGAATGAAGGCCTGCTTGGCAGGAGCCTAACTCCCTGGGAAGTTCTCTCCCCTTTAGCAGGGTGGCCATTTTTGATTTGGGCCTAACCACATGGCCAGCAAGAAGCCTGCCTAGGAGTATGGTGGCCATTTTGTCCTCCATACCTTTGCTTGGCAGGGTGGCCATTTTGATTTTGGGCCTAAGCACAGGCCAGCAAGAAGCCTGACTAGGAGTATGGCAGCCATTTTGTCCTTCATACATTTTGATTTTGGGCCTAACCACATGGCCAGCATGAAGCCTGCCTAGGAGTGTGGTGGCCATTTTGTCCTTCATACCTTTTGATTTTGGGCCTAACCACATGGCCAGCATGAAGCCTGCCTAGGAGTGTGGTGGCCATTTTGTCCTTCATACCTTTTGATTTTGGGCCTAACCACATGGCCAGCATGAAGCCTGCCTAGGAGTGTGGTGGCCATTTTGTCCTTCATACCTTTAACAGGGCGGCCCCTTTTGATTTTGGGCCTAACCACATGGCCAGCAAGAAGCCTGCCTAGGAATACAGTGGCCATTTTGCCCATACCTTTGTTTGGCAAGGCAGCCATTTTGATTTTGGGCCTACCTCATGGTCAGCAGAGACCCTGTTTGGTAGTAGGGTGGCCATTTTGTTGTATCTTTTTAAGTCTGATTTTATGGCAGCCATTTTGTACCATTGAATTTAACCTTTTCCATTGCATTTGGCAGACAGTGCCATTAGGGCATAGGCCATCATTTAGGAATTGACAGCTTTATTTCCTTTACCTAGAGGGGGAACCTCTGATCCAGCGAGAGGCCCCCTCAGGAACTGCAATAGTTTCTGAACGACAGGAGGCTCCTGTGCTCCAGCAGCTGAGCAACGTTGCGATGGGAGCAGCTTCCAAGGGAAGCCCTGTTGCACAGCAAGTAGCCACTACTGCCTCTCGAGCAATGGCTGGGCAGCAGGGGGCACCACAGGTTCAGCAGGAGGCTGCAATGGGGGCTGTACCGGTACCCCCGCCGTCTGCATAGATGGCCCAGCCCGGCACTCAGCAGAGTATGGGTGCAGCCACACTTTCTCAGCCACAGTCCCTGGCAGGGTCAGCAATATTAAGTCTTCCATTGCCCTCTCAGCATTTGCCCCCCCAAGAGCTGTAGCAGGGGCTTGGCCTTGGGGATGTGTGCAGGCCCCTGTGGCCCCTTCAGTGCTATCGCAGTTGCCTCAGGCTCTGCTTATTCTTAGGTGGCCCCTGCAGTGCCTCAGGTTCCTGTTTTCTCCCCTACAGTACTACCAGCACCGCACCAGCCTCCTTCCTATTTTCAGGTAGCGCCATTGGTGACCCAGGCTCCTGCCATTTCCAGCACTATGGCTTCTACAGTGCTCCAGACTTCTATCTATTCTCAGGTAGCACCAAGGGGGCCTCAGGCACCTGCCCTTCCTAGAGCAGTGGCCCCCGCAGGAGTTTCTCCAATGCCTTAGGTTGCACCAGCGGTGCCCTACGTGCCTGCCTTCATGATTACAATGCAGCAGCATTATCAGCTCCCCAGGCCCCTACGTATTCTCAGATGGCATCATCTATGCCCCAGGCCCCTCCTTACGTAGGTGTTACGCCCTCGGTTTCTACAGCAATAGGCATGCAACCAAGCTTAGTGGTAGGACCTGAGTCACTTTCTGTCGGAAATGCTTTGGCAGCTCCGACATCAACAGTTTCATTAGGTGGCACCACTGTACACACCAAGCCACCAGGAGTCCCTCAGCCACGACAATTTGTTTATGGGCAAAGCTTGGTGGGACAATAGCCCACCTTGCAAGCCTACTCGGCCATCCCACCAGATGACCTGACTATGGAGCTAGGAGATCACCTTACTCAGGGAACCATTGATAAAATCTTGATGGGTGAGTGTGTCAATATATTCTCATTATTTCATAGGGAAATAAAATTAAAAAAAGGATCGGGAACTACTGGATGACAAAGAAAGGCTAACAGTGAAGAAATGAAAAGTGGATAGAACCTGGAATAACTGGCTAGCAGGTTATGTTATCTACATGGGAGTCAGTGTTAGGGTTCAGCCATGCCGGGCTTACACCCTGACCAAATACTTAGACATTATATAGAAAGCTTACACAGGCTATCAAGGCCCCGCATGGCTCTCCTATGAAGAGGCTTTCCGTATGAAGGCAACCTCCTTTCCTACTTTGCCGTGGGATAGGCCATTTTCTGAGATGTGGATGAGGATCATGAACCCGGCACGGCCCATGCTAAAGGACATGTCACACAGTGGCCATTTGTTGGCAAACACTAGTTTTTTTCCCTAACAATGCTAGCTTCAAACAAGGGAAACAGAATAAATGCTGCTGGAAATTTGAGATTCAAGGTAGTTGCAATACTAAGGTGTGCCGATTTAAGCACGAGTGTTCATTGTGCAAAAGACCACATTCCTTTCGTAACTGTTCAAAAGAACGCAGCAAAGCACAAGTGTGGATCAGTCAGGCAAGAAACCAAAGTGATGCCCATTGATATCAGGGGACACCCCAATTGCCTGCTAAAGGGCCCCAGCCCAATTAAATTGGAAAACATGATGGGTTGGTTGATGGAGTACCAGATCGTATTCCTGCCAGTTATTTGCTATGGGGATTTTTTCTGAAGGTTTTTCAAATTCCATTTCATGGGGATAGGTGGCCTTTCAGTTCAGGTAACCTCCCGTCCATTGTTGGAATGGGAGATGCAGTTCACCACAAAATCAAAAAGAGGTTTGGGAAGGATAAGTAGTGAGTCCCTTTGTGAACCCCCCCCCCCCTTCTGAATTTGCGGGTCTCGCCATTGGGAATTGTCCCAAAGAAGGCCCCTGGAGAGTTTCGCCTCATACATCACCTCTCATTTCCCAAAGGTGAGTTTGTGAATGATGCCATCCTGGCTGAATTGTGCTCAGTGCGGTACACACCATTCGATGATGCTGCCTTGAGAGTTAAAAGACAGGAACCCGAAGCAGAACTAGCAAATGTGACATTAAGTTAGCTCTCTGTCTGCTCCCAGTGCACCCTCAGGATTTTGAGTTATTGGTTTCTGTTTTGAACAGGCATGCTATAGGGACAGAGCCCTGCCCATGGGTTGTTCTGTGTCCTGTAATGCCTTTGAGCAGTTCAGTTCATTCTTGGAGTGGGCTATTAGAAATCTGGCCAGCCAAGGGTGGCACACTGAAAGAGGGGAACAGAGGAGCCTCCTCCCACTTGTTGCTCCGCCCCCTCACATGGATGGGCCAGCAATCCAGCCGGCCTTAGCAAGTCTGACTCATTCATGGGGTCTTTCAAACTGCCCTCCCGCGCCTTAAGCTTGCTTGGCCGCTGGTGGGGCTTCTCTGCACATATTTTATTCTAACAAAATTATCTGAGAAAAGGATAGCAGACTGAACCAAAGACACACATTGAGTTTTATTGAGGTGAATCATGGATTTAACAAATATAATACCTTCTTTGCTGAATATAAAGGTTCTGCATATTTCACAGATGAAAATTGAGACATATGATCAAGCAATATCAAAGTGTGGTTAAGATGGTAAAAGTTATTGGAGAGAAAGACTAGACAAGCTAGGAGAGGCTGCAGCAGTTTTCTTTTCCCTGAGCATACTGGGAATGGCAACATTCTGCCCTTCCTCTCCTTAATTGAACCTACAATTCCCTACAAGTCCCAGCTAGAGCAGACATACTGAATCAATGGAATTTACATAAATGTGGATTCACCATTCAATAGGATAAATTTAGTTGAGGCTACCAATAGGATTGATCGAGGACATTTGTTTCCCTGAAGGAAAGAACTAGAAGGCAGCTTCCATGACATATATAGACGTTGACGGGACTTATAGTTGAAGCACTGGGAATGGAATAGGGTTCTTTCCTAGTCAATTTAGAGCGTGCAAGACAAATTGGCTGAGCCACTACATCAGTGGTTCTCAACCTGTGGGTCCCCATGTGTTTTGGCCTACAATGCCCAAAAATCCCAACCAGTTTACCAGCTGTTAGGATTTCTGGGTGTTGAATGCCAAAACATCTTGGGACCCATATATTGAGAACCACTGCACTACATGGTTGCACAAAGTATAAGAATTCTGCATATGAAACGTCATATGACTCCCCTATCACCAACCTCAGGACTCATTTCTCCATTTTGATAACCATTTCAACACCATGAACTTGCTGAAGTTGGTGGAGAACAGGGGGAATCAGAGAAGCATTGCCAGATATAGAACAAAGACATGTTCACTGAGATCTGCTAGTGTTTCATTAGACAAGTTGGGGCAGCTGCAGCAATTTGTTTTTTCTTGAGCTCATTGGGAAGGACAAGACTCTACCCCCTCCTCTCCTGTTCTGCTGTGTGAATTGATAGAATCATAGAATCATAGAATAGTAGAGTTGGAAGAGACCACATGGGCCATCTAGTCCAACCCCCTGCTAAGAAGCAGGAAATCGCATTCAAAGCACCCCCGACAGATGGCCATCCAGCCTCTGCTTAAAAGCCTCCAAGGAAGGAGCCTCCACCACAGCCCCGGGGAGAGAGTTCCACTGTCGAACAGCTCTCACAGTGAGGAAGTTCTTCCTGATGTTCAGGTGGAATCTCCTTTCCTGTAGTTTGAAGCCATTGTTCCGTGTCCTAGTCTGCAGGGCAGCAGAAAACAAGCTTGCTCCCTCTTCCCTATGACTTCCCTTCACATATTTGTACATGGCTATCATGTCTCCTCTCAGCCTTCTCTTCTGCAGGCTAAACATGCCCAGCTCTTTAAGCCGCTCCTCATAGGGCTTGTTCTCCAGACCCTTAATCATTTTAGTCGCCCTCCTCTGGACGCTTTCCAGCTTATCAACATCTCCCTTCAACTGTGGTGCCCAAAATTGGACACAGTATTCCAGGTGTGGTCTGACCAAGGCAGAATAGAGGGGGAGCATAACTTCCCTGGATCTAGACGCTATTCCCCTATTGATGCAGGCCAGAATCCCATTGGCTTTTTTAGCAGCCGCATCACATTGTTGGCTCATGTTTAACTTGTTGTCCACGAGGACTCCAAGGTCTTTTTCGCACACACTGCTGTCAAGCCACAAACTACTTTCAGCACATTGAATTACTTTTTCAGCAATTGAGGTGAGCTGATGACACAGGAAAAATGTAGGAAGAGAAAAACATGAATATATAGGTTGGGGAGGGCTGTGTAGATTTAACTGTAGCTTAACTGTATTTTATTGTTTTTATGTTTGATGGCACAGAAGATTTACTTGTTTTTAATATATGTATATATTTTTAACCATTTTCCCTCTTATTAATTGGCATCATGTAAAGTTGATGTTAGCAGCCTTGACTCTGTATATAGGATGCCATAAAATGTTTTTTACGTAGGATGCCAGTGCTGACCTGCCAACATCTCAAGTCCTCCCTGTTGGGGCAGCTGATGCTCTGGGCGATGGAGACCAGCAAACACCGCTAGAGACCCGGAGGCATATGGAGGCCTCCAACAGCCCTCTGAGCTTGGAAGTGGTTGCCCAAGAGGATCAAAAAGATCACAAAGGTGACAAGAGTGACCACAATAAGGAGCAGGAAGAGAGAAACACCAGAGAGACACTCTGTGCTGATAGAAACATTGAAAAGATGCGCTTGGATTTCGAGCTGGCCATGGTGAAGCGCCAACATGAGGAGAATGACAAACAGCGGCAACATGAGGAAAGGATGGAGCACATCCACCAGCAGTTGCTATCCAGGACCGGAGCTCGAGGGGAAGAGGAGACACATGGTGCCAGGCTGGACCCTATCACCGAAATTGAGTTGGAAAAAATGCACATGGAGTTTGAGCTGGCCATGCTGAGGCACATCTCTGAGGAGAATGAGAAACAAAGGGATCATGAGCGGAAGATGTACGAAGACAAGGAGAAGCAACGGCAGCATGAAGAAAATATGGAACCTATGCGCCAACATCAAAGGAACATCAGAATGGTAAGTCAGAAAGTTTCCACCAACAGTATGGCAGAAACACTGACTGACGCACTGTCTGGGGCCTCTGCAGAAATGGGGAAGGTGAGGATTGAGCTCCAGCTTGCTATAGAAATGCACCTGCCAGAAATGAAGGACAAAAAAAGGCTACTCTGTGAGCAGAATAGCCTTCAGGAAAGCCCAAAGCCTGAGGAGCAAGTAGAAAGTAAACCTGAGGCAGGCAAAGCTCAAGCACCTCCTGAACAGCAGAACAATGGCATGACTGAGCACCTGGGTCTTTATGTGCCTCACACTGTGGTCAATGGGGCAGAGTCAAAGTGGTCAAGCAGCAGGCTGGACCTAGCTATTGAGACTGAGTTGGAGAAGAGGCGGATGGAGTTTGAGTTGACAAGGCTGAAATATGAGCATGAGGAGAATGAACGGCAGCGTCAGCATGAGGAGAAGATGGAGCAGCTGCGCCAGCAAGGAGTGCTGCCCCGAAAGGTAAGGTCAGGTAAGTTGGGTGGGGATGGTGGAGATTAAAAAAAGTGCAAGGTTGCATCACTTTTCCTTCCCTCTTGTGTATGTGGAACCTTGCACTTGTTGTAAGCCTTCAAATCGTTTCCAGTTTATGTAGACCCTAAGATGAAGCAATTATAGCGTTTTCTGAGACAAAGAATGTGTGACTTGCAAGTAGGTTTTGCTGGCTGAGTGAGGATTAGAACCCTGGTTTCCAGAGTCATGATCCAATGTTCAAACCACTACAGCATGCCAGCTCTCATAATCTTGCACTTGAGGGATAATGAATTATAACTTGGGGAATTTTAGCTTGACATTCTCTCTTCAGCAATCCCCATGTTGCTGTTGTTTAGTATACATAGAATAGTTTTAGGATGAAGACTATTTGACCCTCCAGATGTTTTGTCCTGTCTTTCAATGGCAAGAGACTGTGGAAATAGTCTTTCTTGACATTTTAGGGACCAAAAGTTTCTTGATCTGGCTCATGAAAGCTTCCCTCCTCCAGCTGCATTTTCTTGTTATACTTATATCCCATCTTTCCTATATCCCAAGACAATGTGTACCACTCTACTCCTCCCAACTTTATCTTCACACTAATGTGAAGTAGATCAGGTTGCAAGAGTGACAGGTCCAAAGTCACCAAATTCCATGGCTAGGTGAGACTATATCCCAAGTTATAATACAGTTCTCTAACCTCTACACCACATTGACCTTAAATAGGTCAGATTTCATTATTTGCCCTTGGAAATCTGTCCATGCAACCTAATACTGTTGTTGCTATTGCACACACACACACCGTCAATTCATCTTGGTTTTTAGACCTGTTGCTGGGGTTAGAGGGGTTGCTGATTCAGAAAACTGCATTAGATAGACCACATCAACTCTAGTTTGTTAGATGTGGTTATCATGATTTCTTATGGGTGAGCAGATGAAGACTGGTATATGGTATATGTTCTTTATCTCAAAAACTAGAGCTGTTAGAGGGAAATCGGTACCATTTTTGGAATCAGAAAATCAAATATATCGAGAAACAGAGCTGAAATCTGAGGCACCAAAATGTGTGTTGGCCAGTGATGTTGTTGTTTATGTTATTGTTTTCTGCCCACAGTTTCTGAAGGAAGAACCCGTGTCATGATCATTGGCTGCCATTCTTTCATATGCTGTATCGTCATCACAGACAGATGCTCAGAAAAATAATTTTAATTATAACTATAAACTTCGTCATATTGACAATATTATATCATATTTCATTGGAATACTTCAGTACCTCTTTCAGGGTTGGTGTTTTTTTCATGAGAGCAATTCTATTGGAGACAAAAATATGGTTTGGAATCACTGTTTTAGCATAGTTCTTGGAATCCCCCAGTCCCAGTGCAATTAAAGTCATGAAATTCTGCGATTTTTTAAAATTGCACAGAAATTATATTGGGAGCAGAGGGAGACAATAAATACAGGAATTAAAAAGTAATTAAACAAAATTAATGAAAAATCAGTCGGTTGACAATAAACTGAAAATACATGAATGAAAAACCATGTATGCATAGACTTCTAAACAAAATGAAAAATATCCAGATATGTATGCATGTGAAAATATGTCTGTATGCTGTAACAGACAGGGGATAATGTGGCCTTACAGGTGTTATTGCACTGCAACACCCAGCATTCTTCGTCATTAGCCATGCTGACTAAGGCAGTGGTGTGTTCAATATTTGAAGACAAATGCAATTCCTCCCGGTATATGTCCAAATGTTGAAAGGTTCATCATAAAATCCTCCATCAAGTAACAGCATATGGCTGTATTTGCTGTGGGATTTAGGAACTGTTAGAACCAAGCAGTAACTTTTCCAAGTTCTAGATTAGAGCATAATCGGTGTCTATTTCCTCTAGAGTCCAAACTCAATCTTTAAGAGTTTATTGAACTCTTTATTGAACAATTAAACATTGGACATGATGTCTGCGATAATCATCTAGATCAGAGATACTGTATTGGAAATTTAGGTTTCACATTTACACATTCCTTTAGTCAATGGATGCCCCTACCTTCTCATATCGTACAAGGGAACAGTTAAGGATGTGATACTTAATTAAGGGCTTATCCATTGAAAACATGGCCCAGAAACCTTTTAGTGTAATACACGTTTATATATAATCCTATAGAAGGTGTTGGACATGTCTGTCCAGTACAAAATGGCTATAGTCACTTCAAGGTTATGAATCCAGAGTTCACATTCACTCACAATCCATATATATTCAACATACATACTCACCATCCCTCCTCCATTTAGGCCTACTCCTGGGGAGAAAAGAGGCAGGTGAACAGATGTTGTGTATCCCTGAAGTCTGACACACTCAATAAGGAAGACCTTCACCTTGTGTATTTTCTCATCCATCAATAGATTGTTTTGATGGTCACTGTCCATTCTGCTCTGACCAGGTGGAACTTCATCAATCACAGAACTAATGTGTTGTCTCAAGTTCCTTAGTTGTTGTCTCTGACATAAACATATCCGCTTGTACCCAAGTTCTCAGTTCAGTTCATTGGTATTTCTCTCATAAGGAATTTTTGGGCCAAAGTGTATGGACTTTCTAAATTCTCTCCTTCTTTGCTTTCCCATAATGCAATTTTCTGGTTCCATTTTTGAAATGGTGATTTCAGTCTTTCTAGGTCTTAGTAGGCTCAGCCAGACCACAGACATGCAATCAATTCAGTTAATTTATTACATTCGTACCGTAGTCACAACATCTGAGGATCAACGTAAGTGATGTATTACCCAAAATTTCCTTATCAGAATGAAAACTAGAGATGAATTCTGTGCCTTTAATGGTGGTATGCAATATGGGATTTCAGCAGATGTTGCTTGTTGAGGAATCAAGTAACCTGTTGAAATTTCAGCTTAGATACAACCAGTAAAGGGACAGGAGCCAATTCCAATTTTCTCTTTGGCAACCCCAAGGCAAAGCAGCCTTTGATCATTATAGATAAATTGCTAAAATTTATAGGAACCTTGCTTCAGCAGGCAATTCTGGGTGGGAGAGGCATGGGCCTACTCTGCAGACATTTACTTCACTTGTTCAAGGCTGGGGAGTGTTTGTTCATTGACAATAGGCATTAGGCACCTACACTCAGGAAAGGTTTGGCAAATCATGTTGGGCTTTGGTGAAATTCCAAAATCACAACCTTCCTTGTGTGTATATTCCACCTATTCTAAGAAATGGAATGAATGGAGAAAACATTTTAAAAATACAAAGTCCAATAAATAGCAACACAAAAAGAAGTAAATAACAAGGTAGAAGAACACATCCATTTTAAAATTGAAGTAGGTTAAAGGGTGTTGTAGGAGATGACCCATTTATGCAATACACAGAGACAATGAAGAATGCAATTTTCATTCTTGCAAGATCAGCAGATACACAGTTCCATGTATTTTTATCCAGTTATTGAATCAGCACACAAAATGATGGTGATAACTGGAATATGAGGAAATGCAAAAAAAAGTGGAGAAGAGAAAGGAAGCTCAAGTCTTCAGCATGATCTGAAGCCAGTTGGGAGTCGGAAGCGATTATGCCAACTGAGCCATGAATAATCTGTCCCTGTTCTCAAGGCTTGTCCAGTACAGAATATGCTACGCAGCAGTGGATGGGAACAATGCCAAAATGAGGTGAGGTTCGAGACTTTACTGTCTTTGGAATGATACCCAACACTTTAGAAGACATTTCTGAGAACATCAAGCCAATGATGTGGCCCAGCACAAGGCAGCTTTCAGTGTTCCTATGAAGAGTTTGGGAAAGTTGTCTTTTTAGCAATGACAGCTAGCGGTTCTTTTGTCAGGGGGGCAGTGGCTCTGCTTTGGGGTTTGCACTGAAATTTAAAGGATTTATCCAAAATGCACCCATTTAGAAGATAGCATTCAGCACCTTGGATAGCTAATTTAAAGTTTGCCAGAGTGGCTTTCCTATGTCATTAATCTGGAAAACCACTAGCTGCTACTAGTTTGGGATTACAATGCTTAGAATCCCCAGCCACCATGGTTACTTAGGGAATTTCACATATAGTCCAATGGAGTAACTCATCAAGCTTTGTTCCTAGGTTAACATTGACTCTTTGTCTCTGCAAATTTTTCCAACAAAGTTGAAACACTATTTAATTTTTTTATTCTGGAATTTCTTAAAACAATGAATGGTTATTCATGCATTTGCATACACAAAGTGGGATATCAACCCAAACACACCCAACCTCCCCTCCGTGCATTCATCAACATTTTCTTCCCTTCCCCCTCTGGCGAAAAAGCTAGACATAATTAAGATAGATGCTAGCAACAGAGAGGGGAAAGGGAGGGAGGCACGCTACTCACTTGTGACTTAGAACATAAATCACAGCATTGTTAACCCAGAGAGAGCAGCAGAAAAGAAAAACAGATAAATATGAAGTAAGTGGACACATTCAGGATGCCGAGGACCGCTTTTCCCAACAAAGGGGACTTTTGTCTTCATGGCAGTTTGTCTGTATTCAAGGAAAAGGACAACAAATGCCTTTCAAGATACAGACTCTGCCTATTATACATACAGCTGGTCATATTGTGCCTGCAGATCACAAAAAAGACTGACAGAACAAAGGGTCTACTGGCACCTTAAAGACTGGTCAATTTGTTCCATGGACTACTATCCACTTCATTGCATGTATATAAAATACTATGCTAAGTTGCATAAAAATGCAACACATGGTAAATGAGAAAACAGTGGGGTCAGAAGGGAAGGAAGTGCAAAATGTGTGGCCAGTGGCAATTGTGTGATCAAGAACAGTTCTTCCAGACTGTTGAGCAATGGAAAAGTAGGAGAGACCTTCAGATATTAACCCACGAGGAACTGCGAATTCCCAGGTATAATGAATGCACCAATCATTTCACCAGGTTAAGGAATCTTCTTTTTGTTATTATGTCTTGATATCATTACCAACTTATAGTGATTCTAAGCCTTAGAGTCTAAGGCAGTGGTTCTCAAGCTGTGGGTCCCCAGTTGTTTTGACCTTCAACTCCCAGAAATTCTAACAGCTGGTAAACTGGTTGGGATTTATGGGAGTTGTAAGCCAAAACCTGGGGACCCACAGCTTGAGAACTACTGTTCTCAACCCATCATGGGGTTTTCTCAGCAAGATTTGTTTGGGAAGAAGTGCTTTGGCCTTCTTCTGAAGCGAACAGTGTGACCTATTTAAGGTCACTCAGTGGGTTTCCACAGATGAGCAAGGATTCAAACACTGGTCTCCAGAGCCATAGTCCAATGCTCAAACTACACCATACTGACTCTTGCAATACCTTATTTTCCTTTTTGAACCCATACTTGCTTTCCTCGCATGTTGTGTATTTTATGGACTGTCAGTCTCAAACCAGCTCTGCTACAGAGATGTTTCTTCCTTTTTATGATCTCAAATTTTGGACCTGAACTTTCAGGGCCTGAAATAATCCTCACACAACAACTCTTATTTAAAAAAAAAAAAAAACAGACGGGTCTTGTGGACACTCCTGAGGAGGAGGGGTTTTTTGGCAGTTCGTGCAAGGAGATGTCATTTAGGTTTGCTGTAGTTTTGCATCCATGAATTATAAGTAGCAGCCAAGGCAAAGAGATTTGCTTTTCAGTTTACTTCTCTCTGCTGCAAGGCTAAGAGATAATAAACTGATATAACCCCTTTCCAGAGTTTGGAAGACTTTTTGGACTACAATTACCAGAATTCCCTGACTAATTTGTAATTGGATTTATAGTCCCCAAAATTAAATCTTCCAAGCCACGTTCTTATTTTTGCCAAACCACAATACAACTACAATGACTTTTTTTTAAGGTAGGTTGTTATTTGACAACTGTTGATCATGCTCAAATGTTGAGAAGTTGCTCAACATTTCATGAGTCTTATAGTTGTCTTTCTAAGGTCTGTGAAATACAGATGATCTGAGTCACTTGTAGCATCAACCAGACTATGATGTCACAGTATAGAATCAATGGCATCATCTATAAGTCCAGTATTCTTATTTCCGCATCACGCATTGGCTGTGACAACATTGAAGAAGTGCATCATTAGAAAGTGAGTGTCCAGTTAAGCCAAAGAATATGTCTATTCTGGTTTATTGCATTATGCTTTGCCAAAAATCAGAATGGAACCTTTTTCATCCTAATACATTACACTGACTGGGGGACATTTTTGGTCCAACAGTTTTTGTTTCCTTGGGATGGGGGTGGAGAGGTGTGCATGGCAGGGTTTTAATTTCAATAATTTTAATTGTTGCATATTTAAATTATTTTTAATTCATTTGTATTTCACCATTATAATTTGGTTAACTGTGGTCAGGTTCTTACATTACAAACATTTAGCTTAAAAGTTCTGCATAAAGAACTATCTTGCATCTCTTTTCTCTCTCACTTCCTCCTTACCATTTTTAGCTGCAGGAGCATCCCCATAGCCACTCAGAGGATGGTGGATATGGATGTGGTATCGGAGGAGTGCCTGGCTAGTCCCTATGCCCCATGCATGGGCAAACTTCAGCCCTCCAGGTGTTTTGAACTCCGACTCCCAGAAATCTCCCAGGACCTTCTCAGTGGTGGCTCCCTGTCTATGGACCCCCCTCCCCAGTGAAATCAGGTTTGCCCTCTCCCTCCTGTCCTTTAGGAAACAACTCAAAACATGGTTGTGGGACCTAGCATACGAGCAGCAGATGCAGCAGTAACAGTGAGAGTGTTTTTATGTGATTGACAATGGATAGACTGTGAACTTGTGTAATTTTAAATGGATTTTTTAATTAATGATATTTTAACTATTTGGTTTGAACTGTAATTGCTATTTTAATTGTATGTGTTCAGCATCTTATGGTTGCCTGTTGTGAGGCCACCCTAAGTCCCCCTTTTGGGCTGAGAAGGATGGGATATAAATTTATGAAATAAATAATAAATAAATAAATCCCAGCCAATTTACAGGAATTGTGGGAGTTGACGTTCAAAACACCTGGAGGGCTGAAGTTCGCCCATTCCTGCTATAGCCAGATACAGAACAATAAGATCATCTGCCAAGACCTTCAGAGAGCCCCCAATGTCTCAAGAGTTGTCATTGTTCTACGTCTGGCTACATTGGACACAGCCATATGGTTTTCCAATGTCCCCTGCTCTCCACTAGTTACTAAATAGTCATGAAATACAGTGGGATGGGTTCTCCTGAAGCTAAAGGGTGGATTGGAGGAGTTCTGGACCATTACTGTTTTGATTTCCATGATGACTGCACAAGTGACTTACAATGCATACGTTGCACATGGCACCATAATTCATTAACAGTGTACCAATCTGCATGTTAACATTTATAAGTTAACATTTTCATTTGATGTATTTTTCTAACCTTCTTGTGAGCTACCTTCAGCACGTTTTGAGACAGGCTATGGCATCCTGGCAGTTGTACATTTATAAAGTCTTTCACATTCTCTGACAAAAAGTACTGGTGCCACACTAAAATACAAATCCAATAATTGGATAGCATTTAATAATGGCAGTTAAAGAGGTGTCAAACTACACTCATTCTAGAATGTAGATGCACCCCATGGAGTCTTGCCTATGGAGAAGGTGCTTCACTTAAAAAGAATAATATCACTAAATGTTTCTGATATACAGTATCTTGTATTTGTGTCCTTTCTTGTGTTACAAGATGGATAGCTGGGCCACAAAACAGCGCCCCAGCAAAAAGAAGGGCCATAACACTTTGGAACTCCAATTGAAGAAGATGCGTCTCAAAATAAAACTCATCATGATCAGATACTACTATAAAGATAGGGAGAAGAAAAGGCAACACAAAGAGAATATGGAAGAGATGCGCTTGCTGGCCAAAGCAACACAGGTAAGAACTGGCAGACAAAGATGGGGGACACTCTGGGGAAGGCAGAAAGGAAATTATCATCATCATTGTGTTTATGGCTTTATGTTGAACTGAAACCCATTTTCATTTGTTTTAATGGGAACTTCAGAAAAAAAGTTTGCAAAGAAACAGAGAACATACCTCTGACAATATTGGCATCCCCATCAAAACCAGAATCCTTTGATGGATACAATGACCATCATATCAGAACCAGGAAGTGTTATATTTTATGGACTAGAACTCTCAATATCTCTTTAAAAATGCATGCCCATTGGGGATTCTGGAGTTGTCTAAAAATATAACTTTTCTAAACCTACTTTTTTTCATGTCAGGAGCCAACTTGAGAAACTGCAAGTCACTTCTGATATGAGAGAATTGGCCATATGCAAGGACTTTGCCCAGGGGACACGCAAATGTTTGATGTTTTACCATCCTTGGGGGAGGCTTCTCTCATGAACTGGAGGTGACAGAGGGAGCTCACTCATTTCCCCTGAATTCGAACTGCCGACCTTTCGATCAGCAGTCCTGCCAGCACAAGGGTTTAACCCATTGCGCCATCGGGGCATACTAAACATAGAGAAACTATTTTGAGAAAGATGTCACATCAACACCGGTAAAGAGTTTGTTTCGAATGAGAAGAGAAGGAAGCGCCTTTCCTGCAGTTTTTAGATAAATCTCTACTGTCCAAGATTCTCCAGACCAATTATATATTAGCTGAAATGGTGAGGGCTTCAGTCCAGCAAATCTGGAGGGAGAACCAGAGCCAGAACCAGACAGAAAAGAAGCCATTTGAATGGCCAGCAAGTACAGGAAGAGTGGACGCATCTACTCACTTTCCAAGGGTGGATCCACACAACCCTTTAACGCAGGAACAATCGTGTTTTAAAAATGCAATTGCACCCAGGTTTAAGTCTGCAAACGCCCCAGAAAGTGCATGCTTTTCAGGGGGGAGGGGGGTGGTGTCCATATGACTTCCTGGAACCTTCCGGAAGGACAGGGCGACACTCACATCCCTTCCCCAAACCCCCTTAAAACCAGGGGGGGGAAGTAAAATAACTTACCCGGCCACCATCAAACTGCTCCCGGAGCTCTCTTGGCATGTCATTTCTACTCCGGCAGCAGTTTAACGGCAGCCAGGTTAGTTATTTTACTCCCCCCCCCCCTGTTTTTAAGGGGTTTGGGGGATGGAGTTAGAGCCCTTTTGTGTTTTCTAGGCTGATCAGCCTGGAAAACACGAGAGGGCTGTGTGGACAGTCCCCTCAGAAGACCCACAGACAGCAACCATACTGGATTTGACCTGGATCTTTCAGGAAAACACGGGTCTTTCCAGTATCAAATTAATTTTGCACAAAGCAGGGTTTTCCTGCATTGTGCCAAAGGCATTCATTTTTATGTGGGGTGTCGTTTGGATGCCCCATGTGAAGCTGAGGAAGCTCCTGCTTTTAAGGGGCTGCCTGGATGCACCTTAAATTGATATTAAAACGAATCAGAACAAAACCTCTCTGAATAAAAGTAGATAGTGTGGTCCAAGCTCTGTGTTACCTCATTAGAGTACTGACTGCCAGATGATTAATGTAATTCAAATCTTCCAAATACAACTATATTAAATCACTCGGTTTTATTTCTGTCTCTCTGCAGCCTTCTGGGAGAGGTGATCACCTCCTCATGCTTCAGGATCATCTTACCTTGTTCCTCTACTGCTTCATCTTCATCCACATCATCTATATAGTGAAAGCACTGGTGTTCTTTTTCATTAAGAAGCATGTTGGCCATTAAGAAGCATGTTTGCCTCATATATGCTTATTAAAGCATTATTGAAGTAGATCCTTTGGGCACAAATGTTCATTCCTTTTCCCGGAGCTCCTCAGTGACTCTCCGTCTTTTGTCAACTTTATTTAGCTCAATCCTCTTTTTGCCATCCTCTTTCTAAAAGAGGCAGTCTCCAGGTTACAAACAAGATTTGTTCTGTAAGTTTGTTCTTAAGTTGAATTTGTATGTAAGTTGGAACAGGTACATTTTTATTATACCTCCAGCTATATATATATATATATATATATATATATATATATATATATATATAGACACATACACACACACACACATACATATATATACACACACACATACAGTAGAGTCTCACTTATTCAACATAAATGGGCTGGCAGAACGTTGGATAAGCAAATATGTTGGATAATAAGGAGAGATTAAGGGGAAGCCTATTAAACACCAAATTAGATTATAATTTTACAAATTAAGCACCAAAACATCATGTTATACAACAAATTTGACAGAAAAATAGTTCAATACGCAGTAATGCTACGTAGTAATTACTGTATTTACAAATTTAGCACCAAAATATCACGATGTATTGAAAACATTGACTACAAAAATGTGTTGGATAATCCAGAACATTGGATAAGCGAATGTTGGATAAGTGAGACTCTACTGTATATAGTTTTGGATAGCATAGGGAAGGGATAACACTCCTGTAACATTTGTTTTGCTATCTGTGTGCCTGTTCAGAAGATTTTGCCTCATTTTCTGTCCCTGTGAGAATTGGGTTTTGAAAATTTTGGTTTGTCATGGAAACAAGGATTGGTGATAAAGCTTGATTGAAAACATCTTTTCCCCATGATAACTCTTTCAGGAGCGAATTTCTCTTCCTGGCAGAGCCGGCCCTAGGTATTTTTCAAGTGTAGGCGAACAGAATTTTGGCGCCCCCCCAAACCAATCACTGAAAAATAAAAGCATTGGATAAGCGAAAATGTTGGATAATAAGGAAGTATAAAGGAAAAGCCTATAAAACATCAAATTACATTATGATTTTAAAAATTAAGCACCAAAACATCATGTTTTACAACAAATCAATAGAAAAAGCAGTTCAATACATGGTAATGTTATGTAGGAATTACTATATTTGCAAATTTAGCACTAAACATTGAACAGGGATATAGGGCAGTGTGGACTTAGATAACCCAGATAGCCCTCAGTATTAAAAAAAAAAAAACCTCTAAAATCAGGACAATAAATAAAGAACAACACTCTGAAAACAGAAGAAATCCAGACAGTAAACAATCAGGGACAGCTAACTCCTCCCAAAAAAAGATTCTCCCAGGCAAGAAGAAGCCAGGCCTTGAAGCCACAGGGCCATTAAATGCTAATCAAGGTGATTAATTACAACATTCACACCTGCTTCAAAGAAAAGTTCTTTCTCCCACCCTGGACCTTCTACAAATATATAAACCCCACATACCTAGCTTCCAAGTTCCTACAGACCTCACAATCTCTGAAGGCCCCAAAGGTGGGCTTGCGTGGTGCGAAGGTGGGTCTGTAAGTTGCCGCTGGAAGGCCCGAAAGAGAAGGAGGTGGAGAGTGGTGCCCTCCTCCCAGGACGTTGGTGCCCCCGGGACGATGGCGCCACAGGCAAATGCCTATTTCGCCTTATGGTTGGACCGCCTCTGCTTCCTGGGGTAGATTTCCTCTGACTTCCTGTTGTCTCACCAAGTCTCTTTAATGGGTCAGTTTTCCCGGCATGGTTAATACTGGGAAACAAGACCATCTCTCAAAGAGATCCAAATGCAAAAAGTTTCCACTGTCCTGTCAGGAACAAAAAACTGGGAATTAAACAAAACTAATATGATGTATGAGTTCTCTTGCATTGACACCCCATCTACTCCCAGGCAAAGCTGCCCTGCTACCTGGAGATTGAATTTGTTATGTCACCATTTCCCAGTAACCAGATCACAAGAACTGTGCCACCCAAAATCTTAATACCTCTCTCATACAGAAAAAAGACCCAGGTTTTTTTTTTTTTGGCAAGCTTACTCTCTAAGCCAGTGGTTCTCAGTGGTCTTAACAGCTGGTAAACTGGCTGGGATTTCTGGGAGTTGTAGGCCAAAACACCTGGGGACCCACAGGTTGAGAACCACTGCTCTAAGCCATGCCAACCAGTACCCAATTTAGTTGCTGTCTGTGGGGCATGGAGGAATTGGGTACTGGTTAGCATTTAGTTGTTTTTAAGCTTTTCATACCTACAGGAGATGATGCCCTTCTGCAACAACGGGTCCCAGTGCTGGCCTGCACCTTGAGTTCCTTTGGGGGGACAAAAACCCTGAAATGCAATCCTTGCACCCAATATGTTACCAACTGTGAGTCCAAGTCAAACATCAGAGGAAGTCAGCAACAAACATCCTCTGAACAAATCTAGATAAGAAAACCCTATGATGGGTCACCATAGAATCATAGAGTTGGAAGAGATCACATGGACCATCTAGTCCAACCCCCCGCCATGTAGAAAAAGCACAATCAAAGCACCCCCGACAGATGGTCATCCAACCTCTGTTTAAAAGCCTCCAAAGAAGGAGCCTCCACCATGCTCCAAGTCAAGGAGTTCGACTTGAACAGCAGCAGAAAATAAGCCTGTTCCCTCTTCCTTATGACATCCTTTCAAATATTTATACATAGCTATCATGTCTACTCTCAACCTTCTCTTCTGTAGGCTAAACATACCCAGCAATTTTAGATACTCCTCAGATGTATTCATGGTCTCCAAACCTTCATTCATTTTAGTTGTCCTCCTGTGAACCCATTCCAGCTTGTCAATACCTCTCTTAAATTGTGGTGCCAAGAATTGGGCACAGTATTCTAGGTGAGGTCTGACCTCACCTGGAATAGAGGGGCACCATTACTTCCATTGATCTAGACATAATACAAGTGACTTGAAGGCACAACAACAAATACAACAGTAACAGAAGGTTGGGAATCCTCCTTGGCCCCTGTTCTGCTTCTGCTTTGGGCTCTACTTCTTTGCTGGGACTCGGAGGCAGCTCTCCCTTTTCCTTTCCATTAACTCCTGGCCTGGCTCAGACACCTTTCATCCTGGAAAAGAACAAAAGTGTCAGTTTCACTACAGCAACAAAACCCTGTCCAATACAACGAAGTATTTAAAAACAGCATATTAATGTATACTTGAGTCTGAATAAATAATTTCCATCCAATAGTTAGAATGTTTTGGTTGTTGAATTTGGTGAGAATCAGGGGAGCCTGAGGAACGGCAGTGTAGTGTAGTGATTTGAGTGCTGCTTTTTTATCGTGTCAGAAGAGACTTGAGAACATACTGCAAGTCGCTTCTGGTGTGAGAGAATTGGCCATCTACAGAGACATTGCCCAGGGGATGCCCGAATGTGTTACCATCCTGCTGGGAGCCTTCTCTCATGTCCCTGCAAGCTAGAGCTGACAGATGGGAGCTCACCCCATCTCACAGATTCAAATCAGCAACCTTCAGATCAGCAAGCCAACTTTCAGGTTAGCAGTTCAGCCAGCACAAAGGTTTAACCCATTGTGCCACCGCAGCTCCTTTGAGTGCTGGTGGCCAGGGTTCAATCCCTGCTCAGCCGTCAAAGCCTATTGGATGGTTCTGGGGAAGTGATGTTCTCCCAGCTTCAGAGGAAAGCAATGGCAAACTGAAGAAACCTTGTCAAGATAACTCTTGGATGTGGTCACTTTGGGTGCATCTACAGTACAATGTTCCCTCACTTATCGCGGGGGTTAAGTTCCAGGAACACTAATAAGTGAAAATCTGCAAAGTAGGGATTTTAAGTCTTTACCAACCAATTGTGTGTTGATTAATCGCCTCCTTCTCCTCCCGTTGCCGCTTGGGCACCTTTTCTCCCCCTTTGGCTTCTCTTTCCTCCCTTCCTTAGGCTGTAAATTGTATTTTTTAATTATTTATAGAGTTCATTGAAAAACTGCGAAACAGCGAATCTGCAAAAAGTGAATCGCGAAGTAGTGAGGGAATACTGTATTGTGAAACAAATACACTTTGACACCACTTGAACTGGCATGCACTCAATGCTACCCTGTTTCCCCGAAAATAAGACAGTGTCTTATATTAATTTTTGCTCCCAAAGATGCGCTAGGTCTTATTTTCAGGGGATGTCTTATTTTTCCATAAAGAAGAATTCACATTTATGGTTGAATTTTTTAAAAATGAAAATTTATTATCTACTGTACAGTAGTTGTCATCACAAACCAGCATAACCAAACTGAATCCTTTCAATAATTTCTATATTATATTTTATTGCTATACTGTTTTTAAATTACTGTTTTAAATTTCTGTTCGTATGTAAATTTATGTTGTTGTTGGGCTTGTCCTTGTGTAAGCTGCCCTGAGTCCCTTTTGGGAGATGGAGGTGGCATAAAGAATAAAGTTATAATTATATTAATATTATTTCTTGTTACTGCCTTTATTTCCATGTACAACAATCTATGGTATGTTCATTAACTGATCCTTCCAAACAAAAACTTTGCTAGGTCTTACTTTCAGGGGAGGCCTTATATTTAGCAATTCAGCAAAACCTCTACTAGGTCCTATTTTCTGGGGATGTCTTATTTTCAGGGAAAGAGGGTTTGTAGCTGTCCGATTTGCACTTTGGTGTGGCACCAACATGTTGTGGCAGAGAAGGCAAAACACCTTGTACAACTCCAACTCCCAGGGTCTCATTGCCTTGAACCATGGCAGTTAAAGCGATGCCAGACTTCATTCATCCTACAGTGTAGACTCTGCACGGCAAGTTGTCTCCTTGGCAACTGTTTGGGGGCCTTTGTTTGCTCTCTCAGGCGACCAGACCTGGCTTCTACGAGAGAGCACTCAGCCCTCTTCTTCCTTTGACTGACGCAAAAATAGCCCAAAGGGCCTGCCACATCCTCCCTCTTCGGTAGTGAAGTGGAGAAAAGAAGCCGACGTGACCCCAGAGGCGGCAGCACTTGTGCCAGGGAGGAGGCCTTGGCTACGTGCGCCTCGGACCTTCCCTTTCCTCAGGCTTTGCTCGCTCCCAGAGGCTCCTACGTGAGGCCCAGCAGACGCTCAGCCTGCGCCTTAAGCCCCCCTGAAGGGCTGGCAGTGGCCTGGGGTCATGGGGTCCTCCTCCTCATGAAAGGATAAAACACACCCACACACTCACAAACGGGCAGACTCACAGAAGCACAGACACGCAAGCATACACAAATACAAACATACCTCAGTGTGCAGACACAAATAGGCATACACATAGAGAGGCATACAAGCACACACAAATATATACACATAAGCATACACACACACAAATATAAACATATATACACAAGCAAGCATACATAGACACACAAGCACGCACAAATATAAACGTAAATATACACACAGAAACAGGCACACTCAGACACACAAGTACACACAAATATTCACATGGAGACACATAAGCACAAACAGATATAAACATACACAAATATACATATGGAGACACATAAGCACACACAGATATAAACATACACAAATATATACACAGAAACAGGCATACCCAGACACATAAATATAAACATACACAGAAGTACACACACAAGCAGGCATACACAGACACAGAAGACACACAAATATAAGCATATAGAAAATTACATACACAGGCAGGCATATTCAGGCACACAAGCACACATAAATATAAGCATACAAAAATGTACACACACAAACAGGCATACACACAGAGAAAGACACAAGCTCAGATATAAAAAATACACACATGTACACACCGAAGCACATAAAATATGCATGCACAAACATGTACATGCACACACAATTACACATACAGAAGCACTCACATAGAAACATATATGCACATACATACATATGCAATCAAAAACACATATATCTACACACATACAAACACATATTCAAAACCCAGCATACACACACACAAATAGGTAAAGGTAAAGGTTTCCCCTGACCAGTCATGTCTGACTCTGGGGATTGGTGGTCATCTCCATTTCTAAGCCGAAGATCCGGCGTTATCCGTAGACACCTCCAAGGTCATGTGGCCAGCATGACTGCATGGAGTGCCGTTACCTTTTCGCCGGAGCGGTACCTATTGATCTATTCACATTGGCATGTTTTCGAACTGCTAGGTTCGAAATAAATAACACACATACAAATAACACACACATCCACACAACCACAGAGAGGCACAGACAAACATTCACACATACTCAAAAACACAGAGGCATATAAACACACATATATACAGGAATATACATGCAAACACATTAAAAACACATACATATACACACATACAAACACAGAAACCTACACACACACACACACAAATACATGCATGTAATCATAACAACAAATATGCAAACACATAAATACACACATGAGCACACTGAAAACACATATATAAAAATACAGGTCCATAAACACAAACATGCATACAAGCACACTCCCATATACAAAAACATACACATATATTCACTGAAAACCACATACAAACACACACATACCAACACACACCCAAACATGCACACATGCTGAAACCTAAACACTCAGCACAAACACACAAATGCAAGCATAAACACTCAAAAACATAAAACACAAATACACACACAAATGCACACACATACATACAAACATGTACATACACATACAGATACACACACACATTTACACAAACATGTACATGCATACATACACACTCAAAAACACACACAGGAGGGAAGTGTGCAAATGTGCCTTTGTTTCTGTGTGCAATCCTGTCACTCTCTTTTTAAATATTTATAGTGTTTTTACAATGCACTAAAATGACAGTATGGTGCAGTGGTTTGAGTACTGAACTACGACTCTGTAGATTTGTGTGTGTGTGGTTCAAATTGAAAGCATTCCAAGTCTAAACATGAAATTTATGTGGATTTAAATTTATATTTTATTCATACATTTTAGTCTCATAATACTTACAAGAAACGATAGACTATATAATAAGTGGGCTGAATTAGAACAATTGGCAATCATACTAAAAGAAAACTACAAATCTATCTAAAAAGCTGGCAACCTTTTACAGACTAAGGAGACACTGTAAATAAGCTTTGATATATAGAGAAAAATATTGTCTTTACTATGAGGAAAGATAGTAAATGTAGATTTAAAGAGAGGAAGAATATTGTGTATAAGTTAGCGTACTGCAGTCAGAGAAGAGTGGAACTCAAAGTTAATGGTTGGTGGAGACAGGAAATTGTACCGTTTGTTTCTTTTGTCTTGAAATGCATCTATGTTTCACATACAACTTTTGCTAATAGGTAGTTTTAAACATAATCTTGTGATTGGGTTACCATAAGTTTTAAATGACTTGAAGGCACAGCAGCTACAGCTGGAAAGTTACCAGCTTATGAATTATTGTGACCAGGTTCCCTATAGCACTGAGCCATAGCAAGTGGTGCCAAACTGTAGTCATTTTACAGTGTAGATGCAGCCAGAGATGGAGCCAGGACTTCTTCCAGTGGGAGTGCAACTTGATCCAGGATAGATCCCTTATCCAGTACCGAGATGTGTGATCCACCAATCCACAGAGATGCCATATTGTGTTGTCAAAGGCTCTCACGGTCGGAATCACTAGGTTTCTGTGAGTTTTCCAGGCTGTGTGGCCATGTTCCAGAAGCATTCTCTCCTGACGTTTCACCCACATTTGATAGCCAGATTTTGTTGTTCTTTCTGTAGTCTGTGTTTTCTGTGTAGCCATTGAAATCCACAAGCATGTGGACAATTTCAACAGAAAGGAGGAAACCATGAACATGAACAAAATCTGTCTATCAGTATTAAAAAAAAAAACCTTCTAAAAATCAGTAAATAAGTAAATAAAGAACAACACTCAGAAAACAGAGGAATTCCAGACAGGAAACAATCAGGGCCAGCTAACACCTCCCAACAAAGGATTCCCCCAGGCAGGAAGCAGCCAGATTTTGAAGCTGCAAGGCCATTCAATGCTAATCAATTAATGAAGCTTGACACCACTTTATCTGCCATGGCTCTGGGTTCCTAGGATTTGTAGTTTGGTGAGGAACCAATAACCTTTGCAATGAAGACTAAAGGTCTTGTAAAAAAAATACAGTTCCCAGAATTCTGTAACATTGAACTATGGCAGTTATAGTGGCACCAAACTACGTTTATTTTACAATATAGATGCACCCAAAGCTTTTCTACGAACCTATCTATATGCTATAAGTTTCAGAGCTCCAGAACTCTGCCTCTCATTCAGGCACCTTGTAACATCTGTATATTTATCAGCAGGACACTAGAGGTCCCCAGTAGACAATTCTTGCACCACTTAATAACCATTATCTGGGCAATTCCTAGGAAAGGAAAGATGGTTAAAGTGTTTGGTCTACGTTATCATAGCTTGTTTTGGTCCTGGTTCTTCAATATACAGCTTCCGAATGTGTAATACTTCTTCCCCCATAATCCCACAGTAGGAATATGGACACTGAAGGTCCAATATACCTGGAAGACCCCAGGTTGAAAAAACCAAGAGTGCCACAGAGTTCTGTCCTGGGCCCGGTTCTGTTCAACATTTTTATTAATGACTTAGACGAAGGACTAGAAAGCATGATCATCAAGTTTGCAGACGACACCAAATTGGGAGGAATAGCTAATACTCCAGAAGACAGGAGCAGAATTCAAAACGATCTTAACAGATTAGAGAGATGGGCCAAAACTAACAAAATAAAGTTCAATAGGGACAATGCAAGATAACAGGGACAATGCATTTGTCCCTGTTGAAAATGAATGCAAAGATACAGAACGGAGGATGCCTGGAGTCCTTGTGGACAACAAGTTTAACATGAGCCAACAATGTGATGCGGTGGCAAAAAAAAAGTCAATGGGATTTTGCCCTGCATCAATAGGAGTTTTGTGTCTAGATCCAGGGAAGTCATGCAACCCCTCTATTCTGCCCTGGTCAGACCACACCTGGAATACTGTGTCAAGTTCTGAGCACCACAATTGAAAGGAGATGTTGACAAGCTGGAATGTGTCCAGAGAAGGGAAACTAAAATGATCAAGGGTCTGGAGAAGAAGCCCTAAAAGGACCATGTTTAGCCTGCAGAAGAGAAGGCAGAGAGGAGACATGATGAGGGCCATGTATAAATATATGAGAAGCCACCGTTGTCATGTTAACCACGACACTGGTTGAGACTCTCACTCTGTGAAGACTGTGTGTTGATCGGCCATGCACCGACCTCCACATATTAAGAAAACTCACGCACACATCTTCCAAGAACTTGGAAGGCCACCATGCTTGGACAATGAGGCCTCACCTAAGTAAGTAAGTAAGTCTTATCAGACAAATCACAGGTTAAGGGTTTGAAGTCTGCAGTCTCATGTGGCCTTCAAGGCCAAATATGAGGTCCTAAGACCTTACAGCATCTCTCCAAAATTAAATTTGCTATATTTTTTCCTGGCAGGGTTGCTTTGTCTTTAAGAACTCTATGACATTCAGATGATTTGGTTTCTTCCTGCACGTACAAAGGGTGAATCCATACAGTAGAATTAAGTTGCCATTGGTTTTGAATACAGGACTTTTTAATTGCCTGTGACTTTTTAGTTGCCTAAAATGTACCAACTGAATTGTGTCTATACTGTAGAATTAATGCAATGTAATTAATGACACCCCTTAAACACCATGGCTCACTGCTATGGAATCATGGGAGTTGTGGGGCAGCAGCATTGTCCGCCTTGAGTCCCCACAGGGGAAAGGGGGGGGGGTATAAATAAAGATAATAATAATAATAATAATAATAATAATAATAATAATAATAATAATAATAATAATAATATAATAATACATCACACAGTCCTAGACACTTGGGAAGTATTCAACTTGTGATTTTGTGATACGAAACCCAGCATGTATATCTCATTTGCTGTGTCATACTATGTCTTTGTGTCAATAATAATAACAATTTGGCAGAGATAGCTAAAGACCTTGTAAAACTACAATTCCTACAATTCCACAGCATTGAGCCATGGCGTTTCAAGCGGTGTCAATTGTACAGTGCAAACACACCCTATGTCTCTGTCCCAGAAAGGGATAGGCTTCATCAGCTCAGTTAGTACCTTTTAGGCAACCCAAAAAGTCACAGGTAACAAAAAAAGGTGTGCATTCAAAACAAATGGCTTTTAAATGTAAGTCTAGATTTATAGATATACTGTACTAGCTTTGCCCGGCCACGCATTGCTGTGGCTTATAGGAATCATTTGATGGCCAGGTGGAACAGCAGTGAATAGCCTTGCAGCCTCAAAGCCTGGGTGTTTTCTTCTTATGGGAATCCTTGTTTGGTGAGCTGGAATGCAATGGAATAGGCTTGCTGATAGGAAGGCTGGGTACTTGCGTTCTAGGAAAATGGGTTTTTGGGCTGCTAGGATTGCAACGAATAGCCTCACTGCTTCAAAGCCTGGCTGCTTGCTACCTAGGAGAATCTTTGGTTGGTCAGCTTCAATAGTACAGAGTAGTATCGCTGCTTCAAAGCCTGGCTGCCTTCTACCAAGGTTAATCCTTTGTTGGTCTGGTTGAATTGCACTGAATAGCCTTGCAGCTTCAATGCCTGGCTGTGTTATAACTATTGGAATCCCTGTTTGGCGAGCTGGAGTAGCACCCTCAACCAAAGAGCCACTTTGAAGCCTGGCTACGTCCTTTGTAGAAGAATCATTGTTTGGCCAGATTGAATTGCACTGAATAGTCTTGCAGCTTAAAAGCCTGGCAGCTTTCTACATAGGACATCCTTGCTAGGCCAGGTTGAATGGGACAGAGTAACCTCCTGGTTTCAAAGCCTGGGTTTTTTTCACCTAGGGGAAATCTTGGTTAGCAGGTTGAATAGTACTGAATAGCCTTGCTGGTTGCAAGCCTGGCCGCTTTGTACCTTGCGGAATCCTTGGTTGGCTAGTTTGAATAGTAATTAATAGTCTCGATGTGGCAGGTATGAATGCTGCAATTAGCCACCTTGATTAGCATTTAATGGCCTTGCAGCTTCAAAGCCTGTCTGCTTCCTGCCTGGGGGAATCCTTTGTTGGGAGGTTTTAGCTGGCCCTGATTATTTCCTTTCTGGAATTCCCAATTTCCCTGCTTTCAGAGTGTTGCTCTTTATTTACTGTCCTGGTTTTAAAGATTATATTGTTCTGCATTATTATACCACAGTAATTATTACCTATTATATTTATAATCTTTGTGATGCCTCATGGGCCTTGTAGTCCTGTTCCTAGTGCCATCGTGGCAGATGAAGACGAAAACATGGGGTTTTCGCCGGTTCAACAAGAGCTGGAATCTTTTCACCTGCCGGATGTTGATGTTTGTACCCAAGAACTTAGTAAAACAGACCTTGGGCATTCCTCTCCTCCGTTCCCTAGGAGAGAGTCCTATTCTGCAGACAGAGGAGTGAGAGAACAGAATCGCAGGAGTTTACGGATTGCAGCCAAACAACATTAGACTTGCTTCCCTTGGGAAATTCTAAGGAGTCTTGCATCTGGACAAAGTTGGGTTTTGCTTCTCGTTCTCTAGGGAAAGAGGTTGTTGGCGGGAAAACGAGACCCCAATATAGGTGCCTGACACGGGAGAATCTTTGCGGAGTCAACAGAGCAGCTTCAGGAGTAAGATCGTGTGTGGACTTCGTAACTCCAGTTCCTTGCTTCCCGGATCAAGTATTCAAGAATTGCCTTGCCTTGCTTTTAACCACGGATCTTGTTCCAAGAATCACTGTTTGCCTTGTTCCTAGTCACGGACCTTGTTAAAGAACCAAGATTGTATCCAGCCTTGTTGTCAAGTTACCTTGGACTCCTAAGACTCTGGCATTTCCCAACACTATTGCTTGGCAATAGTGTGTGTTTCGGTATTGGATTAAAACTTTGAACTCTAATATCATTTATTGGACAATACATTTTTGGACTATATTTGACCTCGTTTGAAAGGTCTGTTTCTGAACTATATTCTTCACTTGTTTTTATTACTTTTATACATTTTCTTAATAACGATATTAGATAGAGATTGGCCTCCGTGTATAGTTCTTGGTGCCCTGCTGCCTCGGGTCTGACAATCTTATATAATCTACTTAGAGCTGGATTATATGAGGCCCCTCCTACACAGCTGTATAAAATCCACACTGAACTGGATTATATAGCAGTGTGAACTCTCGATAATCCAGTTCAAAGGAGATACTGTGGATTATCCTGCCTTGGCATTCTGGGTAATATAGCTGTGTGGAAGGGCCTTGAGTCTACACTGCCATATAATCCAGTTCAAAACAGATAATCTGTATTTTATAGGCTGTGTCGAAGAGGCCTAATTGCCTGTGCCCTGGGCGCCATCTTGGCTGAGGGAGTTGCTAGGACACAAAGGGGGCGGGGCCTAAGGCAGCACGGGGGGCGGGGAGTTAAAGGCAGCAGAGCCTACCTTTCTAACTGGCAGTTAAGGGGAGAAAAGCTCTTCCTCATCCTCTGTAATTTGGACTATTTTTCTAGGTTTTTTTTATTGAAAGACATATTTTGGATGATTATGTCTTTTATGGCCAAATTTGGTGTGATTGGGTTCAGTGGTTTTGTTGTTTACTCCATAGTAAAACGAACATTACATTTTTATATACAGTAGAGTCTCACTTATCCAAGCTAAATGGGCCAGCAGAAGCTTGGATAAGCAAATATCTTGGATAATGAGGAGGGATTAAGGAAAAGCCTATTAAACATCAAATTAGGTTATGATTTTACATATTAAGCACCAAAACATCATGTTATACAACAAATTTGACAGAAAAAGTAGTTCAATACGCAGTAATGTTATGTTGTAATTACTGTATTTACGAATTTAGCACCAAAATATCATGATATATTGAAAACATTGACTACAAAAATGGCTTGGATAAGCGAGGCTTGGATAAGTGAGACTCTACTGTATATAGATTTTAAAAGGGCGCAATTTTACATAACTAGCAGGGCAGTCCCAATCTCTATCCTTTTGCTTTTTAAAATGTCCTAGTTTCACTCTACTCTGCCAAATAGTGCTACCGCATCTATAGTTCCATACATAACCCTATATCATAATCACATTTAACCATGGTGGTTAAAGGAGTGTCATGTTGTATTAATTCTACAGTGTAATGCATATCAATTGGTACCTTTGGTACAATTAAAAATCCATATTCAAAACCAATAACAACTTAATTATGCACCCTTTATAAGTGGAGGAGGAAATCAAGTCAATTGAATATAATATAGTTCTTAAAAGCAGAGCAGTCCTGCCAGAAAAAGGGGTTGTAATTTTAACCAGGGCATTAAATATATGTGGTTGCTGTGGCATGCAGAGCAGTTTTACCATTGCAAATTATTTCCAACAGTGGCAGCAATTATGAAAGAAAGACTTTCAAGCAGGACATGAGAATCTTGTATCCAATTTGTCAATATTCTTCTAAAAATGCAGTACAGTTGGCCCTTGGTAACTATCTACTGAGGTCTGCCTGGCTCCAAGACGTCCTGTAGATACTATGGGGCTCAATGTCAAATATACACAATGCTATAGTAAAATAGGAGCCCCGGTGGCAAAGTATGTTAAAGTGCTGAGCTGCTGAACTTGCTGACCGAAAGGTCCCAGGTTCAAATCCCAGGAGGGGAGTGAGTGCCCGCTGTTAGCTCCAGCTTCTGCCAACCTAGCAGTTCGAAAACATGCCAATGTGAGTAGATCAATAGGTACCACTCCGGTGGGAAGGTAACAGCGTTCCATGCAGGCATGCCGGCCACATGACCTTGGAGGTGTCTACGGACAACACTGGCTCTTCAGCTTAAAAATGGAGATGAGCACCAACCCCTAGAGTCAGACATGACTGGACTTAACGTCAGGGGAAACCTTTACCTTACAGTAAAATTGTGTCCCTTTGTTTAAATTCGTCTCCTGTTTTTAACATTTTATTTTGTATGTTGGTTTTTTTTATGACTGTTTTATTGATGCTGATGTTTTATTGTTTTGCTGTTTTTGTTATATTGTTGGGCAACGTCCCATGTAAGCCGCCCCAAGTCCCTTTGGGGAGATGGGGCGGGGTATAAGAATAAAGTTATTATTATTATTATTATTATTATTATTATTATTATTATTAAATTGCCATCATCAAAGTTTACTTTTTGGATTGGGGAGGGGGCTGTTTTCTAGCCATTGATGATTGAATCCATTGATATAGAAGCTGTGCTATGTATAAAAAGTATCTCTTCTGGGCCAAAATGTTACCAAATTTCTCCCAAGAGTGTCGGGAGCATTTTGAAAATAATATAAATTTTTCTCCCATAATTTTGGGGAAGTTCTGTAAGATCTTAGGACCTGATAGTTTGCCTTAAGGGCCACATAAGTCTACAAACCTCAGTTCCTCCATCTGTAACTTATCCTATAAGATCCTAGTGAATAACAGGTAAAGTAGTGCTTTATGTCTATTGACTTAGGGCCCTTCCAAACAGCCATACAACCCAGAATATCAAGGCAGAAAATCCATCAATATCTGCTTTGAACTGGGTTATCTGAGTCCACAATGCCATATAAAAGGTAAAGGTTTTCCCCTGACATTAAGTCTAGTCGTGTCCAACTCTGGGGGTTGGTGCTCATCTCCATTACTAGGCCGAAGAGCCGGCATTGTCCATAGACACCTCCAAGGTCATGTGGCTGGCATGACTGCATGGAGCACCATTACCTTCCCGCCAGAGCGGTACCTATTGATCTACTCACAGTTGCATGTTTTCGAACAGCTAGGTTGGCAAAAGCTGGGGCTAACAGTGGGAGCTCACTCCGCTCCCCGGATTCAAACTGCCAACCTTTCAGTCAGCAAGTTGAGCAACTCAGCGGTTTAGCCTGCTGTGCCACCTGGGGTTCCTACACTGCCATTTATTCCAGTTTAAAGCAGAAAATGTGGGATTTTATACAGTTGTACGGAAAGGGCCTTAGGCTTTCTCAATCTGGGGTCCTCCAGACGTATTGAACTTCAGCATCCATACTCCCACTGTGGGATTATTGAAATCTAACATGCTATAAATTGGAAAAACAGAACTGGCTCAATCTATGATAAAGCAGATCAAACACTTACCTATCCTTTCCCAGGGAGAGTCCAGAGAATGTTTATTAAGTGCTGCAAGAATTGTCTACTGGGGACCCCTAGTGTCCTACTGATAAATATACAGGTTTTACAAGATTCCTGGAGGAGATGCTCAGTTGTTCTGGAGCTCTAAAATTGATAGCACAGATAGGCTTATAGCAAAGCTCCATCTTTCTTGTGGGAGCCCTTTCTTCAGTGTTCATCTACGAGATCACTGCAGCTCCCCAAATTAAAGGAATGATGTAGGTAATACTGTATACAATTTAATAAAAATGACATCAAAATGTAGGACAGTGACCCAGAAGGTAAAGGAGCTAGACACTAAGCCTTGTGAGGAATCGTTGAAAGAGCTGAGTGTGTTTAATTTGCACGTACACTGTAGAATTCTGGCAGCTTGAGACCATTTTAACTGCCATGGCTCAAAGTGATGGAATTCTGGGATATGAAGTTTGATGAGTCACCAGAACTCTTTAGCAGAGATGGCTAGATACCTTGGAAAACTACCTCTCGCATTCTGAAACTACATTATATGGCAGTGTAGATCCATCCTGAGCCATGGCATTTGGTGTCAAACTAACCATCTAGAATATATTCATCCTGATAATAAAAGGTTAATAGCCCAAGATTTTGTGAATTTTGCTTCCTTAGATACAACCTTAGTCTCACAGTTGTTGCAAAACCTGTCCCAAACTCTAGTCCTCCCAGTGTTTTGCATTTCAACTCCCATGAAGCACAGCTGCCTTGGCCAGTGATGAGAGATCTCAAGAGCTGGAGGCTAAGACACCTGGAAAACCAGAGTTTGGGAAACATTGTCCTAGGCCAGTGGTTCTCAATCTGTTGGTCTCCTGATGTTTTTGCCTTCAACCCCCAGAAATCCTAACAGCTAGTAAACGGGCTGGGATTTCTGGGAGTTGTAGGCCAAGGCACCTGGGGACCCACAGGTTGAGAACCACTGTCCTAGGCTAACACAGCTATGCAGGTGAATTTTGACCTTTGACTGTGGATACATCAACATCGTAGAATGACTGCAGTTCAGCACCACTTTAGCTATCATGGCTCAATACTGTGGGATCCTGGGAGCTGTCATTTGGTTGGATCCCAGCACTTTAACAGAGAAGGTTAAGACCTTGCAAAGCTACAACTCCAAGGATTGCATAGCATTGAGCCATGGCGGTTAAAGTGGTATCAAACTGCATTAATTCCACAATGTAGATGTACACATAGTGACCATATCCTAGCGCTTTCTTGGCAGGATTTGTTCGGAATTGGTTTGCTATTGCTTTCCTCTGAGGCTGGGATAATATGACTTCTCAATACCATCTAGTCGGCTTTGATGCCTAAGCAATGATTCGAACATTGGTCATCCAAAGTCCTAGTCTGACACTGAAACCACTATACCACATTGCCTTTTATTATGCTCCCTCTAATGCTAACCAAATTAAGCAACCAGGAAATTTCAGCTCTCAATGGAAATAATTTATTCAAACTCAAGTATATATCAATGTACTTTATTTAAACACTTTATCATGTTGCTGGGGTAGAATCGACAGAATGATGTGGCCAGAACTGGCTTACAGATTCTTTGTACTAGAAAGGGGATAGCAAAGGGAGGGTTGGGTTAAATGAAGTCTATAAAGAACTGAGAGTCACTGAGGAGTGCTGGGAAAAGGGAAACACATTCATGCTCAAAGGCTCTACTTCCAAAACGCTTTAATGACACATATGAGGAGGAAAATGATGGTAAACATCTCATGCTTCTTAATGAAAAAGAACACCAGCTCTTTCAGTATATAGATGATGTGAATGAAGATGAAGCAATACAGGAACAAGGTGAGCTGATCCTGAGGTACGAGAAGGGAATGACCTCTCTCAGAAGGCTGCGGAGAGAAGGAAATAAAGGGTGAACTTCCAGTCGTGCTTCACACATGAGCCCAAACTGGCTTAGAGAACAAGAGTGGATAGTCATCCCTCTTCAATTAGAGTTAGACATTTGCAGATTTGATTATTTGTGGATTGATGTATTTTTTATCACCTCTGCTGTTGCCCTACACATCGGCCAAAAATAAATATGTATGGTTTTGAGGTATTCCTTGTGGGAATGAAAAGTATTTCAAGGGTGACTAGTTCTCAAATTGGACATTAAGACAAATTGGCTTTACACAAAAGGCTTTACACAGAGATGAACACTGGTATGTTCTTATGGATTAACACAACTTCATCCGGCATTTTTGGTTCACTTTGGAAATATATTTACAAGATGAATCAGGATGAGGATTGACATGTCAACATTTACTGCTTCCCCAGCAAGATTTTTTTTTCTTGACAGCATTCTAAGCTATTAGCACCCTGGGGAGCTATCTTACTCTCAGGTGTATTATCTAGTTTAATACTATCAGTTCTGATTCCAGTAGTTGCTCTCTACGGTTTGGACAATATTCTTTCCAAGCACTGTCTAAACGTCTCCTTGGTGGTCATTTCTTGAAGTATCAAATAGGGCCAACTCTACTTATTTTCAGAAATCAGACATAGTGATTAACTTTTTTCATACGAAATAGTCCCAACTCTATTTATCTTTAGAAATCAGACCTTGACTGGGTATGTTAAACTGATATGCTGGAATATCAAGGATGTCTTCTCCCTATATACTCCCCTCCTGAACAACTTTCATGTATGGCTCCTCTCAGCTGAGTGATTTAATATTAGTGGTATTTGAAATGTCTGAATTACATTAAGCAGCTGGTAAGTCAGTGTTTTGGGGTTTGTTTGTTTTTGTTTTTTTGAGCTAACAAGGTTTAGATTAGACTCTTTTGTTTTGGAGAGGTTTTGTTCTGATTCACTTGTATCCCCAGTTACAAAGTGAGTAGATACTAAGGCTGTGCACAATAGCGTTTTGGTGTCCCAAATTGGTTTGGAGAATATTGGGGAATACAGATTTATCTGATAATTGCAGGAAATGTGCTTCCTGCTCTTCTCAGATGAAACAAACTCCTTACCAGTGTTGATATGACACTCTCTGTGTGATATCATCCAAATGTTCTCTCTTAGTATGCTGGATATAACCAGAGTCTGGACAACAAACCCCAGAATCATGCAAAATATAACACTTCTTGGTTCTGTCATGATAGTCATGGTATCCATCAAAGGATTCTGGTTTTGATGAGAATCCTGATAATGTTAGAGAGAGATTTCTGTTCCCTTTACAGAATTACAGGCCTGAAGTAACATGCTGGTGGTTGTTTCCTTTCTGCCTTCCCCACAGTTTCAGCCATCTCTGCCTGCTGAACCTTACCTGTGTTGATGGGGCCTGTAGACGTATCTCTTCCATTTTCTCTTTGTGCTGCCTTTGCTTCTCTTTATCTTCATAGCGGTATCTGGTCATGGTGAGCTCCATGTCGAGACGCATCTTCTTCAGCTGGGGTGCCAAAGCGTCATGGCCCTCCTTTTTGCTGGGGTGCTGTATTGGGACCCAGCTGTCCAACTCACGCTCCGTGTTGGGATGAAGGCTTTCCAACCCCAGCTGTGCCTTTGTCCTCAAGTGTGCCTCTTCCTGTCTGATGTCTAGAGGGTCTGTTGCTTCATTTGGGGTACAGGGGGGCTCAGTCAGGTCATCAGGAGCCGATGTTTGCTCTGTCCCATTGTCAGCAGTAGAGGAAGCATTTTCAGGGTTTTCCTCCTGGACACCAGAAGAAGGTATATGAGACACATGTAGCTGCATTGTTGTTGTTTTTAAAAGTGAAGATTTCACAGAAACATATGTAAGACTACATGGTCGCATTTATAGTGTAGAATTAATGCAGTTTGACATCACTTTAATTGCCATGCCTCAATGCTATAGAATGCTGGTATGTTTAGTTTGGTGAGGCATCCGAGCAGCCTAAATTGGCAGAGCAGACTAAAAACCTTCTAAAAATGACAATGCTCATGATTCCATAACATAGAGCAATGACAGTGAGGAGGTTTTTCCTAATGTCCACCTGAACATTAGGGAGAACTTCCTCATTGTGAAAGCTGTTAAGGTGGAACTCTCTGCCCTGGAGTGTGGTGGAGGCTCCTTCTTTGGAGGCTTTTAAGCGGAGGCTGGATGGCCATCTGTTGGGGGTGCTTTGAATATGATTTTCCTGCTTTTTGGCAGGGGGTTGGACAGGATGGCCCATGAGGTCTCTTTCAATTCTATGATTCTATGACAATTGAAATGGTATCAAACTCAGGGCCGTAGCCAGAAATTTTTTTTGAAAATTTCGGGGGGGGGGGGGGGCGGGGGTTGAACCCCTAGCACATACCCCTCCCCGCTACAAACCTGTCAATATCTGCTTGAGATAGTGCCTGGAGGGACTCTTAATGTTTTGCATCTCATAGACTTAGCATGGGGATTTGGTTAACCAGTTAAAATTCATGAGTAAACGAGATTTTTTTTTATAACTTGAAAAATTTCAGGGGGGGGTTGAACCCCTAAAACCACCCCCTCGCTACAGGCCTGATCAAACTGCATTAACTGCAGTGTAGATGCACCCTGAGCTATTCCTTGTGTCCTCAGAATATTTCACAAGTTCTATTCCTGTTTTAAAAGTTCTATGTTTTCTTTGCTTATTTGATTTATACTCAATCTGTCTCCCAGAACTGGGGCCGAGGGCAGCTCACAACAATGTTTGAAAGGATATAAAATTAAATGGTTAAGCAATTTATGATCTTAACGCAAGTTGGCATGCTGTTTATTAATTATAAGGTTAAAAGTAAAATATATGCATTGTAAGTCGCTCATTCAATTGAATGTAGAGGTAAAAATATTCTTCTGACCTTAAGTAATATCCCAGATCTCCTCCAACCCACCCTTTGGCTGCAGGAGACCTCTTCCCCTGCCTTCATGCCCATTTAATGACCAGTGGAAAGTGGAGGACGTTGGAAAATCATATGGCTGTGTCCATGTAGGTGATCTTTCTCATTGTTCTGTATATGGCTATACTGCAGTGGTTCCCAACCTGTGATCCTCCAGGTATTTTGGACTTCAACTCCCAGAAATACCAACCAACTTAACAGCTGTTAGGAATTGTGGGAGCTGAGGTCAAAAATACCTGGAAGAGCAAAGATTGGGACCCAATGAACTATTATGGATTCTTGTTTTGTTCCAATCAATGTAATGCATTAGGATAAAAAGTGTCCTGTGCTATTCTTTGCCAAAGCTCAGTGTAATAAATTTGAACTGATTTGAGAGAAACTGAATTGTCTTCCTTGGAGTTCTCATTGGAGAGTGTTGAACCCAAATCCTGACCTCAGCCCAGGAGAGAGAGGAGCTTTCCCCTTTTGCCCCACCATGGTTCTAGCACTTTGCATGAGGGTGAAGGAGAGCTCCCTGCAAGCTGCTTGCTGTAAGGTTAGAGCAGGTTAGATTTATAATTCATAGATTCTTACCATAGGGAATTTAGGCTCTAGCAGTGAGAATGGAAACAAGAATTATACACTTCTCCAATGGTTGCCTCAGCCAATGTGTGTTGCGTCAATAAGAATACCAGGCTTTCAGAACCAACTGTCAAGATGATATCATGGATTCTGCAGTGTGACATCATAGCCTACCTGTTGTTAAAAGTGATTCAGTGTATCTGTATTCCACAGACCTTGGAATGACAGCCAAAAGATCCATGAAATATTGAGCATAATATTTTATATACATGCAATGAAGTGGACGGTAGCCTATAGAACAATTTGACTAGTGTTTTAGATGCCAGAAGGCCCTTTGTTCTGTCTGTCTTTTTGTGATCTGCAGGCACACTATGATCAGTTGTATATATAATAGGCAGAGTCTATATCTTGAAATGCATTTTTTGTCTTTTTCCTTTCATAAAAACAAACTGCTGTGAAGAAAAAAGCCCCCCCGCCTTGTTGGGAAAAGTGGCCCTCAGCATACTGAATGTCTCTACTTCCTTTACATTTATCTGATTTTCTTTTCTGTTGCTCATCTGGGTTAACAATGCCTTGCTTTACGTTGTAAGTCACAAGTAAGTAGCGTGCTTCCCCCCCCCCCTTCTTCCCCTCTCCATTGCCAGTATGTGTCCTAATTAATTATGCCTAGCTTGTGTTTGTGTTAATGTCCCACTTTGTGCATGCAAATTTGTGGATTGTTTTAAGAAATACCAGAAAGAAAATAAATGATTCCTCAACCTTGCTGGAAACATTTTCAGACAAGATTCAGTGTTAACTTAGGAATGGAGCTTAACAAAGGTACTCTTTTAGATTGCAGACCCCATATGTAACATCCCTAAGTAGCATAGTGACTTGGCATTCTAAACATTGTAGTCTTAAACCAGTAGCAGCTGGTGGTTTCCAGATCAATGGGATGAGAATTCCACTCTGGGTTTTAGTATGAACTTTAAATGAGCTATCCAAGGTGCTGAATGCTAACTTCAAAATGTGTGCAAACTCCAAAGCAGACCCACTGCCATGATGACAAGGAAACTGCAGTTGTCATTGCCAAAAGGTAACTTTCCCAACCTCTTCATAGAAACACTGAAAGCTGCCTTAAGCTGGGCTGCATCACAGGCTTGACTTGCATCATGACAGCATTTCAGGGTGTCTTGATGTTTTCCCCTCATTAAAAATACCAGTGACTGAAAATCAGGACGTTTTCTTCCAACATATGTGTGGATGCTTTCAAATATGTGTTTGCAATAGTCATGCCAAAATGCTGAGAGGGCATGGCCTGTGTTCATGTGTCCCTGCACTTCTAGAAATTTTGAAGTGCCCCCCTCCCCGCCCATTATTTTTAAACAACAGTACAAGCATGTAGTACTTGAAACAAAATAAAGGTGGGGAGGGAAGACACAGAATATGCAACATTTGGTAGATGTTTCAAAGGAAAAGGAAAGGAAAAACTGCAAACGACGCATTCAGACTATGGGCAAAAGCCACATCTACTTTCCTGAACTCTTCCAGAAAGATGAAAAGAGATAATGGGGAGGGAAGTGCAAGAGAGATGGGGATGTGGATGGATGGAGAAGGAGTTAAAGTAGCTAATGCTGAAACTGGCCCTCTTGCTGTGAGACCTGGAGGAAAAAATGATTGTTTTGGACTACATTCTTTAGAAACCCCAGGTAAGTACTGGCTGGAAGATTCTGAAAGTTGTAGCCCAGCATTTCTCCCCAGAGCTGCACTAATTTCAAAAGCCCTCTTGCAATTGATTTATTTTAGACTTCTGGAATTGCTAGCTGTCCATCCCTGGCTGACATCTAGGCAGGGAGCGGCCGGGGGGGGGGGGGGGGGTGTAGAGAGAGAGAGGAAGCAAGGGCAGTGAAGTCTCCAACCTCACCTAATTTTGGCTTTGTTCCCATCCACTGCTGTGCAGCGTATTCTGTACTGGACAACAGGGCCAGATTATCCATGGCTCCATTGGCTCAATCACTTCTGACTTCCAAATGGCTCCAGACCAATGCTGAAGAGTGGAGTTTGCTTTCTCTTCTCTGGTCACTTTCTGCATCTCCTGACGTTCTCGTTATCATCAGCATTTTGTGTGCTGTTTGAATAATTGGTTAAAAATACATGGAGCTGTGTATTGCTGATATTGCAAGATTGAAACTGCAGTCTCTGTGCGTCACACAAATGAGTGTCCAAAATTAATAGGCCATGCCTTTCCCACCCAGAATTGCCAACGGAAGCAAGGTTTCCTCTAAACGTTAAGCCAGCAGTGCCTTGGTGGTTGGTATAGTGGCATGCCTAGCAATTGGGGGTGGTTAGTATATAAAATGTCTGGCAGTCTGGTGGTGGTTAATATAGTATCATGCTTAGCAGGCTGGTAATGGGTAGTAGCTGCTATGAAATGCATGGAAGAGATTTATCTTCCTCCTGGTTCTAAAGGTCAGAGTGATCTGTATGTGAGGACTCACAGGCAGTAGTGATGAGGGGAGAGGCCTGAGGAGATAGGATACATCTGTGATCAGCTGCATAAGAAGAGCCTGGTTGGAGACAGCTGTTTGGGGAAAAAGGTATCTGTAGTAATTGGGTGTAGATGTTGGCTGGACTGTGGTATCCTGACCTGTGTCGTGAAGTCTTGTGATGTACCTTGCTGAACCTTGCACCTTGGTGAGAACGTTGCTTTGAACACTGCTGGTCTTATAATCTTGTCATGGACCTTGATGTACTTTGAATCCCCTGACTCCTGGCTTTTGATTTATGGATTTTGGATTTCCCTTGGACTCTTGCTTATATGGCTTGGTCTTTGGAACTTTGACTATGGTTTGTACTCCTGAAACCTCGCACATTACACTAAGGGACTCTAGGCTCTGGACTCTTGTTTATCTGGCTCGACTCCTGGAACTCTGACTACAGTTTGTACTCTTGCCCCCGGAACATTATAAATGAACTCTCAGCATTTGACTCGTGGACTGCAAACCTTGGCTACTGTTTATTCTTGATCCTGTGTCGGCTTGTAGTATGCTCATTGTTAATGAGACTTTGCTTTGTATCTTCAGCTGTATGCTATCATTATGTTTTGAAATCGGATCTTGAAACGGCCAAGTATTTAAGTTATAGCTTTAAGTAAAAAGGATTTGGCACAAGCCAGGTGTTGTTTTGGTTAACCTCTGCTTTCATGCTGTTAGAGCCCTGTATCCTGTTTATTTATGTGTTGGCGTCGAATTGTTGCCAGTTGTGTATGCTGCCCTGAATCCCTCCGGGTGAGAAGGGCGGGATATAAATGTTGGAAATAAATAAATATCCTGACAGCCACTGTCAAAGAGAAAAGTGGAGTGGACTCCTATACCTTAATTGGTTGTGTAGAAGGGGGGATTTCAGTAGGTTCTATTTGTTACCTGATTGCTCAACAAGCAACATCCACTAAAATTCCCTCTTGTATACCACCATTAAAGGTACAGGATCCTTCTCTAGTTTTCTGTCTGAGCATTTTGAGTGAGATATCACATACATTGATCCTCAGATGCAGTGTGGTACAAACCCATGGCAGGAGTGGTTTGAGCATTGGGTATGGAATTGAAATCAGGGAAAAGTAAATGCCTGTATAAACATATTAACCCATATGTATTTCCATTCTAAGGACTGGACCCATATAGATTTGTTTTTTCTACAGCATAATCACAAATACAAAATATGGCCATTTCTGTAGGAGAATTTGCATATAATGAGAATGTTGAGTTTAAAAAAATTGCCCTTTATAGCAAACACAATTAGTTTTATGACTGCTGCTTAGGTTCTGATTCTTGGGATTATCTGGCTCCATCTATGTTGCAGGAATGCTTTGTATTAAATTTGGTTGGTAAGGTGAGTGCAGGTTTTTCTCACAGAGGTGAACCACCATTTGTGACTTGAGACTAGATTTCATGGCAGAAGTGCACCAAGAACAAATCTTGGAAAAGTTGTTTTTAAACAACGATGTTGTAATTTAAACCATAACCTTTCCAAACACCAAAAAAAAAAGAACATCATGCTCAGTTCAAGGCACTGGTTGTCATCGACAAAGCTCCAAATACTTTGAGTTCATCATTATTTCTTTTAGTCTGCCTTTATCCCAGTATTCCCTCATGGCCTTTAAGGTCAGTTGTATTTACTCTTTGAAATGTACTGATTATGCATATCAGAAAGATGCTTAGGAAGACTGTAGCAAATTATTGAAAAGTTAAAGACATCCTACAATTTGCCAAGTAGCTAACGTGTTGGTGATTATAGATCTTCTAAATTGATCAGACTGTACATCAAGAGCACAGAACAGTTACACTCACTGAATTATTTGGAATTTGCACATTGTTTCCTCAATGTGTTGAGTTGTTGTCTGACCGAATGCACATGTGCAATGCAATACACAAATGCATTGGCATATCTGCAGCTCTGGTTTCACAATCTTTAACTGAAATCAGCTATTTTGTACTGGGCAGAAATAGAAATGTTCAGCTGTTTCTGTAGGGTTGATGTATGAATGTGTAAGACACCAAAAGGATTCTGCCCCACGTTTTCAATGAACAAGTCCTTAATTCTGTACTGCACCCTTAATTGTTCCATCATGTGATGGAAACTTCCATGGTCTCAAAGATTGTGTAAATGTGAAAACTAAGTTTCTACTGTGGCATCTTTGATCTAGAAGATGCTGTGTCTAGAAAGGCATGTGTTACTCCTACAGAACAATCCAGATGTGAATGTCAAATGTATTTGTTGATAGTTTAGTAAATTCTTAAAGACTGAGTTTGAACTGGAAAGCAAATAGTCTGCTGTAGTGATGCTCTAATCTAGAACATAGAAAATTTACTGCTTGGGACTATAGTTCTTAAATGCTAAATCAAATATGTGTTACTTTGGATACATATCTGGATAATTTTCCTTTTTTCCTAGAAATTTATGCATACATGGTTTTTCATTTATGCATTTTCAGTTAATTGCCAGCTGGCTAATTTTTTCATTATTTTGTTTCATTACTTTTTAATTTTCATGTTTCTTGTCTCCCCCTGCTCGCAATATGATTTCTGTGCAATTAAAAGAAAAAATGCACCAAATGTTATGTTTTTAATTGCACTGGGGCTGGGAGATTCCAAGAACTGTGCTTAAACATAGTGATTCCAAGCCATGCTCTAGTCTCTAAAAGTATTGGTCTCGTGAAAATAAATCTGAAAGCAGACATACTGAAGTATTTCAATAAAGTATCATATAATACTGTCAACATGGAGAAGAGATCTATAGTTAGAATGAAAAGGCTTTTCCGTGTACATCTCTCCTGGGTGATGATCCAGCATATGAAGGAAAGACAGCCAATGATCATGACATGGGTTCTTCATTCAGAAACTGTGGACAAAATAACAATAACATGAACAACAACAGTAATAGCAAAAACAATAATATTACATCTGACCAGTTTAAGGTTAGTTGGGTGTAGAGTTTATATAGAGCTGATCTGGGGTTTGGATGATCTAGTCCTTACTGAGCCATGACACTCAATACAACCTGATCTATTGATATATCACAATATTATTGTAAAGACAAACTAGAGAGCAGCCTCATCTACCTCACAATATTGTTGTGATGATAAAATATGGAGGATGAGAGCTGTGCACATTGTTTTGGGTACATTGGAAGAAAGGTGGGTTATAAATATAACAAAAAAGAAGATGCAGCTTGAGGGGGAAATCCCTCTTGAGCTAGATCAGGAAATCTTGGATCCCTTTCAATTCCCACACTTTCTTGCAATGGGCCATATTGCTTTGATTGTGCTTTTCCTGCATGGCAGGGGGTTGGACTAGATGGCCCATGTGATCTCTTCCAACTCTGTTATTCTATCATTGTATATGGGATGGGGCCAATGAGAATTACAGGACAAAATGTCTAGAGGGCCAAGGAGTTTTCATCCTCAAGCTATACTATACCAAAAAATAGCACCAGGGAAATTGCTGAAGAGAGAAAACTAAACTAACATTACCCAAGCTATAATTTAGACCTCAAAGTGCAAGGTTATGAGAGCCAGCATGCTGTAGTGGTTTGAGCATTGTGCTATGACTCTGGAGACCAGAGTTCAAATCCCTACTCCATCAGGAAAACAGACTTGCCAGCCAAACTCTCTCTTCCTCAGCAAACCCTGTAATATCTTTACCTTCGAGTCTCCATAAGCTGGAAACAATTTGAAGGCTCACAACAACAAGTGGAAGGTTCCACATAGGGAAGGAAAAGTGATGCATCCTTGCACCTTTTTAAAATCTGCACCGTTCCCACCCCACTTACCTGACCTTACCTCCCGGAGCGGCACCCCTTGCTGACGCAGCTGCTCCATCTTCTCCTCATGCCGACGCTGTCGTTCGTTCTCCTCATGCTCATATTTCAGCCTTGCCAACTCAAACTCCATCCGCCTCCTCTCCAACTCGGTCTCAATGGCTAAGTCCAGCCTGCTGCTTGACCACTTTGACTCTGCACCATTGACCACAATGCGGGGAACTTGTAGGCCCAGGTGTTCAGTCACACCATTGTTCTGCTGTTCAGGGGGTACTTGAGCTTTGCCTGCCTCAGGTTTGCTTTCTACTTCCGCCCCAAGCTTTAGGATATTCTGCTCACAGTGATGGTTCTTTTTCTTATCCTCCATTTCTGGAAGGTACACTTCCATAGCAAGCTGGAGCTCAATCCTCACCTTCCCCATCTCAGCGGAGGCCGCAGACTGCGCCTCAGTCAGTGTTCCTGCCATACCGTTGGTGGAAACCTTCTGGCTTACCATTCTGATGTTCCCTTGACGTTGGTGCATCTGCTCCATCTTTTCTTCATGCTGCCGCTGCTTCTCCTTGTCTTCATACATCTTCCGCTCATGATCCCTTTGTTTCTCATTCTCCTCAGAGATGTGCCTCAGTTTGGCCAGCTCAAACTCCATGCGCAATTTTTCCAACTCAATTTCGGTGATAGGGTCCAGCCTGGCACCGTGGGGCTCCTCTTCCCCTCGAGCTCCGGTCCTGGGTGGCAACTGCTGGCGGATGTGCTCCATCCTTTCCTCATGTTGCCGCTGTTTGTCATTCTCCTCATGCTGGCGCTTCACCATGGCCAGCTCAAAATCCAAGCGCATCTTTTCAATGTCGCTATCAGCACAGAGTGTCTGTCTGGAGTTTCTCTCTTCCTGCTCCTTTTTGCCTTCACTCTTGTCACCTTTGTGGCCTTTCTGTTCTTCTTGGGCAACCACTTCCAAGCTCAGAGGGCTGTTGGAGGCCTCCATCTGCCTCCGGGTCTCTAGCGGTGTTTGCTGGTCTCCATCGCCCAGAGCATCAGCTGCCCCAACAGGGAGGACTTGAGATGTTGGCAGGTCAGCACTGGCATCCTAAAAAACATTAGGTGGGCGGAGGGCTATAAGGCATGCATTTCTGAAAGAAAATTGATGAAATCATACATCCCTTACAACTTTTCCTTTTTGGCAGAGATAGTTCTTAACCCTCTGCAGTTCCACTTTTTAATTTGGTTTTAAAATATTGTTTATTTACTTACTTTATTCTATTTTTCCTATCTTTATAGAGACTCGGAGTGGCTAAAAAGCAACTTTACTTTGTGCAAATGTAAATACATCAAAAACAAAAATAAAAACAAGCATATCCTCCATCTCATCAAACCTAAAAACAATCAAATACAGTTGAAACATAATTTAAACTACACAGCGCCCCCCAAAACTCAATATCCCCATTTCTCTCTCCTCTTCCTGCATTGTTATTAATAATATTTTATTTGTAACCCACCCTATCTCCCCAGGGGAACTCAGCACGGTTTCCAGGCAAAAAAATGGTAAACATGCAATGCCATAATAAGTGAACAAACCAAATACACAATAAAACAATACATAAAATAAACTTCAGTGTGAACATATAATAATTAACACACAAATAAATAATTAAATTAGTCCTTTTTTCTTGGCTCACTTCAATCATTACAAAGTTCCAAAGTAATTCATGATCAATTCACACAGTAGAACAGGAGAGGAGGGGGTAGAGTCTTGTCCTTCCCAATAGGCTCAAGAAAAAACAAATTGCTGCAGCCTCTCCAACTTGTTTAATGAGACACTAGCAGATCTCAGTGGACATGTCTTTGTTCTATTCCTTGTGTTGCTTCTCTGATTCTCCCTGTTCTCCTCCAATTTCAGCAAGTTCATGGTGGTGAAATGATTATCAAAATGGAGAAATGAGTCCTGAGGTTGGTGACAGGGAGTCATAGTGACGTTTCATGTGCAGAATTCTTATACTATGTGCAACCATGTAGTGCAGTGGTTCTCAATATATGGGTCCCCAAATGTTTTGGCCTTCAACTCCCAGAAATCCTAACAGCTGGTAAACTGGCTGGGATTCTGGGTGTTGTAGGCTGAAACACATGGGGACCCACAGGTTGAGAACCACTGATGTAGTAGCTCAGCCAATTTGTCTTGTACAATCTAATTGACTAGGAAAGAACTCTATTCCATTCCCAGTGCTTCAACTTCCAGTCCCATCAACTTCTACTCATGTCATGGAAGGTGCCTTCTTGTTCTTTCCTTCAGGTAGACAAATGTCCTGGTTCATCCTGTTGGTAGCCTCGACTAGATTTATCCTATTGAATGATGAATCTACATTTATGTCAATCACATTGATTTGGTATATCTGCTTTAGCTGGGACGAAAGGGAAATACTAGGTTCATGGTGTGCTAAATATAAGGCCACTCTTGTCCTTTTTGGATACCACCAGCAACTGAAAAATCTACAGGGCAATGATAAGTAGAAGTTTCTTGACCCCTGTCTATAGTAGTGTTGGGCTAAGACATACGGTTTAAATGCCTACTCCTCGCAAATGAAAATTATGTTAGTAAGGTAAAGGTAAAGGTTTTCCCCTGACATTAAATCTAGTCATGTCTGACTCTGGGGGTTGGTGCTCATCTCCATTTCTAAGCAGAAGAGCTGGCATTGTCTGTAGACACCTCCTAGGTCATATGTTACTTTTCCATAATTAGGAATAAATACAGATGATGCTACCTAAAGACTAATTTTAAGAAGCTCATTATTATAGAGATGGAGAAGGTCTTGTGGACAACTGTTTAACATTATTAAATACAACTGAGGAAGACAAAGTGGAAAATGTCAGTTATCCCGACCAGAAGGAAACATTCTAAAATCCACACACACTTACTCTCCAACTGTCTCTATTTAGCAAGGGCAGTCTGAATTAATACTCTGTCAGTGCACTCTTCAGCTGCTTTTTAAATGCCCCAGCTTCTCATTCCTATTCCCATTTGGCTCCCTTAATTACTTCCATTGCTACAAACTGAAAGCAAAGTATAAAAATAAGTTCACATTCAATTAAAAAGGGCGGAATGTTGCCATTCCCGGGACGTTAGGAAAAAGCAAACTGCCGCAGCCTCTCCTAGTGTGATGACCCATGGGCCTTGTAGTCCTGCTCAGGACATTGTAATTCCTGATGAAGATGAAAACTGGGGTTTTTTACCTTCCCAGTCTGAACTGGATTCTTCTCAGCCAGATCTTTCCCAGGCAGATCTGGGAACCTTGCACCTGCAAGAAAGTTGTCTCCCAGAAGTATGTCAAACAAGCCCAGAGCCTACTTCTCCCGTGTTCTTGCGCCGGGAGTTTTGTAAACAACAGAGAAGTTTGGAATCAGCTTCGCGCAGGAGTGCGAGGATTGCAGCTAAGAATGTGGCCAATTAAGACTGCTTCTCGTGAGAATCTTTGGGGAGTCTCACATCTGGTCTCAGAGTTTAGCTTTCGGTTCTGATTCCCAGAGAACTGCTTCGGCGGGAAAGTTAGACTCTATTTAGGTGTTTTACCCGCGTAGTAACTTCGCGGAGTCAATTCGTCAGCCTACGGAGCGAGTTGTGTCTGGACAGCGCGCTCCGATTCAAGCCTCGCTCCTGCTCAAGCCTTGCCTTGCTATCCAGCCTTCGCCTTGCTTCCCAGCCTTTGTTTATCTACGGACTTTGCCTTGTTTCCCAGGATCAATCTTTGCCTTGTTCCACGGATTCTATCAAGTGATTCCACGGACCTTGTTCTTGTTCTTAGTTACCCTGTTCCACGTTCAAGCCTTGTTTCAAGTATCAAGTTATTTCCTAGCCTCGCTCAAGTTTCATGGACTAAAGGACCTTGTCATCTCCCCTCACTTTGCTTGGCAAAGTGAGTGTTTCGGTTATTGGATTACAACTTTGGACCTTAATATTTCTTATTGGACATTGCTTTTTTGGACTAATTCTGACCTTTCCTGAAAGGTCTAATTCTGGACTATTTTCTACACTTGTTTTTATTAACTTTATATATTCCTTCAATAAAGATATTAGATAGATTCTGGCCTCTGTGTATGGTTATTGGTGCTCTGCAGCCTGGGTCTTGACAGTTTGACTCCGCCACCCTAAGCACCAATTAACCTCGGCCAGAATGTCTACCGGAGTCGTACCTGGGCCGAGCGGCCAGCCGATTACCTACACCATCGACAAGGATGAGGTGGACCGAATCCGTGATAAGCTCAATGCACAGGATGGAGAAATAAGGGGTTTGAAGGAACGCGGAATTCGTCTTCCGGCCATGGCGTTGCCAACCAAGTTTACTGGAGAAGCTTCTAAGGTTCATGTCTTCCGTCGCCAATGTCAAGCTTATCTAGAGGCCCGTGCTGCCGAGTTTCCCCAAGAAGACATCAAAGTGGCATGGGTTTACAGTCTTCTAGACGGGCCAGCGGCCAGCTGGGCGACGGCACTGTACGACCAAGCCTCTCCACACCTAAGATCAGCGCAACGCTTCTTGGACCACCTCAAGGAGACTTGGGGAATCGAGGACAATTTGGAGGCAGCCGGTCACAAACTCCGTCGCCTTTTCCAAGGAGACAGACCTATGTCTCAGTATATAGCCGAGTTCCGAGTGCTGGCCCACAACACCGGCTGGAACGATGTAGCCCTCAGGGGACAATTCCGGGAGGGTCTCAACATTGAAATGCTGGAAGAAATCTCCAAGGTGGATCCTCCCCAGACCCTCGAGGCACTCATTGATCAATGTTTACGGGCTGAAGTCATGATTGCCAACAGGAAACAGTGGGTTCGAGGCCAGGGCGGTAGAGCCGGGGCAAAACCCCCCGCTCCCGCCAGCATTCAGCCGCGTCCGGTCTGGAGACCCCCACCGCCAACCCCATACCCCAGAGGAGGCGAGGAGGTGCCGATGCAGTTGGGCAATGTGCGTCCCAGACTAGATGCCGCCGAGAAGGCCCGTCGTCAACGCTTAAACCTCTGCTGGTACTGCGGGAACGGGGGCCACTTCGCCAGAGAGTGCCCAGCCAAAGGGAAGCCTGCCGCCCGTCTTGCGGCGGCGTCCTCCACGGAGACGAAGACGTCTGAGCCGACTGGCACACAACCGGCGGGGGAAGCCAACGACCGGGTGTAGAGAGGCTCGCCAACCCGGTCAAAAAATCCATCCAAGAGCCGCCAACCGGGGTCCTGTTCCTTCTCGTGGTCACATTATGGTCAGCAAAAAGGGGACCCGTCATGATCCACGCCATGATAGACTCTGGAGCTACCAACAATTTCATCGATAGAGAGTATGCCGACTCTCTGGGATTACAATATCATGATTTCAAGAATGCCCGTGTGGTGCAAGCCATAGACGGCCGCCCCCTCAAGACGGGCCCCGTAAGTCAGTGGTCGGAACCCACCAGGATGTGGATAAGGGAACATATGGAAGAGATTTCCTTCTTTGTTACCGAGGTCCCCCATTTCCCTGTGATTTTGGGAATTCCATGGCTGACTCTCCACGACCCTAACATCTCCTGGTCCAACAGAGAACTGCAGTTTGCTTCACCGTACTGCCAAAACCATTGCCTCGTAGCCAAGGTATGCCACGCCACAGACACCGAGCCCATCATCACCTTGCCAAAGAAGTACTCCGAGTATTGGGATGTATTCAATGAGAAAGAAGCCGAAAAATTACCCCCACATAGACCTTATGACTGTGCCATTGACTTGGTGGAGGGGGCCCCGATCCCGCGAGGGCATCTCTACTCCCTGACTGAACCAGAGCAAGAAGCTCTCAGGGAATTCTTAGAGACAAACCTTCGCAAGGGATTCATCAGACCCTCTCAATCCCCAGCCGCCTCCCCAGTGATGTTTGTGAAGAAGAAGTCAGGGGAACTACGCTTGGTGGTGGACTACAGAGCATTGAACAATATCACCAAGCGGAACAGCTATCCCCTGCCCTTAATCTCGGATCTACTGGATCGGCTTCGAGGAGCCAAGGTTTACACCAAGCTGGATCTTCGGGGGGCTTACAACTTAGTTCGCATCAGGGAAGGGGACGAGTGGAAGACCGCCTTCCAGACCAAATTCGGATTATTCGAGTCCCGAGTTATGAATTTCGGTTTATGCGGAGCCCCCGCAACGTTCCAGCATTTTGTCAATGACATTTTTCAGGACTATCTAGACAGGTTCTTGATAATCTACCTGGACGATTTTTTGGTGTTTTCTAGATCACAATCAGAACATGAGAACCACGTCAAAATGGTGTTACAACGATTGCGGGATCATGGACTTTATGCCAAGCTGGAAAAATGCGCCTTTGATCTACAAGAGGTAGATTTCCTTGGTTACCGCATCTCGCCTCTAGGGCTTTCCATGGATCCAGCCAAGGTTTCAGCAGTATTGGAATGGCGGGCGCCAACTAACAAGAAAGAGGTGCAGCGTTTCTTGGGGTTCGCGAACTATTACCGCAAGTTCATTCCAGATTTTGCCCGCTGGTCCGACCCCATCACTAGCTGCATCCGTGGAAAGCAGCCTTTCCGCTGGACTGATCAAGCAGAGAAAGGGTTCCAGCAACTAAAGAAACTATTCACCTCCCAGCCAATTCTACAGCACCCAAATCCTGGAACCCCTTTTGTGGTGCAAGCGGACGCCTCTGATGTGGCAATTGGGGCTGTACTCTTACAACCGGTGGGAGATCACCTCCATCCCTGTGCCTTTTATTCTCGTCAACTAACCACACCAGAGAGGAATTACACCATTTGGGAAAAAGAACTACTGGCCATAAAGGCAGCCTTTGAAACTTGGAGACATTGGCTAGAAGGGGCCAAATTTCCCATTGAAGTCCACACAGATCATCGTAATCTAGAACATTTAAGAACTGCCCGCAAACTAAATCAGAGGCAGCAACGTTGGGCTTTATTCTTTGAACGTTTCAACTTCCAGATCCATTATGTGACCCCAGCCCAAACCAAGCAAGCAGACGCCCTGTCACGTAAACCGGAGTACGCTGCAGGACGCAAGGAGACCTTTGAATCCCAACTGCTACAACCCGAGAACTTTGCCACGCTCACGGTGGGGAACACCAAATCCATTCCCATTGGTTCAACTTCCCCTACTCCAGGACTCATCTGTGCTCAAGAAATCAGGGCTAGTCAGCAAGCAGATGCCTGGGCGCAGGACCAACTTCGCCAAGGTCTGCACTTTCCCTTTTCGCTTAAAGATGGGCTGCTCTGCTATAGAAATCATGTTTATATCCCACCCGGACCGGGCAGGGAAAAAGCGCTTCGTCTGTGTCATGACTGCAAACCAGCAGGACACTTCGGACTATTTAAAACTATGCATTTGATCCTAAGGGATTTTTGGTGGCCCAAGATCCGCAAGGATGTGGAAAAATATGTCAACACCTGCCCAGTATGCCAGCGCTCCAAGATACGAAGGGAGAAGCCCTCAGGGCTTTTACACCCCCTTCCTACCCCATCTCGCCCATGGGAAATAATTTCCGCGGATTTCATCACTGACTTACCACCTTCCTGTGGATTCACCACGATCTTGGTGGTGGTGGACCTTTTCACCAAGTTAGCCCATTTCATTCCCTGTGAAGGCCTCCCCACGGCCAAAGAAACTGCGGATCTATTTCTTCAACATGTTTTCAGACTACATGGTTTGCCCAAGAGTTTAGTCACAGACCGTGGATCTCAATTCACCTCTCGTTTTTGGAAGGCACTACAAAAACTATTGGGCATAGACTCTCGCTTATCTTCAGCTCATCATCCCCAAACAGATGGGCAAACGGAGCGCACCAATGCCACTTTGGAGCAGTATCTTCGCTGTTATGTAAACTACCAACAGGATAATTGGGCTTCTCTGTTACCACTGTCTGAGTTTGCCTACAACAATGGAGTTCAAGCTTCTACAAAAGAAACGCCGTTCTTTGCAAACTACGGCTTCCATCCACGTTTCTTCCCCCCTGTCATTGAAACTTCAGAAGTTCCCGCAGCAGAGGATTGGCTGCAGGAACTCACAGCGGTGCAACAACTTTTGCTCCAGCAACTGGACCAAGCCAAGGAGGACTATAAACGCCACGCTGACAAACATCGCCAGCCGGGCCCCGAAATCAAGGTAGGAGATCGGGTTTTTCTGTCCACTCGCTTCCTGCCCTCCCACCGCCCTTGCCGGAAGTTAGATGCCCGTTTCATTGGCCCCTATCCAGTGGTGGCGCAATTAAACCCCGTGACTTTCAAACTCCAACTTCCGCGTTCAATGCGCATTCACCCAGTGTTTCACCGTTCCCTGCTCCTTCCGGCGGATGGTGTGCGACCTGATACAGACCAACCAGCCCCCCCTCCTGTTTTGATGAATGGGGAGGAGGAGTTCGAGGTTGAGGACATTTTGGATTCTCGCTTTCACCGCCGCCGCCTACAATATCTCATTGACTGGGTGGGTTTTGGCCCTGAGGAACGCTCTTGGGAAGACGCCTCCACAGTCCATGCTCCTGATCTAACCCGTCGCTTTCATCAGACCTATCCCACCAAACCGCGACCTCGCGCCTCGGGGAGAGGGCCCCAGTTTGGGAGGGGCCTTGAGGAGGGGGATAGTGTGATGACCCATGGGCCTTGTAGTCCTGCTCAGGACATTGTAATTCCTGATGAAGATGAAAACTGGGGTTTTTTACCTTCCCAGTCTGAACTGGATTCTTCTCAGCCAGATCTTTCCCAGGCAGATCTGGGAACCTTGCACCTGCAAGAAAGTTGTCTCCCAGAAGTATGTCAAACAAGCCCAGAGCCTACTTCTCCCGTGTTCTTGCGCCGGGAGTTTTGTAAACAACAGAGAAGTTTGGAATCAGCTTCGCGCAGGAGTGCGAGGATTGCAGCTAAGAATGTGGCCAATTAAGACTGCTTCTCGTGAGAATCTTTGGGGAGTCTCACATCTGGTCTCAGAGTTTAGCTTTCGGTTCTGATTCCCAGAGAACTGCTTCGGCGGGAAAGTTAGACTCTATTTAGGTGTTTTACCCGCGTAGTAACTTCGCGGAGTCAATTCGTCAGCCTACGGAGCGAGTTGTGTCTGGACAGCGCGCTCCGATTCAAGCCTCGCTCCTGCTCAAGCCTTGCCTTGCTATCCAGCCTTCGCCTTGCTTCCCAGCCTTTGTTTATCTACGGACTTTGCCTTGTTTCCCAGGATCAATCTTTGCCTTGTTCCACGGATTCTATCAAGTGATTCCACGGACCTTGTTCTTGTTCTTAGTTACCCTGTTCCACGTTCAAGCCTTGTTTCAAGTATCAAGTTATTTCCTAGCCTCGCTCAAGTTTCATGGACTAAAGGACCTTGTCATCTCCCCTCACTTTGCTTGGCAAAGTGAGTGTTTCGGTTATTGGATTACAACTTTGGACCTTAATATTTCTTATTGGACATTGCTTTTTTGGACTAATTCTGACCTTTCCTGAAAGGTCTAATTCTGGACTATTTTCTACACTTGTTTTTATTAACTTTATATATTCCTTCAATAAAGATATTAGATAGATTCTGGCCTCTGTGTATGGTTATTGGTGCTCTGCAGCCTGGGTCTTGACACCTAGCTTGTCTATTCTTTCTCACCACTAACTTTTGCCATATTAAACACACTCTGATGTTGCTTGGTCACATATTCCAGTTTTCATCTGTGATATGTAAGATGGCGAGCCCCCGTTGGCTCAGTGTATTAAAGTGCTGAACTTGCAGACCGAAAGGTTGCAGGTTCGTATTCTGGGAGTGGAGTGAGCGCTCGCTGTTAGCACCAGCTCCTGCCAACCTAGCAGTTTGAAAACATGCAAATGTGAGTAGATCAATAGGTAGCCTGGGCTGCAGCACAGGCTGGTGAGCAGTCAGCTGCAGCCAGCTGAAACAAATCACTCTGACCAAGAGGTCATGAGTTCGAGGCCAGCTCGGAGCTGCGTTTGTCTCTGTCTTTGTTCTGTGTTAAGGCATTGAATGTTTGCCTTATATGTGTAATGTGATCCGCCTTGAGTCCCCTTCGGGGTGAGAAGGGCCGAATATAAATACTGTAAATAAATAAATAAATAAATAAATACCACTCTGGCTGGCCACATGACCTTGGAGGTGTCTACGGACAACGCTGGCTCTTCGGCTTAGAAATGGGGATGAGCACCAACCCCCCAGAGTCGGACACAACTGGATTTAACATCAGGGGAAACCTTTACCTTTACTTATGTGAGATGGCATGGTAACACAGAACATTTATATTCAGCAAAGAAGGTATTATATTTGTTAAATCCTAGATTCACCTCAATAAAACTCAATGTGTGTCTTTGGTTCAGTCTGCTAACCTTTTCTCTCATAATTTTGTTAGGATAAAATGTGTACAGAGAAAAGAATTTCCTTCTCGGAAGAAAGGCAAGATACCACAGGATCATAAAACAATGGAATTAAATTGGAGGACAAAGAAACTAGAACACAGCTTAATACATACCATGGAGAATTTGAACTCGGGCAAAGAAGCCAGTTGACCACAGCTCAGATCTATTATTCAGCCTCCTCAGCTGAACACCCAGCTGCCGTGGTTAACAAAACCCAATCATTCAAATCCACATTCTAGGTCAACTGTCATGGTGAGGTCACAAAATTCCACACTTGGCTCAGTAAGGCTTTCAGCAAGATCTCCCATGATAGTCTCATAAAACATAAATGAGGACTTGTTAGGTGGATGAGGAACTGGTTAACTGGCCGAACCCAAAGGGTGCTGAGCAATGGCTCTTCCTTATCCTAGAGCAGTGGTTCTCAATCTGTGGGTGCCCAGGTGTTTTGGCCTACAACTCCAGAAATCCCAGCCAGTTTACCAGCTGTTAGTATTTCTGGGAGTTGAAGACCAAAACATCTGGGAAACCACTGGTTGAGAACCACTGTCCTAGAGAGAACTGACCAGAGGAGTGCCTCAGGTGTCTGTTATCGGCTTTTTTGTGGGCTCGGTGCTATTCAACATCTTTATCAATGACTTGGACAATGGGATAGAGAGCAGGCAGATGATGCCAATTTGGGAAGGATAGCTAATACTCCAGAGGAAAGGATCAGAATCAAAAATGATCACAATAGATTAGAGAACTGGGCCAAAAGTAACAGAATGATTTTCAATAGGGATAAAAGTATCTTGATACTTTTTTGATATTGAAAGCTTGTTGCTGCTTTTATCTGATGAGTTCTTGCATTGCTGGCATATAAATATATGTAGAAGAAAGCAATATAGAATAAAATGAGGGTGGTGAAAATCCATGATAGCCTTATCCTTTGGTCTTGATCACTATCTCTCAGCCACCATTCGGAATGCTAAATGAAAATGTTTGTGACTTACTTCAGAGAATGATTATTTACAAAACAAGAAAGTATTGTTTGATGTCCTAAACCTTACTAAATATAAACTAGCATTTTGAAAAATCCGAACCAATAAAAAACAGCACAGCAAAAATAACATATGAAAATTCAGCACATTTGTTTTAATGGGGCAGATTTTAATTGTTTTCTATATGTTTGGTATTTTTATTCATGTTTTTGGTGTTTTCCGTTTAATTTGAAAAGCCTCATTAATCCCATTCTTGGGGAAGGCAGAATAAAAATCAAGCACATGGGATAGTTATCTATTTATTCCATTCATGTCTTTAAAATAACATAAAAGGGCAGTTCAACAGTCCACAAGAGCCCTTAGTAACACTTTCTGAACTATTGTAGTGACAGGAAAATTATGACCTCATCACAGAATGGAACTTTTTGACATCACTGGTGGCAGTTCAGGTTAAGCACTGGTGGCTTGGGTTGGAGCAGTGTGGATGCCTGCTTCAAACTGGGACAGCTGGTTTCGCTCTTTCCACATGGGGCAGGTGGGGAAATAAGAGGCTTCTGCCTTGGGATCCAATACCAGTGTCCATTCTCTTCTGGGGATTAAAGCTGCTATGGTAAGACATTGTCTCCACAATGTTATTCTATGAAAGAGAGGAGAATACCTAAAACATAACAGGAGCCCCGGTGGTGCAGCGGGCTAAACTGCTGAGCTGCTGAACCTGCTAACCGAAAGGTTGGCAGTTTGGATCCAGGGAGCAGGGTGAGCTCTTGCCATTAGCTTCTGTCAACCTAGCAGTTTGAAAACATGCAAATGTGAATATATCAATGGATACCTCTTCAGCGGGAAGGTAACAGCACTCCATGCAGTCATGCTGGCCATTTGACCTTGGAGGTGTCTACAGACAACGCCAGCTCTTTGACTTAGAAATTGAGATGAGCATGAACTCCCAGAGTCAGACACAACTAGACTTAATGACAGAGGAAAACCTTTACCATAAGAGGCGACATGAAAGAATGACAGCTACAATATACATTTTTTCAAATTTGGGATAGACTTAGGACTTTATTGTGTGGTCTGCAGTCTCCCTGCAACATACCCAGCCCAGACAAAGCCTACCGTGTTTTCCTGAAAATAAGACAGTGTCTTATATTATTTTTTGCTCCCAAAGATGTGCTAGGTCTTATTTTCAGGGGATGTCTTATTTTTCCATGAAGAAGAATTCACATTTATTGTTGAACAAAAAAATGAACATTTATTATATACTGTACAGTAGTTGTCATCACAAACCAACATAACCAAACCAAACAAACTGTGACTCCTGTCAAGAATTTCTTGTTGCTACCATTATTTCCATGTACAATTGGTATGTACATTTACCAATCCTGCATGCTCTGGTGTTCTGTTTGGTGGGCACCGGGCATGCTTCCAAACAAAAACTTTGCTAGGTCTTACTTTCGGGGGAGGCCTTATATTTAGCAATTCAGCAAAACCTCTGCTAGGTCTTATTTTTTGGAGATGTCTTATTTTCAGGGAAACAGGGTATTAATAGCCCATGATTGTGCCACAGCACTGCAACTTATCTTCGGTGACACTCTTCTGCCAGCACAGAAGTGACATGAAGGGAGTGGGATTTTCCCTCACTCCCAGTAATTACAGATAAAAATAATTTTTTGCTGAAACTGTAAAGTTGCTTTAATAGAGCATTATGGTGTATCAGAATTGCTGGAGGTGGGGTGCGGGGGTGAATTTGTCTCTGTAATAGGGGGCCCCCAGTGGTGCAGTGGATTAAACCCCTGAGTTCCTGAATTTGCTGACCGAAAGGTTGGTGGTTTGAATCAGGTGAGTGGAGTGAGCTCCCGCTGTTAGCCCCAATTTCTGCCAACCTAGCAGTTCGAAAACATGCAAATATTAGTAGATCAATAGGTACTGCTTCAGCGAGAAGGTAGCGGCGCTCCATGCAGTCATGCCAGCCACATGGACTTGGAGGTGTCTACGAACAAGGCAGGCTCTTCGGCTTAGAAATGGAGATGAGAACCAATATTGGGAAAAGCTTTATCTTAATAGGACATATGGCCCTGACACCACGGATCGACTAATCATAGCTGTTGTGCAACCACACATTCCTGTTTAGTTCTTAGAGAAAATAACCTCTCAAGCTCTGAAAAGGCCAGGAATTGTTCTACCTTAATTAATGACCTTTGCATCTTGCCTTGGCAAGTTGTCAAAAATAAGTGTCCGACAGGCAAAATAACTTCCAGAAAACAAGTTGTTGGAGCAAGAACTTTACTTTGCAAGTATGTTGAGTTGGGTGTCCTATGCAGAGGCACACTGTACAGTTATGCAAACATAAGATTTATTCCCCATTCCCCGCTGCGCAATCCCTCCCTCATTTCCCCATTGGTGTGGATACTTTGAGTTCACACTCTTCCAAGACACCTATTGTATGTTTTCCCCTTTATGTGTCCCCGCCCACCCACCACATATTATACGTGTACAGAAAATGGCTATCAAACTCTGACTTGGCCATAAAAATTAATATTCATTAGCTTATTAAGCATATATAGCATTCAAAGCCTTATCTGGTCAAGCAGCAGTTTCTTAGTGTCTAAATTGGTTTCCAAGATTGCATTCTATCCTTGTTTCTTTTCTTCAGAATTTTTTTTTTTGCCATAAATCAATAGTTCACCCCTTCCTTGATCATTTTAAAATTTTGTTTTCTGTTACATCTAATTAAATGCAAACTTCTTCCAAATTTCTCCCAACTTCTGATTTGTCCCAGGAAACAGGCAAAGAGTCCCATTCCTCATCGGAGTTCTCCAACTATGGGGCCGAGTCCGTTCATCACACAGACAAGGAGATTCAAGCAGACATGGATCGCTCCAGCAATATGGAAGGCTCATATCAAGAAGGCAGTGCGGACCTCAAGGAGATACAGGCAGGAATTGAGTTTGCCGTGCAGATATCACCAATTAAAGAATCCAAAAAGCACAAGGAAAACACAGTAAGTTGGAACAAATGGCTCTTTACAAGAAGGAGGGTGTTGTTTGGGTGAAATAAGGAGGCTGTCTCAGGATGAATGTCACAAAAAGCCAATACATTGGTTTTTGGAGAGAGGACTCCTAATTTTGCCTTTGGAATATGGTTGAAAATAGGGATAGAAAGAATATTTGGGGAAAAAAGGTTGAAAATGTATTTCTTGGGTGTTAGGGAACCTGGGAGAGAAGAATTCTGGGTTTGGCAAAACTCTTTGCAGTTGGGACTTAGTCTACACAAAGTTTGCACAATGTTATTTTCTGCAGAAAGCTATTTAACAGAAGAATACACTGCCTTGGAGTGAGGTGGCGTGTCCTTCTCTGGAGGTTTTTAGACTGCTTTGATTGTGTATTCCTGCATGGCAGAATGGCATCGGCCCAGATGGCCCTTGTGGTATCTTCCCATTCTTTTTTATGAAATAACTTAAATACCTTTAAAATTCAGACTATCGCCTAGAGCAGATTCACCATCCTACTGATATGGGGGTCACTGGCTACCACTGTGCACAAGATTCATGCAGAAAGCTGAAGAGGCATAGATCTCTTTTCAGCAGATTTCTCTCAGCAGCAGGACCTAAACTGGGGCATTCTAAGTAGAAATTTACTGGATGAAAATCCTTTCATTCACCTAAGAGACACCTGGAATTACACTTTAAAATGTACCTGTTCCAACTGACATACAAATTCAGCTTAGGAACAAACTTATTCATAACCCAGGGCTGCCTGCACTTAATACAATGAAAAGCCTTGGAGGTGGGACCCAAGTTTAATCAATACAGCTTATATACATCATATTGCCTAACCTATTGGAAAATAACTGCACCCTAAGGGCACATATCTTTTTGGCAAATATGAATCTCCCTGAATATGTGGAGACCATTAGTCAAGAAAAACATGACCTTGTTAGAAGTCAACTCTTTGAACAAGTGATATTCACAAGCATTAATGTAATGGCACAGAAGTAACTCAGCTGTTAAACTGAAGAAACATGTCTTTAAACTGCCAAGGATAAAGACATGCCACTGGACACATACATCTGCTTTCGTTGAAGATCAAACACATACTTTTCCATTGATGTCCAAACAGCAACCTGCTTTCATTGAAGACCAAATACATATTGGAGACAAAATGGAGTCTTGAGTCTGCACATACTCAGTCCAATTACAGGTCTATAACCCCTCCCACACCAAAGAGGTATAAACTGGCAAATTAACATACCCATAGACTACAGGTTAGCAAATATATACATTAACAAATAAATGGTGTAGGCTTGGGAGGTTGCTATTTCCAACATATCATAATTTTATACAATATTTTAAATACTTTTGTGCATCAACTAAATCTGGTGTACTTTGAACCATCAGAAGGCCAAGGTATCAGCTTTAGGTGCCATATGGACCATTCAGAAATTTTGGATATTTCAGATTTTCAAATAAGGATGTCAATCTGTACACGGAAGGAGGAAAGTCTTTTTTTGGGATCCTTCTTGATTTGTCTAGATTATTGGAGAGCTCAGATCAAATGTCCATGCACAACAAACATACATTTTCTGCTTGGAGACAGTGGCAGAAAGAGACAATTCCCCCCAACTGCCACAGTTTAGCAGAAACAGTCTCAATTTACCCTCTGCTTTTAAAATGTCTCAGTCTCTTTCTCCTTCTCTCTCCAGCCCAGGCATGGGCAAACTTTGGCCCTCCAGGTGTTTTGGACTTCAACTCCCACAATTCCTAACAGCCTCAGGCCCTTTCCTCTTCCCCCGCCCCCCAGCCGCTTAAGATTGATGTAGGGCATCGCCATAAGATACATTAAATACATCGCCATAAGATAAATACGTATACATTAAAACACACCACCAGAAAATACATTTATTGAAGTGCATAATGCAAGGATTAAATACAATACAAATACATATATTAAAACACAAATAGAATGTAAATTTAAAAGTCATTGTTTAAAACAGACTGAATAAGCCAGTACTAGCAGGTCCAAGTTGTGCCAACATACTTAACATTAGGATAGAGAAGAGTTGCCAGCAATGTATTGTTTCTGGAAAAATCCATATGCCTCTGTCTCATAGCCACAGTCAGCATTTCATTTTAAATGGTTGGAGCTCAAGGGGAACAAGGACACCTGTGGCAATAGGTGCCCACGTTTTAGCTGTGCAAACCCTGGCTTCACTATATCAATGACTGGCTTGGGCAAAGGCAACTGTTTCTCCTGCCCTTTTGTCATTACAGGATGCAGTGATAGAGACCCCAGGCTCTTCGTTCAACCACGATGATATAATGGAGACCTTGGACAATAAGAACCAAGCTGTGCGGCTGGCAGTCAGTGCTACAAGAGGGACCAGTACTTTGCAGCCAGAAGCCTTCTCCAGGATTGACGAGGCCAGCAGTTTAGAGGGAATGGGTCAGCTGAGCATCAGGCATATCACGGCAGCCGACCTTGACTTGGAGAAGATGAGACTGGAAGGGGCCATGACCCGGCTGAAGTACCGACAAGAGGACAACGAAAAGCAGAGGCAGCATGAGGAAAGAATGGCACAGTTGCGTCTCCAGGCCAGATCTCGATCAGTAAGTGGGACAAAATAATGGGGTAACAGAGTAAGAGAGTGGTAAGAAATAGAGTTAACCCACTCACTATTACAAGGAAAGGTGACCACGAGGTGAAGAAAAAATAAGACCTTACAATGCTTCCTAAGGCACTCAGGCTCAAGTCTGACCTGAAGCAGTGAAACAGAAATATAATGGGATGTGTACAGAGAAGGGCAACCAAAAGGATCAAAGGTCTGGAAGCCAAGCCCAATAAGGAGAGGCCAAGGGAATTTGGTATATTTATTTAGCTAGGATAAAAGAAGGCTGACAGCCATGTTTAAATACTGGAAAGAATGTCACACCGAGGAAGGGGCAAGCTTGGTTTCTGCTGCTCTAGAGACTAGGACACAGAGAAATGGACTCAAATGGCATGAAAAGAGATTCCACCTAAACATTAGGAAGAACTTTCTAATAGTAAAATCTGTTTGACAGGAGAATACACTCCCTCCTACTGGTGGGGTCTCCTTCTCTGGGTGCATTTAAACAGAGGTTGAATGGCAATCAGCATGGCCCTTGGGGTCTCTTTCAGTTGTAAGATTTGGTATTGCATTATTCTGCAGCCTATTCAGTACTGCACTGTACTGCATTCAATAAACTGCATTATATGAGTCTACACTGCCCATATAAGGCTGTGCCCATATAAGTAAGCCGAGGGCAAAGGGGAGAAATGGGAGGTGGAGAGAGAAACTAGGTCATTTTAAAAAATGTGCCTCCAAATCAGAACAATTGGAGGGTACAGAACAAAGTGTTGGTTTTGACCTTTAAAGCCCTACATGGTTTGGGTCCAGATTACCTACAGGATCGCCTTCTCCCAAACAATCTGCTCCAAAAATGTTGGTCCTCTGGGGGTGGTTATTCCAACCTGCCAGAGCTCTACTGGCAACCGTCACCCAAAGGATCTTTTCATCAGCTGCCTCGCGATTGTGGAACAACCTGTCAAAAGAGTTCCAACAGCTAGATAAGCTGTTGGAATTTAAGAAACAATTGAAGACTCATTTCTTCCGGCAGGCCTACCTGGTCAATTTTAAGATGTGAATTTTAATCTGCACTTTATCAATAGATTTTACTTGTATTTTAACTCTGTGTATTTTGTTGAATGTCTTTTAATAGTGTCTTATCACTTGTTTTAACAATGTTGTATCCCGCCTTGAGCCATAAGGAGATGCGAGTAATAATGTCATTATTTTAAAATTATTTTTTATGTACAGGCAGTCCCCAAGCTACAAACAAGATTGATTCTGTAGGTTTGTTCTTAAGTTTAATTTGTATGTATGATGGAACAGATACTTTTAAAAGTGTAACTCCACCCGTGTTGTGTGTGTGTGTGTGAATGAATGTGTATGGTTGTACCTATGATCATTGGATTTTGAAAAAATTGACTTGTTGTGGAAACATGGATTGGTGAGAAAGCTTCAGTAGAGCAACCTTTTCCCCATAAGTCTTTCAGGAGTGAATTCACCTTCCTCACTTTCTGGAGGCGAGGAAGTGGTGGTGGAGGAAATGGTCTCACTCCCATTTGTAACTATGAGACATTTGTAAGTCAGATTTTTGTAAGTTGGAGACTGCCTATTTTAATGGGACTTAATTCCTAGGTAGGCATATATTTAAATGGCTAAAGTGCAATTACATCATTCCCACTGATCTCCATGAAACCTACTTCCGAGTAAGTATTCCTGTGAGTACATGACATGCTTTATTTCCTTTTGTGTTAAAATCAGGGCAGCTGATCCAAGGGACTATTTTATGAGCCAACCCATGGTCCGATTGAAGGCAGAAACATGAGGTTTTTAGACAAATTGATGTAATTTACATATGTTTTAATTGTTATAATGTATTTTAATGATGTATTTTTTATAGTTTTAATTTATTATATGTACTGTTTTTGTTTTATTATTATGTTCTTGGTATTAAATGTTGCCAACTGTTGTAAGCCGCCCTGATTCCCCCCAGGTGAGAAGGGAGGGTATAAATGCTGGAAATAAATAAATAAATAAATAATACCTGTGTCCCCCTTTCTTTTCCCCTTTCCTTCCCTTCCCTTTCTCTCCTGTGTAGATTGGAGAAGAGCTTCGTGAATTATTCCAGCCTCAGAACCAGTATGCCCTATTTTTTTTCTGCTTCATCTTTATCCATGTTATTTACACCGCCAAGGAGCTGGCTTTCTATTTTATTACCAAACACCACCTATTCTGCTTTGTCTTGTTGCTGTATTTCCTTTGCAAGAAAATCCTCTTCAATTGCAAAGGCCAGAAAAATTGACTGAGAAATAGCAGCAGATGCTCAACTAGAAAGGAAAAGGGTCAAAGGAATCCCTGATGTCGTTGCATCTCCGTACTGTCCTCTCTTCTTTCCTCTTTATATTTCTTCTTTCCTAAGCTGCACAATAAATGCAAATGTCAGTGTGGTGTCTTAAGGTCCCAAGAGGTTCCTCTGTGTTGCATATTGGGGTTTCCCCACTTTGTTATTCACGTAAAGGCTCTTCGACTTCATCACCAGTAGGAATAAACTGACCTGTGATTTTAAAAAATTGATATCTGCATACACGTGTATTATTAAAGAAGGCGGGTTTTTAAAAGTCAATTCAAATGGGATCCTGGTTGTAAAAAAGACAATGTGCATGGATATAATAGCTTGAGCATGGAAAACTTGCATCCTTGGACTGAAGCCTCCAGACAATACGACCAAGCAAACCAGAAGATTCAGGGATTTTGACCCCTAAAAAAGACATTGAATGGAACTCTGAAACAGCATAGTAGAAGATGTTTTCAACTTTTCCTACCTGGCACATTCAAGATATATCAGAGCCACCTGTAACATGGGGCCAGTGGGTTAGGGAGAGGATTGGAGGTGCCACAACAAAGTAGGGATGTAGTTCTTTGCTTTCTTTGAGAGTGAAATTCGCTATGATTAAATTTAGTAATTTTCTTCCTGCTGCAAGATAGTTTTTGCCTACTTTGTGAAGACTGTACTCGGTTTGGGAGCTATTTTTCTCAAATGTGCAGCATTTCTGGCATAACATTGTTTTCTGTACAGAAACTATTTATTGCAGAAAATGCTGTTTTCTGCACAGAGTATGTTGTTATGTATACCCAAAAGAGTGTTAGTTTTGTATAGAATAAGCCCCAAATTGTAAACTGTAGGATTTTCCTAGCCAGGGTTTTCCAATGCTCAAGAACCACACTTTTCAAAGGTTTGGAGGCAGGGTACATCAACACTGCAGAATTAATGCAGGTTGACACTCTATTAACTGGCATGGCTCAATGCTATGGTATCCTGTCAGTTGGAGTGTGACAAGATTTTTGGCCTTAGTTGCCAAAGAGTGCTGTTGCCTCACCAAAGTACGAATCCCAGAATTCCATAGCATTGAAGTGATAACAAGAAACACTTTAATTTACTATTAATTGCATGATTATCTTCATTTAGTACATTGATCTCATTAAGAGCATACAATACTTTTTAAAATTCTAACTTTCTCATAGTATGCATAGAATTCTGAGGAGTTGCCTTGTAAAATAACTTTTCTGCCATCCCCTAAAAATCTCCCCCCCCCCCACACACACACGTTTTCTTGGGGGGGGGAAGCCCTTGTAAAATCCTTTGGGGGTAATGTGAGAAACTAAAAAAATCCCTGTTTTCTGTCACCAAACTGTATTTGCTCTGAATTAATGCAGTTTGACACCACTTTAATTGCCATGGCTCAGTGAAGTGGAATCATGATTGTTGTAGTTTGGTGAGGTACCAGTACTCTTAGGCAACAAAACCCAGAAATCTTGTAAAATGACAACTGACAGGATCCCATAGCACTGAGCCATGGCACTTGAAGTGTTGTTAACCTGCATTAATTCTACAGTGTACATGTACCTTGAGACAGCATTAATGGGGGCAAAACAAGATTGAGGAATAAGTACACTTGTTTTCTGTTGCTCCACTGGTGAAGACATGGAGCAACACATTCACAGTACAGGAAAAAAATCCCCTTAAATATTGGGGGAAACTTCCTGACAGTAAGAGCTGCTTAACAGTGGAATAAGCTGCCTCTGCCAAAGTCTCCTCCTCTGGAGGTGTTTAATAGATGCCTATCTGTGAGTTCTTTGATGGTGTCTTCCTACATGGCAGAATGGTGTTGGCAACTCTGATTCTTTGGCTGGAAGGTGATCATCACAGAAACCCGGCTGCCTGCAGCCTCTTCAGTCATCAGTAGAGCAGAGCTGTCAAGAAAAGTGATTCCTGAGCAGCCAAAGGCAGCAGCAGGATCATCAACTCTTTATGAAAGCAAGAGAGGAAGAAAAGTATCTGGTGGAAACAGAGCCTCAAAGGAGAGCTACTCTTAAAGGCAGTGAATGGTAAAGAACGACTCCTGGATTGCCTCCATAGAGTTTCCAAGGACAAATTGGCAAAAGGTACATTGCATGGATAAAAAAAAGCAAAGAGGAAAGGAATCAGAAGCAGCCTTGAGACAGCAGTGTCTTGCTCTCTTGTCGGCCAGCCTGAGCTCAAAGTTTAAACCTGGTACAATACAATGGCAAAGAGAGTAAGCAGAAAAGTCCCAGGTTCAAATCTGGCTTTTGATGTGACCCAGAGAGAATTTAATGTTCCTTATTCAGAAGAGGCTCCTCTATGCTCCAAAATTGTGAAAATTAAGGTATTTCTATATAGGTGTCATGCTCTTCGGTGCCACTACTAAAGACATTTCTTTAGGAGCCCCATGCTCTTTGCAGCTGACCGCCCTATATGCTGTAAGGTTTATATTCAAGTCTACTCACCAGTAATGTGGGAAAAACAACAACAACAATAATGTTTGAACCTACATGGTGGTTGTGATGATTACTAAGATAATTACTTAATAATTAAGATAATTACTTAAAAGATATATGCCAAACATACACTGTCAGAAGAAATGACCTGTAATTAATGCATCCAGCAATATTCATCAATCCATCAATAATGTATATCAATCTATATATATAAAAGGGTAATGAAATTTCGGCCTAGGACAAAACAACAAAACTACACGTCCCAGAAACATTAAACTTGGCAGCACAACCCCTCATCCATGCCTCTACGTTCCTACAACAAAAAGAAAAGAAAAATAAAGTCCTAATTAGAGGGAGAGGAATAATCGTTTTTATCCAATTGCTGCCAGTTAGAAGGCTAAGCCCCGCCCACTTGGTCTCTTAGCAACCCACTCAGCCCACCCAGCCTCTCAATAATAATAATAATAATAATAATAATAATAATAATAATAATAATAATAATAATAATAATAATACAATCCTAAGGTTAGCAGACACCCCTAAGGATCACCCAGTTCAACTTCCTTATATCATGCAGCAGGACACAATCCAACAACTCCTGACAGATGGCCATCCAATATCTGCACAATAATAATACACATCGAATCATAGCATCATACAGTTAGGAGACACCCCTAAAGGACATCCAGTCCAACCCAACTCTGCCATTGGACGGTACAATCCAAACACTCCCAACAGATGGCCAGCCAGCCTCTTAATAATAGTAATACTACTACTACTACTACTACTACTACTACTACTAATAATAATAATAATAATAATAACAACAACAACAACATCATACAATCCTAAGGTTTGGAGTGACCCCTAAGGATCATCCAGATCAACTTCCTTCTACCATGCAGGAGGACACAATCCAAGCACTCTTGACAGATGGCCATCCAGCCTCAACAAGTTCTCACCGACACCACCAGACAACGCCACATCAACGCGTGGCTGGGCACAGCTAGTGGTATATAAAGGCTAAGTATTATTATAATCATCATACCCATCAGGGTGTTGTGCAGTTTCCAGGCAGTATGGTTGTATTCTGGCAGCATTTTCTCTGGATGTTTTGCCTGCATCTCTGGCTGGCACCTTCAGAAGATCTGATGGTAGTCAAGCAAGTAGAGTATATACACCTGTGGAATGTCTAGGATGGGAAAAAACAAACCATTGTCTGTTAAACAGTGGTTCTTTCCTCCCACCCTGGACATTGTCTGCTGGGGAGTGGTTCTTTTCTCCCACCCTGGACATTCCACAGGTATATATACTCCACTTGCTTGACTACGATCAGATTCTCTGAAGAAGCCAGCCACATATGCAGGCAAAACATCTGGAGAAAATGTTAGAACATGGCTATACAGCCCGGAAACCACACAAAACACCAGTGATTCTGGCCGTGAAAGCCTTCGACAGTACATCATCATCATAATTATTGTTGTCAACAATTACAATAATACTTAGCATTTATATGAAATGGGTTAATTTTTATGCTACATTAGCTCATCCTACACATTAGTAGAATGGGAATTTTAAAAAATGGGTTACCTACAAAGTAGTAGTTAGGATTTCTAAAATAGCAGTGGCATATACAAATGCTTTGACTGTCATAAATAATCATAGATTTTTTTGTGGGAGTGTGAGAGAGAATCAAAATCTGAAAAGGTTTCTGTACCTTGAAAGGTTGCGTAGAATTTCACAATACACATTTTGGTGCCTCAAATGTTAGGCCTATTTCTGGGTATATTTGACCTGCTAATTCAAAAAATGGCACAAGTTTTTCCCCTATCTGTCCTAGTTTTTGTGATATAGAACGTATTCCGAACACCAGTCTTCATCTGCCTGCTTATAAAAAGTCATGATAATCATATCTAAGAAACTAAAGCAAATGTGGTCTATCCAATGTTCTGAATCAGTGCCCCAAAACAAACCCAAGAACAGGACTAAAAACCAAGATACCGAGAAATTTTGTTGTTGTTGAGCTGTGTGATATGACATCTCCTATGAACTATTGGAATGATTATGATGATGAAACAACTTTATTTATGCCCCGCCCCATCTCACTGAGGGGAGAGGCTTAAAGAAGAAAGCCTTAAAGGAGGGCTGGGGAAAACGTAATAAATACTGCAGGAAAGAGAAGAAGAAAGGAATGTTCCATTGGTTACTCAAAAGCAATTTGTAAAAAAAACTGTGGTCTCCTTCAAATATAAGTCTTCTCTGACAATCATTGGACACCATGTTATTTTTCTGTGTAATCTTTTGCAAACTGCCATAGCTAGAGAGAGTCTCAGAATGATTTTAATATTCTCTTTTGGGAGTTTATAAATCTTGCTCCTAATCCCCTTACCCATTAAACAAATCCTTGCATCTTACATTAAGCCTCTACATTAGGATTATACATTTTATTCTTGATGCCTTGCTTTCATATAATCCTCAGCTGTGCAACTCAAATCCACAGAATGATCTTGTAGCCCAGTGATTGTTCTGGGACTTCATGTAAACTCTAAAGGATTGAGTGTTGAGCCAGGGCAGGATTCTTGCATGCTTACATCTACATAAAATTGTGGCATGGTATTTAACATGTATACTAAATCTCTGTGAATAGTCACCTGAAGTTTTGGGATGCAGTGCCACCAATATGCAGATGACATCCAATTATGTTACTCTTTTCCACATGAAACCAACGAAGCTGTCCTGATCCTAAACCAGAGTCTGTCATTGATAATGGACTGGATGAGGCCAAACAAATTGAAACCTAATCCGGACAAAACAGAGCTATGCTCCTGGTCAGTCGGAAGGCAGGAAACAGGGATTCAATCTGTGCTGGATTGAGTTATAATCCTCTTGAAGACACAGATTTGCAACGTGGATGTGCTCCAGAACTCAGTTTTAAACCTAGAGGCCAAGGTTTCTGCATAGTTTTCTTTGGGTGCATCTGTAGAATTAATGAAGTTTGACCTAAATATCTCATAAAACTAGAAAACCCAGAAGCCCTTAGCTTTGGGTCAACATGGTGTCAAATGGCTATAGTTCAGCATTGTGGATACAGCTCTAGAGCTTAATCTCTTTTGCTTTGTGAATGGGGGAAGGGGGGAACCCAATGTACGTATTATGATATATTGCAATGACATTCATTCACCTAATCTCTGTGAATTTCCTTTTCCAATTTAGACTGCTCTCAACCCCATGCCACCCCCATCACCCAGGTTTGACTGCAGTCTTTAGCATCAGATAATGGTGTCCTTTTGGCGATAACATCCTGCAATCACTAAATCTAATAGTGCAAGGCTACCCCTGCAGCTGTGGAACTCCCTTTCCTGGGAAGGTTGCCAGAAACCAAACTTGGCTAATTCCCAGAACCACCACGGGATGCCTTGATGCTGGCAGCTCTGAACAGTTACAGTTAAGCGGGTCAGGGGCACTTCTAATTAGGACTCAGTCAGAACTGATCGGCTAGATTCAGTGCTGTTTCCCACTGAAATAACAGGGCACATATGCACACGCACCAGGCTTTCTAATACTTGCCAGAATTGCCTCGGTGAGTGGAACTCATTATCTGAGCCAGGAGGAAAGAAGAAACACAAGGAAAGGCTGGGGAACCGTCAGCTGTTCAGCTGCTGATAAACTACAGCTCCTATCATGTCAAAAAACTGTTTGGGCAGATTAGCCCTGACGAGAACTAGAGTTTGAAGACATCAATAGGTTTCCCCTATCTTGAATAAGAATACAGTGTTCCCTCACTACTTCGCGGTTCACTTTTTGCAGATTCGCTGTTTTGTGGTCTTTCAATAAACTCTAAAAGACTATTAGAAATCATTAAAAAAATTACAATGTACAGCCTAAGAAAGGGAGGAAGGAGAAGCCAAAGGGAGAGAAAAGGAGCCCAAGCGGCAACAGGAGGAGAAGGAGGCGATTTATCAACACCCGATTGGTTGATAAAGACTTAAAATAGTATATAACTACTAAAATAATGTATAAATATTAAAATAAATATAGTGTCCCTACTTCACGGATTTTCACTTATTGCAGGTGGTCCTGGAACCTAACCCCCACAATAAATGAGGGAACACTGTAGACCTATTCTACAGCGAGTCAACACATGAGTAAATCAAAGTAATTCAATGGGGCTATTACAATTACATTTTACCATTGACTTTAGACTTTTGCTGCATTTCCCCCAACATCAGCCAGACCATATTCTGCAACTATTCTGTTTTATCAGGAACAATCTTGTTTAATCCTCTGCCATTCCACTAAGGGAGACAGGTCCAATTTTTAAAACACTTATTTGAATGGGATCCACACCATCTTTAAATCACTAATGGAAACAGAAGAAGCATTAGCAAATTATCCACATGAATGTTCACACAGAAACATCACATATTATTTGGATAAATCTACTATTTCTTGTTGCAAGGGGGGAAAAAACATTTTAAGCATTTCTATGTGCAGGGAAAGGAATCGAGTCCATTTCTGCCCATCTTTGAAATCCTTCCATTTCTACAGGCTGTGGAAACCACCGGAAGCAGTCTTGCATCATTTGACATCTGTGGGAGTCCATCTTTGGAGTGTACAGAAATGAAGGAAACTTACATATAATGTTCATTGTTCCCATTATTTTTAATTTGGCCTTACAAATTTGTCTTTGAACCCTTTGAACATTCAGTTCACCTTTAAGGTTGACTTGAGTTTCTGCTCCACTCACACAAGAAATTTGATATAAAGTACTGGCACCATGAAGTCATGCTCTTGTGTCAGTGCTAGTCAACTGCAGTGCAATCACTAAAGCACTGCTGTCCACTTATGATGTTCAGCCATACTAACAAAGATCTCTGTTCCTCAAGTGTGGGAGCCTTTTCTGTAATTTAGGGATCATTGTAAAAGTGTAAAAGAATTGCCCAGTGATTGATTTTTCATAGAATCATAGAATCATAGAATCATAGAATAGTAGAGTTGGAAGAGACCTCATGGGCCATCCAGTCCAACCCCCTGCTAAGAAGCAGGAAATCGCATTCAAAGCACCCCCGACAGATGGCCATCCAGCCTCTGCTTAAAAGCCAAGGAAGGAGCCTCCACCACAGCCCGGGGGAGAGAGTTCCACTGTCGAACAGCTCTCACAGTGAGGAAGTTCTTCCTGATGTTCAGGTGGAATCTCCTTTCCTGTAGTTTGAAGCCATTGTGCCGTGTTTCCTTTTCATCTCACTGCTATCAGCCCTTTATTTGTAGACTAGCTTGGGTACCTGGCGTTGCCTGGGTTATTTGAAAAAGTCAATTTTTAATTGTCCAAAATGAATAAGGTTGTGGGTGAACTACAACTTACATCATGCAGGTCAACCCCGATAAACTCCCTCCATACTTGAAGTTTGTTATGTTGGGCAAGTTTGCTCTCTAGAGCCATCATCGGTAGGATGCAGTGTGTTCTCTGGCTGCAGGGTAAACTACAGCTCCCACCACGGTGGGTCAGTCCCCTCAATTCCCTCCAGTAGGTTCAGTTGGTCATGGGGGTTGTGTTTGCCAAGTTTGGTCCCGGTCTATTGTTGATTGAGTCTCTGGATGTAGGTGAACTACAACTCCCAGAATGAATGTCAGTCCCCCTCCCAAAAAAAAACCCTCTTCCAGTAGGTTCAGTTGGTCATGGGGGTTCTGTGTGCCAAGTTTAGTCCATGGACATTGTTGGTGGGGGTCAGAATGCTGTTTGATTGCAGGTGAACTATAAATCCCAGTACCTACAACTCCCAAATGTGAAGGCCAATTCCCCCCCAATTCCCTCGAGTATGTTCTGTTGGTCATGAGGGTTCTGTATGCCAATGGGGCTCTGTAGGTCCTTGTCGGTGGGGGTCACAGTGCTGTGTCTTGATGCAGGGTGAACTACAACTTCCATCACGTTGAGTCAGTCCCACAAACCCCTCCAGTATGTTTAGTTGTTCAGTTGCTGATCAATTCTGCTCTGTTTGCTGTGTGGTATAGGAAAGGGTAGGAAAGGGTTAAGGGAGAGGAAGTGGAAACGGTCATGCAAACTTCACATCAATGAAAAGAGAAAGGAACACTGGGAAGTGTCTTTGGTGGAGGCAAAACAGAAAATCCAGAATGAAATTGTCACTTGGATGATGAGCAGCATGGTGTTTGTGGGGGACATTGGCAAGGCTCTTGGACATGTTCATGATGCTCGCTATAACCTGAAGTGTTCCTTGGAGGGAAGACCACTGATGGCTCCTCAGCATTGGGAGTTGTAGCTGTTTGTAGAAGGAGGAGACTGTCTGTGTAAATGCACACCCGTGCCAATTACACACATACAGATTTTCACTTTTATTTTGTATCGATAGATAGATAGATAGATAGATAGATATTGACCATCATCCAGCAATGCCAAAAATCTGCATGAAATGTATACTATGGACCATTAGCCAGAAAGCTGATGCAAATGTGCACAAAGCAAGTATACATAAGGAATTGATAACCTGCACAGTAAATTCTTCAGTATTCAAAATGTGAGTATGGAAGAGCAACATAAGGCAAAACACATTGCTATGTGTTTCATATTCATTCTTTCTCCCTGTGATCCCTGTATTGTTGTCATGATGAATATTATTTTTATGTATATATTCATCAACAGTTAGTGTTTATGCAGACACTTGGAAGAAGCTATGAGCTGCACCCACGGCCTAAATAGAACTCTGCATGACAATTTTCCACATTCATACATGCTTACATAAATTTAAAACTCTACTGATTTTTCTTCTTTTAGTCTCAAATACATCTACTGGCAGCTATTCATCTGTTTCAACTTATCTTCTACTTTTAAAAAGATTTTTTTTCATGTGATAAAATGACAGGGGGCAACTTTTTACTATAACTCAAAAGAGAAACATATTAATCATATATACTTTGCAAGAATAGGACAAGGTACCATGGGGATTTTTATGCATGCCATCCCATTTTAGGCAATGTGAGATTTAAAGGAACCATTTGGATGGTATTAACTGCCATTAAGTCAGCTTCAATTTATGGCAATGCTATGAATGAGAGACCTCCAAGTCATCCTTTCCAGAAGGGCTGCGGTTTCTTTGAAGGAGTCTATCCATCTGTAATTTGGGGCTCGTCTAGATGGTACCTTTATCCCAGGAGCTCCTGCAGCAATCAAGAGGGTGGCCAGATGCTGTTCCCTATAAACCTGGAAGCAATTGCTACAAAAGGCAAAAAAACCGCAAGATTTCCAGGTGAAATAATATTGTGGTTTTTAGCCAAAAATCCGGATCTTCGCATATCTGTATGTCCCTGCAATCGGAAATCACGGAATTTATCTGGGATTGTTCACGGGTTTTAGATGTTTGTTCCTGATTGGTTGGTTCCTAAAAAGAAGGTGAGACTTGAGTAGAAGGCAAAAACTTTGTCCTGGGAAAAGGAACTTCGTCCTTCACCTGTTTAATGAAGTTTGTAGCAGAAAAATGGAGTTTCTGGGGTGCAACAAGTATTTTCACATTCAGTAGTACACAATTAAACAGGAACAGACACCAAATGTCTTCATTACTGTAGTTAGTCAGATCTTGTATGGCCATCTGTGCAGACAGATTTCGTGGTATACTTGTGCCTGGGAGCAACAGGATGATGTTGCTGAATTATACATGTTGGTTCCTCATTGGGTGTATGCTGACAACATGGGTACAGTTTTATAAATGGCAAAAACTTACTACTGGCTGTTGGGATATGGATGTACCGGAGAGGAATGTAAATACTGAGAGCCAAGGTCATGCAGGTGGCTAACAGGAACAGCCACGTATAACCCAGAAATAGCACCCTATTGTTCCATGCCACAAGTACACAACGAAATGTGTCTGGACAGATGGCCAGGCAACCAGGCTCTAAAAAGTGTCAATAATGACAAAGTTCTGTTCCTGGCTTGAAAGTGTGTGTTCCTGTTTCACTTTCATTCAGTGCTGACTTGGGCAATACTGGTCCTACCCCATGAGGTTTATTTGTGTGGTAGATACTTCATGAAACGTTTGGAGGGCACAGTTTTTCTGGCCAGGACAAAGAACAGAACTTTTGCAGAGATCCGTATATCCGCATATCCGCATCCCGGAGCTTTTTTTTAAAAAAGCTGCTGAGGTTTCCTAAAGAAGTCCCATGGTGAACATCTTGGGGGGCCTCTAAATCTCGGAACAAAGCAGCAAGTCTGGACAACGGAGGCAGAAATCCCAGGACTAACAGGTCTGTATGTGGACCTCTTCTGAAGTCCTGGGATTTTTTGCCCCTGTTTAAAATGATTTAGTGCTGTCTGGAAGCCCCCTTGGTCGTCTTATTTTCTTATTGCCTTCTATTGTACCATGTTTTTTCTAGTGCAACTTGTCTTCTATGATATGTCCAAAGTACCTCAATCTCAATGTGTTGTCAAAGGCTTTCATAGCCGGAATCACTGGGTTGCTGTAAGTTTTCCGGGCTGTATGGACATGTTCCATCAGTCTCAATTTGATCATCCTGGCTTCTAGGGAGAGTCCAGGGTTGATTTACTCTAGGGTTGCTTTGTCTATTTAGTAGCCCTTGGCATCCACAGAACTCTCTTCCAGAATCACATTTCAAATGAGTTGATTTTCTTCCTATCAACGCTTTTTGACTTTCCAGCTTTCACAGCCATACAAAGATATGGGAAATATATAGACAATCTTAACTTTAATATTCAACAATATATCTATACCCTTCACAATCTTGTCTCGTTCCTTCATAGTCTTTCCTTTCCAAGTTCCAGCCTTCTCCTGTTTTCTTGACTGTACTACTCCCCATCTTCTTCTTCATTCACTCAGTGGTTTCCGACTCTTCGTGACCTCATGGACCAGCCCACGCCAGAGATCCGTCGGCCGTCTCCACCCCCAGTTCCTTCAAGGTCAAGCCAGTCACTTCAAGGATACCATCCATCCATCTTGCCCTTGGTTGGCCTCTCTTCCTTTTTCTTTCCATTTTCCCCAGCATCATGACCTTTTCCAATATTCCTATCTTCTCATGATGTGGCCAAAATACTTCATCTTTGGTTCTAATATCCTTCCCTCCAGTGAGCAACCGAGCATTATTTCCTGGAGGATGGACTGGTTGGATCTTCTTGCGGTCCAAGGCACTCTCAGGATTTTCCTCCAACGCCACAGTTCAAAAGTGTCTATCTTCCTTTGCTCAGCCTTCCTTATGGTCCAGCTCTCCGATCCATAGGTTACTATGGGGAATACCATTGCTTTAACTATGCAGACCTTCGTTGCCAGTGTGATGTCTCTGCTTTTCACTATTTTATCGAGGTTGGCCATTGCTCTCCTCCCAAGAAATAGATGTCTTCTGATTTCCTGGCTGCAGTCTGCGTCTGCAGTGATCTTCACACTACTCCCCATACTGATTAGTAACTAACCCAGGAAGGGACATATTTAACTATATCCCACTATAAACTCCTATATAAATATAAATATGACCATGTGCTATAATCATCTGTAGTGAAAAACACAGCTGTTTATTAAAACTATTTATGGCTGTGGTCCTGCTTAAGAATTTATCCTTATCTGAATTTAGAGAAGCTTCCTTTCTTGTAAACACATTACAGAATGACACGGTGAAGTTATAATCTTTACAATATCTCTGTGAGTGTTAATGCCTCGTGTCTAAGATAGGAAACAGATCTGTATTATGAGGGAGAGAATTCTGCATTGTGTGCTGCATTGTGTGCAGTTTTTAATTATTCAAAAGTGCAGTAGCAGATAAGAGGTACGGGCTGCAAAGGGTGACCGAAAAATGCCGTTTTCTGTTGTAACACTTTTGTTCTCACTTTCTGACAAAGTGCAAATTCATTCAGAGTGAGAATTCAGCGTGGTTGCAAGGAGCACTACAAGAGAACAGGAAAGGTCTATGGCAGCATTGTACCGCAGTGGAAAATGGAAGGGAAGGGATGATTATTCAAGATTAGATCATCAACAGCAAGGGGATTCTGCCACAAGCTTTGATGGCATTTTAACATTCCCTCCGTCATCCACTTGTTATATCTACTTTCTGAACTCATCAGTATCTCTGTAGCCAGGTGGATTAAACAATGTCTGAGGACTTTATCACACAAAGTCACACACATTATTCCACTACAGTCACATTGTCATTTATAGCAATACATACTCAATTAAGCACCATTGATATCTCACCTCTCTTCATTTGTTCAGTTGAACCGATCCATCAATTTGTGGTCCTGCAGTTCATTTATTTTTATTTTAGCACAATTGTGCAATTCCAGCATTAAAAGCAAGGTAAAAGTAAAGGTTTCCCCTGACGTTAAGTCCAGTCATGATCGACTCTGGGGGTTGGTGCTCATCTCCATTTCTAAGACGAAGAGCCAGCGTTGTCCATAGACACCTCCAGGTCATGTGGCCGGCATGACTGCATGGAGCACCATTACATTCCCGCTGGAGCAGTACCTATTGATCTACTCACATTTGCATGTTTTCGAATTGCTAGGTTGGCAGGAGCTGGGGCTAACAGCAGGTTCTCATTCCGCTCCTGAGATTTGAACCTGGCACCTTCCGGTCCGCAAGTTCAGCAGCTCAGCGCTTTAACACACTGTGCCACCAGGGGCAAACATAGAAGCAGACTGTGTTGGATAATACAGAACGTTGGATAAGCAAAAGTTGGATAAACGAGTCTCTACTATAGTTGGTTTTCACAGAGAGTTTACACAAAGAGTTTTAATTCTTTGATCAGGGATAACATTTATTATTCCCCCAAAGCATTTATCCTTTTTCCAGGATAGAATACAGCTATTGTCCTCAAGACATATCAATAAATTATTTGATATTGAGAAATTTATTTGTTCTTAGATCACACCCCTCTTATTTTGAGATTGAATCGAATCCCCAAATATTTAGAACAAGAATATGGAGACTAAATGTATCGTTTTTTTATAGTCCATTTTAGACAAAATTAAAACGTCATCTGCCCCTCCTACCTAATGATGTTCAACAGAGTATATTTAATAATATGATCTACCATGTCTTTAATGTGTATTTGAGAATGTTGTTTACATGGGAATACTAGCAAGAGATAAGCACTTAAGAACTCTCCAAATTTCAGAAACATGGGTGGGGTGTTCTTGCCAATTACGAGCGTAAAGAGTAGTGCTGCTTCATATAGATTTATCAGAGACTAAATACTCCTGATCCTTGCAACTTTAATTATGCAGGTTGACAAAAGGAAAGGCATGAAATGCTATGGTAAGAAGATGATTCCCCTCACTTTATGATCCTAATGGGACGAGGTCCTAGGACAGAAGTCACATCTCAAAACAGAACTTACACTGAAACGATGAACTAAACTTCAGACTTGCCTTCCTTTCAAAACTGTATCAAGGTCTATTTCAGTCCTGAAAGAATACCCTGAAAATCCTACACAGACAGCATTTGCTCCTGTTCTGATAGAGATGTACAATAAAGTTGTGTAATGTTTATTCTAGAAGGAATGGGGACAGAAACATTCACTTTTACATGTGTGGATAAGATGCCCAAAGGTCCTGATTTTTCAGAGACAAATTATTGACTTATCAGAGTTGATGACTAGTCAACATATACTCAGATGTGAAATATGATGTGTTCCTTCACTTTTTATCAGACACAACAGAGCCTTCCTTCACATAGACTTACTTTCTCTGCTCCTGGCATCTGTTGGAATGGAAACATTTTCAGAGATGGAAGAATCTGACAATTTACATACTAAGTCTTGGTTAAACAGAGTATTGGACTGTTTCCTTTAATGGAAAAGCATTTCTCACAGATGTCGATTGGCCAGAGGCCAAACAAAAAAGGACAGCTTCACTATGATTTGGTTCCCATTTACTGTACTACATACTAAAGCACAGTCTCAACATTCAGCTCTTCTTCCACAATGCACTTGAAATTCTACAAAAAAGCTTCTGACATGATTGAACCTGAATATAAAAATCCATCTACTTAATTGACAGAAAGAGTTTTGCAAAAAGATACTTGTATATGTCTTGAGCTGTAATTTTGTTTGCTTTTGTTGTTACTGTTCAGAAGCAGCATAGCAACCTCAGATACATACAAGCAGAACCTACCAAGATCTAAGGGTGTCCTTGCCTGGTCTTGGGCATAGGGCCGGGTTCAAATCAAATGAGTATTTTATGGGTAACAGTTTCCCAGAATTTGCAGAGTCAGAAGCAACCTCAAGGGTAATCCAACACAATTCTTTCATGCAGGAGGAATACACCACCAATGCACTCCCAAGACATGGCCATCTGGCTTTTGTTTAAAAGCCCCCAGAGAGGGAAAGTCCACTGCATTCTGAATCAGCATATTCCACCATCGAACGGCTGTTACCACCAAGATGTTTTTCCTAATGTTTAGGTGGTAATGTTTATCTCTTTTCCTACAAATTGAATCCATTGCTCTGTGGCCTGGGCTCCAGGCTTGCTCCCTCCTCAATGTGACATCCTTTCAAATATTTAAGCATAACTTTCACAGCCTTCTTTCCTCTAAGCTAAACAAACCCAGCTCCCTAAGCTGTTCCTCATAGGGCTTGACTTCCGAACCTTTGACCATTAGGGTTGCCTTTTTCTTGGCTCTTTCCAGCTTGTCAACATCCTTCTTGAATTGCGGTGCCTAGAACTGAACACAGAATAGAGTGGGACTATGACTTCCCTTAATCAAAACACTATATTCCTATTGATGCAGCCTAGAATTGCATTGGCTTTTCAGCTGTTGCATCACACTGTTTACTCATGTTCCGCTTATAGTCTACATCTTTTTCACAAGTATGTTTTAAGTCAGATGTCATGCATTCGATATCTGTGCATTTCATTTTTATGCCATTTTTAAAAGTACATTACAGTACCTTAGATGTCTCCCTGATGAAATTAATTTTGTTAGCTTTAGCCCAGCTCTCTCATCTGTTAGGGTCATTTTGGATTTTGATCCTGTCCTCTAGAGTATTAACTATCCCTCTTATTTTGGTATCACCTGCACATTTGATAAAAGGGGTCTGTTAAAGGCTGCACTTGATCTTAACCAACAGACTGAGAAGTGTAAATAGTATTAATTTAATTTAACCCCTCACTTAGATTTAACAGTATAACTAACGATAGAGCCTCTTTGCTGATGGTACTTACTATGTCAGACCTTTACATTCACTGGGGTCAAGGGCACCAGATCCCATGGAAGTGGAAAAATGCAAATAAAGAAATTGCTAGGAATTTCTAAGTTCAGCACAACAATGTATAAGGTCTGGTGGATGAATGGCATAAGGACTTTGCATTGTTTTAAACTTGTATATTGTATTTTATGACTATTTTATGACTGTTTTAACTGTTTTAATCATTTTAGTTTATTGTATATCAGTGTAACGGCATCAATTGCCACTTGTAAGCCGCCCTGAGTCCCCTCGGGTGAGAAGGGCGTGTATAAATAATTGAAATAAATAAATAAATAAATAAATAAATAAATAAATAAACAAACAATGTGGTCAAATTCTGCTGAAAGATGATCACAGAATTGCACCAGGGAACCTGGAAATTTCTAGAGGGTTGTTTGCTCTAGATCCTCCTGAAAGTCGACATAGAGGACTTAGAGATCCATAGAGATAATAGTTTGATCAAATTTGTGAATAGTCAAATCTGCAAAGATCAATCCCATAGCTATGGAGGGCCAACTGTACATTACTTTTTGCATTACTGCTTTCTTTTTCTTTTCTCTTTTCAAATAAATTGTTTTATGTTATTTCCTGGCTTTGTGCCTGGCCTTTCTCCTAAAGAGCTCAAGGCAGCACAAAACATGGTTCTTCCTCTCTCTCCAGCTCTCTGCATTAATTTTCACAAGAACCCTGGCTAGAGCGTGAGTAGCCCAGCGTTACTCAAGGTCATGGCTCAATCAGGCCTGACCTTCCAATTCCTCAATCAAACTATTTCATCATAGACTCTCACTGGGGTTTTTTTCTTTTCAAATTGCCTAGAGTATTATTTCAGAAAAGAATCTGGAGAAGAAATCTTACTCCTCCACCCACACAATATGCACACGCACACACCACCCACTGCCAATTTCAAACACTGGATCAGTTCTTTCTCCATTGCTCCCGCTTTGTCTTTGGCACGCAGAAACAGCTGTGGGAAACAGCAGGAGGTCGGGCCTCCCACTGCAAGTCAAAGTCACATGAGGAATAAGAAGAAACAGACAGCTCAAAATCCCAGGGTCTAATCCTGCCTTGCACTGAGTGCTGAGGGATCCAGGGTATATTGCAATCAAAGCATTTCACTCTAAAATGGATTTTTAAGCACCATTCAGAATCCAACCAGGAACAGAATGAACAGAATACAGACTGGAGATATTTTTTCAGAGCTTGCATGGAGTAGTGGTTTGAGTGTTGGATTGCAACTCTGGAGACCAGGGTTCAAATCCTTCCTCAGCCATGGAAACCCATTGGATGACAAGTCACACACTCTCAGCCAAAGAAGATCCCGTGATGATAGAATCAACTTAGCGTAATGAGCAGCTTGAAAGCACACAGCAACAATATGGTGACAAGATTTAAACAGAGATTTTTAATGTTACTTTTTGGATTGCAACCACCAGTTGCGACCTTTTGTAAAAGCGCTCAAGACTTGGCTGTTTGGTTGTGCATTTAAGTAATTCAGATCTAATTTGCCAAATAGTCACTGTTGAATGTTTTTATGTTGAATGTTTTTATATTGTGGAATGATATTTTAAATTGTAAGTCGCTCGGAGCACTCTGGTGGAGAGTGACTAATTAAGAAATAAAGTGAAGTGAAGTGAAGTGAAGTGAAGTGAAGTGAAGTGAAGTGAAGATTTCCTTGAACCAGCATAGATTTCTGGCTAGAGATTGTAAGAGCTCCATTTCCAGAAAGTACATCTTCAAACAGAATATGGGGCCAATATTTCTTCTAATGCTAAAATTGATCCAAGACAACTCTGCTCTTGACTTACAACTTGTCTCTATGCTTGTGTATGCTGGGATTATGTCTCTACCAGGGTCCAATGTTACGGAATCCTAGGAGGTGTAGTATGTTGAGGCTTCCGCACTCTTTGGCAGAGAAGGCTGCAAACCTATTAAACTGCAAATCCCAGGATTCCATAGCACTGAGCCATGGCAGTTAAAGTAATGTCAAACTGCATTCATTCTACAGTGTAGATGCACCCCCAGCAAAACCTTTTTGCTGCTTTTATTATGCAATTCATTCTTTTTCTGGTTGCGGAAAAGAGGTAGGTACCCATACCCCAAAGCCTTGAGCAAAGAAAATCTCTGTCACTGATTTAACTAAACCATTAATTCTTTTCCAGGGCTAAAAAGTTTGTAGTTTTAAAAAAGTATTATTAATTTTTTTTATCCTGCCCTTCCTCTGTAAAGCTCAGAGGAGGCGTACACTTAATTCCCTTCCTATTTTAGCCTCACAGTAACTCTGTGAGTTGCATTAGGGCAGTGCTAAGGTTAGATGAAACTCTTCCTTGGGAGCACTGTGGGAAATTTAAAGGGTGGCTATGTTTGGCTGCACATGGTACTACATGAGGGAGAATAACCCCAGTGGGGCATCAGTTGTAGACCAAAGATACCAGCTAGGGATATCCATACCACTAGACCATGACAGTACTTTGACGTGGCATGCATTTCCATCTGTTCCTCGTTGAAAAAAGCAAAGATGACTGTGAAAAAGATCAGAGGAATCAAAGGAACAAGAGAGTCCAGGCTTTCTGGAAAGGAGGATGATTACAGTGAATGAGCTAATGGATCTCGTCATCTTTATCTTGGATTTTTACAGTGTGGTTTATCACATGGTTTCACAGCAAGTCTGGCATTGGGATATCGAAATACATTCTGAGATCATACTTGATGGAATAAGCAGCTTCACAGAGCTGCAACTGGAGAAGAGCAAGAAATAATTACTATGCTTGTAACCGATAGAATAAATATTTCAGATACAATAGGCCTTGATAGCCAGCACAATCATTTACTTTAATGTATGCTACATCACTCTTCTTTGTCTGTTGCTTATTTGATCATTATGCAATTCTACGCAAAAAAGCAAAACAGTAGTAATTTGGCCTGTGTAATATAGCAAACAAGTAAAACATTTTCTTCAGCTGGTAAAATGTTTCTGAGGTGCAGCATTTACCTGGGTTTTATCTCCTTTGGATGAAGCCCACTAAAGGCTTACTGGCAATGTATAATATTTGTACTTATTTACAAATGCACAGAAATGTAAAAACAAGACCCATAAGTTGCTGAGATTTTGATTGAGAAAGGTTGAGGGCACACTACTCCGCACACAAGGTCTCCCTTTGGTGTAAAACGCCAAGTGTTTAGGACAGGTTGTGTTTTCTGCATTTTGCATGAAATATTTCTCCACAAAGGTGTCTATCCATCTAAGCATACATGCACAAACACAAAAGGATAGGCTATAAACCTGTTCAAAGGCTACTATTTTCCTAGTCCATTCAAGAAAGTATCTGTTGTCATATTTTTCACATGTTCAGAAATGGCCAAAAGTACACTTGGAAATGCACAAAATACCTCCAAGATCAACTTTCCCTCATATCTTGCCACCTTGTGGCAAGGGGGATTTAGGAGGGAGAACCATTTTCCTTTTTACACTATTTATTTATTTATTTATTTATTTACAGTATTTATATTCCGCCCTTCTCACCCCAAAGGGGACTCAGGGCGGATCACATTATGTACATATAGGGCAAACATTCAATGCCTATAAACACATCGAACAGAGACAGAGACAACAGACAGACAGATACAGAGGCAATTTAACCTTCTCCTGAGGGGATGTTCGATTCTGGCCACAGGGGGGAGCAGCTGCTTCATCATCCACTCTGATGGCACTTCCTCACTTCCTCATTCCAACGTTGTAAATTAGTTAAACTTGCCTCCCCACTTTTATAAGTGGTACCTTATTTCCTACTTGATAGATGCAACTATCTTTCGGGTTGCTAGGTCAGCAACGAGCAGGGGCTATATTTTATTTTTAATTGACGGGTACTCACCCCGCCATGGGGTGGCCTCGAACTCATGACCTCATGGTCAGAGTGATTTATTGCAGCAGCTGTTTACCAGCCTGCGCCACAGCCCGGCCCCACTATGGTATTCATGAACAAACATCTCCAGATTTAGAATAGTCAAAGGCATAATTTAAACACTCCAATGATAACAAATCTTACTTCTTTACCTCTCATAAGAAGACAAGTCCTATGAGGAAGCACAGCTTTCAAATTTGTGTGTTGCTACACGTTAGTGTGTCAGCTGCAGTGTGTAGGTGGGCTACGCAAAGGTAACTAGAAATCTCTGTGAACTAAGCAATGAATCATATATTTTAATATATATGAAAATGACAAGTCTTCATGAGATATGCTGTGTCTCCATACATTTGAATATTACAATTTATGTATGAGTCTGCATCTCTTATAAGGAGTCGATTTAACATCCAGTTTGCTAGCAAAACTGAATTACTGTGTCATGAAATGATGTATGTCCAAAAAGTGTGTCACCAACATAAAATGTTTGGAAAGTGCTGATCTAGAGTGCATATGAGCACTATAATGTGTTGACTTTCTATGTGGAATCATAGAATCACAGGCATAGAAGAGACCCAAAGTGCCATCAAAGCATTCCTGAAAGATGGCCATCCAGCCTCTCTTTAAAGACCTCCAAAGAAGGAGATTCCACCACACTATGAGGCGGCATATTCCACTGCCAAACAGTTCTTCCTAATGTTGAGGTGAAATCTATTTTCCTGCAATTTAAATCAATTACTCTATGTCCTAGTCTCCAGAGCAGCAGAAAACAAGCTTGTCCCCTCCTCAGTGTGACATCCGTTCATTTATTTAAACATGTCTATCGTGTCCCCTCATAGCCTTCATTTCTCCAAGCTAAACATACCCAGCTCCCTAAGCCATTCTTCATAGGGCTTGGCTTCCAAACCTTAGATCATTTTGGTCCCCCTTCTCTGGACATGTTCTAGCTTGGGGTCAAGAAAAATCAGAATGTGGTTAGGGTGGCACAAGTTATAGTGAAGAAGAACATACAAGCTGAGAAGAGTGTTTTTAGTTTTGCTTAAGACGACTTGGAAAAGCGAAATCCCATCCTCTTCTCTCCTCTCTCTCTCCAGCAGAATTAAACTGAGTGCAAATCCTTTTGTACTTTGAATTCAGTTTGCAGGCACTGAAGTAAGCTGAGGACAAAGTGAGAAAGGGAGAGGAGAAAAGAGAAACTGGGGTCAAAGTGAATAATGAGATCTATACCACCAGATTGGATGTTATGGAGTGCCTTTGTTGATGACCAATCTTATCACATGGTTCCATAGTGCCACCAAGGCATCAAATGAATTGCCAGCCCTTTGTACCAGAAAATGCCCCATATGGATCTAAAGAAAGAGCATTTTAATAAATCGCCCAGCCTTGAATATTTTCAAGCTATGAATGGTGGGATCTGTGGATGCAGAGTCTGTGGATGTGGAGGGATACCTGTAAATAGTTAGAGAGACGGAAAGAGACAGAATTTTCAGAGAGCATCTCAATCTTATGCATCCATTAGTTTTTCTCCATTTAGTTGCCATTACTCACAAGTAAAGATACAATATACTGTAGCTTTAAAATGTGGGTTTAATCTCCATTTCGTGAGTTTCTGTCACATGCAAAAAGTTTAGTTTAAAAATAGGCATATAATCCCCTCTGCAATCATCTCCTCTTATCTGTAGCTCATGGCAGACTAATAGGAGGTTCTGGTCAAGGCAGATACTGTTATTAAAATGTATTTTAAATATAAAGGGCTTTTCAAAGGTACTCCACCTCATGTTGAACATCAGCTCCCATAGTTCAATAATCTTTTAAACCACATAGAAAGCTGTACTCAGAAAAGTAATTTTTGGGAGTACATCTCCACGAAAGCCACCTGATGCCTGGGGAATTTCTGAGAGTTTCAGCCCCAATTTAGGACTGAATGAGGGAGGGAAAGCAGGGAGAATTTTCTAAATGTGATATTCAGTGGCTTTCCATTTCCCAAGGAAACTGAGAATTTAACCATAGTTCCCATCCCACCTAAAAATACAACAGTTGCAATCCCACTTTCAGATGGCTGGTTTCAACCATTTCTATGTTAAGTGAAATCAGTGGGGTTGATTGTTCCCTGGCTTCATAAAGCTTGGGTTCTCTTCACTTTAAAGATGAAATCCACTGGAAGCAGTCCTGTGTTTTTTTTTTGTCAGCTCCGTGAGAATTTTCTTTAAAATGAAGACAAACAATAAAATGACAAATCCCCCTGCTTCTCCCCTCCTTGTGGGATGAGGTCCTTAATGAATCATGGGAGTTGTAGTTTCACAAGATCTTTAGCCTTCTTAGCCAAAGAGTGCTGGTGCCTCATCAAACTAAACCTCCCATGATTCCATAGCATTGAGCCATACCATTTACAGTGGTGTCAAACTGCAATAATTCAACAGTGTAAATGGACTAGAGTCTTGGATAAACCAGAGGACTGCCTCCCTCAAATGAGTTAGTGTGAACCATGTAAGGAAGTGGTTGAACTATATTGCATCAAGATTTACTAACCATATGTTTTCTATGTATATATGCATTCTTTTATCACATGGACACAAGTCTATATTCCTGCATGGCAGGGAGTTGAACTGGATGGATCTTGTAGGCTCTTCCAGCTCCATTACTGTAGTGGCTTTGGAGAGCCAAATGGTATAGTGGTTTGGCCATTGGCCTATGTTATTTGGCTTACGATTTTGTGGGCTAGAGTCCATTTCTCCTAAAGCTTAATGAGGTATGTTTTTCTTCCAGGTGCCAGTACGTGCTGGCATTACATTTTCCAATGACCTCAGAAGCTGAAGACAAAGAAGAATTTGGAAGAAAGGAAAAAAACTGGGACGCGTGTTTCCATTTGGCAAAGAACTTGGAAAAGTTGCTTTTGTGATCTACACTACTTCAAATTCCAGAGGCAGCATGGTCAATGTTCATACTATATTGGCTGTGAAGATCTAGGTATTGTAGCCTGGAAAAGTAACGTTTCGAAGTTCTGATTTCCCCTTTTGGAAGAAATTGGTTTAAATTTGCCAGGATCAATTATAATGTGGACCTCAATTCATTGTTCTTAGTCTCCATCTCCCTTCTGGCACAATTTTCCAGTCAGTCCACACTTAACAACGTGTGGTGGATGTCCCAAAATAATAAAACACCAGACTGCAAACTTTCCCAACAATGGACCTTTATATACTTAATGAATATAACTGAAAGTGTTAAATTCATTCAAGCAATTTTATGGTCACTAGTCAGGGATATTAAAATGATTTATGAACAGATTTTAATCAAAGCTATCGGCTTTGAAAAGGGTATTCTGAATTGATGAGTTTTCTTCAAACAATCTCTTGCTTCAAGTACTGAATGCCACGGCCTTAAAATGGTTCCCTCTCCAGCAAATAATAGATGTTACTGGGATGGGCATGTTAGATAACAAAACAATGGTTTAGACTTCAAAAATGAAACAGGTGGAGTCACTGTGGTTTTATGGTTTTCTTTGGCTAATATTCTTCATGACTTCATCACTTTTCCAACTCAGAAATGCACCACATCATACTGTTTGGGATAAGATGGAAACAGAAGACCCAATCGTGGTTTGAAGGCTATTTTCCTTCTTTTATAAAGGTTTTCACATGTGCAGCAACACACTTTTTCACTGCACATTTTCCAAATTGTCTTTCTAGCCAGCATCACTGTTGCATCTTATTTACTATCAAGAATTCATATTTTTAAAGTTGTCAACTTGTGATTTTTAAAATGCCTTAGCAGAGTCAGAACTGAATCAGAAGTCAGACAGAAGAGTGCCATGTCTTTTAGTGGGTCTCGGACAGATCTTGCAATGATGTATTTTAAAGATATAACAAATATATTTTAAAGGACTTTCTTGCAGAGTTCTGCAAAGCTAATGTGCTACTATCGGTTTTGCAATTCCTCAAAAGTAGCTAAATCATTTGTCATGTTATTAATCCTATCATTTGCTTTTTATAATATTATCATTCTTGGCTATGTGAAAAAAGTAAGAAAGTGGTTTAAAATATAGTATGACCTCCATTAACAGGACCAGTAGCCATGGTTTCATTTATCCATGTCTGACAAACATGTTCTCTCTATGCATCTTTTGGATCAGTAGTTCTCAAATTGTGGGTCCCCAGGTATCTTGTCCTACAACTCTCAGAAATTCCAGCCAGTTTACCAGCTGTTAGAATTTCTGGGAGTTGAAGACCAAAACATCTGGGGAACCCTAGGTTGAGAACTACTGTTCTAGATCCTCCAGCATGAATTTTCTTGGGGCAGAAGTCCTTCATTTCAATAGGGCATTCAAATGAAGTCTGGGAACGCATTCTGTGTTGAACGTATTCTGTGTTCTATTACAGTACTATGTGTTCTATTACTATTATAGTACAGACCCTATACTGTAATAGATATCACCAAATATCAGAACAGCATTGCGTAAAAGATGGAGCAAGCTTGGTTTCCGTTGCTCCTGAGGATAAGATCTAAACCCTCAGAACCAATTTACATGAAAGGACATTTTGACTAAAAATTAGAAATAATATCCTGACAGTAAGAGCTATTTGAGATTTTCTGACAACCTCAGAATTTAGTGGATTCTCCTTCACTGGATGAGCATATGTTAGGGATGCCTTTGCTGAACTACATAGTCATTTCTATTCCTTTCAACCCCATAGTTCTATGCTTCTAACAGAGCTTCTGACTTGCCCAACACTGACTGGAGCTTGGTTCAGAACTTTACAAAATTATGTGTAAAACTACCCTTTCCAAACTCTGGACATATTTAGGCAGAAGGTACGCACAACAGCAGTTTTCCAGGATTGCTTCAGTCAATATATTGAAAGTAATCTTCCAAAAAATAATTTTTTCCAAGTACTAGTTTGCATTATGTTTATTTATTGATAATTGTGAGAAAGGGGCTTTTCCTCCAGTAGCTCTGCTGGAGGAGATCGTCTACGGCAGGCATGGGCAAACTGTTAGGAATTGTGGGAGCTAAAATCCCAAAACACCTGGAAGGCCAAAGTTTGCCCATACCTGGTCTACAGTCAGGTTGGCTTAAACTGTTCTTGGTTTTTAACTAAATTATATGTCAGATTTTAATACTGTCTGGGCTTGATGTTTGTTGTCACTAATAATATTGGGTTTCTTCTTAACATTTGCTATTTTATTTATCTGAAAAAAGAAACACTGAATGTGTCTAGATCAGTGGTGTCCAAACTCCCTCCAGGAGTTTAGGACTCCAACTCCCAGAAGTCCTGGCCAGCTTGTCGAATGGTCAGGAATTCTGGGAGCTGGAGGACCAAAGGCTGGACACCACTGGTCTATGATAAAACTAATTTTTATGAACTGCCTAGTCTCCAACTCTCCCAATTTAGCAAGCCTAGTCTCAATTAATTATACTTCTTCATCTGTGTTTAAAATCCCCAGTTTCTTCTCTTCTTCCTTTACCCTGTCTTGCTTCAACTGATGCAAACAGAATTTTAAGTAGTTTGCATTCAAACAAATGGAAGGAGAAGAAGACTCAGAATCTTGTCCTTCCATGTAGGCTCAGTCAAAAGCAAATTGCTGCATCCTCCTGTAGCTTGTGTTTTCCTTTCCATTAATAACTTCTGGTCACACTCTGATGTTTCTTGGCAGTAAGTGTCCCAGCTTTTATCTGTTAAATATTGGAGGATACTAAGCTGTGGAGGAAATGCACACTGTCCATGGAGCTAATTCTCTGTGTGTGAAATTGAAGCTGAAATATCTCCTTACATTTAAATCAGGCTGTGAGATATATATTTTTTTGTCCAAGGAGTTGTGAGTGTCCTGGTGAGGTTAGGGACCATTATCAATCTTTCTGCTAATTGTGAGTTTGACTTGCCCTTGGAACTCTTCCTCCTTACACTGCAAGTTCTTTTCACCATGGATTGAAAGAAAACAAAATAATCAGTCATGGGTGCAGAAAGACCAAATTGCTAATTTTAAAACAGAAATGGAAAACATTTGTGAAGAGCCTTAGCTGGCTGCAACATTGCTAGAGGCCTCTTAGCGCCCAATCTCAAAATCTTCTTCAGAGCCTGAAATTGGAATGCGGATTGCACTTGTACCTTAAATGATAAGCAGTTGTTTTGTGCTGCATCCTGTACCTGGATTTCTCCAGATGTGTTGCGACTGCAAGAGTTATCAGCTCAGCCCCAGCCATCATGGCTAGCTGTACTATAAGGAATAGCAGCTGTAGTCCTAACAAATCAGGAATGTATGTGGTGAACTGGTTTTGTGGGTGAACTATAATTGACATATGTGGCTTATACTTGCTTACCATGGTAAGATCTATTTTGTCTCTCAGATAACTACACAAATTACATGCAAAGCTAGGGACTCTATTTCATTGAGGAGGCAATCTGGCATAGAAGCCTTATAGCAACATTTCTCAACCTGGGGAACGGGATCCCTGGGCGGGTTGCAAGGGGGGCTTCAGAGGGGTTGCCAAAGACCATCAGAAAACACATATTTCTGATGGTCTTAAGAACCCAAATCACTCCAGTATTTTCTGTTGGTCATGGGGGTTCTGTGTGGGAAGTTTGGTTCAATTCTATTGTTGGTAAGGTTCAAGGGGCTCTTCAATTGTAGGTGAACTATACATCCCAGCAACTACAACTCCCAAATGTCAAGGTCTGTTTTCCCCAAACTCCACCAGTATTCAAATTTCATCCTATTGAGTATTCGTGCCAAGTTTGGTCCAGATCCATCATTGTTTGAAGTCCACAGTGCTCTCTGGATGTAGATGAGCTACAATTCCCAAACTCAAGGTCAATGTCCACCAAACCCTTCCAGTATTTTCTGTTGGTCATGGGAGTTCTATGTGCCAAATTTGGTTCAGTTCCATCATTGGTGGAGTTCAGAATGATCGTTGATTGTAGATAAACTATAAATCCCAGCAGCTACAACTCCCAAATGACAAAACCAATCCTCCCAACCCCACCAGTATTCAAATTTAGGCATATTGGGTGTTTGTGCCAAATTTGGTCCAGTGAATGAAAATACATCCTGCATATCAGATATTTACATTACAATTCATAATAGTAGCAAAATTACAGTTATGAAGTACTGTATCAATGAAAATAATTTTATGGTTGTGGGTTACCACAACGTGAGAGGATCAGGGCATGTAGGGGTCGTGGCATTAGAAAGGTTGAGAACCACTGGGTATAGCATGATAGTCATTGATGATCCATCATCTCCCTACAACAGTCATTTCTTATACAAAACCCACCAATAGCACCTGATCGCGGTATATTCCCAGCTATATTCCCATTGTATTACCTGATATAATGATGTCTGGCTACTTTTGTGTCATCATGCCAACACAGAATTAAAATGAGAAAGCAAGATTATCTGGCTTCCACCCCCACTCTCTCTCCCAGTTAAGAAAGGTTTAAAGGCATTCTTTAAAAATCAAAACTCTAAATTTTACAAAACTGCAAATTTCCTTGAAAATAAAATTTTTAAAAACTTACTTGAGCAATGGAGTTGCAGGAGGGTAAAATTCTTTCCCCAACAGAATGCCCAGCTGTTAAAATTCTTCCATATTAGAGCTATAAAAAGATATTTTATGAAGAAGTCTGGGTGTTGTTAAAAAAAAAGTAATGTTCCCAAACTGCATCCCTAATCTTACCCAGAAAATATATTTGTCAACACTTGCAGCTGATCCTTTCAACGGAAGATAATATGTACTGGAGCGGAGAACTTCTGAATACGTAGTATGTGCTTTATCATTGCAAATACAACATAGATAGAGGGGTCAGAACATAGGATAAAATGACAGTCTAGCCATACATATTTATGTAAGCTGGTGATACAGCCAAAGAGATCTCGAATCAAACTTGCAAGACGTACTTTCAAAAAGAAATAAAGCAACACAATCTCCATCTTATTGAAAGATGAATGATGAGTGTTGCGACTTTCCAGGCTTGAAGTATAAGGCACTTTACTACAACATTCACTTCCAGGATCAAACCATACTGACTACTGGTTAAAGCAGTGGTTCTCAAACTGGTTCTCAAAGTGTTTTTGGACTTCAGCTCCCAGAAGCCAGGGTCACCTTGGCTAACAGTTAGACATTCTGGGGACATCTCCCCAACATCTGGAGATCTAACACTTGGGAATCACTGAGTAAAAACCACATAAATAAAATTAAAGAGCATATAAATATCTACAAATATCAAGTACTGTTCTGATGTTAAAGGGAGTTTGCTGCAAAGGAATGTCCAATCAAACCACTGGTTTTCAGCCCTGTCATGTCTCTCAAGTAATGTGCATTACATTGTTGGTGTTTTCTCTTGTTTTGTGGCTTCTCAGATGAATGTATTTATGAATAGACAGACAGTGAAGACTTGGGTTTCAATCTCTGCTTAGCTCTAATGGTGCCAGAATGGTCCATCCCACGAACTAGCCTCTTTTTGAATATTTGTGAAGATAAAAATGGGGAAGTAGGTTACATGATGCACCCAACCTGTTGGAGGAAAAATGTGATACCAATATCTCTAAATATTGCAATGAAGACCCCTGTCTAGATCATCACTTTGTCATGGTAAGTAGGTTTGTGTGTTCACTTAACACTGAAAAAAAATCAAAGTGCTCTAACAGCAGGCACAAACCAATCTCTCTGGAATGTCAGCTGTAATGCTAGAAATTGTTGACCATTTTCACTCCCTTGTCAGCCACCTCTCCACATGACGCTGAAATACACTGTCTCACCTCTGTGAGTACAGCATTTTTTCGAATGAAGCAGAGACTGTTTGTGGATCGGGACATTTGCAGGGATACCAAGATGTTGATAAAGTTATTGTCCTTCCAACTGTATTGTACTCCTGCAAAACATGGACCATCTATAAATGCCACTCTCAACTTCTGGAACAATTCCATCAGCATTGCTTTTGAAAAATCCTGCAAATCTCTTGGGAAGACAGGCAGACACCTCAGACACCTCCAACACCTCACAACCTCTGAGTATGTCTGCCATACATGTGGGCGAAATGTCAGGAGAGAATGCTTCTGGAACATGGCTATACAGCCCAGAAAACTCACAGCAACTCAGTGATTCCGGCCATGAAAGCCTTCGACAATACATCTTTGAGACAGTTGAACATTATACAAGACAGAGAGAATAATAAGAAATAAAGATTCAAGAGCCTTAGTTCAGCCAGAACTGTGTCTATCTCTCAAAGACTTTACCTTTCCTCATAAGTACTTTGTAGTGAGACTCAGAAGGAGAGAAAGTCTAAAATTCTTGTCAGTTAATAAATTCTTTTTTAAAAATATATAATATTTTATTAGGTTTTTCTAGGAGATAAATTTAAATGATAAAGAGATAAAGAGATACTAAAACAAATCTATAGGATGTTTGGAAAGGGGGAGGTAATATGGGAAAAGTGGGAGGAATAGGGGAGAAAGGGCCTTGGAGGTAAAGGGTTAGGGTTAGAAAGGAAAATAAGGTTGAGAAGGGTCAACTAAACATTTCATAATTCAATCTTCCTCCTCGTGTCCATAGTCAATTTATTTAATCCAATCATTGATGTTCTTCTCGCGCTTCTCCTTTTCTTCTCTCTAGATTTCAGATGGTCTTTCTTAAATTTAAAATAAATGTTCTCTAAACAATCATTTTGTTCTTCTTCTGATTTAAGAAGTCTTTTACTAAGCTCCAGTCTACGTATTTTCTTGTCAATCCTTGGTGACTTGTCAATAAATTGGTTAGTTCATCCATGTTTCTCACCTCCAAAATCTTTATTTCCCATTGCTGAAGAGTTGGTAATTCCTTTAATCTCCAGTTTTTTTGCATATACTAGTCTCGCCACAGTTGTCAGGCAGCTTAATTATATGTCTTGATTCTTCTCCAATTTCTTATTTATTATTCCTAAGAAATAGGTTTCCGGTAATAAGTTAATACGGAGGAGGAAGAATTGTTTAAAGTTATGGACAATGCGGATGCTGTTGCACGGTTTTGGTCTAAAACTATTTAGTTGCTTGTGATCCCATTATTTTATTGCTTTTAAACTTGTTTATTATGCAATGTTTTTGACACAAAATAAATAAATAAATAAATAAATAAATTATTTACAACATTTTTACCCGAGGGGACTCTAGGCGGCTTACAATAAATTAGCAAAATTCAATGCCCAAAAGCAAAAACAATAAAATCATACAACACAGTTAAATCAATTAAATACTTAGTAAAAACATTATACAAAGCTTAAAAACATATAAATACTTAAGTCCATTCAGCTAGATACCTCGTACATAAGCCAATAATTTGGGTTGTGTCACGATCATAGTGCTTATTCATTGAACACTTGTGCACATAGCCACGTCTTTACATTTTTCCTAAATCCTAGACTTACCTAGGCAATCCCTCGTAGTTCGAGGATGATGGTCCTCCGTCTCTGTTGTCTTGGGGATGGATCCGTAGATGGCTGAAGAGACCTATTCTTGATCTGCATGTTCTCCTGCAGTGAAGACATCAGTTTCCAGGTGGAAGGCGGTCCAAGTCAGGGTTGGCTTGATGGGCCTTCCTCTTGGCACGTTTCTCCCTTAAGCCCTCCATTCGTGCCTCTTCGAACTCCGCAGCACTGCTGGTCACAGCTGACCTCCAATTAGAGCACTCAAGGGCCAGGGCTTCCCAGTTCTCAGTGTCTATGCCACAGTTTTAAGGTTGGCTTTAAGCCCATCTTTAAATCTCTTTTCCTGCCCACCAACATTACATTTCCCGTTCTTGAGTTGGGAGTAGAGTAACTGCTTTGGGAGATGGTGATCGGGCATTCAGACGTGGCCAGTCCAGCGGAGTTGATGGCGTAGGAGCATCGCTTCAATGCTGGTGGTCTTTGCTTCCTCAAGCACGCTGACATTTGTCCACAGGATTTTTCTGAGGCAATGCTGATGGAAACGCTCCAGGAGTTGAGTGTGACGTCTGTAGACCGTCCACGTTTCGCAGGGTTGGGAGGACAATGGCTTTGTAAACAAGCACCTTGGCATCTCTACGGATGTCCCGATCATCAAACACTCTCTGCTTCATTCGGAAGAATGCTGCACTCATAGAACTCAGGCGGTGTTGTATTTCAGTGTTGATGTTGACTTTTGTGGAGAGGTGGCTGCCAAGATAGCAGAAGTGGTCAACGTTTTCTAATGTTACACCATTAAGCTATATTCCTGGCATTGCAGAGGGATTAGCTGGTGCCTGTTGGAAGAGCACTTTGGTTTTCTCGATGTTCAGTGAGAGGCCGAGCTTCTCGTATGCTTCTGTGAAGGTGTTTTGAGTGGCTTGTAGGTCTTCTTCTGAATGCGCACAGACTACATTGTCATCAGCATATTGGACTTCTATAATAGATGTTGTGGTGACCTTGGTTTTGGCTCTCAGTCTGCTGAGAAGACTAGAAGGGTCGGGGCCCGCCGAATGTTACCAGAGAGGGCGTCCCACAGCTGAGGGGCCACCACCGAGAAGTCCTGTCCCTCGTTCCCACCAGCCGCGCTTGTGAGGCAGGTGGGACCGAGAGCAGGGCCTTCCCAGACGATCTCAGGGTCCTTGATGGTTCATAGGAGGAGATACGTTCAGACAAGTAAGTTGGACCGGAAATAAGTTAATAAATTCCAGTTAATAAATTCTTATTTGATTCCGCCATATAGTCTCTGATCTGTTTCCTGTGCAGCCAGTTCACCTTCCAAGTAGCTAAGATAGTGTGGGGGCAGCACAACCTTGTGGAAGTGTTGAGGAGACTACAAGGGCCATCCAGTCCAGTCCAAGTATTCCAGTGTAGAGGAGGTCCACTCCAACCTTTGAGAAGCAACCAACCCTGAAATGTATGGAGCGGATCCTCTTCGGAAGTGATGACATCATCCATCCCGGCTGAGAAAGCGCTGTGGACGTTTCTGGTGGCAGGTGGCACTTGGGAGATGATCCCTCAGCAGTTGGGGCAGCCAGGGCTCCTCCTTTCAGTTCCTCTCCAACTGGCCTGGGGTGGAGGGAGGGCTTGGCCTCATTAATTCAATACATATATACATATACATATACATATACATATACAGAGAGAGAGAGAGAGAGAGAGAGAAAGCTGCCTGACATCCCACCCCCTTGCAAGAAAATAAAGTGCCTGTTCACTCCCCTGCTTTCCGTTCTCTCTTTAGGCAGGGCCTTCCTTTCTAATGACGACGAGGTGAAGGAAGGAGAAGGGGGGGGTCTCGAAGCGGGCTAAAGTGGCCCGTGTGGACGTGTCTCCCGTTCCGCTTTCCAGTCTCAGGGAGGGAAATCCCTCCGAGCCAAATTTGGCACCTTCAGAGGAGGAGGAAAGCAAAAGGAGGAGGAGGAGGAGGAGGAGAAGCCACGCCGCCGCCTCCCCCCGTGATTTGTGGCGCCTGCTGCTGCTGCTGAGGCGAAAAAGGGGAGGAGGGAAAACACAAAACCCTCTCCAGCATTTAAAGAAACCAAACTCAAAGAGGGGGAGAGAGAGAGAGGGAGAGGCTGAAGCTCTGCCTCTCAACCAGAGCCTCCTCCTCGTTCTCCTCCTCCTCCTCCTCCTCGTTCTCCTTTGCGCCTCGCTTCTTTCTCTTCAACACAAAACAATGACGGCGGCGGGTCCGGGCGCCTCCTGCTCCTGCTCGCCTTCCTCCTCTGCATCATGGCCAACGGAGGGGCGGCGGCGGTGATGCTGAAATGCGTGGTGGTGGGCGACGGGGCGGTGGGCAAGACGTGCCTCCTCATGAGCTACGCCAACGACGCCTTCCCCGAGGAGTACGTGCCCACCGTCTTCGACCATTACGCAGGTGAGGAAGAGGAGGAGGAGGAGGAAGATGGGACGAGGCTGCTTTCCCTTGGGGCAAGAATGGGCAAACTTCGGCCCTTCAAGGGTTTTGGACTTCAACTCCCACCATTCCTAACAGCCTCAGGCCCTTTCCTTTCCCCCCTCAGCCGCTTAAGCGGCTGAGGGGGGAAAGGAAGGGGCCTGAGGCTGTTAGGAATGGTGGGAGTTGAAGTCCAAAACCCTTGAAGGGCCGAAGTTTGCCCATGCCTCCCTCCTTCTTCCCCGAGAACTTGAGGGGAAACTTCGCCTCTCTGCTGCTGTTGTTTTCGTGTCAGGAGCGACTTGAGAAACTGCAAGTCGCTTCTGCTGTGAGAGAATTGGCCGTCTGCAAGGACGTCGCCCAGGGGACGCCCGGATGTTTGATGTTTTATCATCCTGTGGTAGGCTTATCTCATGTCCCCGCATGACAAGCTGGAGCTGACAGAGGGGAGCTCACTCTACTCCCGGATTCGAACCGCCAACCTTTCAGTCAGCAGGCCTGCCTGTGTCTGTCTCTCTCTGTCTTATTCCATCCTTCTCACTCTCGCTCTTTCCGTCCTTCCTTCCTTCTCTCTTTCTCTTTCCTCACTCTTCTCTTTCCCCCTCAGTTCTTTTCTTCCTTCTTTCTTTCTATCTACAGTAGAGTCTCACTTATCCAAGCTAAACGGGCCCGAAGCTTGGATAAGCGAATATCTTGGATAATAAGGAGGGATTAAGGAAAAGCCTATTAAACATCAAATTAGGTTATGATTTTACAAATTAAGCTCCAAAACATCATGTTATACAACGAATTTGACAGAAAAAGTAGTTCAATATGCAGTAATGTTATGTTGTAATTACTGTATTTACAAATGTAGCACCAAAATATCACGATATATTGAAAACATTGACTACAAAAATGGCTTGGATAATCCAGAAGCTTGGATAAGCGAGGCTTGGATAAGTGAGACTCTTCTGTACTTCCATCTCTTCCATCCTTTTCTTCATCACTCCCTTATTTATTTCATTTCTATACTGCTTTTCTCAACCCTTGGGGGGGAAGGGCACTCCACTCAAAGCAGTTCAGGACAAAGTAAATGGCAAAATTCAATGCCTCACAAAATATAAATATATCACATATTTATATATTTATCACCCGGCGGTGCAGCGGGTTAAACCGCTGAGTTGCTGAACTTGCTGATCCGAATCCAGGGAGCTGGACAAGTTCCGGTTCGTCCCAGCTTCTGCCAACCTAGCAGTTCGAAAGCATGCAGATGTGAGTAGATCAATAGGTATTGCTCTGGCAGGAAGGTAACCGCGCTCCAGGCAGTCATGCCAGCCACATGACCTAAGAGGCATCTACGGACAATGCCGGTTCTTCGGCTTAGAAATGGAAATGAGCACCAACCCCGAGTCGGATATGGCTAGACTTAATGTCAGGGGAAAACCTATATCTTTACTATATCACATAACTAAAATAGCATATAACAATAGATTAAAACTGACAAACTAACACATCAAAGTTAGAACATTGCACCAATGCTGAAGTTATTGTGGCTGACTTAATATTGCTCTCCAAATGCTTGCTTTAAAAGCCATGTTTTAAGTAGTTTCCTAAACATCAGGAGGACGGGCATGTTTAGCCTGCAGAAGAGAAGGCTGAGAGGAAACATGCTAGCCATGTACAAATATGTGAGGGGAAGTCATAGGGAGGAGGGAGCAAGCTTGTTTTCTACTGCCCTGGAGATTAGGATGCGTAATAATGGCTTCAAACTACAGGAAAGGAGATTCCACCTGAACATCAGGAAGAACTTCCTCACTGTGAGGGTTGTTCGACAGTGGAACTCTCTCCCCCGGGCTGTGGTGGAGGCTCCTTCTTTGGGGGCTTTTAAGCAGAGTCTGGATGGCCATCTGTCGGGGTGCTTTGAATTAGATTTCCTGCTACTTGGCAGGGGGTTGGACTGGATGGCCCATGAGGTCTCTTCCAACTCTACTATTCTATGATTCTATGGTTCCAGACTCAGCAATGAGTCCAGGAGAACTCCTAAGTGGAGAACCTGTGTTCTTCCATCCCATCCTCCTTCCCCTCCTTGTTCTTTCCCTCCTTTATTTCTTTGCTTCCTTTTCACCTCCCTCCCTCTTGTCTATCATTCCCCTCCTTTCCTCTTTCATTCCTTCCCTTCTTCCTTTCACGTTTCCTTCTTTTTTTTCTCCTCCCCCTTCCTTCGTTCCTTTTCTCCTTCCTCTTTTCTTTCCTTCTTTTGCTCCTTTCATTTTTCCTTCATCCTTTCTTTCATCTTCCACCACATCTTCTAAATTTGATAAACTGGTGGTCAAGAAGATCCTATTTAGAGGTCCAAAGATGTACATGGAAACTGGAAAAGTAAAAAGAATGTGCAAGTTGGGGGACATTTTATTTTGTAGGAAAATCCAATTTACTCCTTCCTTCCTCCCCCTTTCCCTTTTTCCTTTCTCCCCTGTCTTCATTTGAGAAACTGTTTGCCAAGATGATCATATTTAGGAGCCCAAAGATGTGAATGAAAACTGGGAAAGCACAAAAAAAAGAATAGCAAGAGATGGGGGAGAAATTAAAATTGTAGAGATGTCCTGAAATACTTTCCATTGTGGGCACACATAAGTTGGTATGTGTCAAGAGGAAATACACACTTTTAATGGGAACAATCTGTTTCTTGCATGTGGAGCCTTCTTAAATGTGCTTGCTCTGCTCGGCTCCATCATGAAAGTGCCTTGGAGGTGTTTTTTGTTTTAAAAAATCATTTCCTTCTCCTTCTGTGGGACGTGGTAGTTTTCAATGATTATGTCTGAGTCTGAGTGAATAATTGAAACCATATTCTCTCTTCTTGTACTTCTTGGTGTTCTGAAATGAGAAGCACAAAGCTTGTGTATGTGTGCTTTGCTTCTAATGCCTTGCCGCATTTTCTTTTTGCAGTCAGTGTAACCGTCGGAGGCAAGCAATATCTCCTTGGGCTATATGACACTGCAGGACAGGTAAGAGTTCCTTTTATGATTTTATATTGTATTTTTGATCTCATGGATCTGGATGAACAAAATAGATTTGTCTGCTTTGTGTGCAGTTTTTTTTAAGGAATTCATTCGGGGTGTGTTCTAAAAAAAATACAGCTCTTTTCATGCTTACTTGCACACGTTGAATTATTCAAAGTCCTGTGTTTTATGTCGAAGTGTCTCACACTGGCAGGATATAATAATGACTTTGTGTATTGCTTTGGCACAGATCTTTTGGGAAGGCACTGCTCTCCTGTCTAACCCACTCCCCAGTTACAAACAGGTCTGTTGCTGTCCTGATCTCTTAACTCCTATTGCACCGTGAAAACAAACCAGCCCTGTCAGATACTTTATTTTTAGTTCCAAATGGCTGGGTCTTCTTTGGAGTTGTGTCTGGCTTCTCATTGGTGCGCGGGCAGCAGGAACCTCGGGCTCTGATTGGTGAATAATGGCATCATCTAATATTATGGGAAGGCAGTTTGCCTGATTGTGTTTATTGCAGCTCAGGGACGCATTGCTTTCCATCCTTTGAGTCAAAACATTCGCAAGCAGTGACTGAATAGTTTCATAGCACAGCGCACAGGACTCCCCACACACATACGCACACACTTCAAGCACATCTGCTCAGTGCTGAAGGGAGGAGGAGGGAAAACAAACAGGAAATCCCAAACTACAGCTTTCGCATCCAAATCAGGCATAATGAATACCAAGCTGACAATGGTGCTTACGTGTCTGCAGTCTATTTTTCCCCTTTTTGGCACAATATAAGCTATTTGGTGTAACATACCGGTAAGAAAAAAACTCAGAAATATACCTGAATACTTTGAATGCAGGTGATCTTACCAAAGATGGCACAGAAATCATGTGGCCAAAATGTGTTTAGAAGCAATTGTGCTTTCCAAATCATACATCAAGCTGGACAAGAGTGGGAGGCCATGTTAGGCCTCCGGGAAACCTTGAAGGGCTGCTGTCCACACTGCAAGAAATAAAAAGAAAGAATTACCCACAAATATGTCTGGGGAGTGTTTTCATCATGTTTTCAGGCCTCTTGGGCAATGGGAAGTGATATCACTTCCTTGGGGGTCATAAAAATGGTCCCGAAGGCCATATGAGACCCTCAGGCTATACTTTGCACACGTTGAAGCCAGTGGGGTAATAAAGTATCAGAGGATCACAGTACTTTATGGTGGTACTTTATGATCAGCAGGGATAATGGTATGATTTGCTTGGTTTTCTTCCTTTCTTAATTGTTACTATAGATGGAGTGTAAGAGAAGCTGAGGAATACATTTTCTCCCAGCGACAATACATTGTTATGAGTTATCTCTGCCATAATACCGACTATTTTAGTGTTGCTTTGTGTTGTATGAGCCACTAGGATCAATTTGTTTTGCAAAGGTCCTGCTCCTAGTGGAAATGTCAAGCGCTAGAATTATAGTGCCATTCCTGTATCCTTGAGGGATACGTCCCTGAACTTACAATGGAAAGAGAAAACCATGGATAATAGTGAAAAGCATCAAATGTCATGACTTTTGCCAGAACTTACCATAGAATTGCCATGGGGACCTATAAAGTTCTGAGAGATATATCCTTTCTTAGGAATTTACTAATTCCTCCGTCATGACTCTGTGATGACCTCTGATGGAAGCATACATAGGATTACTTTCAGGATCTAGAAAAATCTTAAAGAGAACGTATTTTGTTGATGGGGGAAGTTGTCATTATATAATTTATAGATTATAAATTATAATCTGATAAATTATAGCGTGATAGTGGCACCAAGTTACATTTATATGCATTTAAAAGGTCTGTGTGTTCTGTGGGCTGCAGTCGACAAAATCAACTTCTCCAAGCTCTAGTCATCACCAGATTTTGTGAAAACAAATTCCATACATTAATTCTGTGCTGTGTGAAAACTTAACCTAGTTTATTTGAGTGGCTTGTGTGTTTGTGTTTATCCAAGAATACTAAGATCAGCAGAATAGAATTACTCTGCGTGAAAGCCTAATAAAAAATGAAATGTGATTGTCACAAGATATGCTTTGGACAATAAGATTTTATCTTTCAAAGAGAAGGAAAAATTAAAGCTCAGTGTTTGTGGAACTGGGCATTTGGTTAAACATGCAAACAATAAAAATAGTGAAGTTCTTTCAATTTGTTGTTTACATTTTAATAGCACACATTGCAATTATACCATCAGGCTTCTTTCTATAGATATGCCTGCTATAAAACTTCATTGTTTCACCAGCTGGAGGATTAAGTATATATCTAGAAAAGAATAGAAGGACTTTCAATAAAACTGCAAGAATCTGCAGTCCATAATTAGGAAGTCTAGAGAAGCAATATGGGAAAGGCAGATCCTTCAATATGGGAAAGGCAGATCCTTCATAAGAGTAGTTGTGGTTTGAGATCCTAACCTCCAGAAAACATTGGGCGCATCTGCACTTAAAATTAATAAAATTTGATGCCACTTTAATGCTATGGAATTGTGGGAGTTGTAGTTTTATACATTCTTTTGTTTTCTCTGTCAAAGAGTGCAGGTGCCTCACCAAACAACAAAACATGGTTTGAAACATGGCAGTTAAAGTAGTGTTACAGTGCATTAATTCTACAGTGTAGACATGCTCATTGATGCTCTTCGAAGCATCTGATAACATGGACTATAGACCACAAGCCTTTTTGCTATAATAAATATGTTTATTTATTTATTTCGTGTCAAAAGCATTTCGTGACAAATACATTTCAAAATGATGGGGGGGGGGGGGAGAGAAAATCACAAGCAACTAAATAGTTTTGGACCAAAAGCAGGCAAAAGCAACCGCATTGTCCGTAGCTTTAAACAACTCCTTCTCCATACATGAGGCAGGACATTGTGGGCAAGCATACATATGCTGAGTTGTTTGTTCTGCTCCACAGTCACACAAGGTGGAGGATTCCTCCAGGTAGTGCCATCTTGTCTTTTGATCTGCCCACTCCGCTTCTCAGTCTGTTTAGGAACTTCCAAGTTGCCCATTCTTGGTTTGCCCCTGGAGGAAGACCCTCATGGGGGGCCATCCAGTTAGAATTGCCAGAGACACCCTTGCTGTTGCTGGAGGAACATCAAGAGGAGTGGTGGTTCTCATGAAGCCCTTCCTTGATTTGAGTCTGGTGGGAGGAGGCTGATAGTCATGCAGTGGGTGGCTTTCACAGTGTTCAACCTTATTTCTCTCGCAGTTAGCAGCGACTTCCCGTCGCACGTCAGGAGGGGCAATGCCAGCTAACTTGTAGAGTTTATCGACAGGTGTAGGTTTAAGGCATCCTGTGATGATTCTGCATGTTTCATTCAGTGCTATGTCCACCTGCTTTGCATGGGCAGACTTTTGCCAGATAGGACAGGCGTACTTAGCAGTTGAGAAAGACAAGGCCAAGGCTGATGTTCTTATTACTTGTGAGTCTGCACCCCATGCGCTGCCAGTCAGTTTCCGCAGGATGTTGTTGCGTGCAGCTACTTTGTGCTTGGTGTTCATGCAGTGTTTCCTATATGTTAGTGTTCGATCTAAGGTGACACCAAGGTATTTAGGATGGGAAAATATGTTGGTCTTCAGGTACCAAAGCACATTGTTGTTGCTTCTGCAAGCTGGAACAAGCTAACATTGGCACCCTTTTGTAAATCAGAAACTGATTTCTGAACAAAAAAATTGCAACAAAATATTAGGAAAAACACTCACCTGCACAGCTTATGGCTGCAGTAATTAATGCTGTAAGTATCCATATTGAATTATTGTGTAGGGGACATTTTCAAGCACAGTTTTGTTGCCTAAGGATAAAACCATAAGAAACCTAAACTGAACAAGATGAAGCATTTCTCTATCTTTGTATTGACAAAGGGTGACTTCTGGGGAGACTAGTCCTATATTGTGTCTTTACGGTTTGTGACAAAGATAATTCAATTAAAGTTTTTTTAAAAAATCAAACAGAAAGCTAGTCACTTAAGGAATATGGGTCATTAAAGATACATTTCTTTTTCTTGGTCACCCAAGTTACACTGATTAGAGGACACAGGAAGGAAGGAAGGAAGGAGGCAGGTAGGCAGAAAAGAGAAAGGAAGAAAGGACCCATTCTAAAGGTGCATTTACACCAGTGTTTATCAACCTGTGGCTCCCCAGGTGTTTTGGCCTACAATTCCCAGAAATCCCAGCCAGTTTACCAGCTGTTAGGATTTCTGGGAGTTGAAGGCCAAAACATCTGGGGACCCACAGGTTGAGAACCACTGATCTACACTATAGAATTAATGCAGTTTGGCTCCACTTTAACTGCCATGGTTCAATTTTATGGAATCACAGAAGTTGAAGTTTGGTGAGATACCAGCACTCTTTGGCAAAGAAGGCTAAAGACATTATAAAACTACAGTTCCCATGATTGCACTGCATTGAGCCAAGGCAGTGGTGTCAAAATGCCTTAATTTTACAGTGTAGATACATTCTTAAGATTCACAAAGAGGCAAGTAGACAGTGGGACCTGTTATAAACTGTTGCCATGTTTAGGCAATTTGCAATTAAAAAATTAAAATACTTAATTTCAAACAAAAGGAAGTCTAAATTGATTAAAGACATATGCTGCGGTGTAGCAGGGGGAACCTGATAAGGGCCCTTAAATGGGTTGTCCTGCGAGGGAAAGGAAATCCCAACTGCTGAGGTCAAATGATCTGAGCTGTGAGGTCACAAGACAAGTTAAAGGCCTGGCTTTTGATAACCCAGACTAACTTCCTGTATAGTTGTAGAGTTTAACTAAGTAGTTCCAAACCTCTGATTTGTCATAAGGTTTTACTGGCTCGGGGCCAAGCTGCCCCAGGGAAATTTTCCTTACCCAGATTCTGAGCATGTGTTTCTAGCTTTCCGGCTCTCTTTCTCATCAACACCAGGGATTTTTTTTTAGTACTAACTCATGTTTGTGAGCTTGGAATAAAACCCTTATTTACTTACAGTTAATCACATGCTTTAGGGAAGTAGTACTCTAGTTCACTTCAGTAAAATAGCTTGCCAGGCTTTAACCCCTACTCCACCCTCATAACACATGCATTGTATTAGTGACTTACACTCAAATAAGTGCAGCTTACTCTCATGCAAATTCCTTTTTGGGTGAGGCACAAAGATACATAGGGTTGGAAGAGTCCAGCTCTATTCCGCCATAGAGAATCATGCAGTCAAAGTACTTCTGACAGATGGTCATCCAGCTTCTGTTTAAAACCCTCCAGAGTCTCCACCAGATTCCAAGGCAGCTTATTCCACTGTCAGAAAGTTCTTCCTAAACTTTAGATGGAATCTATTCCTCTAAATTTTGTGTATTATTTGGCCTCGTGCTCTTTCTCCAAGTCTCCCATGCCTCTTACCAGCAGGGAGTGAGGTGCGGAGTTTATTCAGACAATAAAGGTCCAACTGGGGTTTTTTTGCTCTTGGTGGAAGGAAACTGCAATACATTCTATTTAAGAACATGCTCTCATTTCTTTCTCCCTCCAAGCTGAGACCAGCTCCTCCTCCATGATTTGAATTGCCTCCCCCTTCTCTTTCCTCCCCAATTTGTGACACCAGCAGGGACTCTTTCTGGGATTTGATAGCTGCCGGACAGTGGGACTGTGCGAAACTGTGTGTGGAGAGCAAAACCACCTTGACCTTTACAGATTAAGTAGATTTTTGTTCTATCCAAAGGACTGGTTAAGCATTGGAATTATATTAAGATTCTTGAGGCCAAAATATTGCCGGGATTTACTGATGAGACTAAATTGATTTAGGATTGCATACAATGTTTGTGCTGTCTACATATTCGCTCCTTTTCAAATTGGAAAAATGGTTTAAAGAAGAAATAAAAATCTACTTTTCACCAAACTCTTAAAAATGGACAAGTGTTCATTGCTTCCAGTGTTCTTTGTCAAGTTGCACTTAGAAGCTCTTTTTAAATGATATTTTAGAGGTCCAATAGAGAGATTGCCCAATCTTGTTCTTGGATGGATGGAAGCCCTCAAATCTCTACCCTCAATCTGATTGAAACATATCTGGTTGAAACTTCTTTTGTCTTCCAAAAAAAAATCTCATCCAATCAGGAATGATGGAGTGGTGATGCATTAATGTTATACAGCCAATCAGCTATGTACTGGTTTTGTTAAATGGAGAGGGGTCATCATTTTATTTTTTAGTACCTTTATTTGTCACTAAGGGAATTCATCTGGAATAAGTTAATGCTTTCAGTTGTGGTTTTATGTAAAAATAAAATAGGAAAGATGTCTTGATGCTGACAAATAGCAACTTTTACCACCCTCCCCCTAAAATCAACAGACATGCCAAGCTACTGAGCTCAGTTGGTACTGACTGAATTTCTCTTCCCTCCCCTTCCTGTAGTTTTGGGTTTTTTTAGCCCTGAGTTGTGCAGGTGATATGTTTAAAATAATAAAAATACTGGTAAAAAGGTTTAACCCTCATTTAACTTCATGTGGTAGACCAAGGTCAGATCACTACATGTGTTTTTAGATAATATAGAACAAAGTATCTTATGCTGAATACATCGGGCTTAATATTGAATCTAGTTTAATAGTGTTTGGCAGGGCTTGGATTTTTAAAACAAACAAAGGATCTCTGCTGCTTTCTTAGGAAATCCAAGGGTTATTGTGGCATTATGAACGTGTTATGAAAAGATGTAAAAAAAAAAACAGTCACATCTCAGATGAGCTGCTTGTTTAAAACACAGTGGTGCAAACAGTAGGTTTCTGGCTATGGAAGAAATGTGGGTGGGTGACGGCATCCTTATATGCATACACATAAGTTCATTTTATTGCTAGCTAGACCTTCTTATGAGTGGAAATATTCAGAGTTCCATGGAGCAGAAAATAGCCAGTGCAGTTGTTGATCGAAGAAAGCTTATTTTATTCTGCAGCTGTAGTGATGAGTTCCTGTTCCTAGGAAGTGGGTGGGAAATGCCACTCTTTGGTGGACATGTAATTCCACAGTTAATTCTTTCCAGCAATGGAGTGTGTTTGTCCTCTGTTCCAAAAACAAAGTGATATTCAGAGTGGCTTCTAACACTTTATGAGTGTATAAAATAAGCCTGTAACTGGGGGGTTAAGTGAGACTGAAGAAACAGAAATAGCAATATTGGGTTGCTGTGAGTCTTTCAGGCTATATGACCATGTTCTAGAAGCTTTCTCTCCTGATGTTTTATCCACATCTGTGGCAGGCATCCTCAGAGGTTGTGAGGATGCCTGCCACAGATGTGGACAAAACGTCAGGAGAGAAAGCTTCTGCAACATGGCCATACAGCCCGAAAGACTCACAGCAACCCAGTTATTCCGGCCATGAAAGCCTTCGACATTAAAATAGCAGTATTGGTTGGGGAGGATGGGCCCAAACGACACAGTTGGCCATTATAGAAATGTCACAAACAGGCAAGCAATTTTTCAAGTTCTCCTGAATGTTCTTTATCAGACTCAACGGTAGCAGGAGAAGTGTGTCATGAATAGCATGGATGAGGATTTGCCTGTTGAAAAAGATCTCATCCAGGAACAGCAATTCCATCAACCACACCCAGAAGAAGCAACTGCTCAGCCTGCTGGCCAAACACAAGGCTTCTATGGAGGAGACTGAGGAAGAGTAAATTGTGACTTCCTTTGCAGAACATAGGTAAATGTATAGGGTTTCCCCTGACATTAAGTCTAGTTGTGTCCGACTCTGAGGAGTGGTGCTCATCTCCATCTCTAAGCCAAAAAGCCAGCGTTGTCCGTAGACGCCTCAAAGATCATGTGGCCAGCATGACTGCATGGAGCGCTGTTTCCTTCCCGCCAGAGCGGTACCTATTGATCTACTCACATTTGCATGTTTTCGAACTGCTAGGTTGGCAGAAGCTGGGGCTAACAGTGGGAGCTGACCCCACTCCCTGGATTTGAACCACCGACCTTTTGGTCAGCAAGTTCAGCAGCTCAGCGGTTTAATCTGCTGCACTATCAGGGGCTCCTAACGGCCAGGAACAGCAACTCCCATCAACCACACCCAGAAGCAACAACTGCTCAGCCTGCTGGCCAAACACAAGAGGAGGCTGAGGAAGAGTAAATTGTGCCTTCCCTTGCGGAACAAGGAAAGGAAAAATCCCAGCTGAGGTGTTAAGCCAGAATCGCTGAAAAAATGGCCAGTATTCATAGAATCATAGAATAGTAGAGTTGGAAGAGACCTCATGGGCCATCCAGTCCAACCCCCTGCCAAGAAGCAGGAAATCACATTCAAAGCACCCCCGACAGATGGCCATCCAGCCTGTGCTTAAAGGCCTCCAAAGAAGGAGCCTCCATCACAGTCCGGGGGAGAGAGTTCCACTGCCAAACAGCTCTCACAGTCAGGAAGTTCTTCCTAATGTTCAGGTGGAATCTTCAGGATCAGCTGTGAAAGCAGCATTTAAGAGGTTACAGTGTGATACCTCATTGCTAGTTTGCAACGTTTGTAACCAAGCCTTGGACCTTGCGCTGTAGAGACTCATGGACGCTGTTGGAACTTTGGCCTACTTCATGACTTTGGCATTGGATTTGTGGACACAGTTTTGTTGTATGCAATTTCGGTAACTGGATTGACTCAGGACTGATGTGTGGCTCCTCTGTTGCTCGCTCCTTTGAAGTTTGTTGTTACTGAGAACTGGCTGATCTTGGACTGTAAGACTACTCTGTTGGTGATTCCAGGGCGAGGTACTGAACAAAGGGAGTGGAGGAAAAATGTACAAATGTAAAAGATCAAGTCAAATTTAGCAGCCACGAGGTCTTCCTTTTAGATCCAGCCTCAAGATGAAATTGCTTTGTAGATGTCTTTTAAAACAGAATTTTTTAAAAAGTTTTAAAATAAGGCTTAAGGAGAAGATTGTTCTGTTCTATACAGATTCTGTATTGTCTTGAAAACTCTTCAGCAAAGAAATGTTTCCCCCCCCCCAATAATATTCTTATTATTATTCCAGTTCTGCTTTCCCTTTACAGTAGAATCTTGTTTATCCAACCTTCGCTTATCCAACATTCTGTATTATCCAACGCAGTCTGCCTCCCCCCCCCCCCCCAATCCACAGCTGTTTCTCTAGGCAGCAACGCGCAGCGGGCCAACATGCCCAACAACAACACAAGTGCAGCCACAGTCCCAAACAAATGGCAGACTTGTAAAATGTGCTGTTTTGGTGCTTAATTTGTAAAATCGTAACATAATTTGATGTTTAATAGGCTTTTCCTTAATTCCTCCTTATTATCCAACATTTTCATTTATCCAACGTTCTGCTGGCCCGTTTATGTTGGATAAGTGAGACTCTATTGTATTTAGTATTGTATTTAGTTTATATTAATTCTGCTTTGACAACTCTATCCAGTAGGTCACTATTATTCCGATTTTAATGTTGCAGGTTTACACAGTGTTGGGAGTTAAGTGCTCATCTAATCTAAGCAAAATTGCCAATGAGTGATCTACTGAAAGGAAGATTCTGCAAAATCCTTCCCCTGCATTCAGGGTTAGAGTTTTAAGATCAGCGAATGGAGCCCTGCTCCATATACCTCCGAGGATAGGATTCAATATTACAGTTTAAGAACAACATTGTAGGATTCTGCCAAAGTGTTCAATCCACAATTGCCACTGTATTAACAGTTCTTCCCCTGCCTCTCCTCCATATGTCCCCTTTGTTATTTCAAATCTTATCTGGAAGGTGTCTTTGGAGCAAGTTTAGAAACACGTGGAGGGTGATAGATGAACCCATTTTGCCCATGGTATACTTTATGCGATAGTTACATACCCTAAAAGCAGAAGATCCTGCCTGATTTTGGAGGCCAGGAAAGGTCAGCCCTGGCTAGTACTTAGATGGGAGGACCCCAGGGAATATCAGATGCTGTGGGCTGTATTTCATAGGAAGGAATTAGCAATACCACTTCTGAGTATTCCTAGCCTAAGAAAACACTATAAAATTCATGGGGTTGCCATAGGTCGACAAGAGACTTATATAAGGCAATATAAGCATTTTTAAAAAATTCCACATTAACATTATTTTGTATATTGACCTTTTATGACTGTTTTTATCCATGTTGATGTTTTATTGTTGGCTGATTTGTTTATTGTTTTTGTTTTGATTTTGTGCTGTTGTGTCCGGGCATAGCCCCATGTAAGCCGCCCCGAGTCCCTTCGGGGAGATGGGGCGGGGTATAAGAATAAAGTTATTATTATTATTATTATTATTATTATTATTAAAACCTCAACAATTTTGAAGTAAAATACCTATATACTCCTGCATAAGTTGATCTCACGTAAGTCAAGAGCAGGTTTTGGAAGCAAAATTATGAATTCTAATATGGCCTGTAGACAAGCTGAGGGTCATTCAGTGGAGGGAGAAAGCAGATCAGCTGCCCATTGGTTAGTTCCACCATTTTCTCATCTAGACATTCAAAAAAGTCAGAAGCAGCACCATTGTGTAGAAAATACAGGGGTGCTTCTTTTAGGTTCTCCAGGGGTCAACTAAGGTCTTGTCTTTTGCCACTTAGATAAGGTGGTGGTTCCCTTTTTTATAAGAGTTAAGGTACACTATTCACATCGACCCATAGGTAAGTTGACCTAGGTTTTGCGGGCTAGTTTTTTTGACCAAAATTTCCAGAGTTATACTTGCATTTATAGAGTAATAATGAGAGCATTTAATAATACCATGTGAGGGTTGAAAGTCAAGTGGGAGCCGATGCACATATGAAGTCTTTTTATGTAGGTTTCTCTGTGACAGATGACTGGCCTCAGTGTGTCTATACCAGACTTGGAGCTACATGTTCTTGGCAATGTGACTGTGCTACGAGCCCTTTCTACAATTAATGCATGCTTGGGGACTGCTGGTAATTTGGAAACTCAAATCATAGTTTATCTTCTCAATTACAATTAGTGCAAATTAAGTTGTGATGGAATGTCTCAGTTAAAGCAAAACCAGATAATCAGAGGATAATACTTTAATGTTCTGCTTACATCATGTTCTTCAGAAACAAAATAAATTCTGGAAAACAGCAAAAGTACGAATTTGTCTGACCTGGAAGTTGCAAATTCATATAAAGAAATGTTGTTTCAGAACTTCATTTTATTTGTCAGCAGTTCAGATGTTGTAACTACACACGCACGACAAACTATCACCAGATCTCTCCATATTATTTTAGTGCTAGTTACAATTTTGTAAAAGAAAAAAAAAGATCACAGAGCTCCTTTCCTTCTTTCTTTTTTCTCAGAGTGATCTTTTGAAAGTTTTATCATTATTTCTGATTATACCTTTGTTTTTATTACAACTTTGAAAACATTATGCCAGATGTATTTTGGACATAGACGATTATACTGTTCCCCATAAAAGAAAAACAAACTGTGGTCTGGCCGTTCCTTAACACCTTTAAAAGATAACTTTGAAACTCCCTCGGGATTCAAAAATGATAAAAGAAGAGAGGTTGATTCATCTCAAATAAGGATTTTAGAAGTTCTTATTAGTGAGTACAACTAGGGAAAGAGATTATAATGTGGCGCTTTGACAGGGACACTACCCTTTTCCTCGAGTATAGAGGAGCTTTGCCCAGATACTGCTTTTAGCAGTGCTAATGGCTACCCTTCAGCACATGAAGGTTGGCTCTCTTTGGCAGCTCTGACCAATATCTATTTTTGGTTCCTCTTCTAAAAACAGATGGTTCTGATTGAGAGCCTTCTCTCTTACAACTCCTCGCCATAAGCAGTGAGAGCAACAGATGGTTAGCAATGTAATGATTACAAAACTTCGAGATGTTTCTCTAGAGCCAAGCTGTGCAATCTTTTGTGATCTTTAACTAGATTTTCCTGCCTCAGATGGTAGTGCTTTTGTCTTTTCAGAGCCATAAAAAACACATTTAGAACAGGTCTTTGATGAAAATCAGAGTAGAGTGGAAAAAGAGTGCTTTCTGCTGTCTAGGATGGTTTGGAGAGCAGTGCCAAAATGTTTCGAGGGCATGGTCCCAATTTTAATCTACTTCCCAGCTCACAAAAGGATCTGACTGGCTCGTTACAGTGCAGTTGGTGAAATCGGGAAGAAACTAAATATCTTAAGAAAAGTTAATATCCCCTGCTATGTTCCGTCATTGTTTTCTTAGTTGTTGAGATTGATTGTTGGCATTAGTCAAGGATGATATAACAACAGAAGGCCTAGTGCCAACTTGTTGAGAGCTGTGCCCCTATTACGTTGGCCACTCCTGGCTTAGACTATGCTGGGTTTAATATGCCACTAGCTTCCTAAATGAACTGGGATTCTGGACAAGTAGATAATAATAAAGAGTAGTGTACAGCTGAGAACTCAATTTGGTTTTGAGGACAATGAGACGTAAGCAGAAGTCCTTCACGCTTCTACTACCAAATAACCCACAGTTGACCGTAGAGTCACCATAAATTGAAAATAAACTGAAGGTACACAACAACAGCAACACAATAAAGCTTCGACTGAGTTAATTTCACCAACTGAGTGTAATTTCCACAACTATGAATTGAAACAGCCCATTCAGTGACAATTCAGTTACAGCTCAAATATATGCAAAATAAGCACAGTGACTTCAAAACAGCAGTAATTGGTAATAACACAGTCATGTCTCTCTGCAGACCTAAATGAGTGTAATCCAACTTGATAATTTGTTCTCTGATTTGGCCATTTCATATTAAAATTTTCTCTTTGTAAAACCTCTAGTGGAAAATGGCAATAACAAATTGGAGAGACTGAAAACGATGGCTGAATGGCAATATTCAGTCCGAAATTTGAACGGAAAGAAACCATGATAATGGACTATTCCTCAGGCATTCATTTTACCATATGATCGGTTAATTCAGAATTCAACAATTCAAAAAAAGAACTTTAGAGGAGGATAATTTTTGAAGACTGCCTAAATGTGCTTCTGATTTTCTTCGCGCACACAAGCAATATTCAGGAGTTAATATTCATTACTGCCTGGGAGGGGGATACAAACAATAGGATGGCTGAGAAGTTCCTAGGATATCACTATATCTGGTCTTTTCTCACAATGCCTTTAAGTAAGTCAATATCTGGTTTCCCGACAGTATGTTATAACCAATGCTCATGATTTTAAACTGGATAGAGAACAGAACATATTTTGATGGAATGGTAACACCTGTTAATCTGTTACATTACTTGTGATGCTCATTTTGCACTCATACACAGCTGGGATCAGTTCAAGTTCCCTCTTTGCCACAGCCTACCTGTATTGTTCTCAGAATGTAATACAGAATGTTGTGGCTCAGCCATCATGGCCCAGGTTTCATCGAGAGTTAGAGTTAGAAACAGATGAGGCATTGGAATTCGAGGGCATTCCTGCTTCAGTTCCAGGCCCCATGGCCTTGCAGGTGCCGGATATTGTGGAATCACAGGATCCACTAATTGACAAGCATTCCAAAATCTCTCCAGTGTTACCCATACCAGATGGTAAAGACTTGGGGGAGAATGGAACTTTTAATCAGAGAGATTTTGTTACAAAAGATAGGAGCAGGAAACGGGGTGAGAAGAAGTCGGAGACTCGCTCTCAAATTGTATAATGATTAATTTTCCCATGAGAACTTTGTGGGTCCTGTATTCCCTAATTCTTGCAGACTTGGGATTCTGTTTAAAGTACTCCTCACTCTATTCTCATTGCGGTGTCAACTTTGCCTTCCCTCGGAAGAGGTTCCAGTTTCCAGCTCCTTGCCTTGTCTCCTGAATCCGTGCCGAGTCCCCAGTTCCAGGCGAGCCGCGTTGAGCCGTGACTCCCGAATAGACCTTGCCTTGTTACCGCGACTTCCTTGTTCCTGAATCGAGATTGACTCTGCTTTGTTTACCTTGCTTCCTTGATTTTGCTATGGGATTTTTCAAGTGAATTTGCAATGCTTTGTGCCTGCTATTGCTTCATGGACAAACTTTGATTTCTTAAAGGAAGCTATCGAGCTTCACTTGTGGATTACAAATTGGACATTGATAAACTCTTTCTGAATTGCAATAGACTATATATTATGGACTATTTCTTACTCTGACTTTCCACCTTAAATGTGCATAGATATGTATATACTCTGCTTCAGTAAACAACTTGTGTGTTATATTGGCTCCTGCCTGGTTTTCGGGTGCTCGCACTGTCTTGGGGTGCAACACAGAATTTGTATACAGAACACACAATGTTCAGAGGCAGAGTTGTAAACCACAACTGTGGATACTGAGATTAATATTGTACTAGCTAAATGAAGGATAGTAAATCTTGAAGTGGTCCAGTGTTCCCAATACCTGGATTTCATGCAGCATAAAGAATTAAGGACATCAAATTCGTAATGGAATCCTGTGATACATGGATGCCCTACATATGCATTGGGGTGAAGTGAGGCTTTCCCCTTGTTCAGACCACAAGGCACCAGTGATATAATGGCATCAAGCACTGAAATTCAGAATGCTAATCCTTACAGTTGTAAAGAATGTCATAGGAATAAAAGTTTCACAGTGATACTTTTCATCTCAGTATTCACTGAAGCATGGAAATTAGAAATCCCAGTATCTTTCTCAGCCAAATGGAATGAGTCACTCAGATACTAGGCAGAGTTTTATTTCCCATAAGATGTTGCCCTTTTCTGATATCTCCCATCAGAAAAATATTAATTTCTTTTTTTTTTAAAAGTGCACAGCGTGTCTAAGTGATCACAACACTGCCTGAACTCCCATAGCACTACATGTGTTTTTTTCAAGCTGACATTTCAAGTTGTAAATATAGTCTTTACAAGTACACATATTAAACACTTCTGGGCATATCTGTCTTAATTAAAACATTACAAATGTAGACCAAAGAAACAAATCTTGTCCATCATCCTAGTCTGAATGTTGTTATGGCACTTCCCAGGCACTCCTGGTTTTAATGTTGTTTGAAAGTTCAGAGTGCACATGAGGACAGAGAGTCATTTCACTGGTGCTGAAGTCACTCTTTCTAACATCTCCACTTCAAAGACTTTCCTGATGCTGTTGCAGATCTGAAGAATTGATCTCTTTCTTTTTTTGTAAGGTTTGCTCCCTTAAAACCAAGTCAAAGTGAACCTGAGTGTGAATATTTGAGAACATCAACCAGTTTAAGGTTTACATATTTGTATAGTCCTTATGATACATTCCATTTGACTTCATTGGCTTCTTGTTGTGGGCCTTGAAGTGGTGTCTGACTATGATGACCTTAAGGGAACCTATCACAGAGTTTTCTAGAGCTAAGAATGGGTTTTCATGGCCAAGTTAGGATTTGAACCCTGGTTTCCATAGTTGTAATCCAGCATTTCAACCATTGTGCTGCGCTGGGTCTCTGAAATAGATGGTACATGCCCACTACATTATATAGTGGGAAATGCAGCCCACAGACATACTTTGTACTACTTGTTTAGTACAAAGTTATATGGTGTTCCCTCAACGTCCCCTTTTAATATTTAGGGACACTTTTTGTCCTGAATTTCAAGTCAGAATATTTCTCCATCTAGATTGTGATAGTCTACTATGACTTGAGCAAACCTAATTGTTTCATATTCTTTGGCACCGAGTCCTTTTAATTGGCTGTGGCTGGAACATTGGACATTATGCATGCAACACATGATTTCCTAGCACACACTGCTCTATCCTCCATAGAATTGTGCTTGTAAGTATGCAGTAAAATGGAGAACAGTTTGTACGTAAATCACTTTGTGCAGATGGTGATCTTGAAGTCATTTCCATTATTGTCATTGTCGTAACAACTGCTTTATCAACATGTCAGATTGAATGCTGAAGCATGAATTCCCAAGACAAAGTATAGCTTGAAGCTCTCATTGAGCTTCTCTCAACATTTCTTTAGCATCTGATTCACACTCATTTATGGACTTTAGATTTTCCTACTTTTCTTTGCTTGGAGTACTATAGTTTTTGTTATATATTACTACTTTTGTGGGGGAAAGCTGCTGAAACAATGGAAGTGGCTGCTAGTTCACTTTTGTATGAAGGCCATCTCACCTAAGTCTTCCCTGTCTTCCAGAGTTGTACAGCACTGGAACTTTCTGCCCCGGAGTGTGGTTGAGGCTCCTTCTTTGGTGGCTTTTAAGCAGAGGCTTGATGGCCATCTGTCGGGGATGCTTTGAATGTCATCTTACTGCTCTTGGCAGGGGGTTGAGCTGGATGGCCCATGAGGTCTCTTCCAACTCTATGATTCTATGATTCCCTGGCACAACCAAGTGAGGAATTCATTACTGTGGGATGACAACTGGGTAGGAATGTCAGTTCCTTTAAACCCTAGTTACCATAGGGCAATGACTGAAATTTTGGAAGCTGATGTCTAGAAATTCAAGAAGTTCAACATTCTATTATAATAATAATAATAATAATAATAATAATAATAATAATAATAATAATAATAATAATAAACTTTATTTATACCCCGCCACCATCTCCCCAATGGGGACTCGGGGCGGCTTACATGGGGCCATGCCCAGAACAATACAATATAACAAAATATAATAGAACAACAAATCATAGCACATTAAACAACACAATAAAAGAAAATATACACTACATTAAACAAGATCAAAGAACAATAAAACCAAGGGTGGGCCACATGAACACTAGATTAACACTCGAGGTGAGAAAGGAAGTAGGAGTAAAAACCACAGAGGACAGGATCATAAAGTGGTGGTGCGATCTGGAGGACAAATATTGAAGGAGAGCAGCAAAAGGGATGTATGTAGTGATTACTCTCCAAAGGCACAATGGAAGAGCCATGTTTTCAGGTCTTTCTTAAAGGCTGCTAGTGTGGGGGCTTGCCTAATCTCACCGGGCAGTGAGTTCCACAATCGGGGGGCCACAGCAGAGAAGGCCCTCTCCCTTGTTCCCACAAGGCGGGCCTGAGATATTGGCAGTGGTGACAGGAGAGCCTCCCCTGACGATCGAAGGGATCGGGCAGGTTTATGATAGGAGATGCGGTCACGAAGGTAGGTGGGTCCCAAACCATTTAGGGCTTTATAAATGATGGTCTGCACCTTGAATTGGGACCGGAAAATAAACGGCAGCCAGTGGAGCTCCTTGAACAAGGGAGTGGATCTCTCCCTGTAACTCGCCCCAGTTATTAGTCTGGCCGCCGACCGCTGGACCAGTTGTAATTTCCGGGCCGTCTTCAAGGGAAGCCCCGACCGCTGGACCAGTTGTAATTTCCAGGCCGTCTTCAAGGGAAGCCCCACGTAGAGCGCATTACAGTAGTCCAGTCTAGAGGTAACTAAGGCATGGACCACCGTGGTCAAGTCAGACTTCACGAGGTATGGTCGCAGTTGGCGCACGAGTTTTAGTTGTGCGAAAGCCCTCCCGGCCACCGCCGACACCTGAGCCTCAAGCGTCAGCGCTGAGTCCAGGAGGACCCCCAAACTGCGGACCTGTGATTTCAGGGGGAGTGCAACCCCGTCCAGTACAGGTTGCCACCTATGTTTTTGTAATAGATTATATCAGTGTGGTCCAACCTTTAGTTACCTGAGGGCCAATCAAACTTTAGCATAGGAATGTGAGGCTTCAATGTGGCCGTTACATGGCCATTTCTAAAATATTTAAAGCAGCACGAAAGGTAAAGGATTTTTTCCCAAATGTTAAATTAAAATGTTTTTCCTGCAAGAAGGGCAAGAGCCAACAAAAATGAATTGGTGGGCCACATATCGCCCATAGGCCATGGGTTGGACAACACTGGATTAGATAATAATAGATTAGGTGTTTCTTTGTGTACTGCAATACTGCATAGTACAGGCATGGGCAAACTTTGGCCCTCCAGATGTTTTGGGCTTCAACTCCCACAAAAGTTCAAACACCTGGAGGGCCAAAGTTTGCCCATGCCTGGTGTAGAACATATATAGGGCAAATAGAGTCCAATTGCACTTTTTTTGGGGGTGGGGGATACAAGTTAGTTCTGCCTACATGGGCAAGTAGGAATCTGTAGCCTCAAGAATCCATGCCATTGATGGATTCCGGGAACTGTAGTTCAAAATAAATTTACTGAGCTCTGGTTTAAATAAATTCAGAGGGGAGAAATAGTCACTAATCATTATGGATATATCCAACCTCCTCCCAAGATACCTTGTTGCACATTATGGAAAACAAGTTGTTGAAAGTAGGGCCGCTTTTGTGCTGATCCAGGAGGACTCTTTTAATGTTATTACAAGCAAGGAGCTATCAGAAGCCTCTTTCCAGAAACCCATGAAACTCTTTCCTCTGGCTTTTAGTTTTTTAGCAGATCTTGACTGATTCATTTGGGGTGGAAATAATAGAATCATAGAGCTAGAAGAGATCACAAAGGCCATCCACTCCATGCAGGAATACACATTCAAAGCAATCCTCTACAGATGGTCATTTAGCTTCTGTTTACAAACCTATGAAGAAGAAAACTCCACTGCACTCCTGAGTTGAACAGCTATAATCACCAAGAAGTTCTCCCTAATGTTCAAGCACAATTTCATTTCCTGTAGTTTGAGGCTATTGCCCCATGTCCTGGTCTTTAGAATAGCAGAAAAAAGTTGCCTCCTTCCTCAATATGACATCCTTTCAGATGTTTAAACACTGCTATCATGTCCCTCTTAACCTTCTCTTCTCCAAGACACATACTCATCTCCTCAAGCTGCTTGTCAAAGGGATTCATCATTTCCTGACCTTTATTTATTTATTTATTTACAGCATTTGTATTCCGCTCTTCTCACCCCGAAGGGGACTCAGGGCGGATCACATTACACATATAGGCAAACATTCAATGCCTTTTAACATAGAACAAAGACAAACAAACATAGGCTCCGAGGGGCCTCGAACTCATGACTTCCTGGTCAGAGTGACCTTTGGCCATTTTGATCGCCCTTCTCTGGACACATTCAATATCTTTCTGGAATTATGGCACCCAAAACTGGGCACAATATTCTAGGTGAGGTTTAACCAATGCAGAATAGAGTGGCACTATTACTTCCCTAGATATAGAAACAATCATCCTCTTGATGCAGCCCAGAATCATATTGTCTTTTTCAGCTGTTGTATCACATTGTTGACTCATGTTCAACTTATCGTCTATTAAGGCACTCACAGCCCTTCCGCATGTACTGTTGTCAAGCCAGCACCCCTCCTATACTTCTGTGTTTTATTTCTGCTTAAGTGTAGTATCGTACATTTCCCTTTAAAAAAAAGAAAAAGCCAAATAATGCTAAAACCACAGCAGCTACTTGATATCATGTTTTGTGCTGTATTTTCACTTCATTCTGAATACTGCATACATAACCTGGGGAATCAAACCAAGTTTCAAACAAATTCATGTCCACATGAAACAATTCTACCACAATAAATTAAATTATCAGGAATTCAAATTGGGTCTCAATCCAAGAAAATAAGTATAGCACCATAAAACTCCAGCAGCATTTATAGTAGCAAGCACATTGGCAGAAAAATTCCACATTAGTTTTCTACTTCAGAAAAGAGAGTGGGGCTTCTTTGAGCCATGAAAAATATTTGTAGAACTTGAATAAAGTATGTTGAAGACAAAGTGTTGAAGAGGAAAAGCCGATGCTGTGCAGTGAAACAGCCCAGACATGAAGTCATGTTAAAAGCATACACACATATGCTTTTTGGCTGGGAGAGGGGAACAGTCCCCTGGCAGAGCAGCTTTAGAAACGGGAAGAGAGAGAGAGGGAGGGGTGAACGGTCTTGAACATGAGAATGGGAAACAGCTTGAAAAGCTTCTTATTCTTGATGGGCTGCTGAACCGCAAGAGAGAGAAGCATTGAACAAAATAAGCTTTCTTAGACAAGGGTGATAAGGTGATCTTGTAGGTTGCTTTGTCCCACACTGTAACACATGTGAGGGAAATAAATATGGAAGGGCTGAGATCCTGCATGATAGAGTCAGTATAAGGGTTTTGCATGCAAAACTCTGCTATCGCTACTTCAGGAATAACCTGTCACAGTTATAGATCCTGTCCCCAGCCATTTTAAACAGTTACTCATACTTTTAAATAGTTGTCACAACAAAACATCATTGATTTTTAAAATGTAGCAATAAAGTTAAAAATAGTCTTCCCTCCACAGCTGTGGTTTGACTTTTGTGGATTTAATTATTTGCAGAATTGGTTTTCTCTAGAACAGTGGTTCTCAACCTGTGGGTCCCCAGATGTTTTGGCCTTCAGCTCCCAGAAATCCTAACAGCTGGTAAACTGGCTGGGATTTTTGGGAGTTGTAGGCCAAAACACCTGGGGACCCACAGGTTGAGAACCACTGCTCTAGAACTATCTAGGTCCTCCAATGCAACTCTATGGTCACTTTCCACTAGAAGTTGACAATAGGCTTGTTCATAGATTCGTTTTGGCTGTTTGACTTTCACTTGTTAGGATGCCCATAATGGCAAGGGCTCTGCCGCCATGTTTTTTTTCAACCGAGATGGACCAAGTGGCCACCAGTTGTGGCTACCTTCTGTACTATTTGGGATCACGCGGTGCATGGAGAGGCTTTTGCATGTTCTCACGGGGTTTCCCTGTGAGCCCTGCCTGTTGGGTCAATCAGAATAGAAGAAAGCCATGACATGTCCTCCACAAGCTGTGTCTATTAATGGGACAAGCATCTCCATTTCTCAGTTGCGCCCTGGCTCTAGAGCAGTGGTTCTCAACCTGTGGGTCCTTGGGTGTTTTGACCAACAATTCGCAGAAATCCCAGCCAGTTTACCAGTTGTTTGGATTTCTTGAAGGCTAAAACGGCTGGGGACCCACAGGTTGAGAAGCACTGCTCTAGAGAGAGGTACATCAGTCCATTGCCTTGCTGTTTGCTCTCAGCTTTAGCGTTTGGCTTGGCTTGGCTTCTTGAATCTTTTTGGTTTTCCTTTATTTTCCTGATTCTTTATTTAATGGGACTGGGAGTTGGAAAGTGCGGATGGGTCGGTGTGCAGTGTTTTAGGACTTGTGGGTGGGTGTGCTTTTTTTTAGGGTGGCTCTGAGCTTTGAGTCACCCTTTAGCCTTTACTAAAGCCTTAGCTCCTTCTCCTATCTTTCCTCCCTCCTCTCTTTCAGAAAATACTTTTAAAAGATTATTGTTATTAGTAATTGTAAGAATTCCAGCAAACAGCAAAGCCTCCTTCTCAGAAAACTACCAACTTACCTATCTAAACTTACCACAAATACCTAATGATTTCTTTCCTTTGCAATCTCATCACAAATTCTCTCTATTGGTTATATTACTCTCTGTGCGCTCTGCTTTCTTAATTTCATTTAATAATAATAATAATTTGACTGTTGTCACCTAATAATAATAATAAAACCATTGGGCTTCTGTGGAAGCTTTCCTAAACCAACAAAGCCCATTGTCTCTCTCTAATTTCAACCTCCATCAGGACATAAAAGATTGTTGTTGTTATTATTTGTACTATTCATAAGACTTCTACCAGCAAAAAACATCACCAACCAAAGTTCTACCAGCCTTCCTCTAAGGTAAAGGTAAAGGTTTTCCCCTGACGTTAAGTCCAGTCGTGACCGACTCTGGGGGTTGGTGCTCATCTACATTTCCAAGCGAAGAGCCGGCATTGTCCACAGACACATCCAAGGTCATGTGGCCGGCATGAGTGCATGGAGCCCCATTACCTTCCCGCCAGAGCGGTACCTATTGATCTACTCACATTGGCATGTTTTCGAACTGCTAGGTTGGCAGGAGCTGGGGCTAACAGTAGGTGCTCATTCCACTCCCGGGATTTGAACCTGGGACCTTTCGGTCTGCAAGTTCAGCAGCTCAGCGCTTTAACACACTGCGCCACCACCAGGGGCCCAGCCTACCTCTACCAATCCTATTTTTGCTGTTGCTCCTGGAGAAATTACAGGGCTGAGCCATCAGGGGATACTTTTTGGGGGGAATTTTTTAAAGGAGAAAGAAAAGAATTTCCTAAAAATCAAGAGATGACCCAAACATTATTAAATTTGGGCCAACAGTGGTAGATGTGTCCTCTAAGTGTGGCCATTTTCATTCTGATAGCCCTTAAAAAGACGGAAGGGGAGCCCAGGAAGCCCCCCTCCCCCCATTGCGCCATGAAAGGGAATTCCAGAAACAGCCTCTGAGAAGGCTCTCTCATTCATGTTCAGACTTTTAATGGAAGAATTTTAAAAAAGCCTTCCCTTCGTGGCAGGTTCATATAGGCAAATTTGAGGTGGATGTATGCCTGTATATGTAACTATTAGAATGGCTTGTGATCACCTACAGCATTCCAATGCTTTTTCTGGTGTATAGATCAGTTCCCGAAATTAAAATATGGCTTTGATTACAGGAGGTGTTATGCTGAGACAAAACATGGGGACAGACAGTTAGGGTTGCCAGAATGAAAACTGAAGATGGCTCAGCTTGTGTAGAAGAGCGAATCCTAGCAAGAGAGGAACTTCCTTTCCAGACCTAAGATAGGGGAATTCCTATATAGCAGGTGATACCTTCCAGTGCTATAAGGCATATGCTTTCTGGCTCCCTCGATGAATTGGTCTGAAAAGAATCAGGACATAGAGAACATGTTGACATTTATTTATTTTATTTTATATATTGTTCACCAATTAATATGTTAAAATCTCCAAGTAGAATGCAATTATAATATTCTAACAACAACATAAAACTGTTCAAATATAATTTAGAATATAAAGCTTTGGTAATGGTTGGTGGTTGTGGACATTTAAGGATAGAGGCGTTGTACCTCTGTCATCTGTTGGGAGTAAATTGCACAGAAAAGATTCTTGCCCAGCTTGTAAGCTATAGAAGCATCTAACTAGCCATTGATTGAAAGAAATCAAATACAAGACTCAGTGGTCTGATTCAGCTGTCACTCATATTCACTGCTTACGCCAATTTTTCAAGGATGCTCACAATGTATTAAACCAGCCTTAACTTGCAAATCATAATCTAAAACATGCTTAACACATCCATAAGTATACTGTACAAAAATGTGGGAGAATCAAACAATATATCAAGTGTAAAAATATATCAAAGCAACATTGAATTAAGAGATGTTTAAAAAATTGATGGAGAAGATATGGAGGTACAGAATTGGTCTAGCGTATGCGATCATGGTGTCCCAAAGTGAAAGGCTTTTGGAAGAACACAATGGAGTGGCTGAGTTTAAAGTCTAATCAAACTATCAAACAGAGATACATTATTACCTTTCTCCGTATTTGACAGGCACAGTGAAAAAGCTTTAATATAAAAATCTGTATCTCTGTATTAGCAGAAATAGCCCAGATGGGAATTGCAAAGTTTTTGAAAACCTTGCAAGGTCTCTCATTAAGGGGTCATCTTTACAGAGTTTGATCTACTGCCTTATCAGAAAAAATTAACTTACAATTTACAGTTGGCTAGTGGGAGATAAAGGAAGGTGGCTTTGAGAAATCTGGTTACCGTTTCTCTTCTTAGCAATGGATTAGGCTTCAACACATGGAGCACCAGTAAAACAGCTGGAGTTTTGGAATAGTACCTTTCCACACAGTGATTTATAATTGGGGGGAAAAGACCCATAAGCCGTGTCTGGATATGTGAATATGCTACAAGAAAGATGTGTAAAACTGTGTTAGTTGATTGAATTAATACAGGTAATTGTGTGTGTATTTGGATGAGTGCTTTATCTCTTGTCAATATATTGTAACTAATAAAAAATAGGTACCACTGTAAACTTTAAAATCTGCAACTCCATATCTCGCATGCTCATATCTCTTTTATTTTGGCTAAATAGTCTTTGGCATTCATAATCTGTGAGTGCATCTGCTCTGTGGAGTTATAGCCATTTGATACCATTTTGGGAGGTATCAATGCTCTGTCATATGGAATTCTGAGATTTGTAGTTTTCTAAGGTCCTCTGTGTGATTCTCCTGCAAGATAGTCTGCTCTGCAAGGCAACCTCTTCCTCCCTAATATATTGGAGTGTGGATACATGGGCCTCAAGGTGCTGGACCTTCACCTCCAAGAGAGCCACTCACTAGCTGTAGTGTTTGGGTTCAAGAGAGCTCACTACAACTCTCCAGCAGAAAGAATTCTAAGTTCCCCACCAAAGAAAAATTCAAATATTCAATTGGGTGGAACCTTAACATATTAAAGTAGTATCAAACAGCTATATTTATGTAGCGTAGATGCACTCTCACATGGTGTGTTCTATGTGTGGTGCCATTGAAATGGGACCATTTTGAAATAGGATAAAGATATAAGAATTGGATTAAATTGGGAACCATTCTGTTTTGCAGTAAGTAAAGTTAAAGGTTTTCCCCTGACATTAAGTCTAGTTGTGTCCAACTCTGGGTGTTGGTGCTCATCTCCATTTCTAAGCTGAAAAGCCACTGTTGTCCATAGACACCTCCAAGGTCATGTGGCTGGCATGACTGCATGGAGTGCCGTTACCTTCCTGTCAGAGCAGTACCTATTGATCTACTCATATTTGCATGTTTTCAAATTGCTAGGTTGGCAGAACCTGAGTTAACAGTGGGAGCTCACCCCTCTCCCCGGATTTGAACTGCCGACCTTTCAGTAAGCAAGTTCAGCAGCTCCTGTTTTGCAGTAGCACAAGCATAATTGATACTCAAAATGTACAGAAGCACCTTCTGCTCTCCATAGAAACCCAAAGATGACTGGATTTCAGTATCCATGGTAGGATGGGGAAGAGGAGGATATGTCTAGGTGGAAGAAACACTGAGCAGGGACAGTTCTACTAGAAGGAGAATATTGTGAGGTCACCACAAGTCAATAGACAACTTACACATATACGCACTATCACTTGAGGCAAAGACTGGCATAGTTTGAATGCTCTCATCCCTACCTTTCAAGTAAAAAGCTAGGATATCCTAAGTAGCTGAATCTTTCCCTAACATGCTGTTTTGCTATTAATATGGCACTCCTTCACAAAGAAGTCATTCAAACTGCTGTCTGCCTTTTGAAGTGGTACAATATTTCCTCTTGATGCTGCTGTATGATTACATTGGGCCACTCTCAAGACGAGTTGAGTGTATTAGATTGAGATGAAACTTACAACTCTAAGGTTTTGTGACTCATTTGGTATGTCTTATTTTGTACTGCAATTGTTGTTGTGCATCTTCATATTATGTTCTACTAATGGCAAGTTTTGTTGGCAAGATTTGTTCAGAGGACATTTGCCTTTGCCCTCTTCCGAGATGAGAGAGTATAGTTTTCCCAAGGTCACCTACCATCTGTTATTGTGAGGCATGCTAGTCTGTTTTGACTGTTAGTTCTTTTTTGAGTAGTTCTTTTTTCTTAAATTGCCTATTCTTCCATACTGTTTTAGCAATTGTAAACTTGATCTACCCAAGCAATTAACCTCTATCTGGGATAGTACTGTAGTATCCTTATCATTGTAAATCACTATCAGGCCCAATAGGTGGATGTATTATTTATTTGGGAGTCTTTTCCTACAATGCTTTATCTTAACTATAGAATAAAAAATTGTCGTGCATGGGTATATGTGGGAGGGAGTATTTGACTATTCCCCTGTCTTGAACAACAGTAGTAATAGCAGTTTAAGACAATAGATGGGGAGGGGGTTACCTCACCATTCCCTTTTCTTGAAAGTTAGAGACATGCATGTTACAGAGCCTTTCCAGAACCTCCTAAACTACCCTGATGATACCCATGTGAAAGAACACTTTCCAATCACCAATGTCCTCATAAAGTGTCTTTTACATGATACAATTATGTTACTTTGATACCACTTTACCTGCTATGGCTCCATGCTATGTAATCCTGGGATTGGTGATTACATGAAGTATTTACCATTCTCTGTCACAAAGCAAGTGTAGTATATATAGTGATTTGAACATCAAATTTCGCTTCTGAAGATGCGGGTTTGATTTCTCACTTGGCCATGAAACCCAATAGGTCACACACTCCCTGACCCAGAAAACTTTGATAGGTTCACCTTATGGTCACTATGAGTCACAAACAATTTGAAGGTTCACAACAACAATAGAAGAAGAGGTACCAGTGGCCACCTTGTCTTGTGAGGTGGAGCCATCCTAGGGCATCTAGCCATCATGTGAACTGGCTTGTTGCATCCTGGGCCATTGTTATCACAGAGTGCATAGGTGAACAATGGGAATGCTTGTGTAAGGAGGTATCAAATGCTTCCTTTTGCAAGCTAGGAACGTGCATAACTCCTTGTACAACCAAGATTTGAACAAGCACAAAGACATTGTTGAATCCAGGTCAATAAACCATTGAAGGCAGTTTGGAGACCAGTAGGGATTCATGGTGTGTGCATTTATCCCAGTGTTCTTTCTTGTAAAATGAATGTGTGCCGCAGGAAGCAATTCCTCTTTAAATCATATTCAGCTCTCTTAACAACAACTATTATGCCTTCAGCTTCACCACAGCCTAAAACTGTGTGCTTTAGAAACAAAACATTACTTTTAGTTGGGAGGCTGCTTTCTGATTTTCCTGTGTTCTCCACCCAAGAAAGATAATGCATTCCTGGATATAATTAGTAGGACAGAAAAAGCAAGGCACAGAGACATACAAATTACTCTGTCTGATGTGGCTTGTTTGTCACAAGTCAAAGGTTAACTGTCTCTCATACACCATAATTTTATTTTTAGTTAATAACTAAGAGTCACTATGAACTAATTTGATTAATTTTTAAAACTGTTAATGACAATCATAGCATCCGGCAGCAGTAAAGTTCATTGGCTAATTGTCTTTTGTGACTTTTTGCTTGTCTGAAACCTACTCCAGTTCTCATCGAGTTCACTTGATGATCTCAAAAGCATTGTTCTTTGAGAGAAAATGAACAGTTATCCCACTAATTCCCAAGTTTGTGATTATATGTTTTTCCTCTTTGGCTACCTTAAAGATTTGACTTTAAACTTTACAGTAGTAGTTAACGTCTCCTTTATATAAGAACTTAACCTTCATGCATTTTAATTGCATAAGTCTTTACTGTGGTAACCCTGTTTTTCCTTTGTTAGACTAGGTTACCAGAACCCTTGTGGTGCATTGGGGAATCTTGGCTTATATCTGGGATAAAATCAGAACAACACGTCATCGAAGGCAGGGGCTTAGCATGTCCTCCTGTCTTGCTAATTAATGCTCGGTAAAGCAAAACACATGGCATGATGTCACTGCCTTGTAAAATTCTATATCCTGGCACTACTTCATTGGCTGCCATTTGCTGAGGGACAAAACCCTCAAGAGAGTGAAAATAAATGAACGGTTCTTGCAATAAAAACATGCAAGCAATGGAAACCACAATATTGGGTGGGACCAGTGATTTTTAAACTATTCATGAATAATTTGGAGTTGAGGTAAGCAATGAGGTGGCCAGATGTGCTCATAGCACTAAACTATATAGGATGATTTCAACAAGAATAGAAACCAAATAGCTCGGAAAGAATCTTTCCAAACTAAGAGAATGAACATTAAAATGGCAAATCTGTGCTATTGTAAACAAATGTAAAGTGATACAAGTGGGTGCTAGAAATCCTGGATATGTGCATATTGAGTTTTCTTTTCTGGCCAGATGCATACACTGGTCCACTTTGCTGTATACCAGATGGACAAAATGATTCATTTTTCTGTCATTAATTTTCCACAAATGTTTTTCAAATTATTTTACATATCCCAGTACGTATAGCCATAGATGTGCATTATGAAGATATACCAATGAAATGTGTAATGTTTGGCCTTTTATAAGGTAAAAGGTATATTGAAGCTACAGTAGAGTCTCGCCTATGCAGCCTTCTCTTATCCAACGTTCTGTATTATACAACGCAGTCTGCCTCCCACCCGGATCCATGGCTGTTTCTCTAGGCAGCAACGTGGAGCAGGCCAACACGCCCAACAACAACACAAGTGTAGTCACACTCTCAAACAAATGGCAGACCAGTTGGAAAACATGATGTTTTGGTGCTTAATTTGTAAAATCATAACGTAATTTGACATTTAATAGGCTTTTCCTTAATCCCTCCTTATTATCCAACATTTTCGCTTATCCAACATTCTGCTGGCCCATTTATGTTGGATAAGAGACTCTATTGTATATGCCCTTCTTGATTTCTGCAATAAGGAGGGTAGAGTGAATTTAAAGCATCTAAGTGAAATATGACAAAATCCAAAGCCACCAAAGAGAGATCACTGTATTGGCCAACTAAAATACACAAAGTACACTACATCATGCAAACTTTCAAAGCTCCACTGACTTTTTTGTCAGGCAAAAGATGTTTGAAAAACATAGAAAAGTGGAAAAGTGACTATGATAGAATTGCAGGCTTGCATTTTGTGTCAGATGTTGTTTCTGTTGTAGTCAAGTTATTCTGGAGAGATCTCACTAAAAGCAATTCTTGACCATGTGGGAACCTGGCAGTGAAAGCTCAACTTCATTAGCAACAAAAGAGTAAATTTCCTTGAGATCCAGTTTGTACTGATCCTTTGTTGGCAAAGTTAGTTGCTTCTTTCTAAGGCAGAGAACATTGAATTTCACAAGAAATTTATTCTGTTACATCTGGTAAAACTCTTTCATTTGGCAAGTTTTACCTATACAGCACCTCAAAGTATTTCCACATGTCACCGTGTAAACTTCTTGAGGAATTCAATGTTCTCTGCCCAAGAAAGGAGCTGTTAGCTTTGTACAAGACTTAGACAACTTGGAACCTAAGCTAAATTATTTAATGTAGTGGAAATGTTATTACCAGCCTTTTATTGCCTGTTCTCTCTGGTCCCCATATGGTTAAGAAGGAAGTGACCATCTTTATTAACATTCCTCCAGGACAACTGAACTACAGCAGAAGCAACATCTGATACAAAACATAGACTTATTACTGTACCATTTCCCCCCATTATGATTTTTAAAATACCTTTTAACTAATGAAAAAGCCAGTGGAGCTTTGAAGGCTTGCATTATATACTTTGTGCATTTCACTTGCACAATAAAGGTATTGTCTTTTGTGAGTTTTGTATTTTGTCATATTTTGCTGCATGGCCATCATGGTGAATAATATCAGAATTCTAATCTGATGCAGGGTGAAATAATTCTTCCTAGTAAATCACTTTATTGGAGATGTGGGATGAATCAGCAGGTAATAAAGCCGTAAATGACATCTAGTTTGTTTTTTGCAAGTCAAGCATTGGTAACAGGCAAGCAGCAGCAATCCCTCTATCGTAGGGTGTATCCACACTGCATCATTATAGCATTTTGAAAACATTCGTGGTCTTATGACATTCTGTTAACCTTCCAAGAAGTGTGTGGTTGGTTTATTTATTTATTTTGTCAGAAGCGAACCAAAGGTACAAGTTGTAATGTATTTGAAGAATCAAAGTGTAAAAACTTGGCATTACTGCTTTGACCAGTAGCTGGCCACTTGGGAGTGCCTCTGATGTTGCCATAAGAAGGCCCTCCATTGTGCATGTGGCAGGGCTCAAACTGCATTATAGTAGGTGGTCTGTGGTCTGCTCTTCTCCACACTTGCATGTTTATAGCCCTGTTTCTTAAGATTGGCTCTGCAACTCGTGGTGCCAGAGCACATTCTGTTCAGCGCTTTCCAAGTCACCCAGTCTTCTGTGTGCCCAGGAGAGAGTCTCTCATCCAGCGTCAGCCACTGATTGAGGTTCTGGGTTTTAGCCTGCCACTTTTGGACTCTTTCTTGCTGAGGTGTGCCTGCGGGTATCTCTGTAGATCTTAGGAAGCTATTTCTTGATTTAAGGCATTGGCATGCTGGCTGATATCTGAACAGGGGATGGGTTGGAGATGTCAATGCCTTGGTCCTTTCATTCCTGGCTGCTACTTCCGGTGGATGTCAGGTGGTGCAATGTCGGCTAAATTTCTCCAGTGATGTGGGGCATAGACATCCTGTGATAATGCGGCATGTCTCAACAAGAGCCACATCTACTGTTTTAACGTGGTGAGATGTATTCCACACTGAGCATGCGTATTCAGCAGCAGAGTAGCAAAGCGCAAGGGCAGATGCCTTCACTGCGACTGGTTGTGATTCCCAGGTTGTGCCAGTCAACTTTCGTACGATGTTATTTCTAGCACCCACGTTTTGTTTGATGTGGTTGGTGAAAACAGGGTGATAGGCAATTGATTTGATCCATCAGTTTCCCTTCTTACATTTTATGATGATGTTATGGAATTCATTTTCTCTTCATGAGATGTTGCAACAAAAAAATCAAAGAATTTTGTATTTATTTTTTAACAGTCACTATTACAGTAAGTCCAAGAAGACATTAAAGTTAAAATCAGAGAACTTGTAACCATTCTTGTCATGTTTAGGATTATCTACGTGTGATTTGACTAGCATCACTTCAAAGCTGGCAACTTTCTATAAAATCACAGAATTGTTACCTATGCCAATCTTCTGCCAATGCAGGAAACACACAGCTAAAGCATCCTTGATGGATGGCCATATGAGTTGGCTAATGAATTTTTTAAATAAAAAAGCCAGCGTAAACTCTGATGAATGATAAATAGTTCCCTGCAGTGGAGTGCAGTACAGACAGACACGTATCCAAATAGTAGTGTCTCATGATAGATAAGATTAGATTGCAAATTTTATTGAAAATCTCAGCCAGATTTCACAGAATAGTATTACCTATATAAAAAAAGTCCCAAATAAAATAGAGGTGGGTTGGGATCTACTGGTGCAGCTCAGTTATTTGCCAAAGATCGATAAAGTATTTTAAAACTAACTTTTGGTAACAGGTTTATTGCTTTCATACATTAGCAATCACTTTGAAAAGATCTGAAAGGCCTGTATTACCTTAGCCAGTCCTTTGACAATTTGGAACTTGGGATTTGCATCTTCCTGGATCCTATTATATTCTATCCCAGTCTCACAACTATCCCACTCTCACAATTTTTTACACCTGAGACCTTCATATCACTTGTTACTTCATCTGGAGAAGTGGGTTCATATCCATGAAAGCTCATGCTGAATTAAAACAGACTTAGACATGTTGCCACATATTTTCTAACCATTCTCTCCTCCTTTTTGTGTTGAAAGAGACTAATGTGGTCTACTTCTTTGAAAACTACCATACTGTTCTGTGTCTCAGTTACCTCTGCTAGCCTTATGTTTGCTTGACCCGTGAACACTGCTGTTTAGATCAGGAATGGGCAAATTTCTGCCTTCCAGGTGTTTTGGACCTCAACTCCCACCATTCCTAACAGCCTCAGGCCCCTTCCTTTTCCCCCTCAGCTGCTTACGTAATACTACGTAACAAAATTTGAAAAATGTTCTGTTCCTGGTTTGAAAGTGTTATTTCCTATTTAATTGTGTAATACATACTTTGAAAGTACCCGTAGTTGATATACTCCAAAAACTTCATTTTTGTGGCTGCCATGAACTATGTTGAATTGGTTGAGCCTCTATGAGATTGAAAAATTATAGCAAAATGTACTTTTTCCATGTTTTTATGATAGAATCAATTAAGAAATGACATTTATAACCCAGGAACAAAAATCGTGTTACATGGTGTAATGGAACACGCTGGGCTACTTGAGTATCAGTCACTTTTAACTTAAACCGCTTCCTAGGGTTGTTCTCTGAACAGAGAATGGGGAGAAACATTTGGGAACATAGATGAAATGTTGAAGCAGTCATTGCCAAAAATCACCAAAATGTATACTGAATCAAAGTTACAGTGTTTGAAACACTAGCTACTAATGCAAAATCATATGGGTATCTTTCATTTTGTGTCCTTAGGAAGACTATGATCGCCTGAGGCCCTTGTCATACCCCATGACTGATGTCTTCCTCATTTGCTTCTCTGTGGTCAATCCAGCTTCTTTTCAGAATGTGAAGGAGGAATGGGTACCAGAACTAAAGGAATATGCACCAAATGTACCATACTTGTTAGTTGGAACCCAGGTAAGTCTTAGCATTATATGTTCTAAGGGGGAAAATGAAGAAAAAGCATTCTTCCCTATAATAATAATACAATAATAACTTTATTTTTGTATCCTGCCTCCATCTCCCCAAAGGAACTCCAGGCGGCTTACATGGGGACAAACCCGATCAAAATAGTTATAACACATTAAAATTCATAAAACAACATCACAACACAGTATAAAACAACCAAGACATAACAAAATATAAAACAACTAAGAGCCTTTCCACATAGTCATATAACCCAGAATATCAAGGCAGAAAATCCCACTATATCTGCTTTGAACTGGGTTATCTAAGTCCACACTGCCATACATTCCTGTTCAAAGCAGATAATGTGGGATTTTATTCAGCTGGGTGGAAGAGGCCCAAGCTAAAAAAAAACTTCATTCCTTTTTTAACCTTTATAGGTCTCTATGACCCATGAACTTCCCAAAGTTGCTGCTAAAAAGTCTCCTAATTTTTAACAAACTTTGCCCATTAAAGCATCCTCTTGTTTTTCCTCTCTCTCCCTCATCCAAAGTTACTTTTTCCAATGAATTTTAGCTTAACTACTTAGTCATCACTTACCACTGAAATGAAGCCAAAGTACCAAAATTTGAAAAAGTGTTTTTTTTTAAAAAAACTACAGTAATCAGAACTCCCAGCCATCATGGTCAATAGTAATGCTAAGTTGGAAATTCTGGGAGTTATAGTCTAAAAGCTAGCTTTTCCAAGCTCTGCAAAGTATGTATACTACAATGAAATCTGGTCACGTTAATGCCTTTTTTCCCCTTCCCTTTTTTCCATCTTGTATTGATTCCTTTATTTGTGAAAAATGTGCATTGGAAACTGATGCAGGCAGGACTTCGGAGATTAATATAAACTGCAGTGGGCACTCCCATCTTCCCCAGATGAAAGTAGGTTTGACGTGAGGAAAGAGATACCCAGTGTCACACAGGACACTGTGGCTCCAATCCAAAATACTCTCAGTGTAGTGAAAATAACTGCATGCAAGCCCAGCTATGCTGAGCCATATAACTCTCCCTTCAGCTTGACCAATAAGCCCCTGACGTCACCCTGGTTGGCCATTCCATGCTTTACACTAAGCAGGACAGCTCAAGAAGCATCTGGTTGCATCTTCATAGCAAGAAGAAAAATGATCACAGCAGAACACAAACCACTAGAGGACCCTGGCAGATATCAGTGCTATTGTCATAATTTCACATCAGGCTATGAGGATATGTTCAGATACTTCTCTGTTCTTGCCTCTTTGCCATGAAGCATAGAATGGATGTGTGTGACAGATTTAGGGGCTTTGATTGCTGCAGAGTGTAGTGCCTGAAAAAAAGACATCCACACATGTATGGGAGATTTACATGTGCAAAGTCTCTTGCAGAGTTTTGGCCTCTGTTTAATATTTCATCCAGCTTGATGTTACCCATATATGTTGAATTATAATCCCCATCACCACCAGACAGAATGGACATGATGGCTGGTGATGGTTAAACTGAAGTCCAGTACACTTAGGGGGTTTGGATATAGGCTACGCTGTTACTGACTGCATAAAATGGTTTTATTATAGTGAGACATGCATGCTTTTATTTCCTACTTTAAAAAGATAGTTACAAAACTCAGATGGTTGGAGATAATACATTCAAAGGATCAATTTGCCAGTTTTTGGTATGTGGGAATGTTTGCAAGGAGATAAATGACTGGTGGAGAAAAGAGATGCTTGCCTTACCTTCCACCTACCTATTCCCCAGGACTTACTTATTTCCCAGGTCTTCTCCTACCCGAGATTAAAGCAACAAAGATAGAGTTGCAAAAAATTGAGAACGTATTAAAATACTTTAAGCATCTCCCAACTTGTTTTCCACTACAGATGTATACTGTGTAAGTACATATGAGACCTGGACGTTTAGCTGCTCCATTGTGCGCTCTCAGAAAATGTTATCAGATTATGGACCCCAGTTGCCTTGCAACTGTTGGGATAAGGATAAATAATATAGGATCTTCAAGGTGTTTAGTGCACAGCATCCCCTACCATTGGTATTTTCTGACTGGATATGGTGGGATTTGAAAGCCAATAATGTGGAGAGCCACACATTCTCCTGCTATGCATTTTCACTACCTTTTTTCACTACCGTATTAGATCAAACTTGAGTGAATTACATGTTTCATTAAGTTCACTATAAAAGATAAGTAGTGATGAAATACACTACTTTGGGTTGAATCCAATCCCTGTGGGGTTTTTAAAGTCTGTGTTGTGGGTTTTGGTCTGAAACAAATGCAGTAAGGTATACACCTTGTCAATTTCTTTAACAGATTGATCTTCGTGATGACCCCAAAACTTTAGCAAGATTGAACGATATGAAGGAAAAGCCAATATGTATGGAGCAGGGACAGAAGTTAGCAAAAGAGGTAAGCTGACTACTTAAAGACCTTGCTTGGAACAAACAACACTGTTCTGTATTATATTTTTTCCGTCCCTTCCCCTTTTCAGGCTCTCAAAAATACAGATGCCACTGTCATGTTTTATATATTTTTATTTAAAGCTTTTAAACTGAAAACTTCCCTCCAAAAAGTAACTTAACATTAGTATAAACACAAAACCTATAAAAGCACAGTAAGACCACACAATAATGACATCAACAGAAATAAAGTACAGCTGAATAAAGACATGAAGACAATCGCTGCCATAAACTACTAGGGCCTTATCCATTAGTACCTTTGGTGAGTTTCCACTGGGAGGAAATTCTGCCATCTAAATAATCACATCAATATAATACAGTAGGCCCTTCATTTTCATGGGGATTAGGGGTGCTAATCCACTGTGAAAATGGAAAAAACATAAATAACCATTTTCTACCTGAGAAAGCGCCTTTCTAGGCTACAGTTAATTCACACCAGTGCTACACAAAAGAATTGACGCGAATTAATGTGCAAGGGACTTGAGTTCCCCTTTGTTACTTTGAGATGCTGTAATAGAAACAGCTTCTTTAAATGAAGGCCATTTGAAGGAGTGTTCTAGACAAATAAATTGGTATTAGAACAAATGAAGCCTGAACGCTTTCTAGAAATCAAGATAACTGAACCAAGGCTGTCAAACTATGGACATATCATAAAAGACATGACTCTTTAGGAAAAAAATGCTTGAGAAAGTAGAAGATAGGAAAAGAGGAAGACCAGATTCAATCAAGGAAGCTATGGCCCTGAATGTGCAAGACCTGAGATGGGCTGGAGGCCTCTTATTTGTAAGGTTGCCGTTAAGCCTGAGGTTGACTTGATAGCAATCAACAGCAACAAACAGAGCTGAAGAAAACTTACATTCTCTCAATGGATAAGATTAAGAACCAATCCACGTTCTTTCGGGTTATTCTCCCATGCTGGCTGACTTGACACGAAAGTCTATTTCTTATTTGTCTCCCCCATCCCACCTACGTTTCTTCATTTCAGGAGTACAGTTTGTTATAAAATCATCAGTAACCCTTGATGAGCTACTTTCAGCTCCTCCAGAGATTCCAATCTATCAGTTACTTAGATCAAGCATTGGTTATGATTGCCCTTCATCAGTTGACTGATGGGTCTCTTCATCACCAATTATTCTCATTTGCCAGGTTAGAGGCATTTTTAAAGAAATTCCTCCCGGATACCCATCTTCTCATTCAAATGGTTTATGAGAAGAAACTTCCCTGCTACATGCAGTCCTGCTAGCCAGTTTGAGGAAAAAGTTATTGAAAAAATGGGGAGTAACTATACACCTGTAAATACCTTTATACACATTATATGCTGGTTTTAGGGAGTATTTTTTTTTCGTGTCAGGAGCAACTTGAGAAACTGCAAGTTGCTTCTGGTGTGAGAGAATTGGCCGTCTGCAAGGACGTTGCCCAGATGACACCAAACTGGGAGGGATAGCTAACACTCCAGAAGACAAGAGTAGAATTCAAAACGATCTTGACCGATTAGAGAGATGGGCCGAAACTAACAAAATGAAGTTCAGCAGGGACAAATGCAAGATACTTCACTTAGGCAGAAAAAATGAAATGCAAAGATACAGACCGGGGGACGATGCCTGGCTCAACAGCAGTACCTGAACATCAGGAAGAACTTCCTAACTGTGAGAATTGTTTGGCAGTGGAACTCTCTCCCCTGGAGAGTGGTGGAGGCTCCTTCTTTGGAGGCTTTTAACCAGAGGCTGGATGGCCATCTGTCGGGGGTGCTTTGAATGAGATTTTCCTGCTTCTTGCAGGGGGTTGGACTGGATGGCCCATGAGGTCTCTTCCGATTCTGATTCTAGGGGACACCCAGATGTTTTAATGTTTTACCATCTTTGTGGGAGGCTTCTTTCATGTCCTCACATGGGGAGCTGGAGCTGACAGAGGGAGCTCACCTGCTCTTCCCGGATTTGAGCTGTTGACCTGTCAGTCAGCAATCCTGCCAGCACAAGGGTTTAACCCATTGCACCACCAGGGGCTCCTTTTTAGGAGTATGATTTTGTATCAGAAACTGTGGTTTTGGTTTATTGATTAAACTGAATGTGTCAGTTGGTTTCCACTGAATGCTGAAAGGCTAGGAGTGGGTGTCTCTTTCAATACACAGTAAAAATGCCTTGTTTGGTTAAAACAAAGGCATTTGTTCCTATATGAGAAACAAGGAAAGAATAAGGCGACTCATTACCTCCATTTACAGCACCCAACCCAGCATTGGATGTCATTGGTGTAACGAGTAAAGATTTCTTGTTACTTCCAAAAGTTACCTTTTAAAGGCATTTTTAGAGATATTTTGACAGGCGTTTCCTAAGTTTTATGCCATTCTTCTTCCATCCGTCCTAAGGTTTTGCCTCTCAAAAAGTCATAGGAAACAACAGAAAAGAATTGAGCAGTGTCACAATACGTTATTTTTACAACAATCTAAAGTCTCCTTTTCAAACACTGTAATGAGTAATGAGAATCAATTGCTTTCATAAAGTAGTTTCCCATACTCTGGCACATATATTTTGGTGCAGAATCCTGCTTCAGTCAACAGTCTTTAGTCTCCCAGTGCATTTGTAAAGATGGTGCATGTATGCTTCTTCCCTATAAACATTTATTCCTGTCTCCTTTAAGAACAGTCGATTTACACAGCTGTGTCTGAAGATGAGACACAGTTCATGAGTTCATGATGGTGCAGGGGCCAACCAAGCAGTGCTGTATTCAGCTGGTTTCTGACATAAGCATTTGAAACTGTTTCTTTAGTCAAACTACACTGGCAAGTGCTTCCAAGCATGACACAGCTGCCCAAAGAACAACGTGACATCTGCAGTTGATACTGGACAGAGTGCATTCTCAAGTCTAGAAAATGTCAAATGAGGAAGTGTCATTTCATCAGTGGAGAAGTTCTTCGCAGAAAATTAGGCTGCTGTCTTACACAAATGCAGCTGGGAACTGGTGGTGATATTTGAAGATGTTGTATTTATATTAAGCATGACAGCATCTTAGGGCAGTATCAAGTGCTACATTTCCACTCACACAGAAACAAATTCTAATGAGCACTTTCTTCCTGTTTCCACTGCAGTCCCCTGAACACCTTGAAAGCTGAAGGGGGGAAGGAAGAGATGAAAATCCCAGTAATACTGCAGGAATCATACTGGGTTTAGGAGACTGCCAGTAGATACCAGGTGCTGTAGGCTAATTTCAGAGGAAGGAACTACCAAAATGACCTAAGTTTTCCTGGCCTTATGAAAATTTACTATATGTCAAAAGACATCTTGAAGACACATATACACATAAGTCCTGATGCTTTTTCTTCATAATTCAAGTGCGGTACAGTCAGCTCCCGATATTCACTGGTGCTGGATGCCCATGAAAACATTGTTATTTATTTTTTTTTGTTTTTACCCAAGAGAACACCTCTCTAAAAATTCTAGGACTTTTAGCATGGTTCTAATTTGATGTCTGCTGGAAGCTGACCATAGACTCACACAAAAGGATGTACATTTCTAAAGAGGTGGTCTCTCTAGAAACCCCCATGTCATCCAGCATGACTAGAAGAAGCTCATCATAGAGGCAACTAAAGGTCCTAGATATTTCTAGACAGAATATTTTAATCATATCTGTGAATAATCAAATCTTCAAAAGCCTAACCACAAATGTAGAGGGACGGCTAGGATAGTTCATTTAATAATAGCTTAATATAAAATAGAGTACTAGAATATGAAAAATGATTCAACATGTTGAATCACAGATAACTAAAATACTATCTTTAAAACTTTGACAAATTTAATTTTTTAAAGCCAAGCAAGAAGATGCTGATCTACTGTTTCCACTTCACCCTCCAGATGTTGGGTTACAGTTATCACTATCCCAGCCAGTTCCAAAAATGAAGAATTCACTTCTTTTCCTTGAGGATCAAGTACTGTAATGTTTTTCTATAGGGCAAAACCAACAGAGAAAGAAATCTTGTTGTTTCTATTTGAGAGAGAAAAGGCCCCTGAGTGTATAAATAGCATTTGGGGAGGAATGTCTGTGCCTGTGTAGCTATTAAAAACATTTGTTTTCTTGACAGATAGGCGCCTACTGCTACGTGGAGTGCTCAGCTTTAACACAGAAAGGACTGAAGACTGTTTTTGATGAAGCTATTATAGCCATTTTAACTCCAAAGAAACACATGGTGAAAAAAAGAATAGGCTCAAGATGCATTAATTGCTGCCTGATCACGTGAAACCGCACTGGGCCACGCATACTGTGAAACTCCTGGAACCATGCAAATACACACTTAAAACAACAACAACATCCTACTAATAGATCATAGATCAATTGGGAAGCTGCCTTTTCGGAACTGGCATTTGGAGAAACCCAGAGGGAGAGGGGGAAATCCCAAATGTGTGAAGGAGCACGCACCATCTGTTACAAATACTTTATTCAGACTGGAAGGAAAGTACAATCTCTCAGGGGTAACATAATTTAGGGCAAGCGACAGATGTCTCCTCATGTTGCCCCAGCATGCAAGCCGTGTTTCGAGAGGAGGAACACCAGCCCCAAGATGTTTGAAGATGTTTGGATAGGCTTCTGCTTTTTGACCATAGTCTGCACAGTCTTTATGGAGTCAGCACAACAACAAAGACGCCTTCCCTCTTTGCTCCAGTTATCTGCTTTTGTATGTAAGCTTCTTCCTGTTCCAGTATATCCACAAGGGTGCAAAAAGAAGACCGGACACATAGCCCAGAGTGGCTCCAAGCGAACAAGAGATGGGCCAAACCTGGAAGAAGAGAACACTGCATCAGAAGGAGAAGTCTGGGCGGGAGGAGAAAAACAGAAGACCACAGCTCCTCCCTGGTGTTCTTTTCTGAGTGAGTTTGTGTGTAATGGAAAGAAGTGTGGAACTGGATCCACTGCAGAGCTTAACTTGCTTTTCTCAGAGAATGCCAAAAGTGTTAACCAATCATCATCCATTTCTTAACAGTGTTGTACAGTTTTTAAACTAATGTGCATTAAAATGCAACTAGGCTTCTGGCTATATTGCAAATAATGCTTGGTAATTGCCAGAACAAAATGAGAAGATTGTGGAGCATTTTATGTGCCCATTTTTGTAGCCAGAGTAGTGTATATGTTTCTGCTTTGCAGTTAATCTGTTGCTGTTTTTTTAAAAATAGCGGGTGGTTAAAGCAGTTTGTATTTTCCCCCTATTTCTCCCCCACCAATCCCCATAATTATGTCATTTTAAAATTACTAAAAAGCTCAGAAAAAGTATTTTAGGGGGATGCAACTCCCAGAATTTCCAAACTGGGAGATTTTGAAGATTGTTCAAAAAGAGCATTTTTTTGAAGCTTTGTTAATAGCTGTGATGGAATGTTTAACAGGAAAGCACAATTGACTGAAGGACAGTAAGATAATGCACAAACCACAGGAACGGTAAAGTTGATGACATGACTAACAAACCAATAGGAGGTATGCTTTCAGTTCAGCCATTCAGGAACTATATTTCATACCTGTTGGTCTCTGAGGTTTTCTAATCCACCCTTAATCTCCCATGCTTCTGCGCCCATTAAAAGGCTGAAAAGATGTCCTTCTTTAGGCAATGCAACTTAGCAGGGAACTCCAAAATGAGTTGGAAGTGTAGAGCTGTATTTGACTCCTTTGTATCCTTCCCATTGATGCCTTACTTCACTCCCAATTTTTGCACACAGAGCATGAAGATTGGTTAATGAGCAGTTCCCAAAATATGTTCAGCTGATGTATACGTACAACACAGTACCTTTGCCCATGTGGGACTTCTGTTTTTAAGTTTAACATTTGAACAAGTTATGGTGAACAAAGCCCCTGCTTCTTAATTTGAAGCAAGTAGTGAAAAGGAAACAGGTTCAAGGTGACTGGAAGCACAACCCCCCTGCCCCCAATTTAGTGAATTCAGGAGTCAAAGGCAGAATGGAAAAGGTTCCTGCAGGGAACTGGATGAAGGATTATAACAGCACTCTGTCACCAAGTCATCTGTCAGTTGCCTCTGGGGAGGCTAATGACATCACCCACACATTAGCAGAATCTAAATTACACCTAAAGAAAAGAACAGTTGTGACTAGACAAAACTATATATTTGGGGAAATGAATGTCAAAAAAGACATATATATTCCATCTTGGGTTTTTTTTTTTCATTTCAGGAGCAACTTGAGAAACTGCAAGTCCCTTCTGTTGTGAGAGAATTGGCCGTCGGCAAGGACGTTGCCCAGGGGACACCAGATGTTTGATGATTTACCTTCTCTCATGTCCCTGCATGGGGAGCTAGAGCTGGCAGGTGGGAGCTAACCTTGCACCCTGGATTCGAACTGCCAACAATCGGCAGTCCTGCCGGGACAAGGGTTAACCCATTGTGCCACCAGGGGCTCCTCTTCCATCTTGGTGAGAAAACAGGAAATATTTCTAAAATTTTGTTTGCTGCCTATAGTTTTGTTCTTTTGTGTCCCTTCAAGTCATTTTTGGCTTATGGCAAACCTAAGGCATGCACAGCATGGAACTAGGAAACAGGCAAACTGGCCCAATAATTTAACAGATATAAAACCTTCATCTGACAAATGTGACTGTTTTCACTCATTCACAATTGATTTAGGGCATACTTCCAGTGATTAACATGTCCTTAATTCAAAATATTTCAGTATTGAACTTTGCACTATTATATAATCATCAAGTAAATACTGAACCTGAAATCTAGTTGAACATTTTAAAGAACACTGCATTGTCGAAGACTCAATTAACCAAGCTTTCTTCAAAGAATTAGATTTTTCTTGTAAATGCCTGAATAAACGCGTACTGGCAAATTTAAGGACATGTTGAGGGACACTGGAATGCTACACAATTTTTGGTTGAATTGCAACACATCACAAGCGAATGGGCAACCAAATGTACAATTGAATGCTCATATGTATGCACAATAGCACCCTATGTGCAATTCTGCTTCTTGAACTTCTTGAACAGACTAAAGTATCCAACTGCTTGCAGGAGGAAACATGTGTCTTAACATACCAGTGGGGTTCCAGCCACTGACAATGCCCTGCTCTATTTCAGTTCTATTTAAGTTTACCTTATCAAGCAAAATAGTTTTTCATCTATGAATGCAAACTGGTGGCATATACACCTTGATTCCTTTTCCTCCATAATTGCAACAACTGAGAATCTACTCTTTAACCGTTCTCAGGATGTCGACTCTTGTTGCAATGTACTCACTTAAGCACATACAATTTCCACACATATAATGGAAGTAACCCTGGGTGCAAGATTGGAAACTTGTTCCACCACAACAAGCACCAAAGTAACAACTCTTTGTGGACTAATGTGGTCTTCCAAACATGCAGTCCCTGAGGTGGTTGTCATTGTATGCAACAACAAAATGTTCACTTAAGATAACATCAAATCTTGATACTATCCAGCACAGATTAGAAACATTATTTTTCGGACTATATTATTGTAATAATTTATATTCCATTTTTCCCAGTTTGAAACTCAAGGTGGCTTACAAATGATAAATATGGCCAAAAAATAACTTACAGAACCTAATAATATAATTAAAATTAAAGCCTATTTTTAAAAACATTTTAAAAGCAAGAGTGTGGTATGTTTTCCAGGCTGTATGGCCTCATTCTAGCAGCATTTTCTCCTGATGTTCACCTGCATCTGTGGCTGGCATCTTAAAAAGCAGAAAATGCAAAACCCAGCACCTTGAGCCTACCCATGTAAACATAGTAAGAATAGCGATCTAAATTATGTGGAAAGGGAGCTCCAGAGATTGGATGTAACTATTAAGAAGTTCCTCTCCCATCTGTCAGCCCCAGGTGTGAAATATGGATCTCTTGAAAACACTGCATTTTTGGACTACCGCGCCAAGAATACGTCACCTAGGACAGTGTCACAGCTTATCACGCTTAGCGGTTTTGAGCTCTGGGGGTGCAGGGCAATCTTGCTGTGCCTTTTGCAATTCTGAGACAAACTGTATTGCCATAATATTTGTAATGGGCACAGTTTACATTATCTCCCCCACCTCGGCTCCTTTTCTCATCTCCTAGACAACAAGTGAAATGTAGCCTAAGCATTTGAAGAAAATAACAAAGCCAGATTGTCTCTCCTTTCCTAGCTTTTAGCTCCTGTGCTATGCTTGCAATGCCATTTACACTTGAATGAAATACTTGAGCAAGAAAAGAGACTGGGCTTATTCTTCTAACTGTGAATCTTTCCCACATACCGCTCACGTCACGTTCAGCCAACTTTTTTTCCTTTGCTATTTGCCATTTATTATGATTTAGTTGACTTAAGCTTCACATTCCTCAATGTGTGCATTTAGTGCTACATAGTGTTGTCTGGAGGTCTTTAGGAGTGTAGCAAAGATGACCGGGATCATCTTTTCATGCAGTGCCTTAGGTACTCTTATACTGACCTTGCTTCTGTTTCCTGTCTATGGCCTCAAAAAGGTTGTGGCTTCACTCAATTCACTATTGCTTTGAAAACCAAAGATTTGCTTATTTTCCATTTGTTAACATGGCCTTGCGTATCTTCTATAAAACGCTGCGTGATTTACATATACAATGATGTATACTCAACGCTAGTAAATTGTGTTTTTGTGGCCTGCTCAAGGTTTTCTTTCCATCTGAGATTTCTTTTCAAAATAAACTCAGTTTCTTCAGGAACTGACCAATCATTAGACAATAATAAAATAATAATAATAATCTAGGCAATGGTGTAATAGAATTTGTTTAAAACTTTCTATCTTCATTATTGGGTTAAAGTAGGGGTGGCTAATGCAGGATGCATACAGATATTTAATTTGGTAGCCCAGGGTGCCTTTGCCCCCCCCCCTCTCTCTATATATATTCCATTAAAAGGGGGGAATGATCTTCTAGAACAGGGCAGAACCCCTTCTTCAAATGCCTGCTCTCCTTCCAATTAAAAAAACACAAAAATGTATATACTCATGTATAGATCTACACATTTGTCTCAAAAAATCAACCCAAAAAAACGTTGTCAACTTATCCATGGGCCAGTATAAGTATTGTACCTTCACTCTTACAAAAAAAGGAACCATCCCTTTCTCTGAGTAGAGTGGTGAATGGCAGGAGTTTATTCCATCCTGGGAGACCTAAAAGAAGCTTTCTATTGTGGCATAATTTCTTGCTTTTCTGAATGCCTTGGTGGGAAAATGTTGGTAGCAGCCAGGGGCTTCCTAAGGCATCATTGGTGCTTTCCCCTCATCATGGAATGACCAATGGATCATATCAAAATCCATAATTTTGGCCCCCATATCTGCCCTTGACTCATACATGAGATTGACTGATACATGAGTAACATCATCATTATAGGTGATCCCTCGTTGCCAAGTATGATGTTTTCCAAGGGTAAAGTCTTGGTGGTGGAGCCTATTCATGGTCTCCCATAGATTTCCTGGTGGAAGGCAGTCACAACAAGGATTTGCTTGTTGCACCTTTCTCTTGGCACATGTCTCTCTTTTGCTCTCTATTCGTACCTTTTCAAAATCCATAGCACTCTTGGTAACAGCTGACGTCAAGTCAAAACACTTGTATACAGTAAGTGAACTTATAGCCAATTCCAAATTTATTCTGGAAGGATGTGATCAATGGCAGGTTTAGCGGTGGGGGGCAACAGGCACCAGAATCCTCAGAAGTTGCTCAGTTCTGGGTCAAATCCACTTCATTGGTCCTACTCCAGAGGCCATGCAGCTCTCCTAAGTACAACTCACAGAACAGCCAGTAGGTCATCCTTGCCCCCATTCCTCGTCTTGGAAAGCTATGCTGACCACCACTATTATCAATGCCTAAGGATGACCCTTGGTTCTCTGAAAAGCAATTCCTTGTACAACTAGCTTCTAACCCTGGATGAATGGGAAACCTGGATAACCCAATGCACAACGAAGGTAAGGAAATTTGTTCTGAAAAGAGATCATGCAGCCATCATTTTATAACTGTGGGTAGGAAATAGGGTTCCTTCAAATGTATGCTGGCCTCAACAACAGAAAATGGAACATGGAGAAGCCTTGAAGGGGCTTGGAAACTTATTGGCCCTTACGTAATGCATCAATTATAATTCTCAGGGTTTTGTGGGGTTTTGCTATTTCATTTGTGTGCATGTATTTTTATCTGGATTCTGTCCAATATTCTGTGCCAATTTCAAGCAAGTGTAGCTGATTACTGATGAGAAAAGTGCTTTCTAACCCAGATAAAAATAAAAATAACTGCCCCTTCCGTAAGCATTCTTTGCTTTTTCATATGCAATAGTCATCACTTTTCACTCTCCTACACTTTTCTGTTATAAATGGCAACACTGTTGTAAGACCCCCGGGCTTGGATTTTCTCTTACAGGATTTCTTCAAAATATGTTTGGGCCAGACAAAATTGTGGTGTGGTGTAGTCTGTTTAGTACACAAACTACAGTTCTGTTTTGCACTATATTTACAAGGATATGTTAAGAATGACTGAATTGCTCAGCAAGATGTCCCCAGCATGACTTTGAAATTTCTCAAGCGGGAGCTACAATGCAAATAAAAGGAAGAATGTCTTAAAATCCTTAGAACCGATTCTGATTAAAACAAACAAACATATATTTGCTGGACACCCACAGCATAGCATTTGTTTAAAAGCAGCTATTTTGGTCCCAGCAATATTATTAGAATGTTTTACAGGAAATCTGATCATATAAGTAGAACAGTAATGCTTAATTCATCAGTCACAAACTAGATTTAGGCTGACTTTGTCCCCTGACAAGTAACCAACACAGATGGATCTTTTAACTTGTATAGATCAAAACCAGGAACAGATTCACCATCGCAATGTCCTAGAAGGTACCAGCCACCACTGCAGGTGGATGGGCTTCATCAGAGGCGGTCCACCGGCGAGGCCACTTAAGCAGCCGCTGGTGGCTCAACCATTCCGGGGGCGCAGTGAGGCCCCCAGGAAGATGGCGCCACACCCTGCCTCCTCCGGGCCTTGTGGGCCTTCTTCGGGCCGCCCAGCCCACAGGAAGGGCCGACGTGGGCTCCAGAAGGCCCGCCCAGCCCACCAGAAGGGCCGGGCGGGCCTTCCGGAGCCCGCGTCAGGCACTCCGGAGCCCACGTCGGCCCTTCTGGTGGGCCGGGTGGGCCTTCTGGAGCCCGCGTCGGCCCTTCCGGTGGGCCGGGCAGGCCTTCTGGAAGCCGTCATTGGAAGCAAGGCAAGTGGGATTTATTTGTGTGTGGAATAATGTCCAGGGTGGGAGAAAGAGCTCTTGTCTGTTGGGAGGCAGGTGTGGATGTTGTAATTAATCACCTTGATTAGCATTTAATGGCCATGTGGATTCAAGGCCTGCCTTCCTCTTGCCTGAGAGAATCATTTTTTGGGAGGTGTTAGCTGTCCCTGATTGCTTCCTGTCTGGATTTCCCCTGAGTGTTGTTCTTTATTTAGGCTTTTCCTTAATCCCTCTTTATTATCCAACATTTTCGCTTATCCAACGCTTTTATCTTTGGGGGTTTTTTTGGGGGGGGGGCAAAATTTCTGTTCGCCTATACTTGAAAATTACCTTGGACCTGCTCTGGGCATCATGTAACTAACAACCTGAATAACATTCTGAAAAGTCAGTTTTTTGGACAGCTAACATGTTCAATAGCTAGCTGAGAGGATACCGAGAATTTCTATCCAAATAAGTAAGTTTTCCAAACTCTGAGTGTTCCTGCAGCTTCTCCAAGTTTCAATATTCCTATCCCTACAAACATTTCAGTGCATACAGGGGGGAGTAGCTGATATAACATGAGGGAAGATCAGCCTTCTCTATCCTGGTCTCTAGCAAACGTACATATCTGTTTGGGGGAAAGATAATTTAGATTGAGGGGATTTTTTAAAAATCTAATTGCAAGCTAGGGAAATGCAGTCGAAACATGTCTTAACATACATGTGCATCAAAAAAACTTAACTTTGTACAACTCATTATCTGCAGGACTACTACCTGAAATGTTATTTATCCATGTCTGACAAAACATGTCCACTCTAGAAATGTATCAAAAGCCAAAGCTGTGATGCACCAAAGGTCATGTTGATTTCACTTTAGATTCTAAAACTACGCCTTATAGGAATTTCTTAGAATATGAGAATTTCTTTAAAAAGACAGCATCAGCTATAATGAGAAATTTGAGCCATCAACCTATTTTAGAGGGAAGGATTAAGTCGTTTTTAGCATGATATATATTGGGAAGGGGGAGAGACTGTTTCTATTTTCAGACAGTTTTTCTTGTATGATTTCATAGCTCCTGGTGCATTATAAATAGACATCTCTGCAGGAACTAATTTTTACCAAAAGCTGCAGGGTCCTCTTCTTTCCCACAGTTATAGATGCTTACGGTTGTAAATTACTTACTTGCATACAAAAAGGAAAAAACGAACAATTTAAAAGTGAACATCAGAAGCAAAAGCATCCTTATTCATTCTGGGAAACTTTCTAGAAGAAATAACCCAAGGTTTCCCCTTTTTGTTCAAAACAAACTTCTTTTTAACTTTTCTCAGAATCCACTTGAAAGTGCCAGCTGAAGGGATTTTAATTATGGCTCTACAATTTGAAATGTACAGTACTTGGGAAGCAGGGGAGGAAAAGTTCAAATTTTTGTTTAGATATAACAAAACACTGGAAAAAACTTTAAGCCAGTGGCCACTTCACAGCCTTCCCTACCTCACAGGGGTATTAGGAGAATAAATAAGATGAAATTGCCTTCCCTTTCTATCACTTCCCTGAAGATCCTGGAAGAAGATCAAGAAACAAATAGGAAACTGCTACCATTTGCCTTGAAAGTTCAAATGAAATTGAAGCCAATTTTAAGTGCTTCAGAGTGTTGTGTTACAGAGTAAGAGTTGTGAGCTTCATAACACTCCAGGAACTTACACAATGAAGTAACTCCATGAGAGGAGCAGTATGAAAAGCTTCTTTTCTGTAATCCCTGCAGACTAATAATGGAACTCATATCCCTTTTTCTAAGGCTTTCCATATTGGAAAACTGGCTGGGGATTATGGGATTTCATCCCATTTAGCTAGAGCATAGTACATTGGCTGACATATCAAATAAAAGAGCTAAGTAAAATATGAAATGTTTACAGTGATAATTGCGGTCTTCAATGTCCTACCTAGATTTTTTAAAAAGTTTATATACATATATTCGGCAACTAGGCCACAAATTGAAATCGAAAAATATCCAGATGTCAATAAATGACTACTCTCAACAATACTACAGTAGAGTCTCACTTATCCAAGCCTCACCTATCCAAGCCTCTGGATAATCCAAGCCATTTTTGTCGTCAATGTTTTCAATATATCGTGATATTTTGGTGCTAAATTCGTAAATACAGTAATTAAACATAACATTACTGCATATTGAACTACTTTTTCTGTCAAATTTGTTGTATAACATGATGTTTTGGTGCTTAATTTGTAAAATCATAACCTAATTTGATGTTTAATAGGCTTTTCTTTAATCTCTCCTTATTATCCAAGATATTCACTTATCCAAGCTTCTGCTGGCCCGTTTAGCTTGGATAAGTGAGACTCTACTGTATTTGGTATAACCAATGATGGAGAATGCTGGAAGTTACAGTCCAACAAGATCTCTAAGGCCTCACATAGCCAAACCATTTTAATCAGAGTGAAAAGCCAGCTTATACAACTGATCCATGTATTTGCAATTTTCCCAGCTTATATGGAGTAAACAATCCACTGGGTTTGGAGGTGAGGTTGTTCCAGATTTCAGCCTGCAACTTCTCCCACATAAAACCCTGCAATATACAATAGTCTTCCATGCAATTGTTCAACTAAGGACTTTGGTCCAAAGTCCAAAACAGTCTCAATGTCTTCATGGGGTCTCTAATGCAATTTTGCCAAAAGTAAATGTACAATTTATTACATTGATTTGAATTTTTGAAACTGGTTTTAACCAAGATTCTATGGTGATTATTTGTTTTGCATTTTGTTACTGTTATCCACCTTGAGGACTATTTTAGGTAGAAAGGTGGGGCATAAATTGAATGAATAAAGCAGTCAGTAATATGCAAGGAATTGCCAATATTCAGAAATAGAGTCATGCTATGGCATTATGGAGTTAGTCTCCTTCTTTTCACAGAATATGGGGTCTGATTCTGAATTGGGGCTGTGGCCTATAGCAAAAAAAAAAAAAGGGGGGGGGTTATTCCCTCCACTTGCCATAGCCCCAGTCAAGCTTCATTCCTTTTCATCGAAGATGCCTTTAGAAGAAAACTGCCTACAAAGAGGTCCAATCACTGAATATCCAGTGAGGCTCTAAACTAAAGAACCTAGCAGGGAAAATGCCAAGACGGCTAACTTAGGATTTCCAGGTCACACCCTCTTCTTAAAAACCCCAGAGTCACAAGAAAGAATTTATTGGGGACATTTATAACTCGCTTTGCAATTTAAGACACCGCCAAAAAGGACATCTCCAGTTGAAAAAAACCAAAATATTATGAACACGCTGAAAAACAGCAGACAATCAACATGAAGAAAAGCAGAAGTCGGATAAAAGCTAATACAAAGTCAAACCCTGGCAAATGAACAGGATTTTCACCTACTGGTTACCAGCTGAATGGTCCCCCAGGAAGTACATTCTATGGCTGAGGGTTTTTTAAAAATAGACTATATTTCCTGCTGTTGCCTCTAGAGATGTTTCCTGAGAAGGGCCAAAGGAAAGTCACAACACTCAGATGAATCTCTATGGAAGGAGGTGGCTCTTAAGACAATAAATAGATCACAAGCCCTAAAGGGCTATAAAGCAGCATTTTGCATCATGTGCCAGAAAAATTCAGGAAGTCAGTGCAAACATTTCAACATTGAGAAGATGTGTTCCACATCGCCAGCTACTTGGCTTCATCCTACAACAATACGTCAAGGCTCTTAGAGACAAAGCAAGGCCTCCAGACCAAGACAAATGTAGCCATCTACATCTCAGTAACTCAAATGTAGGGAACATATCAAGAAAATCTTATTCCTTTTGGAAAAAGCTAAGCTAAACTATCATCAATTGTGTGAATGACACAGAAATAAAAAAATATGGACAAGTGTTTTTAGGCAAGGAATGGACAATTCCGGTGGATCCGTGCCAATTTTCTACCTTCAGGATCATCTCAGGGCTGCACAGACTAGCAATAATCCTAAATAACAGCCAGTGCACAGAAACAGATAGTTGGAAGCATATTTCTGTCTTTTTAAAAAAATATTGTCAATGTTCACTTGTGAAATGCCCTCTCCCAAAACTATTTAAAATTTCCACTCCTGCATGCTTTAGGAAGAAGCAATTCACCCTTTTGTCACAAAAAGGGTAGTCTAAGGGAGCATGAAAATACTGTGGGCCATGAAATCAGTTCTAGGGGTCCCTTATGTGGCTAGAGGGTCCTAATTCATTTGTTCTTTCCTTAGACCAAATTAGATGTGGCTTTACTGGTCTCTAACAAATCCAGAGGAAGCAGCCAGGCTTTGAAGCTGCAATGCTACTCAATGCTAATCAAGGTGGCCAACTGCAACATTCACACTTGCCTTAAACAGACGAGTTCTTTCTCCCACCCTGGACCTTCCACAGATATAGAAACTCCACTTGCCTAGTTTCCTAGAGACCTCACAACCTCTGAGGATGGCTGCATAGATATGGGCCAAATGTCAGGAGAGAATGCTTCTGGAACATGGCCATACAGCCTGAAAAACTCACAGTAACCCAGTGATTCCGGCCACAAAAGTCTTTGACAAAACGACAAAATAAATCCAGAGGTTACTGAATCCCAGTTGTTTAACAAGAGCATGTTCAAAATCATTCTCGGGCATGCCACAAATCACCCCACAACAATGAACACATGAGTTTTCTTTTGCAAGGAATGTGATCATTCTGCAAATTCTGGTAGCTAGAACTGTTTTGTTATATTTTTTATCTTTTGCATGGAGTTTTCCATAAGGCCGAGGAATACTCAGTCCTGCTCTCCCTGTAAGATGACATCAAGTTGATTATGAAATCAGGTTCTACTGCAGTATTCCAACAGAACAAGAAACATCAAAACATCTTTTCTTGTCGTTTCTCCAAACAAATACTAATCAGGCAGAGTGGCTGGGATCAAAGCAGCACTGGCTGGTTGAATGCTTGTTTTTAGTCTTACTTTCATCTCAATTAAAATTCTCACTTTACAGGATTACGAGCAGCTTTCCAACTATCTCCAAATCTAAATTGAAGTACGTTTTTCTTCTCTCGTGGTTCAATGATGTATTTCATAAAAGACTAGGTTTTTAAAACAATACAATTTTCCTTGTTAATATTCCTTTGGTTACAAAGTATAACTTTGCCAATACAGCAGTCTTTATGGCTTTCGCATCACCGACTTGGCATCTATTGTGGTGCCCTAATTTAGGACACCACTGAGATCAGTGTCAATTTACAAGCTGTTTTTGCAGCATTGAGGAGGAAAGGGTTTTTATTCAATCTCGCTTGGAAAGAAGATAATAACAAGGACATGGTGGAACAAGGAGTCATAATTCGATGGTGGTGAACTGCAAGGTACAGCTAAGTTGCAGACCACTACATCCCTGGGAGAATTGGTTGGGATAGCTTCAGTTCTTTCCATGACTTTCAAGTGGGATAATGGCTGCAAAGGAAACCATAAGTGCCAGATCATAGAATCACAGAATTGGAAGAGACCTCAAGAGCCACCCTGTCCAAACTCCTGCCATGCAGAAATACACTATCTGCACTCCCAGCAGATAACCACATTTTGTGCCATTTGGAGGATTAACAGATTTCTAACATGATTTTTGTGTGTGTCAGGAGCAATTTGAGAAACTGCAAATCGCTTCTGGTGTGAGAGAATTGGCTGTCTGCAAGGACGTTGCCCAGAGGACGCCTGGATATTTTGATGTTTTTACCATCCTTGTGGGAGGCTTCTCTCATGTCCCCGCATGGAGCTGGAGCTGATAGAGGGAGCTCTCCCCAGGTGGGATTCGAACCTGGCAGCTTTCAGGTCAGCAACCCAACCTTCAAGACACAAGACCCTCTACGCCACCGGGGGCTCCTTGTAACATGATAAACTGAGACCACTTCATTAAACACTCAGAGTGGTCTAGATTGCATGAAAAAGACCCTTGTTTTCAACATGCCACCAGAGATGTTGCTGATTTTGCTGCTATTAGAATTTACATTTTACTGTCCTTTGACTTGCTCTGTAAATGGCCAAGAGGGAAGAAGTCTCTGTTTGGATTGAGATCCTTCCAGAATAAATAAGCTGCTACAGGAACAACATTTAACACTGTCATTTTTCTTCTCTTGTACCTTGTGCCTGATGATGATGCCAGTGGAGCTTGTATGGTTGACCAATAAAAGTACCGCTCTTTTGTGAATTTTGTTTCATTTTGCTGTGTGGTCAACAAGGATCCCTCTAAATATGTTTTCTAAAGATGAATATGGTTATCCTACTAGGGTCCTGGGTGCCTAAAGAAATGTCCCCATCCCCATCATTCACCTTTCCCTTTAAAGCTGGACAGGATCCTGATATACCCCAAAGGCACCAGCTCATGTCTGATCTTGGGAGTTAAACAGCATCAGCCCTGATTAGGGCTTGGATGGGAGACTACCAATAGGTGCTGTAGGTGATATTTCAGAGGAAAAACTGGCAAAACCACCTCTGAGTATTCTATGCCTAAGAAAACCCTATGAAATTCATGGGGTTGCCAAAAATCAACAGGAAACTTGAAGACACAGGATCCCGATGGCTCCTGCCATCACTTTCAAAACAAAACTAGGTATCTCCCTTCCAGCCATTTGTAATTGATTCCCACATCTCCCGCTTCCAGGAAAGCTGGCTGCAGCTTCCAGGCTAGGTCCTGGCTTCCTGCCTTTTCTAATCCCAGGAGCTGATGCTCAGTTTGCTTTGAATTTGGAGGCACATGCCCTCGCACACGTCTCCTCTCAAGGGCAAGGAGGAAGTGGGTGTAGAGTTGGCCTAGCGCCTCTTTAAAAAGAGAAAGAAGGAAAGATGAAAAATGTGAACTAACCCTTTTCTGCTCCCTAGGTCTAAATGTTCTCAAAGAATGCAGGCATGAACAGTACATTGGATCACCAGACTGTCAGAGGGATTCATGAGTTACTGTCCAAAAGGAAAGTAATTTTCCAATCCCTGAACCAAACATTTTTGTACACATGCACCACCACCTCCTCACACACACACATAGATTCACAGAGTAGAAAAGGATAGTGTTAACCCAAACTCAATTAAATCTTAAATGTTAAATATGCGTCCATGCCAGGAAGACTCTGGAGAGTAAGAGAATGATAGGATAGAATCACAGAATCATAAAGCTGAAAGAGACTCCAAAGGCCATCCAGTCCAACCCTCAGCCAGGCAAGAATACACAATCAAAGCACTCCTGACAGATGATCATCCAGCCTCTGTTTAAAACCTCCAAAGAATTATAAATTTTTAAAAACCTTCCCCCACAGTTATACCACTGTGCGGCTATTTTAATCGACTTGCCATTATGAACATCATAGAATCATAGAATAGTAGAGTTGGAAGAGACCTCATGGGCCATCCAGTCCAACCCCCTGCCAAGAAGCAGGAAATCGCATTCAAAGCACCCCCGACAGATGGACATCAACCAATGTCACCATCGCCATGTCAAATCGCATCCATTCCTTTTATCCATCCATTAAATTGGGGTTTAAATTGGTTTTATAACAGGTGTTCTGCAAACTCTAAAATGCCATCAACTAAGAACAGCATCATTTTGCTGAATTTACAGCTGTCCTCTAGTTCTGCAAGCTGCACATTATCCCCCAATGTATCTATTATTGCTGAAGCTTGCCAGGCTGAAAACTGCAAAATGTGTTCTCAGTGCAGGGCTTGGCTACGGCCTTTTTGCAGATCAATTGGGAGCCAGCAGCCCTTGCAAATGCATTTGGGTAAGTGCCTTTAATGGAAGGAAGCTATACCACCAGAGGCCACATTCTCACACAGTGTAAGAGTGTGTGGCCTCCATGACATCAGTGGATCAAATGCTGCATGGACTAAACTCTACAAATGACACTGAGATCACATTAACAAGACCTTTGCGTTGAAAGACCTGCAAAATATGCTTGAAACAGACCTACACTGCTCTCTCTGGAGTGTTGTATGGTTTCCGGGCTGTATGGCCGTGATCTAGCAGCATTTTCCCCTGATGTTTCGCCTGTACCTGTGGCTGGCATCAGAGGATCCTCTGAAGATGCCCAGCTATAGATGCAGGCAAAACATCAGGAGAAAATGCTGCTAGAAAATGCTGCTAGAACACGGCCCAGAAACCACACAACACTCCAGTGATTCCAGCCGTGAAAGCTGTCGACAATACACTGCTCTCTCTCCCTTTCCATTATCAAAGCAACTATATAATCTTTCAGTAATGAAACAAGATGCTGCTGTTTTGTGCCTTCAAGACTTTTCTGACTTATGACAATCCTAGTGGGTTTTCTTGGCAAAATTTGTTCAGAGAAGGTTTGCCTTTGCCTTCCTCTGAGGCTGTGAGAGTGTGACTTGCCCAAGGTCACCCAGTGGGTCATCGCAGATTCAAACTCGAGTCATAATCCAACCATCAAGCCACTAAACTATGCTGGCTCTTGAAACAAATCATTTAGTCATGTTGGCCTTAAGAGTTCTTTGGTGGCAGCACTCATCGGTGTGTCCCTACTCTTTAGTCTTTTGGAAAAGCAGGTATGACCATGTGGTTTTGCTGTGTTTTAAAGTGGCCTTGATTTCTCCTCCGCCCCCACAGAGATTTTATGCAACAATATTGCTGAAGCTTTTCTTGCATATGGTGCATTTGTTTTTTAACTGATATTTATTATCCTAAGCTGTTTGGGCCCTTGAGTGGTAGAATACAGATGCGATTCTGTTTTATTCAGATTTTCATATGACCAAGCCATTCCTGGAACCAAAACATACAGATAAAATCCAGACTACTAGGCATTTTAAGGTGTTTACATTGTAAAAAGAAACTCAAGATTAAAAATCATATCAGAGTTTTGATGGATTTTGGTACATGGCCAACACAGCTACCCCTGAATATGTTTCCTGGATTTGAAAAGATTTAATTTAGCTTCAGAAGAGAGCAAGCTAATGGACTGAGATATAATTCTTTGAGATTTCCACTTCCAATAAAGTTTACAACTTTTTTATTTGGACTATAATTGTCAAGTTTTACCCAGATGCAATGGTACAGACTTCACAAGAAATTCATGTTTTCTGCCTAAGAAAGGGGCACAATTCAAAGACAATGCTGAAATCCCAACATGCAAAGACATGTTGTTGCCACTTGGAGATTAATTGAGAGAACAAAGTTAGTAGCATAAGTTTTCATAGAATAAGTCTACCTCCTTAGAAGCATCTTAGTTTAGAAAAGCTTATGTTGCCAACTTCACAGTCTCTAAGGTGCTACAAGATCCCTTGACATAAAAAAGGCAGGTCTTCAAAGGCCAGAGTTAGATGGGATCTCAAGGGAAGTTGCTTCGCTGCCGCTAATGGATCTGAAATTTTATTGTCTGTGTTTTACTGCCCTTTTTCCCCAGTCCCCACATGGCCAAGGAAGGGAATACTGATGTCCTTCTAAACCAGGGGTCCCCAAACTAAGGCCCGGGGGCCGGATGCGGCCCTCCGAGGTCATTTACCTGGCCCCCGCCCTCAGTTTTATAATATAATATATTGTATATACATATAATATTGATAATAATATTATAATGTAATACAATATAACACTAATAATATTACCATATAATAATATTAATTATATATCCTATATTACATATAATATTACTAATAATATTACAGTATAGTGGTATAGTTCAGTATAGTAATATATAATGCTAATATTGTGCTATGCTAATAATATAATATATTGTATGTACATATAATTTGTAAGCCACTCTGAGTCCCCTTTGGGGTGAGAAGGGTGTGTTACAGATGTAGTAAATTAACACAGTAAATAAATAAATAATAAATAAATACATTTTAGACTTAGGCTCACCCAAAGTCTGAAATGACTTGAAGGCACACAACAACAACAACAACAACAACAACAACAACAACAACAACAACAATCCTAATTAACTTGACTATCTCATTGTCCAGAACACTTCCCATTGAAATCCCGATAAATGTATGTTGGTTAAAATTGTTTTTATTTTTAAATATTGCATTGTTCTTTCGTTGTTCTTGTTGTTGTTTTTGCACTACAAATAAGACATGTGCAGTGTGCATCGGAATTTATTTGTATTTTTTTTCAAATGATAATCCGGCCCCTCAACAGTCTGAAGGATTGTGGACCGGCCCTCGGCTTAAAAAGTTTGAGGACCCCTGTTCTAAACCATCTTAACTGACAACGGAAGTAACATCTCAGACAAAACGTAGGCCTGTGACTATAATATCACTTTAACATCTTTGCCTGATGAAGAAGCCAGTGTAGACTTGAAAGCTTTTGTATTTGTAGTTGGCCCAGGAAAGGTATCACATTTTGAGGAAATTGGATTTTGTTATACTGTACTTTGCTGCATGGCAAACACAGTTTACTCAGAATAAGTTTCCTAAATAAATCCTCAGGTGCTTTAGTCCTTCAGAATTATGGACAGTCTCCAAAACTGCAAACCATTTTCTAAACGTCAGTCACCTTGCAAGTATAGGTACCCTGGTCTCCCGTCTATAGGTAATAATAATGATGATGATGATGATGTTACAGAAAATGAACACGTCAAACTACTCTGGGACTTCTGAATTCAGACTGACTTTTGGAGCACAATACTCCGGACCTCATCATTGTGTAAAAAAAAAAAAAGTATGGCTCGTCGTTGCAATCCCAGGCAACAGCAAGACTGACGAGAAACAACTGGAAAAGCTGACATGATACGAGCATTTAAAGATCAAACTGCAAAGACTGTGGCACAAGCCAGTAAAGATGGTCCCAGTGGTGATCAGCACACTGGGTGCAGTGCCTAAAGACCTTGGCCTGCACTTAAATACAATCGGCACTGACAAAATTACCATCTGTCAGCTGCAAAAGGCCACCCTATTCGGATCTGCACGCATTATTCACCAATACATCACATAGTCCTAGAGACTTGGGAAGTGTCTGACGTGTGATCCAATACAACAGCCAGCAATTTATAATAATAATAATAATAAAACTTTATTTATACCCCGCCACCATCTCCCCAATGGGGACTCGGGGCGGCTAACATGGGGCCATGCCCAGAGCAATACAACATAATAAAATATAAGAACAACATATCATAACACCATTTAAAATACAATAAATAATAATAAACAGAACATCAAGAAATCAAAAAAGAAAAAAAAACAATAAATCAAGGGCAGGCCGCTTGATCACAAAGATAAAACCCGGAGTGAGAGGGACAGAGAAGTACTCCACTATGGGCAGGGACATTTGGAGGGGTAATCTAGAGGATAGAAGTTCGGAGGGGAGTAATACGGAGATATATGACAGACATTACTCACCGAAAGCACAATGGAAGAGCCATGTTTTTAATTCTCTCCTAAAAGCTAACAATTTGCTGTGTACTAATCTTATTCTGTATCAAATAATAATAATAATAATAATAATAATAATAATAATAATAATAATAATAATAAAGCTTTTTTCATTTTAAAAATCCCAAACAAGATAAAATTGGGATTAAAAAATGTCTCTATAGATCTTCTGAATTTGGGCTACTTTTTGTACCAGTCAGTGTATGATATCGGAAAAAATGTTCATGCTTTTTTCTTCTTTTGTTTTGGTGAACCGAAATGATATGCTGTAAGCATCTTTGGCTTGACATAATTCAGGTCTGTGGTCCAATCTAGCAATACTAATGTACACAAGACAGATACCAACCTGCCATGGTCTATCCCAATCCAATGGAATAGGAAATGCTCCAAGCCATGCACCCACTACGCTGCACATGCTGGTAATCTGAAGGTTGTTATACCAAATTGACATAGCCCTGGAAGAAAGTGAGACAACAGTTTTAGGGAATTTAGGAAAAAATGCATGCATTTGCAGCCATTGTTGCAATTTACCAAACTACTTAAAAACACCTTCAACAGGAAACAACTGTCACTAAACCACAAAACATTTTTCTGAGCAAACAGTAAAGTCAGCTTCAAGACCTTTGAGTCTCCTCTGGCAAAGAAAAAGTGGGGTATAAATACATATAATAATATAATATTGACCTGAAAAAATGCAAAGAATAGCAGTCACATCTTATTAACCAACCACCACAACCCCTTCCATGTAATACAAGCTGACAAGTTTAATTACTTTTAATTAGGTTTGTAAAACTCATTAATTTGAATTAGTGATGTCTAGACCCTGTATTCTCCCATATGAATCACCTTAATTATCAAGGAGGGCTTGTTAAGGTTAGCTTGCCTTCAGGAGTCCATTTCGTAATTCCCTGAAACTCTACCTTTTCAGCAATGATGTCAGCCGTGTGGACCTCTCTTTTGCAACCCTGCCATTATATAGGTTTAAGTGGCATGCGGAAACCATCACAGATTTGACAGGCATTTGATACACTTTAAAATTCTTAGAGTAGTCTCTCCACATTTATGACTTTCACTTTTGTGGATGAGATTATTCACGTATCTGATTAATATGGTCTCTCCAGGAAACTAAATCCTCTAGCACAACCTTATGCTCAACTTGTAGCAGACCTTGACCATAGGGTTATAATGGAAGGTCTAGAGATTCTAAGAGATGTGTTGTTTTCCCTCCTAGATGGTGGAGTTTTTTATTCATGGTTTTCCCACTTTCACAGGGGCCTTGCAACCCTAACCCCAACCAGTGTGGAGGACTGGTTGTATTTATGCATATTGCTACTGGCACAGATACTTATAAAGTTCTGTCAACATATTAATGCTATAGTGCAAGAGAAAGCAAAGGGGAATCCTGGGGATTGCACATGACCCCAAAGTTATGCCTATGGCTTTTAAAGCCTCCAAACTCTCTGGATCATCCTTTGCTCGGACTAAAAAGAGCTCTTTTTAAATACTGTAGGTAGTATACTGAAATAGCCTGAAAGCACCAGATTCTTCTGAATACCTTATCTTGAAAAACAAGTAGGATTTGTCCAGGAAAGGAGACTGCCAGAGAATATCAGGCGCTGGAGCTTTACACAGACAAAGGCAAACCAACCCCAAATATTATTTGCCTAAGGAAGCACATACTGTAAGGATTCCTTGTTCTATTAACATTAAAAAACATTTCAAAACCTGAAGTTGACTTCCACTCCTATGAGTTTTTGTTTTGATGTGGGGTCATTTTTGGCATTCCATGTCACTCCTAGAGTCCCAGGGACCGAAGAATTAGCCCCTAGACCTGCTGCAGTTGCCCATCTCACTGTAATATTTTGCTAGTTGTCTTCATGATCTTAGAATTGTCTTTAAAGTTAATGTTTGTAAGTTTCATGACAAGGTATAACTACAATGAAATTTAGTTGCAATGTCAAACTGGTTGTTCACTGTGAGAACTGTGGTTTGTCTTATGGTTAGAACCTCTCGGGATTATGTACTCTCAGAGGTTTACCACCTTATGCACAACCCACTCTTCCTGATTAAAGGCAAACCATAGTTTTCTGTTTCACTGGTTTGGTGGCTTTAGAAACCAGGAATGGCTGTCAAGGAAAGTGAGAGGAAAGGGAAGCATACAAATTCATACCATGTCAAATGCAGGAACACTCCTAGAATAATGGAATCTAGGACTTATGGACTTAAAAAGTGAGGGACCCTAACTTATATTGTTGTTGCTATTAGATGACTTTGTGTTGACTTCAACTTATGGTGACCCTATAAATGAGAGAACTCCAAGTTACCATATCCTCAACAGATCTGCATACAGTTTGCATATGTTTATGTGCATCCACAATACACAAGTGCAGGGTTTATGTCTAACAAAGCACCTTGTTTAATATAGCATCTGAACAACTACACAGACAATTTAATAACTCTCCTAATTTAGGGCTAATTGTTATGGAGAATCAACATGCTGCAATATTTACTGAACACATTTGTCTCTGCTTCATCTGCAAAAAAGCAGACAAGTTTGAGATGGGAAGAGTTTGGAAAATGCCAGAGTTCAAATGGCAAGGGAGCATCTCAACAACAAATAATGCATGCTGTGATTTCCATTGAACAAAGAAACTGGTGCGAATCCTGTCAAACTGGAGTATCGCCTCATAGACTTCCAGCAAAAGAAACTGTCAATAAAATCTCACTGACAATGGTGCCACAGAGAGACTTCAAACAGCACATTTTCCAAATAAGCTCACGCCATGAGGTTCACTCTTGTCATGATTCACTTCTACCATCTTGAAATCTCTCCCACTGAGCCAGTTTTTTAATTAAGTTCAGCGGGATACTGAAGGCTCACAGCTCAGAAATTCTGGCCACTTTGGGAGGAAATTTAATTCAAATCACTGACATCTAGGTAGGTACGAAATTTACACTGCGTAAATCAAATGTGCTCAACATGATACCCTCCGTAAGTCAAATGTGATAGGCACAATGGGAAATGTCATTCATTACATCCGCAGGATATCAGGCTTGGGAAGGCCATTATAAATCAAGTCCTCTACTATGGTTATGTAAGTTCTGCTAGACCTTGAGGTCTGTGGCTTCACAGAATTGGGGCCAGATGTTTCTTCTCCACATGACTTTGATGGGATTTATGCTTAATTGCATCTGGAGTTAGACTTCACATTGTAACCAAGATTTTATTCCTTTCCACCCCTGCTGAGCCAACAGTTGCTGATGAAGTCATATGTTGCCCAGGAGTGGGGAGAAAGTTCTTAGTATCCGAATTATACACATAAAAGCAGATGGCACAGCAGTATGTCATGCAGTTCTCTTAGACCCTACAGTTGGGCAGAATGATTCAATCACCTCATCTAATAGACTTATGTTGTCATTAGGATAGCAAACTCTCAGTTGTTTAAGGCTTTGTTAGCTTTACTTCCAGAAAAGAAGGGAAGTGTTTGTGGGACTTTCTGCATCAGGTGAGAAAACAGAATGGCTGCCTGTGGACATTTATGCATCCTGATTTGCTGCTCTCTCTGAAATAGTAGCATTTCTTGGGCTGACCTTTTATAGGCAAACGTTATGGAAGTACCCCCTTGAATAATTAAATGCATACATTCAAGAATATCTTCTTCTTGGATCTAGGACAAACCTGGGAGAAGTGCTGCCTTTTACTCACCTATAAATACATTGTAAATGTAAAAAAACCTGGCTTTTATGTGATTTAGATTATAGTGCGTTTAGCTGTTTTACACTGACACATTTATTAGCTTGCCACCAAATTTCAGTGCAAATTGCAAAAGATTTTTTAAAAAAATAAAAACCATTCTATCCATTGTGGAGAACACTGGGAATCACCAAAAGGGCTTGAGGGTCACATATATCCCCAGGCCATACTCTATCCACTCCTGGTTTATATTGATTATCTTTCCTAATTCTTTCAAATGTGCGGGTTTAATTTCTTGTTTCATTTTTTATATGTTATTCTTCATTGCATTTATTTTTAAATGAAGTTGTGGTTGGTTATTTTGAGAAGTTCCACAGGAAACTGGGGGAATAAATGTTTAAAACAAATAGAATAAAAGAGGATGTCCTTTTGCATGAGCATACACTGGCTTATGAGCTTATGAAGTTCACACTTTATGCAGTCAATATTTTCTCTACCTCTCTCCTGTGGAATTATGTAAAGCCTGCCTGGAAACACAGGGGGATTATTCTTCAACCAGTCCTCTCATTCAGCTTGTATCAATTCAAATCAGTGGTAAATAAAATAAATCACAATGATTCCTAGTTGTCATAGAAAAGACATTATCTGAGTCTATGTTGCACAGTGTTTACAGATACTTTGACATCTGGCTAAAACATTATTGCAGTGATTGTATACTCAGAGAGACAGTGGCAACTTTTCTTCAAGTTCAAAAGTTTTCAAAGCAGACACAGAATAAGCCAAAATCACAAAACAGGAGTAACATTTCAAATTCTTAAATTAGATTGGCGCCTACAAAATCCACCCAGTGGAAATAAAGACTTCTGTATAGAGTGCTAGGGAATATCTTGGTAGTTTTACTTATTCTACACTGCTTGCTTTGCAATGGCATTTGGGCTACCAACCAATTTTGGTCAAGAAGAACAAGAAAAATGTAGAAATAAGCAATTAAATTTTTGTAATAACAGATATACAGTAGAGTCTCACTTATCCAACGTAAACGGGCCGGCAGAATGTTGGATAAGCGAATATGTTGGATAATAAGGAGAGATTAAGGAAAAGCCTATTAAACATCAAATTAGGTTATGATTTTACAAATTAAGCACCAAAACATCATGTTTTACAACAAATTTGACAGAAAAAGTAGTTCAATACACAGTAATGCTATGTAGTAATTACTGTATTTACAAATTTAGCACCAAAATATCACAATATATTGAAAACATTGACTACAAAAATGCGTTGGATAATCCAGAACGTTGGATAAGTGAATGTTGGATAAGTGAGACTCTACTGTACATAGCAAATTTTTTAAATACATTTCAGCCTTGAAATATGTGTTGTTTGTTCAGGCTTACAGAACTCTGCATGATTAAGACACACATGGGAAGAGGAACATACATATGTTATGTATGCAGATTGGGGCCCTTATTCAGAAATCCAAAATTGAAATACAGTGGCCTTTCAGTTAACCGGAACTCTCAACTAACCAGCAAAAAACATATTTTTATAATACAGTAAAACAGTATTACAGTAGAGTCTCACTTATCCAAGCTAAATGGGCCGACAGAAGCTTGGATAAGCGAATATCTTGGATAATGAGGGATTAAGGAAAAGCCTATTAAACATCAAATTAGGTTATGATTTTACAAATTAAGCACCAAAACTTCATGTTATACAACAAATTTGACAGAAAAAATACTTCAATATGCAGTAATGTTATGTTGTAATTACTGTATTTACAAATTTAGCACCAAAATATCACGATATATTGAAAACATTGACTACAAAAATGGCTTGGATTATCCAGAGGCTTGGATAAGCGAGGCTTGGATAAGTGAGACTCTACTGTACATTAAGTTGAGTTTGTCTTTATTTGTCTTTTTTAAAATTACTGTATTTCAGAATTAGTATCAAGTCAGCACAGAGTTTCATATCATATCAGTTATGCCAATTTTAATAGAAACTCTCAGAATGGCCATGAGTTGCTGCCATCAGAAAGAATTAAAGAGACTCATGGGAGAGTTCTTTCTCTTCTACTCCTGGTTACTTTGCAAAGAGGGAAATAAGTGTGCTGGTAGACCTAGAGAAAAAAATCCAGCAGGTGTACTATCCTTTGCTCACCATGGACAAAAGGGTCTTGGTATTTGCTGGGGTTTGGTTTCAGAACCCCTCACATATACAAAAATCCAAGGATACTGAAGTCCCATTATATACAATGGTACTAAAAAAAGCTGTACCTTATATAACATGGCAAAATAAAATTTCTCTTTTTGTTTTTTTTTAAAAAATATTTTCAATCCATGGATGGTTGAATCCGTGGATATGGAGAGCTGATTGTATATACAAATACAGGTATTCCAAGATTCAACAAAATCTGAAGAACATCTGGTCCCAAGTATTTTGGAAACGAGAGACTCAAAATGTCTTACATGTCTACAAAGGGAGGGAAGAGATGATGAGGATCTGAAGTGAAAAAGTGGCAAGAGAGCAATTTAACAGACATTCCAGAAATAATTCAGATGATACAGTGAAAATCTCTAGCAGAGAAACTCTAAAGAGTAACAAATGGCTTTATAACATAAAAGTTGCAATGAAACCATATATGATGTTCTATCTAGCAGTGTCAATAAGGGAATGATTTTAAAAATCAGATTTAAAATGGTTTTCTAATTTTAACCAAAATTATCTTGGGTTCACTCTTTCTCACCCTGCCTTATCTCCTTTTTAGTGCAAAAAGACAGTGAAGGTCAACAAATAGAAAATTGGGAAGATGGAATAAATCTAAACAAGGATGAGGGTCTGGATATAAGGGAGCTTCTTTGAGTCTTCTTGTGGAGAGAAAAATCAAGGTATAAATAAAGGTAATAATAATAATAATAATAATAATAATAATAATAATAATAATAATAATAAATAAGAACAACAATAGCAAGAGATTCCCTTTTTATGAAAGGAAAAATTATGTGATAACAATTCAAAATATTTGCTTTATGAAACCAACCTTTTAAGAAACTGAAATCTCTGAATAATGTACCTTTAAAAATGATTAAATACCATCTTCCTCATGGTGATGTAATTTATCAAAATTGAGATTTCTGGGTGAGTAATACAAACCACAATTTAAATCAAATCAACCTTATCAGGTATCAAATACAGAACAAATACACGGAAGGTGAGGTAAGAATACAATCTTTACTACATATTGTTTCCAGTTTTAGCAACAAATAATGAAATCCTGTATGTGTATTCTCAAAAGTAAGCAAACTTGATTATTTTCCTTAATATGTACAACAGTGATGGAAAACCTGTGAACCATAGGTTCCTCTGGGCAAACTTCACATTGCATTCTGGAACCCCTTCCTTTTCAAGTTAGAGTTCTGTGCTTTTGCATAAGGAAAGGCTGTAAGGCAAAATATAAGGGAGACCCAAACACACTAGAAGCCAGAGTTTGTACAGAAAGAAGAAGCGGCTACAGCTGATTCATGCAGTGCTTGCAAAGTGTACTGTTTGTGAACTCCAGCTGCACTGCAGCAGCTCCAATGAAGAGTGGGGAAGATATCAGCATCATTAACCGAATCAGCAGCTACATCACCTGAGAAGGCTGCTGTGCAAGAAGCTGCCCGCTATGAATCTGATTCACAAGCAGAAAACAGTGGGAATAATACGTGAAGGATGCACCATTCCTCTGGCCTCCAGATTTCTGGGATTCTTCCATGCTCTCTTAACTCAGAGAAGAAAGAGAGGGATCTGCCTTCCCATTTCCAATGCCCTTCATATAAAAATTGTCACCATCCAGAGTGTACATAATCATCCCCTAGATTAGTTCTGATATCACTGTGGATGACCTGCCATGAATTCTAAGACAAATAATAAAAGGTGTGTGTAAGTAAGGGAGGAGGCGAAAAAAAGGACACCTGAAAATGAACATCTATATAGATCCAGACTGAAAGCAGGAAATGGCACAATGGTCGCCCACGGATCCCAAATGTATCATCGATGAACTACATTATAATCTGGACAACAATGCTGACCACTTAAGGACTCTTCATGGCAGACTGTAATTTGCCTACAGATAGTTTCCCAATCTCAAACAGTCACTATAGGGAGACAGTTACAATGTTTTTCCTGAAACTCAGATGCTAACTACCCATAAAGCTACTTAGGAAATGTCATAACTGAACTTAATCACAGCACCTACAACATTAGAGAGTTGTTGACTTGCTCATCTTCTAATGTGATATATGCCATCTTTGGTCAATAGTGCCCTGCACTCCTGGGCAAACAAGCCACTCTTTGCATCAGATGATAAATGGGCAAAATCAGACATTAGGAATGGGAATACACAAAAACCAATAGTTGAACATCTCTATCTTACTGGGAATCTCATCTCAGAGCTCAGAACAACGGTCCTTAAACAAAAACAAAACTATAAATGAAGACTGAAAAGAGAAATAACAGAATTGGAATATATCCACAAACAACAGCTCATCAAAGTGGGTTGAACAGAGACACACCGCCTCATGGCCAGTTTATCACATTTCCCTTCACAGTCAGCATCACACTTCATTCCAGTAACTTCCTCCTCAAATCATATGGTTATCTACTCATCTTAGTGTTAGGCAACATCTGCTGCCTTTATATCCTTTAAAATGACTATTGTTATGCATGCTGGTCATCTCATCACTCTGCCCACAATGTTTGCATTTCTATTACAGTCTGCTCCTTTATGACTCTATTTTTTTGGTAAAACTTTCCAGATATTCATTTATTGCTCTTCAACTTTCAAATCTGTTTCATAATGCTTTTGTAGAATTTGGTCTCTTGTATATCTTCTTGTGAGGTGTACCATTGTATCTCTAGGTAGGTTTCTTTGTATTGTTACTTTTCAATGAATTTTAAACACTTGGTCCAGTTCCATTTCAAAGTCCTCCTCCTCTCTTCCCATTAAATTTGCCAAAATGTTTCAATTTTTTTCTTTTATACCTCTAAATCTTAAGCTTAATTATCTTTCCCATGCTTCCATTAATGTACATGAATCAATTAAGAATTCTTTTTTATCAAGTTCTCAAATTTTTTCTTCAAGCTTTGTTGTTCTCTCTTCAAGTTCTTATACTTGATTCATATAATCCAATCCAAAGCAGACAATATGGATTCAGAAACTGGATTATATAGCAGTGTAGATCCAGCTTAAGTCTTAAAAGTAGTACAAGATCCCTCTAAGGTTGCTGTTCCTAAACTGTGTTCTATATGGAACCCTATGATTAGGCAAAAGCATTAAAGGTGTTCTGAGAAAAATCTTTAAAATCTTTTTAAAAGTCTGTGACAGAGGATGAAGATCTTATTGAAATGGAATGTACCACTGAATGACTATTGGGTAAAATAGATGTTTAGCTGTCAGTAGCCAGAAAGGCTATCTGAGCAATGCTCCCCTTAATGTACACCTATCAATGCGAAATAGGCTTTTTAGCTTCTGCTTACACCAAACACAAATATAGAAGCTGGATGCCACACCGGACTTACGTATTCAGCTGTCAGATATAAAGCCCAATTTCAAAACTACTGGTATTTCAGAAACAAAAATGAAACAATTTACTTTAGGTGTGACTCCAGCATAAGTGTCCCTGGTTATATCGAGTATTTTCTTCTGCCAAAATAAAGATCCGTGGTTATATTTAAAGTGTTTTCTCTTTATTTCCAAACCTACTACATAGTACAAATCACTCAGGCAATAGGAAAAGATGAAAGAATGAAGAACTCTGTGGGTTCCACGGGAGGAAGGGACCAAGAGTTAGGGTTCTGCTGGGGGGGGGGGGGGGGGTGTCTTCCAAAGGGTTCCATGACCAAAAAGGTTTGGGAACCACTGCTCTAGGAATATGCACCTGAGATGCAGGGTTTTAGCACATAAGTGTCAGCGTGATTTAAGCCAGCAATACAGCATCCTATTACGAGATAACAGACTTTCCAAATCACCACACAGCTTTCGACTCAGATTAATCTGAAGCAATTCAATTTCCACTGATGTTGCCCAGTCATGATCATGATAAAAGTCCCTCCTTGGGGGTGAGAATGGCAGGATGGAAATGTTATTTATTTATTTATTTTTATTTACAGCATTTATATTCCGCCCTTCTCACCCCGAAGGGGACTCTGGGCAGATTACATTGCACACATAAAGGCAAACATTCAATGCCATAACACAGAACAGAGACAGAGACAAGACGCAGGCACGGGCTGGCCTCGAACTCATGACCTCTTGGTCAGAGTGATTTGTTGCAGCTGGCTTGCTTTCCAGCCTGCGCCACTGCGACCATACCTCGAGAAGCCTGACTTGGCCACGATGGTCTACGCCTTGGTTACATCTAGATTGGATTACTGCAGTGCACTCTACAGGGGCTTCCTTTGAAGACAGCCTTGAAACTGCAACTGGTGCAAAGGTCGGCAGCCAGGTTGCTAACTGGAGCTAATTATATGGAGCGGACGACACCCCTATTAAAACAGCTACACTGGTTGCCAATGAGTTTCTGTCCCCAATTCAAAGTGCAGGTTATTACCTACAAAGCCCTAAATGGTTCATGTCCTGCCTACCTTTGCTATCCCATTTTCCCCTATGAACCGGCACGGACCCTAAGATCTTCTGGAGAGGCCCTTCTCTCCCTTCCACCTCCGTCACAAGCACGGTTGGTGGGAATGAGGGAGAGGGCCTTCTTGGTGGTGCCCCCCCCCCCAGCTCTGAAACTCTCTCCCCAGGGAGATTAGATTAGCCTCTACCATGTCCACTTTCTGCAAAGACTTGAAAACTTGGATGTTCCAATGTGCCTAAGAATAACAGTTTAGCTCCCGACCATGGCGGCCCGGCCCTAATTTATTGGTTTGGGCTTCCCACACTTTATCTCCAGCCCCAGCCCTATTGTTTTGTGTGTTGCACAAGGCTTGCCCTTCCCTCTCAAATCTGAACATGCCCACCTTCTCCAGTTACTGATTGTGATGCTGATGATGTATTTTTATGTTTTTACTTTTCCAGTTTTAATTATATTGGTTATTTGTTATATGTTTTTAATTATGTAACTTTCCCTTCAGGGAGATGGTGGCGGGTTATAAGAATAAAGTTGTTGTTGTTATTGTTGTTGTTGTTGTTATTATTATTATTATGACTAGGTGGGCATAATGGCTCCAACTCAGATAGCTGTGTACTATTCCTTAAAATCATCCTCTTATCAAACTAAGTGGTATTTCAAACATTGTGCAGATTGGCACTTTTGCTAGTAAATAGGGATGCACAAACTCACCATACCCCCTATATATAAGGATTCTAAAAACTACAACTCACGAAGTCACAGAATTGTTACAGTATTAGCATCCCACCCATTTGTCGCATAGAAAAGGGGATGCAACAGAAGAGGTAGGAGAAAAGAAAGACACATCAGTTGTCCATAGAGACAAAGGATGTTCATTACAGTTGTTATTTTTGCTAAAATTTGCTGAACAGTGACAGAAGAATCTTGCAAAAAGCATTTTTCTAGCCCCATTAGCACTGATAGCCTTATCACAGCAGCTATTTCCCACCATGGGCTTCTGACAGCTAATCATTAGCTTAGTGGCACTGGTTACAATAGCAAGATGTCAGAAGACAAATAAAGGCCAGGAGGGTTGAACACTGACAGAAAAAAAAACCCCGGTGAGCTTCCATTTATCACAGAATGTGATTTATTTATATGATTCTGCTTGTGTGTAATTCTATTTAAATATGGAAAAATGGTTCCAGTCTTCCAAAGACAGGCTAGAGTCCATTCTGATCCCCCTTTTCTTAAAAAAAAAAAAAAAAGGCAAGTTCCTTCCCTGATATAATTGGTGACTCCAAGGAGTGAAAAAAATGAAGTTCAATCAACATTCTGAAGATTGCTAAATATTTTTTAAAAAATAACAATACCAATTATGAAAGAGCCACACCTGCTTGCATTTTGGGCAGAGTTCTTTAATTAGATATTTAACTAGGCTATATATTTTTTTCAAAATACTAGTTAGTGCACATTTCACTTGATTTAACAGCAACACAATGCACCATACTACAGAAGTATTTTTATAAATTTAGATATAACTGTTACTAAGCCAACAAAGCTTAGAAATGGATGGAGGAGAAACAGTAATTATATTGATATTATAATGCTAGGTGGTTCAGCAATCAGCTTTTGCACAAGAAGTGGATATTGGTTGTAAACCGTCCTGAGTCCCCCAAGGGGGTGAGAAGGGTGGGATAGAAATGCTGTAATAAATAAAATAAATATTACACCCATTGCTTTTCAATTTTATATTATTTTGGACTTAGTTGAGGAATACAATGTGACTTATTTCAACTGCATTTCCCACACTGCAAAATGAGAAAAAATTATGTATAACTTACCCATTTTTACTAAACACTCTGAGCCACACGTGAATGTTTGGTCCCAGCAAACACAAGCAGTGCAAAGTAGTAAAGGTGGACAGAAGGACAGCAAATAAAAAGGTCTCCAAGACAGATCTAAAGGAGGGTCAAAAACAAAAAGGATAAGTGAAGCTGTTTTCAATTTCTGTCTTGGAAAACTTAAGAGAAAGGGGTTTCATTTCATTTTATACTGCCTGGGTGAAACTGTAGTTCCTAAGTCCTTGCTAAACTACAATTCCTATATGCCATGTATCCTCAAACTGTGGCCATCCTGCAATTTCGCCCCCTCCCCCAACTACCAGAATTCCTGACCCCTGAACAAGCTAGCTAGGGCTTCTGGGAGTTGAAGGCCCAAATAACTGGTGAGCCACAGTTTGAAGGTGCCTGCTATATGCAAAGGGATCTTGTAGCAACTTTTATACTAACTGAAAGAAACTGTAGCATAGGCTTTCATAGACATAGGACCCATCAGCACTGACCATTTAATGCACTTCAAAGCTACCTTCACAATCTAGTGGCTAGACAGCAAACTTCCACAAAAGCAAAGCCCTTAAGGGGAATCAGTGCTCGATGGTTTGTGCAGTCACAATCCAGACCTCAAACTGGTTCCAGGATGTTCTATATAATCATCTGCACAGCAAAATCATTTTCTTCAATACCACTTCAAAACACATGGTCAATGTAGACTGGGCCTTAGTCTATTTCCTCAGATGCATTAGAATTCTACCCCAATTCACTTGTGTAAACTCACACCTATAACCTGAAATCATTCTCACTGGGATATATATCAAGTAATAGTTAACTGAGATTTATTTGTAAGTAAATATATACAGAATTTCAATCTGTTATGTGGCATGCAAACTGGAGAAGGCCTGACTTCAAAGTATTGCACATTAAACACATGGCTTTATCACAGAAGCGAGCAACTGCCACCCTTCAGATATTATTGACAAACTTCTGCTATCAGCCCTAGTCAGTCTGGCCAGTGCTAAGGGATGATGGGAAGTGTAGTTCAAAATAATATGGAGGGCTGCTATTCATGTCTTTCCATTCCCGTCTTCATATCAAGAAGATGGATTTTTACACACTTACTCTATTAATGGTGCTCCATAAAGAACTATGATTCCATGGAAGAGGATACAAGACATAAAAAAGTACACACAGGATCTTAGAAACCTTGCGACCTATTAAATATAAAAATAAAAACTTATTTTCATGTATACACACACTTACTTACTTACTTACTCCACATGGTTAGGTTTAACTGAATTCAGATAAAAAGCCAGAGCTCATTCTTCCTAGGGGTATGGTACTCCACAAAACAATTTTACCAAGGTTTAGATCTTTCAGTTATAGAGTACATCTGTTAATTACAGTCAGCCTCCCGCTTTCGTAAGGGGGACAAGATTCCCACATTTTTTTTAAAAAAAAAAAAACACTGTTTCTTTTATTTCAGATAACACCTCTCTGGGGCTGGATCTATACTGCCCTATATCCCAGAGTATTTGCTTATACCAGATTGTCTGGCAGTGTAGACTTATATAATCCAGTTCAAAGCAGATAATCTGGGATCAGATACTGGGATATAGGGTAGTGTAGATCCAGCCTAGGATTCTTTAGATATTCCAGGTGTGATTCTACAATCAACTTCTGCCAGAGGGTAACCATAGCATTGTGCAGGAGAATCTAGAGATTCCAATGAAGTGGATATTAATCAAATCTGTGACTAATCAAATTCACAAAGTTAAACCTGCAAATGTGGAGGGCTAGCTCTATATTCTACTTCTTTGAAAGAAATCAACATAGAGACAGTGATATTAGGCCCCAAATACCCTCAATTCAAATCTGGGCTCAGTAGTGGAAAGGAATTATTTCATCTGTGAAGCAGGCCTGGATAGAGCCACAGAATATTTGGGGAGTCAAGGCAGCAGGGGAAAGGATGCTTATATTATTATCATCATCATAATCATCATCTTTATGTATACACAGCGAAGGAGCAAAAAGTGAACCGCGAAGTAGCGAGGGAACACTGTATCTCACTTTCCTCTTAAACAGGACTCAAAGCAGCTCACAACACTAAAAAGAATGCAAAATCAACTTGAAATATGCAACATATAAAAGGATATAACTGAAAGACTGCTCTGGTCTATTAAACAGTTAGGACCAGTTAGGAAGAGGGGAGCCAAGAGTATGGAATGCTTACAAGGGACTGCGTTTTTTGTCGGAAACAAAGAAGTGCTACAATATACCATGTACAGAACCAGCATAATGGTAGATCTTATTTTCTCTGTTACAATGAATCATTGCTACTTTTATTGTTTACATCTCTATTGAGATAATTCCATTGAATGTTAACACAGACATTTGATCACACTTTATTGCACTGAACCCAACAAGCAACACATTTGCTTATCTAGTCAGTGTAGATCCATATAATGCAGTTCAGTGCAGATCCATATAATGCAGTTCAGTGCTGTTCAAACTGCATTATATGGGGCCCCATCTGCACTATCATATAATGCAGTTTAACTGCATTGAACTGCATGGCATGGCAGCATATACTCATATAATATAGTTTAATTTGGTAAAATTGCATTTTGAAACTGCATTATATGGCAGTGTAAGTGGGGTCTGGGTCTAAACTGACCATATAATACAATTCAAACTGCATTATATGGCAGCATAGATCCAGCCAAAGTTGTTACTGCAAGGGCCACCCAAACAGGGGGGTTCATCAGCCTCACCTTCTATCTGACTTACGGTACCTTATTAACCCCAAACTTCCAAAGAAGTTCAAGAATTATAAAAATGCACAGATTACAAACATAATCTATATCTGGCATTTCAAAACCTTAGAAGGTATCAAGTAATGCTATTATTAGCAACACAGTAATTACTAAATTTCAACCGGATTAAGACTTACCTTATGAGCAAGAGAACTCCTTCTAGAAGATGGATTTGGATTAAGAATAATATGCAAAACTACATTTACAGTCCCAACAGTTGCTGAACAGATGCACAGCCATGTCAGATGAGTTCCCAAGAGTGAAAAATTCTTCAAAAACAGAGAAGGAAGAACAGTTGTGATAATAATGGAAAATATGCAGATAACATTGGCAGACAGCAGTCTCTTTATCTCCGTATCTTTCATGGTGCGCCCTCCTCAGTCTTCACCAATTCTGAAGCAAATACAAATATAATAATTATGTTCCTATACTAAAGACCGTGCTCTTGCATATTTTGAAAAAAATGGCATTTAAAATTTAAAATTCTATCAGCTGAAAATCAAGCAAATGTCTGACACATGTTTACATAAGAGACAAGTCTGCTATGCATGTGGAATCTACATTTTTTAAAAAGATACATAGGATCAGGCTTTACGAGAGCATGCTGTTGGTTTCTTTCTGGTGGAAATGTGTCAGGAAAAATAGGCACTAGTGAGCCTTTTTGGGGGGAGGAGAGAACAAATATGATTTTTAGTTCACAAGGAGATGAATTAAGGTTAAACATTCCCATTAAATTATTTCAGCAACAACATGTTACAAAAACCCCAACAATTAAGTCACAACAGTCTTTTCTACCTAAGAATTTACCATAAGGAACGTAAGATCAGATGACATGAATGGGCACATAAAATTCACAATAATAACCAGCAGATATACCTGGTGTTACCACAGTTTGCCGTTTCTTTGTGGTCCTTTTTTCCTTCCTCGGTTTCCCTCGTACACCTTCTCCCTCTCTCTTTCTTTTCCCTTCTTTTTCTTTCTTCCCTTCCCTCATACCTTTTCCCCTACTCTTCCTTCCTTCCTTTTTCTTATTTTTCTCCTTCCATCTTCCCCTGATACACACATAACCTAGGAGCTGCCAATACGCTTCACTCCATTTCTTTCCCAGTCACATGACATAGGGCCACTTCACCTAGCCACAGACTTTGTTCCTTTAATTTCTCTCTAGGCCTGAAAGGGTTTTTTTTTTTGTTCAAACCCCCCAACGATTTGAAGTTAGATAATGAAAAGTATGTGTGCCAAATTTGGTCCAGATCAACCAAGCTACATATCGGTAGGACCTTTTGTGATACCAACCAACCATCATACATACCCAGTACCCACATGCCTTCACCTATGTATATATTCATCATCATCATCATCACTTTAAAAACCAAAAACTAAATCACAACACTCTATCTAAGCATTTACCATGAGGAACATGAGAGAAGACAACACAAAATATTGTTGTGACTGCGCCTTCGGGGATTATGGTTGATGGTGATGGAATTCGAAGAGGAAGAAAAAACCCTCGTGATGAGGGTTCACTGGAGGAGTTGCGCAGGAAGCGACTTAGAGAGCTATATGGGGGATCTTCTGAGGAAGATTCAGATAGGGAGATGGATGCTGAGGAACAGGTGGTGGCTGGGGAAGCGGGCACTGAATGGGCACAGCCACCGGAGATGTCTGGGGATTTGGGGCTTATGGATACTTCTGAACCTGGGGTTTCTGCAGGAGCTGATCCCAATTGGGATGCTTGGAGAAGGGAGGATGGTTCTTTAAGTGTTCATGGGGCTAAGTGTGGGCAGGATGATTGGGACTCCGACGAATTGCTAGGTACTCCAGATCCACGAGCTCTAGCTGTGTGGAGTTCAGACTCTGAGTAGATTTGGGACACCTGGTGTTTGGGTGTGAGTGTTTGGTCACCCAGGAGGAAGGGGAATAAAATGGGAATGTTTGGCCACTGCACTTTGCGTGTGGCAAGGTGTTGCTGAGGCGCCACTGGGATCTCTGTGTTTCCATGAAGACTGGACTTGGACTATGATTTGAATCTGCTGATATCACCTAGCTTGGCTCTCACTGTGTCTTATCGTGGACCTGTTTTGGATGACTGCACCCTCTTCGGACTTTGGATTGAATTTGACCTGGCTTCTGTCTACTCCCTCTGACTGACGGCTACTCCCGGCTTCTGACTATTGGTTTGTCTTTCGGAATTTCTGCTGCCTCCTGACCTGACCTTGGATTCTTCTGACGACGGCTATTCATCATCCCTTTGAGGCTCTCGGCTTATCTGCACCGTGGAAGCAGCTTTATTGCTTTTCTAGTTTGTTTATTTTCCAGCAATTAACTATTTGTTTTCCAAAGCTGAATTGAAGCGTTATTTAGTTTTTTATTGAATGCCAGCATGGGAAATTAGCGTGCCTCGTTTTTGAGTTATTATTGTCCAATCTACTCTCGAAACACTGAAAAGTGAAGTGTTTCAAGGATATTTCCTGTGTTTATGTTATTTTTTGGCTTATCTTCGGAATAAACTTTGTTTTGTATGTTAACTGGCGTCTGACTCTTGACAAATATGATAGGGACACAAAACCCACAATTAGTTAAAACCTTTTTAGGGGACCAGTACTTTCCTGAAGATCAACAATAGGCAATGGCCAGATACGTGGGTAATTGTATATCCTTGGAATGCCATTTCGGACTAGCAATATTTCAACATGCCCTAAAGAAAATAAGAGTTTTTAGGACCCTAGAACAACTTTTTAAATGAATAACATTAATGGCCTGAGGGGTCAGGGAATCTTTAAATGGTATAATCGCACAATACTTTAATTTTATTAATTTGTTAAAAATTTGTTTTATGTAGTGTGTATTTCTGTTTACCCTGCTTATATGCTTTTTGTTGTATTTTTATGTTATGTAATTTTGTCATTTTTAACCACTGTACGCCAGTTTGACCTTAGATATGCAGATGATACCACTTTGATGGCTGAAAGCGAGGAGGAGCTGAGGAGCCTTATAACCAAGGTGAAAAAAGAAAGTACAAAAGCTGGGTTGCAGTTAACATCAAGAAAACCAAGATTATGACAACCAGACTGATTGATAACTGGTAAATAGAGGGAGAAAACGTGGAGGCAGTGACACACTTTGTATTTCTAGGCGTGAAGATTACTGCAGACGCAGATGGCAGCAAGGAAATCAGAAGACAATTATTTCTTAGGAGGAGAGCAATGACCAATCTCGATAAAATAGTGAAGAGTAGAGACATCACACTGGCAACAAATATCCGCACAGTTAAAGCAATGGCCTTCACCGTAGTAACCTATAGATGTGAATGCTGGACCATAAGGAAGGCTGAGCGAAGGAAGATTCTGAACTGTGGTGTTGGAGGAAAATCCTGAGAGTGCCTTGGACCGCAAGAAGATCCAACCAGTCCATACTCCAGGAAATAATGCCAGACTGCTCAATGGAGGGAAAGATATTAGAGGCAAAGATGAAGTATTTTGGCCACATCATGAGAAGCTTGGAGATGACAATGATGCTGGGGAGAATGGAAGGAAAAAGGAAGAGGGGCCGACCAAGGGCAAGATGGATGGATGGTATCCTTGAAGTGACCGACTTGGCCACAGTCAACAGAAAGCGTAGGCATGGTCTGGTCAATGAGGTCACGAAGAGTCGGAAGCAACTGAACGAATAAACAATATGCCACTTTGAATCCAGCCATGTCAGAAAAGCGGGATAAAATTAAATTAATAATAATAATAATTCATTCCCATAGGCATTAAAGGTTCAGGTCCAGCTTTCAACATGGCAACCCTAACAGAGGCAAGAAGGGCCCCAGTTATCTAGTGTGAGGGTGCAGCTACACCAGGCATGGGCAAATTTCGGCCCTTCAGGTGTTTTGGACTCCAACTCCCAGCATTCCTGACAGCCTCAGGCCCCTTCCTTTTCCCCCTCAGCCGCTTAAGCGGCTGAGGGGGAAAAGGAAAGGGCCTGAGGCTGTCAGGAATGCTGGGAGTTGGAGTCCAAAACACCTGGAGGGCTCAACGTTGGTTTCAGGGTTGGAGTGGGGCAAGCTCACCTGCCCGTCTTCAGTGGTCAGTGGACGGGGCTTAGTTTGCCGAGTCCAAGGTCGCTCGCCAAGAAAGCAGCTCCAGTCCCTTTTCCTACCACGACCATCACTGAGGCTGAGGCCGATGACATCATCGCGCTCGACGTCGTGCGCTCGCCCTCCAATGCCCTGCGTCCTGCCTTCGTCCCGCCCCTTAGGCGTTCTCAACCAATCCGACGAAGGCGGAAGTGGATAGCGGAGGCGGATGCAGGAAGTGCGATAGGATTATATTGTTGTCGGAGCCGCTGCTGTTGGTTTCGTGAGAGGGGTTCGCCATGGTCTGCGAAAAATGTGAGTGGAAAGGACGGGGACATATAGTTGTGAAGGAAACTGTGACATAATGGAGTGTTGTTGTGAGTTTTCCGGGCTGTATGGCCGTGTTCCAGAAGCATTCTCTCCTGACGTTTCGCCCACAGCTATGGCAGGCATCCTCAGAGGTTGTGAGGTTTGTTGGAAGCTAGGCAAGAGAGGTTTATATATCTGTAGAATGTCCAGGGTAGGAAAAAAGAACTCTTGTGTGAATGTTGAATTGGCCAACTTCATTAGAATTGAATAGTCTGGCAGCTTCAAAGCCTGGTTGCTTCCTCCCTGGGGGTATCCTTTGTTGGGAGGTGTTAACTGGCCCAGATGTTAGAGTTTTTTGTCTGGAATTCCTCTGTTTTTTTAGTGTTCTTTATTTACTGGCCTGATTTTAGAGTTGTTTTTTTTAAAAAATACTGGTAGCCAGATTTTGTTCGTTTCATGGTTTCCTCCTTTCTGTTGAAATTGTCCACATGCTTGTTGATTTCAATGGCTTCTCTGTGTAGTCTGTCATGGTGGTTGTTAGAATGTTGTTGTTGTTATTACTGTGTGCCTTCAAGTCTTTCCTGCCTCTGGCCAACCTAAGGCGGCGCTCTCAAAGGGAACCCATTTTCTTGACAATATTCTCTCAGAAGAGGTTTGTTGTTGTCTTCCTCTGAGGCTGAGAGAGTGTGGCTTGTCCAAGGCCTTCCATGGCAGAGTGGCAATTTGATTCCTGGTCTTAATAAGCCAACTTAATAAACACCAACTGCAGCTCTGGGGCCACAGAGTGAAGATGGGGCAGCCGGGAAGACACAGCTTCATCGTGTCCCCTGCAACATCACTTGGGAGCCCCTCAATATATACAATAAAATAGTATATAGAAATAATAACATTGTAATGTAAAGATATAATATTAATAATGTTGTAATATTTATGTATTATATATACTACAACTTATGATATAGTACAGCATATTATATAACACTAACAGTATAATATACTGGTAGTGTATTATATATATATTGTAGTATAATAACATAGTATAATATAACAATATATAATAATATAATGATTGCATTTTATATATTATGTGTAATATTACTAATAATTTTGCAACATAGTTATATAGTACAATGTAGTAATATATAATACTAATATTGTGCTATGCTAATAATATAATATATTATCTATACATATAATATTGCTGCTGATAATAATAATAATAATAATAATACACTTTATTTATATTCCACCCTTCTCGCCAGGGGAAATCAGAGTGGATTACAGTATCATAGAGCAGGCAAAGAAAAATATTCAATGCCTTATTTACAAACATACAATGAGACATACAACACAGACAAAGACAAAGACTTCTTTCATTTCCGGCTTTGGAGGTGATGCTCATTTTTTACTGTGGGAGGTGCTCTTTCTCCATTTTCAATCCGAAGAGTATCTCTTTGCCATTTCCCATCAAAGCAGTACCTATTTATCTACTTACATTTGCATGTTTTCAAATTGCTAGGTTGGCAAAGAGTTAGAACTGACAGACAAGAGCTCACCCCATTTCGTGGATTCTAACTCCCAATCTTCATGTCAACATATTCAGCAGCACAAGGGTTTAAACCATTGTGCCACCGTGGCCCATAATGCAATACAATATAGTACTAATAATAATACAATATAATAATATATAATAATATTGTATTATAGTAATACTAATATATTAAATATAATTAGTATTGCTCATATATAATGCTATACTGTTTTATTATTGTATATTTTAAGTTGTGTTTTTGATTGTAAGCCGCTTTGAGTCTCCGTATGGAGAAATAAAGTGGGATATAAATAAATATAATTTCATTAATAGAGGCAGTGCTTAAATCACGACACCAGGTCTGGGCAAACTTGGGCCCTCTAGGTGTTTTGGACTTCAATCTCACAATTCCTAACAGCCGGTAAGTTGTTAGGAATTGTGGGAGTTGCAGTCAAAAACACCTTGAGGTCCCAAGTTTTCCCAGGTCTGCACTACACCAAATACTAATGACAAGACATATGACAAGCTCCACAGAGTTAAAATCCACTGATAAAATCCAGATTACAACTCACACCTTAAAAAGCAGGGTATTAAACAGGAGAAGTAGAAGTCATCATAGCTTACAGGCCATACCTCTTCTAAGCCATCATTTTTTGTAATGTTTTTATAAACATATCTACAAATTACACATTTCTTCAGATTGAAACAAGCTTTCGACCCTTTCAGATATCCCAGTGGGGCAAGCCCTATAAATATGTGATATTTTAAAAGAATCCCATACTATTTTCCTGGTTTGAGTTTCTGAAGACATTGTGTCTCATGCACATTTTAAAAGGTCCTTTCCAAGTGTACATTTAATGAGAAATCTTTTTGGAATGTAGGGTTCAGGTTTTATTTTATTTCGTGTCAAAAGCATTGCATAAATACACAAGTATAAAACTGATAAAATTAAGGGAGCACAAGCCGCTAAATAATTTTAGGCCATAAACAGGCAACAGTGACCGCATTGTTTATAGCTTTAAACAGTTCTTCCTCTGTGCATGAGGCAGGGCATTGTGGACAGGCATACAGATGCTGAGGGTTTTTTTTCTGCTTCACAGAAATAGAAGGTGGCCTTGGTCTTTATATGTTTGTGTTCTCTTGAGTAAGTCCATTTGGAATTGTAATCTTATGTATAATAATTTGGCAGTACATTCACTGATCTGAATAATGCTTCCTTTTGAGTAAATATGAGTAACACTCATTCTGTGCATCCTTCACATCCCATATAGCATCATAAGATGCTAGAATTCAAAGAATGAGCTAATTTGTATTACTAGTATCGCCGGGGGGTTAACAAAATTTCAGATGTGTTTTCAGCATAAAACTGTTCAGAGTGTCACTGTCTTTGTTTTGTATTTTTGTTCTTCCCAATAGGTGAGAGAAAACTGGGCACTGTAATTACACCTGATACATGGAAGGATGGTGCAAGAAACACGACAGGTAGTTCTAAAACATGTGTCACTACATAAATATGTGTTGCTGGCATTCGTTTAAGACAGTCTTTTATTTTTCTGTTGAGATGAATAAGGCTGGAAAATTAAATAATCAGTTCAGAGAAAGAGAAAGTTTGGAAATCTTTCCTTTAAGCTGCCTTTAGAAAACCCGAGGCCCCATCTACACTGCCATATAATAGAGTTTGGAAGTGTGTTATGTAATCAATGTAGAATCCGCTCATATAACACAGTTTTACTGCATTATATGGGCTTATACTGACGACATAATCAATTTCAAACTGCATTATATAGCATTGTAGATGAGGCCATCGTCTTAGTCAGGAGTGTATGTGTCTGACTGATCATCTCATTGAAAGTTCTTAAAACTCAGTTCAGAATAAAATCACTTTCTAATATTAATTTTCTCTCTAAATATTGATGAGCTTTCATTGATAGCTTATTATGTTTATTTATAACCTGCTTTTTCTCTCCACAAGGAGACTCAAAGCAGCTAAGTACTGATGAAGCTTGTTTAAAAACTTTTTAACTGGATAATGTGAGAATGAACAAATCTGGTGTTGATTAACTTGGTTCAGAGGGTCCAGTGGCATCAGTAAGATGTCTGAACTATTACCTACCTTGTATGTGCTCAGTCTCAGAAGGGGTCAGTGGAACCCCTAAATTAGTGCTAGAAAATTAGAATCCTTTGTAAATCCATAAAATTGAATCATCAATTAATATTGAAACACCAATAGCAATAATGTTTTTAAATATTAAAACTGAAGAAGCTATATAGATGCAGGTTAAGTTTGTGAGTGAATCAGGAGAAATTGGTCTGTATAGTTGGCCACTATTTTTTTTCTTATGTGATGTTCATTATCCTTAATTTATAATGCTTTTCAAATTATATTAAAGGTTACAATTCTTTTGTTTATAGAAAGCGGTGGGAGGAAATTAAATGAAAACAAAGCATTGACATCAAAGAAGGCAAGGTAATAGATATCTTGCAATATTAAGCAAAGCTACTCTGAGTGTGGCGGGGAACAGTTTGCCTGTCTATCTCTCTTCTCTGCTTTCTTGAATATCTCTTCCCTTACCATCTCATCTGTGTTTGTTTTTTCCACACACAACTACTTTCCTGTTCTTGTTCTCTAATCTAGAATTATTCCTGCGGCTTTCTCACATTTTCCCGCTACACTAGAACCTCCTGTTGTAGAATGACCCCTGTTTCCACAGGACCAGTATTCACCATTTCATGTGTCCATATCTGACAAATTATCTCTTCTATAGGCATTTTCTAGGTCTTTCAGCATGACACTGTGGTATTCTTAGGTCAGAAGTCTTTCATTTCAGTAGGGTTCACCATTATTCACAGCTTATGTATCCATGCATGCTGGTCAGTTGACTTGTCTGCTTTTCTTTCTTGTGCTCTTACAATTTCATCACCAAGGACTTCTCCTTACTTTGTTTCTTGGCTTGCTATGGTCATAATTGCCACTGCATTCTCTCTGCTCAGTAAAAAGTGACCATTAGAAATGGGGAGTATGGTTAGAGCAGTTATCAAAGCAGAAATTAAGCATCAGCAACAGTGACAATGGTTGAACAGTGGCCTTTATGTGGTTTAAGGAGAGTCACTGCATTCCCACCGGTTAACATCCTTTGAGTTTTGGTCTTGTGGTTCTCCAAAATGAAGCAGGACTAATGAAATTGAACACATTGGCACCTGGATTTTATATCACACATATGTAGCACTTGGTTTTCAAGCTATTGGCATGATTTGATTTTACTCATTTATGTAAATGATGTGAAATAAAACTTCTTGGTGCCCATATATGTTTAGAAAAGTCTGATACTCAAACTGATGTCCCTTGGTGAATCAAAAGCAATTAACTGTATTCTCATAATTAGAAAGTTTCTACAGAGTGTACGTGTCTTCTGTTCCTGATTTAAAGGTGTTGTTTCCTGTTTAATTGTGCAGTACTTACTATGAAAGTAGTTGTTATACTCCAGAAACTTCATTTTTGTGGCTGCCACAAACTAGGTTGAGTTGATTGAGAGTCTATGAGATATTCATTGAAAAACTATAGCAAAATGTGCTTCAGGATGTCCTGCAAAAACAAAGTTGTTGCAGTTTAATAAAAAAAAATCCATGTTTTTATGATAGAACCAACTAGGAAATGACATTTATAACCCAGGAACAAAAATCGTGTTACATAGTGTAATTAATCATGCTGCCCTCTCTACAGAACTAATCTCCAAACCTTTGTACCACCACTCCCCTGTGTTTCTTGTTTGTTTGTTTGTAACCTACATCAGGCCTGTTTCTATTTTATTGAAGTGAATAGCTTTCAGAAATAATAATGAGGTGAGAAGTAGGATTAACTTACAATAAATACCTGTATACTAAATAAATAAACTGATTGTCTCATTGTTTTTGTTTTCTTAGGTTTGATCCTTACGGCAAAAACAAATTTGCAATATGCAGAATTTGTAAAAGTTCAGTTCATCAGCCAGGCTCCCATTATTGCCAGGGATGCGCGTACAAAAAAGGTGAGCCATTTGCTATAAATTCTTCATGTGCATGTGTTCTTGTTTCTCTTGAAGTATACATTATCTATATATTGAAAAATAAGATAATATAGAAGTTCAAATATTACTGATTGTAAAAAGAGATAATCGGTTTCACTTTGGTTCTCATCCCTAGGCATCTGTGCAATGTGTGGGAAGAAAGTCTTGGATACAAAAAACTACAAGCAAACATCTGTCTAATTAAATACTGTGACTTTTTTATTGACCACATTTAAGTTTAGATACAGTTGGTAAAGATTATTATTATCCAAAATATTTTTAAAAGATGAACTGCTCTTTCAGAATTTGCATAAACATCACCATTCTAGTTCTGGTTTCCAGTGTCATTGTATAGTCTTACCTCATGTGTTTATGGGTTTGTGGTAAAAGAGATCAGAAGTAGCCTGATAGTCAAAATCTTCATTTGTGATTTTTTGATATAGTGATGTAAAGAGTGGTGTGGCAATGACTTTTAATGGCCCAGTCAGAAAAAGTGAACAGAATAATGTTATGAATGTTCAGTCTGAACAAAACTGAAAATATTTCAAAATTTCAGTATCCTCACAATTACTCTTTACACCAAGACTGAGAGGCTCAATTGTGTGTTTCAAGTTCATCAATAGAAGCCCTTCTAATCAAAGAAAACTAGTATAAAAGAACTAATTCTGCAAATGTAAATCTAATTATATAGAATAATGAACAACCTATGACCCTCCAAAACAATTGCAGCAGGTTCTTTAAAACATATTTTACTTGGACAAAAGCAGAAAGCTTGTGAACATCAAACAAATTACCATAAAAGATGATGTGCTTCATTCAGTTCTGTGGACCCACAATCTGGGGACCTGGTATGTAGTAAATACACTGTTACAGACATTTCCAACATGATTACAATTAATCTGGTTTAGTTCAGAAAGAAACCTAAAATTAGCATGGATTTGTCTTCAGCCTCAAAAATTGTGTTGAGGCATTTATTGTACATAGAAGAGAAACTGTATATAAATTGTAACCAGTTTATTGTATTAAATCAAAACGGCAATTGCCCATATTATTTTGGGTTTTCAGTGTGTGTTTTCTTATGTGGTGTGTTTCTCCTCCACCTTTATAGTCCCTAAATGGTTCTGCCATGTTTCTTTTCACCTGCTTCGGGGAATGGAACAGGGGTGGTTGGATGTGATGTTTGCTTAGGGACAGAAAATGGATAGATGGATTACTGAGGCCCACAAAATGGAGTTGCATCTTGCTTGCAATGGCAACATTTGGCAAATTGTTGTTTTTAAATATGCATATTAGTAGAAGACATTTAAAGCGCATGAGGAATTCCATTTGCATGTTACTTACTCCCCCTGCCTGCAAATTGAGATCACATTCAGATGCCCATATGGATGTAGGTGCTACCCTTGATCTCTCTAGCCCAGAATTTCTCAGACTGTGTTCCTCCAGATGTTTTGGACTTTAGCTCCCACAATTCCTAACAGCTGGTAAACTGGCTGGGATTTCTGAGATCTGAAGTCCAAAACATCTGGAGGAGCACAGTTTGAGAAATACAGCTCTAGCCCAATATTGTCAGCTCTAACTGGCAACAGCAACTCCTCCGTGCCTCATCTTGCTCTGCTCCCCTTTGCCTCACCTTCTGGCTGCGACCTCCTCTGTTGCTTGGGATAGGCACTAAGACAAGTGCCATCAGCAGAGAGAATAATAGATTTGGAAGAGACCACATGAACCATCCAGTCCAACCCCTTGCCATGCAGGAAAAGCACAATCAAAGTACCCTGGACAGATGGTCATCCAAACTCTCCAAAGTCTGTTTAAAGGCCTCCAAAGAAGGCACTTCCATCACACACCAAGGCAGAGTGTCCCACTGCTGAGCAGCTCTTAAGGTCAGGAAGTTCTTCCTAATGTTCAGATGGAATCTCCTTTCCTGTAATGTGAACCTATTGCTCAAAGTTCTAATCTCCAGGGCAGCAGGAAACAAACCTGCTCCCTCTTATGACATCCTTTCAAATATTTAAACATGGGAATCATGTCTCCTTTCAACCTTCTCTTCTGCAGGCCAAATAAAGCCAGCTTTTTAAGATGCTTCTCGTAAGGCATAGTTTCCAGACTTTTGGTCGTTTTAGTCGCTCCTGCGGACACGTTCCAGTGTGTCAAAACGAAGTGAATCAAGGGAAAGAAAATATGGTCTCAGTGCTAGGCAAAAACAAAAGAACATAAAAAGATAGCTTCCTCTCATTCAGAGCATTTGTCCCTTGTCTAAAACCTCATACTGTCAACTCAAGCCCCTTCTACATTGCCATATAAAATCCAGATTGTCTGCTTTGAACTGGATTATATGGCAGTGTAGACTCATATAATCCAGTTCAAAGTTGATAATGTAGATTATTTGTTTTCGTAATCTGGATTATATGGCAGTGTAGAAGGGGACTCAGATTGGCAGCCTCATATCTTCTTTCCCACCCTTTCCTGATGGTCTCCCATCTATACACTATCCTGGCATGACCTTGCATAGCTTCCAAAATCCGACTAGATCAGGTGAGTTTAGGGTGATTTTTTTCTGATCCCTGCATTCCTGTAAGCAACAATTGACTAGAGAGAAGGCTTTTTCAGCAACCACGTCCCACCCCAGAATACTTTCCTACTGAAGTGCGTATTTCAATGTATTTATGATAACAAAATTTTACTTTCATTTTCTCCAGATTTTGAGCACCATCCCTTTTATGATCCTTGTTGTATTTGTTGTTTTAATTCCTGGCTTGGAGATGAAATGGCTAGCGTGACCAAGCACAGATGGCAGAAGCCTGGAATAGTGCCAACCAAATCTGAACACATGCTGTGTGGTGGCTAGTACAACTTCCTTTTAAATAAGCTGTGGCAACACACATTTCCCATGCTGTTCTTGCACCCCCTTCCATTTCTCTGCTAACATTTCTCCTGTCATGTAAAAAAAATCACAGTTCTGAGAAATATGTGGAGCTGATACCATTATCTCAGCAGAAATTTGTTGCCAGCCGGCTGTCAAGAGCTCAATTCCGCTGGCAATTCATTCCACAATACATTCAATTTTAGAGAAGGGAGCAATGTAGCTTTCAAACTCAGGGAGGTTACCTGCATATGTTTTAAAGAAATGTATGAGAGCCAACATGGTGTGGTGATTTGATGTTGAAGTATGATTTTGGGGACCAATCCTTGCTCAGCCATGGAAACCCACTGGGTGAGTGTGAATAGATCACTCTCTCTCTGCCCCAGAAAATCCTGTGATAGGTTCATCTTAGGGTTGCCATAACTTTAAAACGTTATGAAGGCACACAGGAATGAGACTAGCAGCATACTTGTATGGCTCATTTCCAAATTATTTGGGTGGGGGAAGCTGCATTAAACATTCAGAGGATATTGTTAAGGGTGTGTATAACCTTGTCTCCTGACACACACACACACACACACAGGTCTACATTTCCCCATGTTTCATCCCCCATCTGATCATCTGCATGTAATCACTTTCAGCTTGTAGGTCTCTATTGTGTCCTGCTTGCTGTTTCTTCCTATACAGACACACTCACCACCTCTTCTAGACATGTGCAAAAAAATGTTTTGAATCGTATATCGGATTTATTTCAGATTGTTCTCACTTTTTGATACGCATTCCGAGACATTGTCTCACAGCGCAACCAGCAATGTAATTCGAACCATTGTTGCCCCATTTTCTAATTGTCTCTTAATGTTTCCTTAATTCCCCCCGAAAAATAATTAATATATTTTTAAAATATTTTTTAAAACATTTTAAAAACCTACCTTGAATGGGAGCTTAGCACAGCATAACATGGCTGCCGCTCCCTGGCCAATCAGAAGCTTCCACGATGGACGCAAAGGTGGGGGCTAGGGTCCTCTGCGTCCACGTGGAAGATTGCCATAAAAGCCTGTTGTGTAGCCCGGGCGAGCCATTCTGGGCTGGGCTTTGCGTGGAGAGGGTGGTGGTCTGCAAGCGGAGAGCAAGCAAGCAAGCGGAGAGCAAGGGTGAAGGGGCCCAGTCTGGCTGTTCCCACAGAGGGGTTTGGAGAAAGGGTTAGGGTTTTGTTGCTGGTTCTTTCTCTTAGCGAGGGAATTTCTAGTTTTCAAAGTATCTTTGCACTCCTTGTCAGGGCACTGCTTGGTGTGGTGGTCACTGGTCCATTTCTAATTGAAGATAGCTCCGCCATTTTAGAAACATTTAGAATCATTACGAATTTTCAGAAATATCCGAAACTTTTGGGTGAAAAAATCGGAAATACTTTCTATATCGAAGCGCCAGCGCCCCCTACTTTAGAAATGAGAATTGAAACTTTTTTTCATCAATTGGACATGCCTATTCTCTTCCTATCTTACATTACTATGAATCTGGCAACCATTCAACACAGAAAAAGAAGCCTATATGTAATCCAATACTCGTTCATAAAGATGGGTAGGGCTTTTTTCTATTTAATCCTGATTATCTTCATGAAAATCAATCAGATGGAATGCATGTAAAAATGTCCTTCACTACTTGTATGTTGATGATTGAAATTGTTCACTTCTTAAGGCCAAAGAGTGCAGAACAAGACTGAGTGTGTTTTGGTACAGAATAACAACACAGAACTGAAGAGAAATAGGTTTGCAATGTAGTTATGTGAATGAATGACAGGATGCCTGTAATATTGTTATGTATCTTGCTTGACAAATTGCACACCGAAATGCTGTCTTCCGCAAAATTAATAGTAATCCTTGTCCTTTTCTGCATCCAGCCATTCAAGAAACGGATGCGAGTGGGACATGTGTAGTAATTCTGCAAATAGTTGGCCCTCTAACCACAAATTTTGCCAGCCACAACCTGCAAATATTTTTAAAAAACACTAATTGTTGCCATTTTATATACAGGACCCGGTTTTTTCTATGTCATTCTACATAATGGGACATGAACATCCACAGAAGGTCCAACAATCAAGCTCTAGTGGCTACTGAGAGCCCACTGTACATCTTCAGAGTTCGGTGTGGCTTATTCCCATGTGAGGATGCATAGGATTCTGTGTTTATGTGAAGGTGGCTGCCAGAGCAGTGTCAAATTGCATTGGCATTTTTAGCTACTGCATCACACTATTGACAATTCTTCAGCTTAGATCCCTTTCACACGTCGTGCTGTCAAACCAGGTGCCACCCATCCCATATCTCTGCCTTTGGATTGATTTGTTCCCTAATTGTATTGCCTAACGTTTCTCCTTGTGAAATTCATTTTGTTAGTTTTGATTCTGCTGTCTAATCTGTAAAAGTCATATATGTCCCATCATTCCTCCTCCCTGAACTCAAGACAGTATTCTTGTCTCTTCCCACTGTATCCTAACTCTGCAAGACTGAGGAAAAGACTGATCCAAGGTGGTTTAGTTGAGAATTGAACTTGGATTTCCCAGGTCCCAATCCAACACTCTTATCCCTCCAGTGCTCTCACTTGCTACTGAAAGCATCTTTATGTTTACCGGGACTTTTTTATTTTCAAAGAGAATTTTGGGGAACCTTAAATAATAGTTTTCACTGCTTTAAAGTTCTGCTATGACAGCATTCTTTAGTTTGGACAAGAGGCTTAGTTGTGGTATTAAGCAATGCTTCATAATACTGTACAGTTTAACCTCAAAATAGGGGAATTTCCTTACAGTGAAGGGGTAAGAGATTAGTACAAGAAGAAATGAAAGGCTTGTATTACAGTCTTCAGGATGAAAGCTTATCAAGAATCTCTTGCATGCACATTTTCCTGAATTATTCAAAAGGTTATGTAACAGAAAATGAAAAATCTAGTAGCATCTTTTCCCCATATGTTTTGGAGGGAGAGGGAGCCATCATTTGTTATGTAACAAAGGACTGCCTGCCAAGCATAAAGAGATTTGTGCTTTCCCAATCTGGTGTCTCCCTTGCTTGGGTACGGCTTGTTCCTTGGACAGGCAAATCCTGTTTCACTTGGCATATTTATTGAGGAAGATTAATACCTATGCAGAAATTGCATTTCTCTTCTCACTTTAAATACTAATACATGATCTGAGTGTAGGGCAAATACAGAATACCATATTCTTGATTTTTCTTTTTCATTGTAGTACTAACTTGGGTACTCAGCGTTGCCCGGGTTATTTGAAAAAGTCAATTTTTAATTGTCCAAAATGCATAAGGTTGTGAGTGAACTACAACTCACATCATGCCAGATTAACCCCCGGAAACTCCATCAGTGGTGAAAGTTTGTCATGTTGGACAAATGTGCTCTCTAGATCCATCATCAGTGGGATCAATTCCCTGCAGTAGGTTCAGTTGGTCATGGTGGTTCTGTGTGCCAAGTTTGGTCCCAGTCTATTGTCAGTAGGGGTCACGGTGTCTCTGGATATAAGTAAACTATAACTCCCAGAAATGAAGGTTGGTTCCCCCAAACCCCTCCAGTAGGTTCAGTTGGTCAGAGGGGTTCTGTGTGCCAAGTTTGGTCCAGGTCCATCATTGGTGGGGATGAGAGTGCTCTTTGATTGCAGGTGAACTATAAATCCCAGTACCTACAACTCCCAAATGTGAAGGTCAGTTCCCCCCAAAACCCTCCAGTATGTTCTGTTGGTCATGAGGGTTCTGTGTGCCAAATGTGGTCCAGGTCCATTGTCGGTGGGGTCACAGTGCTGTGTCTTGATGCAGGGTGAACTACAACTTCCATCATGTTGAGTCAGTCCCCCAAACTCCTCCAGCATGTTTAGTTGTTCAGTTGCTGATCAATTCCACGGTTTGAGGTTTCCAATGCGGTCTCAAAAGATGCTGGTTTATGCTTTGTTAAAAAGTACTGGAGGTCTCAAAAGGCGCCTTTATATTAACCCAATGAATTGTCATACTTTTTTTTCTTTTCTTTTAATTCCTTTCTTTCTTTCTTTCTTTCTTTCTTTCTTTCTTTCTTTCTTTCTTTCTTTCTTTCTTTCTTTCTTTTGAGCAATGAATGCTCAAGGAGTTTTCTGCAGCCAATGTATTTTGCACAATGCTAAGTTCAGTGATATTATTTTATGAGGAAGCAAATAGTGTTAGGGAAACAATTGGTTGCATTTACTTTTCATCTGCTTGTAGACTGTTATAGAATCTTGGAAGTTGTAGTTTATTTTTTTCCGTGTCAGGAACGACTTCAGAAACTGCAAGTCGCTTCTGGTGTGAGAGAACTGGCTGGCCGTCTACAAGGACATTGTCCAGGGGATGCCTGGATGTTGATGTTTTACCATCCTTGTGGGTAGTTTATTGAGGCAGCAGCTAAAAGCCTTATTGAACTACAACTCCCATAGCGCGCGCGCGCGTGTGTGTGTGTGTGTGTGTGTGTGTGTGTGTGTATATATATATATATATATATATATATAATATGTGTGTATTTATATCCATTGTATGTGGAGTTCAGAGTGCTCTTCGCATATGGGTGAACTATAACTCCCATTATCCTCTGGTCATGATGAGTATGTGTGCCAAGTTTGGTCCAGATCCATCATTGGTGGGATTTCACAGGGCTCTATGGATTTGGGTGAACTATAATTCCTAACATCAAGGATCAATTCCTCCAAAACCCTGCCAGTATTTTCTGTTGGTCATGGCGGGTGGGTGTATGTGCCAGGTTTGGTCCAGGTCTGCCAATGGCGGGAGTCATAGGGCTCTCTGAAAGTATAAGGATGTGGGTGAACTACAACTCCCATCCTGCTGGGTCAGTCCCCTTAAACGCCAACACTACTTTAAGTTGGTCATGTTGGGTATTTGTACCAAGTTTGGTCCAGATCTATTGTCGGTGGGCTCCATAGTGCAGGGTAAACTATAACTCCCAAAATCCAATGCTAACTATTAAAAACAGGACTAACTTCAATGTGGTTCTGTTATTATAAACTCTCTCTATATATATTGACCTCCAGATATTCTTTTCCTGAAATGCTGCAATTGAAAGCCAAGCAAGCAATTTAATACAAAGTTTTCCTGTATTGTACACATCTCTCCATTATTTAACTACTAGCTTACATACCCCGCGATGCCCAGGTTATTTGAAAAGGTCCGTGTTTATTTTTGAATGTTAGGTAATAGCAGTTTGGTCGTACGTTACACGATGTCTTAGAAAAACACTCAGTCTTTCCTGCTGTTTTTTTATTAATCTCCCGTTATAAAATGCATAATGATGTGGGTGAACTACAATTCCCAAAAATCTTGGGTCAATCCTCCCAAAACTCTCCCAGTATTCACAGTTGCCCGTGTTGGGTCTGTGTGCCAAATTTGGTGCAAATACGTCGTCTGCTGGGTTCAGTGGTCTCTGGATACAGATGAACTACAGCTCCCACATTCTCAGAGCAATCACCCCAAAACCATGCCAGTATTTACAGTTGGCCATGTTGGGTCTGTGTGCCAAGTTTGGTCCAGATCCATCACTTTCTGAGTTCAGTGTTCTCTGAATACGGATGAACTATAACTCCCTGATGCCAAGGTCAATTGCCCTCAAAGCCTGCCAGTATTTACAGTTGGCCATGTTGGGTCTGTGTGCCAAGTTTGGTCCAGATCCATCACTTTCTGAGTTCAGTGTTCTCTGAATATGGGTGAACTATAACTCTGATGCCAAGGTCAATCACCCCAAGTTGGCAGCGTTGGGTCTGTGTGCCAAGTTTGGTCCAGATCCGTCATTGGTGGGGTTCAGAGGATTCACGGAATACAGGTGAACAATAACTCCCAGAGATAAGGGTCAACCATCTCCCAAGTCCACCAATATTCCCAATTAGCCAAGTTTGGTCCAGATTTGTCATCAGATGGGTTCAAGGTTCATGGGTTCTGAATACGGGTGAACAATAACTCCTGGATGTCAAGGTCAATCAGCCCAAAAACCTGCCAGTATGCAAATTTGGCCATGGCGCATCTGTGTGCCAAGTTAGTTCCAGGTTCATTGTTGGTGGGATTCAGAGTGCTCTTGGACTGCAAGTGAACTATACATCCCAGTCCCTACAACTCCTATAAATCATGCTGAATTCACCCCTAACTTCTCCAGTATCTTCAGTTGCTGTTTGCTGTGTGCCGTAGGAAAGGGTAAAGGATGAGGCAGTGGGCGGGGTCAAGCAAATAGAGAGAAAGGAACCTGCAATGTCCTGGGAGGGAGTGACTTGGTGGCTCCTCATCACTGAGAACTATAGTTTGTTTGTCAAGGCTGGAGACGGTCTGTGTGAGTGGACATGTGCCACATACACACATACAGATTTACACACATATAGATTTTCACTTTTATTATGTGTATTATTAAAGGTAAAGGTTTTTCCCCGATGTTAAGTCTATGTCCGACTCTGGGGGTTGGTGCTTGTGAGGAACTGAGGTGGCAGAGGATGGAATCCCCTTTGAATCCCACCGCTGCCACCAATTTATGTAAAGAGCTGAGGTTGACAGGGAATGGAATCCCTTTTAGAATCCCTCAGCCTTGCCACCAATATGTACAGAGGTGAGGTGTCTGACAGGAATGTGTGACAGAGATGGAACCCTTTTTAATCCCACACACACAGATACCACCACTTAATAAAGATGTCTTATGAGAGATGATGTTAATTAATGATTTGTTTGATTATCTTCTTCGCTGCCACCAATGGAGAGACGTCAGGCCGATGGTACTGGTTCTTATAAGCTTTCTCTATTTGTTCCACTTCAGGTGTTGATGTTACTTAACTTAATATAAGAGTATGACAGAGGCTTGATTTGAATAAAATCAAAACAAGTTTATTGCAGGTACAGAGCTTGATGGTTTCAGATAACTTGGTAAAGGCACTTCGCTTAATGGTTACAAACGGTTATGAGGTGGTTAAACTTTCAAATTACTTCTTTCTTTAAGTTACTCTAAACCCTGATCCTACTGGATCCCCTGGGATTAATGTTCTCTAATCCACAGACTCTACAACTGACCCTAGACAAATCACCTAACTTGCCTAGTCTGGTCTATCCTAAATCTGACTCAAATCTCTCTATTTAAGCCAGCCTGATTCTCCACACAAGAATCAGATCCTTCCCTGTGACTAGGAAATCACAGACTGCTCTTGGGTTTTAAAATATTCCCCCTTTTCCTTTCCAGGCGGCGGTTGGCTCCGCCCCTGTTGCTATGGTAACCTGTTCTAGCACTCTAAGATGGCTACCTTCCCCCATACATAATGTCAATTCAAATACTCACCATTTTAACTTAGCCAAACCTGGCTGTTTAAACAAAATCAAATACACATATCATCTATAAACAAAATATAATTATACACTTCTTCACACACCTCCCAACCCATAAAGATTATTTTTGACCTTTCTACATCCTAGAATAGTCAAAAATAATAATGTGGATTGTAATTAAAAATATACAACAATACATATTAATACACTCTTAACATATAATATTAACACATTATCATGCAACATATATAAACACAAACCTTTATTGTTGCAACCTCTAATACGTCCTGGAAAGTGAATCTGCTACAATGTTGTTTTTACCTTTTACATGTTTTATTTCAAAGGAGTAATCTTGTAGTAACAGGCTCCATCGAAGAAGCTTGTTATTAGTTCCCTTGGTGTTGTCTAGCCATTTTAACGGGGCATGATCAGTTTGGAGGGTGAACCTCCTCCCCCATAAATAAGGCCTTAATTTTTGTATAGCCCAAACTATGGCTAAGCACTCCTTTTCGATAGTTGACATACTGCACTCTCGAGGAAGTAATTTTTTACTCAGAAAGAGGATTGGACGATTTTCCCCTTCTGCATCAACCTGACTTAAGACGGCTCCTAATCCAGTATCAGAAGCGTCACAGGTCAAAATAAAAGGTGCGTCAAAATCTGGGGCTTTTAAAACAGAATTCGATGTAAGGGCCTGTTTTAATTGTTCCATGGACTTCTGACATTCAGGGGACCAAATTACCTGATTGGGGCAGTTCTTTCTAGTGAGATCAGTTAGAGGGGCTGCTAAAGTGCTAAATGATGGTATAAACTTCCGGTAATATCCTGCTAAACCAAGGAATGATCTTACTTGCTTTTTGGTTTTTGGGATAGGCCATTGGTGGATGGCTTCAACCTTGGTTAGCTCCGGTCCGATACTCCCACAACCTACTATATGCCCTAAATATTTGGTTGTGCGGTTTCCTATCTGGCACTTGGAAGCCTTGATAGTTAGACCTGCCTCCTTTAACCGACTCAACACCTGATTGAGGTGTTTCAAGTGATCTTCCCAACTCGAACTAAAGATCCCTATGTCGTCCATGTAAGCCACACAGAAATCTCCCATACCACTAAGTATTCTGTCCACGTTGAAACGTGGCTGGACTATTTTTTAATCCAAAAGGTAAAACGGTGAACTCATATAATCCCGCATGAGTCCTAAAAGCTGTCTTGGCCTGGTCCTGAGGTGCCATAGGTACCTGCCAAAATCCCTTGGTTAAGTCCAGGCTGCTGATAAAATTGGCCTTCCCCATCCTCTCTAACAGATCATCTAACCGAGGCATAGGGTAAGTATCTGATTGTGTTACCTTGTTTAAAAGTCTATAGTCCACACAGAACCTTATGGTGTTATCAGGCTTTTGAACTAAAATAATTGGTGAGGCCCATGGGCTGCTTGATGGTACTACAATGCCCATGTCCAACATTTCTTTTACTTCCCTCTCAATGCATTTAGTTATTTTGCCTGTAACTCGGTATGGAGGAGACGCTATGGGTGGAGTATCACCAGTGATGATTTGATGATATATCCCCTGTACTCTCCCTGGGAGATCCGAAAATAAATGGTCATACTTATTTAATAATTTTCTAACTTGTTTCTGTTGACTCTGGGACAATCCCTCGTCAACCTTTACTTGCTCGCTGCTCCTATAGGCTCTCCTATTCCCTTCCCAAAAGGGAAAAGTACCTGTTTCCTCCCCCGAAATTATCATACATACATTTACAGATCTATTTACATATGGCTTTAACATATTTAATTATAATTATACACTTCTTCACAGTGCTCATCTCCATTTCTAAGCCAAAGAGCCAGCATTGTCTGTAGACACACACCTCCAAGGTCATGTGGCCGGCATGATTGCATGGAGTGCTGTTATGTATATTATTATATTATATATATTATGTTTATTATTATATATTATTCTATTATTATGTGCATGTGTATAGAAAGATAGAAAATGTGTACAGATAGATTGATAAGATAAACAAATTATGCATGCCCAAGGGGACTTGGGGAATATAAAATGCCTGCATGAAGCCCGTAGACCACAATTGGCTCACCCCTCATGTTGAAGTGCCTAAGACCATGGGCCTTTCAAGCTGCCTGTCAACTTGGTACCTTCTGCTTTCCATGCCAAGAGTAAGATGAATCTACTGTGGGTTTAAAGGAGCTATCCAAAGTACCAAATCTATTTTAGGGTAGAGCTCAGTACCTTGGATACTCCCCTTTGGATATCCAAAACACATGCAAAGTAGGACAAAAAATTTTTTTCCAAATTGGCAACATTCCAGTTGGACATGATGAGATTTGTAGTCCGGCACCCTGGCTGAGAAAGAATTTGAATCCTGGTTTCTCAGAATCCTAATCCAATACTCAAACCACTACACTGCACTGGCTCTATAATGAAAAAAGCTGCACTATTTGTACTATTCCTTTCCAAAATGTATTGGATGTTGTCATGTTATGAATACAAAAGTAAAAGCGACCACAAAAGCACCAACAACATGTGGAATGCCTTAAAGTAATTTTAATTGTTTGAGTATAATATAAATGGATAGTATACTAGAGTGCTACATTATAGTAAACAAAGTTAGAATCAAAACCTATAGCTCTATATTACAAGCATTTTATACACTCAGTAATGTAGTGCCACTTTTAGTTACATATAAAGTTTAGCACTACTCTGAAGCAGCTATTTTTCTTTTAATAAACTTTGTAAAAACTACTAAGAGGAAGAGGAACATGTGCTTCATGTTCACTTGAGAAAAGTCTCAGTTCCCACCAGTGTATGACTGTACAGATCACTTGAACATCAACAACAGGCCAGTGCAATCCTGTTTTCCTCTCAAATTGGTAAGTCAGCCCGGTTGCACCTTCTAAAGCAGCTGAGAATTGTGCAGCTCTCCAAATATTATTGGATTGCAACTCGCAGCAGCCGTATCCAGGCTAGCCAATGATGAGGAATATGGGAGTTGCAGTTAAACATTCGGAAGACTGCATATGTCCCATTTCTGCACTAAATCTATAGTGTTCAAAGTGGTTGTCATTGGACTGATGCTAGTCCCTGAGCTATTGGCAACTGGTCCCTGGTCAGTTTAAAGGAGATATATTGGAACCAATGGGCTGGTCCCTTGCACATTAGGAAAAAAGTATTGCTGATAACATGAGCATTGCTCTTGAGGTTTTGGAACAAAAGTCCTACAAACCTCAGCAAACACTCTAAATGTTTTGGCTTTCTTCTTTAGCTATTCTTAACTCTGCTGCACTTGATTCAGAGCAGCCGAAGAAGGCAGAAGTTGAAATATTTTGCTACAGCATTTTGATATTTCTGTGCTGGTAAGCATGTATGGCCATGTTCCAGAAAGGCACTGCAGACTAATTCAGCCAGTAGCCTAGTTTCCAATATACCTCACAACCTCTGAAGATGCCTGTCACAGATGTGGGCGAAACATCAGGAGAGACTGCTTTTAGAACATGGCCATACAGCCCAAAAAACTCACAGCAACCCAGTAATTCCAGCCATGAAAGCCTTCGACAACACATTGCATCCTTTTAGCTACCAGAACAAATCTGTCTAAAGTGCTAGTTGATGCTTTGAAAAATTGTCAAGAGACAGAAGAAAATGACTGTAGCCTTTCTTTCCTATGATGTATTAAGTCACTTCAGTTCGATAAGGCACATTTCAAGTTCTACAGTACCAATGGTAATACTTGACAGTAAACAAGTTTACAGTACTTTCATGGCCCAAAGAGCCATAGCACAAAGATATATCGGCAAGGGAAAAACATTTAGTAGCGATTTTAGTTAATAACAACTGATGGAAAGTCTTCAGTCAAAACAAGCTTTCCAGTTAAAAACAAGATCAGGAGCCACTAGCGCATCACTTGAGCACAAGTGTCTTCAATTGGCTAATAAAGATGAACTGACTCATGCTGCGTGTGTGTGTGTGCGTGCGTGTGTGTGTCTGTATCTCAATGCAAACACATTTCTAACTTGGAAGTAAGTCTTACTCAGTTCAACTGGGTTTCTTTCTAAATAAGTATGAAAAGTATAAGTATTAAATGCCTTAGAATTCACTCCTCCTCTCTCAGACAACCCTGGAAAGTATAGTCAGGTGTTTGTGTTTGCTTAAGACTACAAATCATGTGCTTTTTTAGGGTTCACTCATAACAATTCAAAATTGTATCAATAAACCAGTGTAATTTCATTTTAACTATGTTTTACCTTGCCTCAAGCCATGAGGAGAGGCAGATTATTATTATTATTATTATTATTATTATTATTATTATTATTATTATTATATATATGTTCTAAATCACACGAGGAACCGATATTGATACTCATGTTTTGTGCACTTAAGCATCCCTCCTTGTGATGTGGAGAGGAAGATAATATGGAGAGGAAAATAATTTATCTTCATTCTCACTTACAAATAAAGATGTCACCCATGAAAAAGTTGGTAGTCTTAATGACACAATATATCTAGACAATATATTTTAAAAACAAATAGTAGAGAAAATGCTGCAGCTGTGAATGAAATAAGGCATTGCAGAAATAATCTACTTAGAGTCAATTGATGTGGCCTAGATCTACACTACCATATAATGCATTTTGGGGTTCTCAAACTTTTTCAGCTGTGGAACCATTTTTGAAGCAAAAGTTTCTTGTGAAGCCCCAATAAATGCATATACACAATTTGTAGTGCAAAAAAGAAAAAGAACAATATAATATTAAAAATGAAGAAACATTTTAACCAACATAAATTTAACAGTATGTCAGTGGAAGACCCCAGAGGCCATCCAGTCCAACCCTCTTCTGCCATGCAAGAAAAGCACAATCCAAGCACCCCCAACACAGGGCCATCCAGCCTTTGTAATAAAAATGATAATAGGCACAACCCCAGGAGCCCTCCAGTTCTATCACATTTTGCCATGCAAGAAAAGCACAACCAAAGTACCCCTAGCAGATGGCCACCCAGACTTTGTAGTAGTAGTAGTAATAGACTTCCGAATTCAGACTGACAGTTTTGGAGCACAATACTCTCGACCTCACAATCGTGGGAAAAAACAAAGTATGCATCGTCGATGTTGTAATCCCAGGTGACAGCAGAATTGAAGAGAAGCAACTGGAAAAGCTAACATAATAGGAGGTTTTAAAAATAGAACAGCAAAGATTCTGGCACAAGCCAGTCAAGGTGGTTCCAGTGGTAATCGGCACACTGGGTGCAGTGCCTAAAGACCTTGGCCTGCATTTAAAAACATTTGGCATTGACAAAATTGCTATCTATCAGCTGCAAAAGACCCCCTACTTGGATCTGCATGCATTATTCGCCGATACATCACACAGTCCTAGACACTTGGGAAGTGTCCAACGTGTGATCAAATACAACAACCAGCATAGCAATCTTGTTTGCGGTGTACTAATCTTGTTGTGTATCAAATAATAATAATAACTACTACTACTACTACAACAAACTCCAGAGGCCATTCAGTTCAATTCCATTCTGCCATGCAGTAAAAGCACAATCAAAGCAATCCCAACAGATGGCCACACAGCCTTTGTAGCAATAATAACAACAAAAACAACAACAACAAGAATGGCAGAAATCCCAGGGGCCATCCAGTTCAACCCACTTCTGCCATGTATCCCCAGTTCAGCACCCATAACAGATGGCCACACCGACTTTAATAATAATAATAATAATAATAATAATAATAATAATAATAATAATAATAATAATAATAATAATAGCAGATGCCTCAGTGGCCACTCAGTTTAACCTCCTTCTGCCATGCAGTAAAAGCACAATCAAAGCACCCCCAACAGATGGCCATGCAGCCTTTGTAATAACAACAACAGCAACAATAATAATAGCAGAAACAACAGGGGCCATCCAGTTCACCATGCAGGAAAAGCATAATGAAAGTACCCCTGAATGGTGGGAGGGAAATAGGGTTTTGAAAGCAAAGAAAGCCGGGGAGGGGGGCGGTCTGGGCAGCTAGGGAGATGGGTCTATGCCCTGGGAGGACAGTGCTGCTGCTGCTGCTTCTGCTGTTTCAGCAGCTCCAAACTTTAATTTCCCTACATTTCCAGGATGAGGAGGAGGCGGAAAGAGGAGAAGGTGAGAAGCAGCATGGTGCCCCAAAGCCCCTCACTATCACGCGCAGAGCCCCAAGGGCTCAGCGGAGCACGCTTTGAGAACTCCTGGTGTAGACCCATATGATGCAGTTCAATGCAGTGTAGATCCAGCCATATTGGGTCATTCTTTGCTGCCACTTATACAAGCCTAGAAAAACTGTAACCAAAAGCCCAACACCTAAGTCAGTCGTTTCTATCACTACACATTTTAGTTATTATATGTTGTTCTAAACTATAAGAGTAAGTCTTGTTATTCTTAGGCAACAAAAATTGTGACTTTTTAGTTACTTTTACAAAATGAATATCAAAAAGGCAGCAAATCACTGGCCTATGGTATAAAAACATCTCAGTAATGTGGACACAGACATCTTTGTAGCTGCAAAAATAACTACTAACTATAACAATTATACATGGAGAGAACAATTATAGTGTTTACATCAAGCATGGGCAAACTTTGGCCCTACAGGTGTTTTGGATATCAACTCCCACAATTCCTAACAATTGTGGGCTGAAGTTTGCCCATGCCTGGTTTACATTAGAATCATAATATAGCTCAGGCCACATCTACACTGCCATATACTGCTCTTTGGATATGCATTAGACTCGTATAATGAAGTCTGATGCAGTTAAGCTGCATTACATGGCCAATAGACTCATATAATGCAGTTACATATTACAATATATGGCATTGTAGATGGGGCCTCAGTTACATCTTAGATTTCTTTCACACATTACACAATTGTAACAATTCTAGTGCTACTAAATCCTATGGAATTATGGGATTTGTACTCTGCTGAGGCACTAAATCTTTATCACAGAATTCTAAATACCTTGCAAAACTATAAATCCTAGAATTCTATAGGATCAATGTAAGCCGGTTACAATGGTTTGTTGTTGTTGTGTGACTTCAAGTTGCTTCTGACCTATGGCAGCCCTAAGGTGGCAATCATCATGTTTTCTTAGTAAAATTTGTTCAGAGGAGTTTTGCCTTTGCTTTCCTTTGGGGCTGAGAGTGTGTGCCTTGCCCAACGTCACCCAATGGGGTTTTCATGAGCGAGTACAGATTCAGATCCTGTCCTACAGGGTCACAGTCCAGCACTCAAACCACTGTACCACACTTGCTCCCTAGTTGCCATAGCATCAAAATGTTATTATTGCGTAGTGTGAAAGAGACTGTGATTATGACTTTTAAAAGGAATTAATTAAAGCTAACAACGGTAGTTATTTTCAATCTCTGGGTATGATTTGTTTCTTTTCTATAAAAAGGCCTAAGGTAATTGAATTCCACAGCAAATGTTTGCCATCACTGTGCAGTATTACCCAGAAGGGATAATAAAGCTGTGATACTTTTTGAAAGAAAAAAAGCAGACTTGGCTCACATAAAGCAATTATGTTCTGGCAATTGTTTTTCAGTGTGGGATCCAAACCCACAGAGCAGCACAAGCTGTTGCCATTTAACTCTTGATCAAGGAGAGAAACTCCTCCCTGGTTTTTGGATCTTCTCGCAAGACTCCCAGCATGGTGCTTGTCACAGTTTTGCTCTTCATTTTCTGAACGCCCCGCATGATCATACACATGTGCCTGGCAAGAACATACAAAAAGGCATTTTCAGGATCAAAAACTCAGCAGAAGAGACTGGTGACTCATAAAATCACAGGCAAATTATGAAGAGTAAGCTGCTGTTGTGTGTTTAAGTCAGAGCTTTCCAAACATTTCATCTTGGCGACACATTTTTTAGACATACACCATTTCATGACACAGTAATTTGGTTTTACTAGCAAACCGAAGATTCAATCAACCCCTTAAAAAAGATTCCGACATAAGCATAACATAAACATGAAAACCTTTCATTTATACTGTTCAAATATTTGTAAAACAATAACATACATTTCTGTCATTTCTCATTATGTTCACATGAAACGCCTACACACTGCAGCCATACACTAATGTGTCACGACACACGGGTTGGAAAACTCTGGTTTAACTAATGAACAAAATCACATCACATTCTGTGATGGGATTGGCAACAGTATGGAGGGAAGGGGGCAATTTTAGAAGAAAACTAAAAACTTGGCTCTGCGCCCAGGCATTCAGCGAATAAGCTCACGGGCTGATGTAATCAGGTCGCAAATCTGTAATTGTAGCAGTAGTGAATGACTGAGGATGGTGCAATATCGCTGCCTTGCAGCGTTTTAATTTTTATATACTTTTTATCACTTTTTTATCATGTTTTTATCATGTTTTAATTGTTTTGTTTTCATAGTATATTTGTTGCTGGCCCTCGTGGCAGAATGTAAGCTGCTCTGAGTCCCCTCGGGGAGAAGGGCGGGGTATAAATGCATGTAATAAATAAATAAATAAATAAATAAATAAATTTTGACTCTGCAGCACCCTGGTGAGCCACAGCAGATTTAGTGTCATTTTGGTTATTTCCTGTTTTGATTTTCTTTATTTTTTTGGCCAACTTTTACCCACTTTTCTTTGGATGTAAAACCATATCCAAAGGTGAAACTAGACATGGAGGGAAATGTGTGTCTCTTGAAATAGACCTATTTATTTTCTCCAGAGGAAATTCATACATTAAGACATTTTTACCACTTGAGGGAGCACTTCTTTTATTTAAAAAGGCTAAACTATTACTGTATCTAGTTTGATCGTGAGAGAAGCAAATAGGGGTAGAGTGCCAGCTATGACCGATTGACAACTGGCAAATAGAGGGAGAAAACGTGGAGGCAGTGACAGACTTTATATTTCTAGGTGCGAAGATCACTGCAGATGCAGACTGCAGCCAGGAAATCAGAAGACATTTACTTCTTGGGAGGAGAGCAATGGCCAACCTCGATAAAATACTGAAAAGCAGAGACATCACACTGGCAACGAAGGTCCACATAGTCAAAGCTATGGTATTTCCCTTAGTAACCTATGGATGCGAGAGCTGGACCATAAGGAAGGCTGAGCGAAGGAAGATAGACGCTTTTGAACTCTGGTGCTGGAGGAAAATCCTGAGAGTGCCTTGGACCGCAAGAAGATCCACCCAGTCCATCCTCCAGGAAATAATGCCCGACTGCTCACTGGAGGGAAGGATATTAGAGGCAAAGTTGAAGTATTTTGGTCACATCATGAGAAGACAGGAAAGCTTGGAGAAGATCATGATGCTGGGGAAAATGGAAGGAAAAAGGAAGAGAGGACGACCAAGGGAGAGATGGTTGGACGGTATCCTTGAAGTGACTGGCTCGACCTTGAAGGAACTGGGGGCGGTGACGGCCGACAGGGAGCTCTGGCGTGGACTGGTCCATGAGGTCGTTTTAAGGTGGGATGGGAGCTGTTCGATTCCCCTCATGTTAGATCATTGTAGTGACGTCAAAGTGTGAACATTCCTGTGGGTGGTCTTGAAATTTGCCTCAGTGCTTCATTAATTGTCTTGCATGAAACTTTTACAGAATGTTTTTTAAAAAAAATATTCTTCAGGAATTGCACCATGATCCATGGCTTTTTAAAAATCCTAGTTATAAACTAAATTGAATAAGAAAGGACTAACTTACGAAGCTTCTATGACCACAGCTACTCCAACAGGTTTCAGAGCTTCAGTGATGGCCCAGGCAATCTGTTTGGTGAGTCGCTCCTGGACTAGAAAAAGAATAGCTCTTTATGCAGCTGTAATCAGTTAACAAAATTGAATCGATCCTAATTTAAGCTAAAGGACAAGAAAAAGAAACAGTTCTCATATTTGAATACGCCAAGTCAAAAAAAATTAAGGCCCCAAATTTGGGCAACAAGATTTACCTTATAACTGATTTTAGCTGTATTTTAATTTTAATTTACATTGCAGACCACAGTGTCCTGCACAGGGAAAAAGTCATGAAATATTGATGAAATATGAATATGATATGAATTAAAGTTAGTATAGTAATAGTAATTACAACAATGATAATAACCATAATCATAATCTCAGAGTGCATGAATTTCTTCTAAAACATACAGTACTGGAATTCATGTCCTAGGGGTCAATTTGAATGAAATATCACTTTAACTGCCATGGCTCAATGCAATAGAATTGTGAGAGTTGTAGCTGGGTGAAGCACTAGCACTCCAGGGTAGAGAAGGCCAAAGTTCTTGCAAGACAGCAACTCCCAGGATTCCATAGCATTGAGCTGTGACAGATAAGGGGTGTCATCAACTGCATTCATTCTAGTAGCAACAGAAAAGATACCAACCTTGAAGTCTTCGGCTAAATATTTCAACAATTCTGGATGGAGAAAAGATTGACAAAGTAAGGAAACAACAGCAATAGCAACAATGTAGTGTTATTTTTTCCAGTTCCCATGGGGAATAAACCTTTCTAAAACCCACCCCAAACATCTCTCTGAATGGACTGACTTTCCACTGTGTAACCAGCACTTCCTTTGCTCTCTAATGCAAAAGGCTTGAGGATTCCTGCCTTGTGACTCTATTTTTTCTTCTCCTTTTTACTGGAGAACAAAAAAGTGGTGCAGAGCTTCTTAAGCCCTATCTGCACTGAACAATTATGATACAATTTTCTACCCATGTAGGTGCCATTTCTGTGTCTGGTAGAATCCTGGGATTTGTAGTTTGGTGAGTTCTCTGACATATAGATCTACTGTAGTTCAGAGGAAAGTGCCAAGGCTATAGCTCTCCAGTAGAGAATTTCATACATGTCGCCAAACTACAGATCCCAGGAATCTATGAGAAGGAACTAGCACAGTTAAAGTGGTATCCAACTGCTAGAACTGTGCAATGTGAACAACACACTCTAGGAGTCAATTTAGATACATAGATAGTTTGCTAAACACTGCATTTTTAAAAAGAAGTTGAGACATCATTAATATAGAAAGGTAAGACATTACATGCATCATCATAATATCACAGGAAACTTAACTGGGTACAAATTAATACATATTATGTGCCAATTTATATAAAGATTTTACCAGGGTTTGCTGTTCATAGGATAAAATCAAAGCTTGAAAATAATTCATAAATGATACAATTTTTGGAGAGTGACAAGAACAGAATGAAGTCATACATCTCAGAAAGTAATGTAACAACGAGTGCAACAAGTTTGTTTTCTGAATACTTTTAAAAGTTACTATTACAAGGAATTTCAGATACATTTTGCAAGATTGTTTTTATGTTATTTACCACTGTATCAATGCCAAAAGTTTGTTTTGGAAAATAAAAGGTTACAGAAAAGAAAGAAGCAACACAACAAGAAGAGCAATACACTACTTTTAAAACATAAGAAGTACATTTTATAAATTGTGGTTTTATAAGGTTTTTAGATTTCTCTGCCAATGAGTTCTGGTGTTTTACCAAAATATAAATGCCGAGATAGTATTGAGCCATGGCATTTAAAGAGGGGAATCTGTTTTTACCCAATGCAGAAGCAAATACCTCAGGACCTGTGCACAACTCAAAAACTTTAAAACAGGCCTGCTGGATCACATCTAATTTCTAGCCCAATAATCTTTCTCCCTCATAGCTAAAAAGATGTTTTAGGAAACCCAAAGGCAGGGCATGAGGGAAACAGCAATCTTTTGCCGTAACTCCCCTGTGGCATACTGCATTTTGCAATTCCCCATATAGTCATGATAACGCCTAGACACTGACTGATACACATTGTCCTCTGTGAATCTGGGTCATTTTAATTTAGTGGCCATTTCTTTATCTTGCATCATGCATAAATGACTTAAAGGAACAATAACAAGAAGAATTACAACAACCTTGCAAGCTTGCTTAAACCAACCACTTTCTTCATTGGTAAGTATCCAATGTGGACCTGCAGAAATGAACAGATAAACAGTGAGAAATACAGATAGAGAAAATGTGTTTTATTTTTGCCACATTTCTTGCATGTTGTACACCTACAGTTCAAAATTTCAAATATGCCACTGCTGAAAGCCACTTCTCAATGAGAGGGAACCATGAAAACCAAAGAGCAAAAACAATCAGCTCACTAACTGCTTCTGTACAGGCAGTGTGGACTCAGATAACCCAGTTCAAAGAAGATAATGTGGATTATCTGCCTTGATATTCTGGGTTATAATGCTGTGTGAAAGGGGGCCCTTAGGCTGGATCTCCACTGCCATATAATCCAGATTATCAAAGCAGATGATCTGGATTTTATATAGCAGTGTAGAAGGAGCCATAAACTCCTTCACGGAGGAAATTTTGGAGATCATGGCCAAGCAATATCAGAATGAAGTCAAGATGTCAAAGGTTATCCAGTTTGCTTTTGCCTGAATCTACAGAGGACTAGATTCTTTCTCCTCCTCTCCTTTCTGCTGAATTAATCAAATGCAAACCACTTTTGTCCATTGAGGACAAATGGAGGAAATGGGAGGAGGAAGGAAAAATCGGGTCTATCCACACTACAGTTTGACACCACTGTAGCTGCCATGGCTCAATGCTATGTAATTGTGGGAAATGTAATTTTACAAGGTCTATTGCTTTCTCTGTCAAAGCATGCTGGTATCTCATTAAACTACCACTGAGTCATGGCAGATAAAGTGGTTTCAACGTGCATTAATTCTGCAGTGTAGATGCATCCCAGGGATCTTAAAAGCAGCTGAAAAGTGGGATAACAGCAAATTAATTGTAGCTACACTTGCCAAACTCGAGCAGCTGAAGACTATGTAGATATAGGCTGCTTGGTCTTTTCTGCAGGGCTTGCACTCACCATGATGTGACCTTGCGCTATACATTTTTTAATTTTCACTTTTCAGTGTTTTTAATGACTCTCAGGTGATGCGTGAGAATTTTGCTACAAGGGTGCAGAATCTTTTGGGGGTGGGTAATTTAATCTTTTTCCCCCAAAAAATGATCCAAACATTTATGCAGTGAGGTTAATGCAACTCTGCCCTGGATCATAAGAAATGTTACGAGATCAATACCTTGCCAAAGAAAGGGACCAAGTGATGCTCACAGAGGGAAAACATTTCAATATCCTTCACAATCACCATCTCATCGTGGTCCTCATCAAACATTGCATCGTTGAGTATTTCTGTAACAAAGAAATGCAAGCTATTCATGGTTGAAGGAGAAGATGCTGGTTTTATTACCTCATTCTTGTTTAGTAATGATGGTATTATACTGTATTCTGTGTTTTAATTTGTAATTGAGTTATTTAATTGTTTATTTTATTGACTGTTGTGATGATACTGTTTTAATTGATGCTTGTTTTAACTTGTTATGTTTCTGTTTCTTTGGGCTTGGCCCCATGTTAGCCGCCCCGAGTCCCTTCGGGGAGATGGTGGCGGGATAGAAAAATAAAGTATTAAGATAATTTTTTCCTCATTCAGCTCTGACCTTGATGTTAACAATTCAGGGCCTTCTCAGCCGTGGCCCCCCAGCTCTGGAAATCCCTCCCCAGGGAGATTAGGTTGGCTCCCTCTCTATCCTCCTTCAGGAAACAACTGAAGACTTGGATGTTTCGGTTGTCCTTTGGTGAGACAGTGACTGGATGATCAGCCTCAGATGGCATTTTAATTCTATCCTGGATTTTATTAGGTCCTCATCACTTACGTATTTTAACTTATTATGTTATTCCTATTTAGCTGCTGCAGTTCCTCCACCTATGCAGACGACAGAACTGTACTTGGTTGATTGATATTATTAATTGTTGTAAACTCTTGTTTTTATTGTATTACTGTTTTATCTTTTGTATATTGTGAATTGTATTTATGCTGTGGTTTTTTGCTCAATTGAATTGTTCAGGCCTTGCCCCATGTGAGCCACCCCGAGTCCCTGCGGGGAGATGGTGGCGGGGTATGAATAAAGTTTTATTATTTATTTATTATCTGTGAAAACTGATATTTATAAAACAAGAAAACACTGTTTACGGCCCTGAACATTACAGCAAAGGCACAACTGAAATTTAAATATTACCATTACAATCTGATGTACTGATATTTGTCATAAAATTAACTGTCATAGTTCCAGCCTATGGAAACCTGGCATTTATAGTTTATCATGGCACCAGAGTTCTCTAAAGGAGAAAAGGTGAATATCTCAAAAAACTCCAAATCCCCAGAATTCTTTAGCATTGAGCCATGGCAGTTAATGTGGTGTCAAACAGCTATAATTCTGCAGTGTGAACAGAGCTGCCAGCAATGGGCTGACATTCTCCTATGTCCAAGAAATCTCCTATGTCTTCCCAAATTGGGTGTCCTCCAGGTGTGACGGACAGGATATATTTGACTACAGATAATAACAATTGTATCATAGGAATAGACAAAACTGCTGTTCTCATCATCTCTGACCATTGGCTATGCTAGGACTGATGGGAGCTGAAGTCCAACAACATTTCCACCCCAAATTAAAATAACCTAATCTCTGGTGAATGAAATCCTTATATTCCAATGTGAGATGTCCAGTGGCCTGTTGCTCTGACTGGGGATTTTCCTGTCCTACTATTGGCGTTGAGTGGCCAGGCTGTGATGCAGCTGGTTAGTAGTCAGCTGCAATAAATCACTACTGACTGAGAGGTCATGAGATCGAAGCCTGGGTCGGGTTAAGCTCCCAACCATTAATAGCCTAGCTTGCTGTTGACCTAGACAGTTGCATCTGTCAAGTAGAAAATTTAGGTACCGCTTTATCCAGGGAGGCTAATTTAACTAATTTTCAACACCAGCACTTCGGGGTGAGAAGGGAGTAACATAAATACTGTAAACAAATAAATAGATAAAATTGAGTGCTGTTCTACCCAAAGAACAACTTCAAATTCCATGTGATCATCATATGTCAGGGCATCTATGCTTAATTTGGTTCCACATTTCAATTTGTAAACCATGATGTAAAATCAGAGAATTACAGAGTTGGAAGCTACCACAAGAGCTATCTATCCCAACCAGATCCTGCCATGTAGGAACGCAGAAACAAAGCACCCCGACAGATGGCCATCCAGCCTCTGCTTGAAAACCTCCAGAGACAGAGACTCCAGTACAAGCCTTATTGCTTAGAACAAGGAACAAGTGAAAACACACAGGGAGTGTGATGTTGGAGCAATTATTCAACTGCACTAATCTTTAAACCTTGTTCATTCATTCGTACAAAAGTATTAAGCAACACTCCTCAGTTCCTAGCTGGTGATGAATGATTGGATTAGAGCAATAATCTAGTAACCCTGGAAAACAAGATGATAGTTTGTAAAATGATTGTTAATTGACCTTCTTCTTGGAAAAAATTAAAGAGAGAAAATAAAGAAGCTGATTACTGTAATCTGATTTTACTGTAGTACTGAAATAAATTGTTAGCAGAATTTATTTTCATTGTGTCGCTAGAGGTTCAAGTATAACATGAAAAGGTGAGAGGGTAGTCCCATGTATTATGTAAGGGATCTGCTTCAGTACTCTTTATATAATACACTTTTTGCATAATCTGGATACCTATTTTTCTTACCAGAAATGAACAGTATTTGGGCTTCCAGTTGAAGCATACCATAGAGTCGCTTTAAGGACTTAGGGCCCTTCTACACTGCCATATAATCTGGATTATTAAATCAGATAATACATATTATCTGCTTTGAACTGGATTATATGGGTTTACACTGCTATATAATCCAGTTCAAAGCAGATAATTTGGACTTTATATGGCAGTATAGAGGAGGCATTAGAAAATGCCTAGAGGAATGTTCTCTCTAAGCTTCCACCAGCACACTTCTACCATGCACTACCCACTTCTTACTCTCAGGGTGCATTCTGCCTTGATATTCTGGGTTATATGGCTGTGTGGAAGGGCCCTAAGGTACCCCATATATTCCACAGCCAGAACTAGCAACAAACAGAGGAGACCCCCAATTGCATTTTCTCTTTTTTCTCTCCCACATCACCACATCTGATTTTCCTAGTTGCTACTTCTCACTAGGAGCCCCGGATGGCATAGTGCAGGGGTCTCCAAACTATGGCCCACGGGCCACATGCGGCCCATTGAAGCCATTTATCCGGCCCCCACGGCACAAAGGCAGAAAGGGGGTTGGACTAAATGGTCCAAGGGGTCTCTTCCAACCCTCTTTATTATTATTATTGTTATTATTATTATTATTATTATTATTAACATTGAGGCTGGGTGGTCATCTGTCATGGGTGCTTTGCTTGTGCTTTTGGTGCACAAAGGCAGAAGGGGGTTGGGCTAAATGGTCCAAGGGTGTCTACCAACCCTCTTTTATTATTATTATTATTATTATTATTATTATTATTATTATTATTATTATTATTGCTTGGTGGCCAACTATAGTCCGGCCCTCCAGCAGTCTGAGGGATTGTGAACTGGCCCCGTTTTAAAAGTTTGGGGACCCCTGGCATAGTGGGTTAAACCGCTGAGCTGCTGAACTTGCTGACTGATAGGTCGAAGGTTGGAATTCGGGAAGTGGAGTGAGCTCCCGTTGTCAGCTCCAGCTTCTGCCAACCTAGCAGTTCGAAAACATCTAAAATGGGAGTAGATCAATAGGTATTGCTTCTGCGGGAAGGTAATGGTGCTCTATGCAGTCATGCTGGCCACAGGTGTCTATGGACAACACCGGCTCTTTGCCTTAGAAATGGAGATGAGCACCCAACCCCCAGAGTCTGACATGACTGGACTCAATGTCAGGGGAAAACCTTTACCTTTTTTGGGTTGTATGTATTCTGCGCTGTGTATGGCCATGTTCCAGAAGTATTCTCTCCTGACGTTTCGCCCACATCTATGGCAAACATCCTCAGAGATCCTCTCCTCCATCCCAGTGGTTCGTTTTTCTTCTTCTGTGATTCATATGTTATTTGAGTGATTATATTGCTTCTGTTTATGTGATTGTTTTAGTTAATTGTTATGGGGTTTTTTGTATTCTTATAGCGTTTTATAGTGTTTTCAGTGTTTTATTGTACAATGTTTTATGCTGATTTTATATTGGAAACCGCCCTGAGTCCCTTTCGGGAGAGAGGGCGGTATACAAATAAACTTTTACTTACTTACTTGTGAGGCATGGAGCATGGTAATGTTTTATTATTGTATATTGGTTTTTATGATGTTTTAAATGTTTTTAGTTTTTAATGCCTTTTGTATTGTATTGTTGATGTGATGGCACTGTTTTGCCAATTTGTAAGCCGCCCTGAGTCCCCCAGGGGAGAAGGGCGGGGTAGAAATACCGGAAATAAATAAATAAATAAATAAGCAAGGAAGGTTAATATATCTGTGGAAAGTCCAGGATGATAATATAAAGATATATATTAACCTTCCTTGCTTAGTTGCTCCATGCCTCACAACCTCTGAGGATGCCTGCCATAGATGTGGGCGAAACGTCAGGAGAGAATACTTCTGGAGCATGGCCATACAGCCCGGAATACATACAACAACCCTGTGATCCCGGCCCTGAAAGCCTTCGACAACACATTTACCTTTTTTACTTCTTACTAAGGCCCCTTCCACACAGCTGAATAAAATCCACACTGACCCGGATTATATGGCAGTGTGGACTCAGTTCGAAACAGATATTGTGGATTGTCTGCCTTGATCATCTGGGTTAAACGGCTGTGTGGAAGGAGCCCTGGAGAGAGGCGCCAAAGTCGGGCGGGCGGGGGAGACTCACCTGCGACGTTCTCGTGGTAGCCTTTGGTGAGGAACTGCATGGCTTTGGCCGCCCGGCGGGGGGTCCGCTGCAGCCCTTGCCGCTCGGGGTTCTCTCCCAGCCCGCGGAGGATGCTGCCGTAGGCGGCCTCCAAGGCGGACAGCCGCGCCTGCTGCTCCCGCTCCTCCGCCTCCGTCTCGCCCTGGCGCTCCCGGGAGGAAGGGCCCCTGTCTGCGGGCAGGTGAGGGCGGAGAGGAGGCGGCGGCGGCTGCTGCTGCTTCTCCCGGCCTCTCTTCTCCGCCGCCTCCCCGCCGGCAACGGGCAGCAAGAAGCCCCCGTTGAAGTAGTCCCCGTTGAGGGTCTCCATGGCTGGAGCAGAGGACCCGAGGCGCGCCCTTGAGGATTGGGGGGCTCCTGAGCATGCGCAATGGGACCACTGGGGGGGCTGTTCGGGCTGATTGGGAGCCTCCTCAATGCTTTGAAATTGGGGGTCCCTTCGCTTGCTTCTCTAGTCTCCTCAGTTGCCTCTCTAGTCTCCTGAGTGCCTTGCTAGCCTAGCTGTGCACTTCGGGGTCTCTGGCTGTGCAGTTGCCTCTGTAGCCTAGTCGCCTCTCTAGTCTCCTCAGTTTCCTCCTCACTCTCCTCAGTGCCTTGTTAGCCTATGGACTTAGGGCTCTCTTCAGTGCCTCTTGAATCTTGGCTGTGCAATTGGGGGTCTCCTCAGTTGCCTCTCTATCCTGTCTGTGAACTTGAGGGTCTCCTCCGTTTCTCGCTGCTAGTCTTGGCTGTGCAGTTGGGGGCTTCCTGGCTTAAAGTCCCCTTCTCTTCTCTCTCTCTCTCTCTCTGTCTCTCTCTGGAGTCCAGGGAGCGAAGGGTCCCTGGCCCACAGCCTTGGGGGCTCTTTATGGGGATGGAAAGGCCAGGCAATGGAAAGGCCAGGTCTTGCGCCGGTCAGCTGGGCGGGCGGGGCTCTGAAGGGGCCCTTTGTCACCTGGCGCGGGCTAATCGGCGGAGACACGAGTGTTAGCCACGCACGCGCCCCTTTTACGAGCGGAACCGCATTGGCCACAGTCGCGCCTGTCCGTCCCCGGGGATTTTTCCTGCCTCCCCGCCCCAACCCCCCCCCCCCCCCCCCCGAAGGAAGGAAATAAGAAAGGAAAGCCAACATGTCAGGCAACAATACGCACCATCCCACTAGGGTCGGGTTTATAATACTGTACTCTAGCTTATAATAAACTCCATCAGTAAAGTTTGTCATGTTGGGCAAGTTTGCATTATCGGTGGGGTTCAGTGTGCTCTCTGGCTGAAGGATGAACTACAGCTCCCACCATGGTGGGTCAGCCCCCTCCAGGACCATAGCCAAAAAAAAATAATAATAATCGGGGGGGGGGAGATGAAAGTTTTTTTTAGAGAATTATGAAGAGTAGTTCCAGAACGCAAAATAATTTAGAAATCAGACTCCATCGATAAGCTTCAGTGGGCACTCAAAACAGATAAACTTCAGTGGACACTCATAGGGGGTTTGGTTAATCAGTTAAAATTCATGAGTAAACCAGGTTTTTTTAAAAAAACTGAAAAATGTTGTGGGGGGTTTAAACCCCTACTCCCCCCCCCCCCCCCTTAGCTACAGCTCTGGCCCCTCTAACCCATCCAGTAGGTTGGGTTAGTCATGGGGGTTCTGTGTGCCGTTTGATCCAGATCCATCATCGGTGATGGTCAGTGTCTGCAGATGTCAGTGAACTACAACTCCCAGAAATGAAGGTCAGTCCTATCCCTCCCCCCAAAACCCCTCCAATATATTCAGTTGGTCATGGTGGTTCAAGGTCCATTGTCGATGGGGTTCACAGTTTCTCTGGTTGTAGGCGAACCACAACTCCCAGAAATCAAGGTCTATCTCTCCCAAACTCTTCCAGCATTCCAGTTTGGGCGTATCAGGCATGCGTGCATCATTGTTTGAGTTCACAGTGCTCTCTGGAGTTAGATCTACAACTCCCCCAAATCAAGGAGAATTCACCCCAAAGTCCTCCAGTATTTTTTGCTGGTCATGGTTCTGTGTGCCAAGTTAGGTCCAGGTCCATCTGTGGTGAGGTTCAGAGTGCTCTTTGATTGCATGTAAACTTTGAATCCCAGTACCTACAACTCCCAAATGTAAAGGGCTTACCCCCCCCCCCCCCGCGAACCCACCAGTATTCAAATTTGGGCATATCAGGTATATGTGCCAAGTTTGGTTGAGATCCATTGTTCTTTGTATTCACAGCGCTCTCTGGATGTGAGCTACAATTCTTATAAATCAAGGTCAATTGCCCCCAAAACTCTTGAGTATTTTTCGTTTGTCATGGGGTTCTGTGTGCCAAATGTGGTCCAGATCCATTGCTGATGGGTGTCTGTGAGAGGTGTAGCTCTTTGAAACCTATCTATATTCATACCCCATCTCTGTGATACTAATTTCTCGTGTTCTGTGGCTTGCATTTGTACTCTTATATATTGCTTCTCGGCCTTTTGGCTAAGATCAAGTGTAGTATTTGCACTCTTATATATCGCTGTGGTTTTATCTGCAGCGGATTCTCCCAACTGTTAGCCCCAACTGGAGAAAATACTTCTAATTGATGAAAAGCAATTGTTGACTTAGGAAGTTTCCTTTGATTCAGGATGTTTTCTGTAGTTACAACCATTGAGGGCTGGTGGATTCTATATCAGAGCAATAGAGTTGCCTATTTGGGAAGGGAGATAGTGTTGCATAGTGGTCTGAATGTTAGACTACGGCTCTGGATAACAGGGCTCAGATCTCTGTTCAGATCTGGGTGCCCACAAACTCAGCCTCAGAAGCCCCACATGACAATATTGTAGAGTGACCATAGGACAGAAATGATGTGGAGGCATACAACAACAACAACAAATCTATTTGCTGATCAGGTTTAGTGCCTTAGGTAAAAAGGTAAAGGTTTCCCCTGACGTTAAGTCCAGTCATGTCTGACTCTGGGGGTTGGTGCTCATCTCCATTTCTAAGCCGAAGAAAGGTCATGTGGCCGGCATGACTGCATAGAGCGCCTTTACCTTCCCGCCGAAGTGGTACCTATTGATCTACTCACATTGGCATGTTTTCGAACTGCTAGGTTGCAGAAGCTAGAGCTAATAGCGGGCGCTCACTCTGCTCCCGGGATTTGAACCTGCGACCTTTCAATGCCTTAGATAACTCCTTTAAAGTTCATACTAACATTGTGAGCAGTCCACCACTTCACTAACATGAAAGCCGCTAGCTGGCACAAAAATGTCAATATAGTACATAACCTTTTCATGTCTTGTCTGTGCAATATGTGAAAGAAGAAACAAAATCATCTTCTTGTTGTTATAGGTCTAGTCCTAATCACTTAAAAGTAGTAGGCAGTAATGGAAGCACCTTTTAAGCTTGAAGAGAATATAAAGAAGTGAATGGGAATACAGGATCTTTGTATTGATGGTGAGTTGAAGAATTGCATTTATTTACATTCCTGAAAGTATTAGAAGAAGAGTATAATAATATAACTGAATGCTACAATTAGGATTGCTGGGATTTGCAGTCCAACAATATCAGATAGGCCATCATAATTCCTGCCCCTGCTTTATGGGTTTCTGCATTTTCTTTTAAACAAGCACCATACAGATAATAAACCATGTCCAGGCTGAGAATATCTCTTTTGTAAAGTCCGTGTAACCATTTTAATATGGTTGCTGGCCATAAGAATGTCAGCTGCCAGTAGTATGCTCAGTTTTACAAAAGTTTCATTGAAGGAAACAATTGCAACATGGATATAATATGGAAAAGTTTTGATGAGCTTTTATGATTTATTTTCAAATTCCTAATTTAAGTTAGGCAATCCCTCATACTTCGAGAATGATGGTCCTCCATTTCTTGGAAGACGCCTGTGCGTGATTTTATTTTAATGTGTAGAGGTCCGTGCACGGCCGGTCATCACACAGTCTTCACAGATTGAGGTCCCAGCAGTGGTGTGATTAACACAACGAGAGTGGCTTCTCAGTCTGTTGCAGCCTTCTTCCACCTTCACAGCTGTTGTAACATGTACCAGGCTATCCTCCGCCTGTTCCGCCGTTGAGGTCTTTGGGTCTTCGGATTGTTCTTGGTCTGGATCCTCCCCTGTGGCCACTACTGGGAGTGCATGACTCCAGTGGTTGTGCCCTCAGGTTCATTGGAACACGCAAGCCCCCTCACCACGTCAAGGTGACAATCCATCGAAGAATCCTAGGGAACATGATGCTCCGATTTTCCCTGCTCTGACTATGCTGGCTGGGGCTATTGCAAGGCAATAATGCAAAAACGTTGTTAAAAACTCAGAAGGGGGAGGACTTTTCAATCTCACTTCATTGTGTAGTTCTAATTGCTAAGGTCTTCAAGAGAAGATAGAGACACCCTTTTAAACATACCAGCACCCGCTTGTACCCACATGTTGAGTATATGGGCAAGGTCCGTCTCCTGTATTTTTATAGACTGTAGAATGTATTCACTTTGGAATTGTGATCAGTTCCTACTTTTGCTACATTTAAGAATTTAATACAACAGTCACATCAATGAAGGATATACTCTCAGACTCCAAATAGATATATGAAATTGCCAATAAAATTGAACCCTATTAAAATGAAGGACTTCCATCCCAGGAGTATCATAGAGTCATGATGGAAAACCTAGAAAATACATAGAAAGGCCATATTTTTTGTAAGTGGATAAATAAACTACTATTCAAACTATCTTTAAAACTGAGCTTCTGAAGATGCCAGCAACATATGCAGATGAAATGTAATAATAATAATAATAATAATAATAATAATAATAATAATAATAATAATAATTTATTTGTATACCGCCCTATCTCTCCAAGGGGACTCAGCGCGGTTTCAAACATATAAGGCAAAACATTCAATTGCTCCAAAGGAAAACATACAAATTAAAATTAACACCATAAAACATACAGAAGAAATTTAAAAACCAATTGCATTATACAGTAGAGTCTCACTTATCCAACATAAACGGGCCAGCAGAATGTTGGATAAACAAATATGTTGGATAATAAGGAGGGATTAAGGAAAAGCATATTAAACATAAAATTAGGTTATGATTTTACAAATTAAGCACCAAAACATCATGTTATACAACAAATTTGACAGAAAAAGTTGTTCAATACTCAGTAATGTTATGTTGTAATTACTGTATTTACGAATTTAGCACCAAAGTATCACGATGTATTGAAAACATTGACTACAAAAATGCGTTGGATAATCCAGAAAGTTGGATAAGTGAGTGTTGGATAAGTGAGACTCTACTGTAACTCCATCAGACAGGTTCAAAATACCAAGGGCCAGGATTAAAGAATGGACATTGTTAACTATAAAGGGCTGGGCAAGGGATAGTGCAACAGAATGCTATTGGAACATGGCCATACAGCCCAAAAAACTCACAGCAACCTGCTATCTTTAAAACAATTCATGAAAATGATTCTGTCATTTTAATTTGTTTTTAATGATGTATTCTAGCTGTTTTCATTGCTAGTTTTAATGGGAAAGCAGGATAAACATTGAATGGATGAATTAATGAATGATTGTTGCTTCACTGGCCTTTTCACAGACCATTATATCACTGTATGATTCCACTTTAACTGCCACCCTGTGAAATCTGAAGAATTGTCAGTTTGCAATGATACTGGAGTTCTCTGGCTGAGCATTTTTGGGCACCTCTCTCTGAGAGCCCCGGTGGCAAAGTGCGTTTATTTCCAGCATTTATACCCTGCCCTTCTCACCCGGCGTGACTCAGGGCAGATAAAGCGCTGAGCTGCTGAACTTGCAGACCAAAAGGTCCCAGGTTCAAATCCCGGGAACGGCTTGAGCGCCCACTGTTAGCTCCAGCTCCTGCCAACCTAGCAGTTTGAAAACATGCAAATGTGAATAGATCAATAGGTACCACTCCGACGGGAAGGTAACGGCACTCCATGCAGTCAAGCCGGCCACATGACCTTGGAGGTGTCTACAGACAAGGCCGGCTCTTCGGCTTAGAAATGGAGATGAGCACCAACCCCCAGAGTCAGACATGACTGGACTTAATGTCAGGGGAAACCTTTACCTTTACCTCTCTGAAATGCAGATTTCAAGAGTCCTTAAACTGTTGCAATGGCAATTAAAGTCCAATCATAGAACTAGAATGGTGTAATTATTAAAAGTCTAGTTGTTTACACAGAAATACACAGTATTCTCCCGGGGCTCTTTTCAAAAATACTCATTTCCAATACTTTTCCATTTTCTCCCTCCACTGTTAGGATGTTCATCAGTTTAGATATCTGACAGGATGTCATATTGAAGATGGAGTTGGCTTGTTCTCTGCTGTCCCTGGACGTATCACATTCAAATGACAGGAAAATATATTCTTAACTAGAGCTGTTCGACAATGCAATACGCTGCCTCAGAGTGTGGTGGAGTCTCCTTCTTTGCAAGTTTTTAATTAGAGGCTGGACACTTGGACAGCTCTCTTTCGAAAGTACTTTGATAGTATATTCCTGCATGGCAATGCTATGATTCTATAATTTTATTCTATGAATCTTTTAAATCCTCATTGACCTTTTCTTGGATTCCAAAAACACTGCCTTTAGTCAGCATTCCTTAAATGTTTTCCTCTCTTTCTGATTCTGGGAAACTTAAGACTCCTGCACATCTGCTGATAAACTTCCCTAATGGAGACATTCCCTACTAATATACTTCCCTAATGGTGCTATTTGAGGAGGCAATTGGTATGTGTGGTTTGTGGTTGTTGTGTGCTTTCAAGTGATTTGTGACTTATGATAACCCTAAGAGGAACCTACCATGGGATTTTCTGGGGTTGAGTATGTGTGAATTGTCCAAGACTACCAGTAGGTTTCCATGGCCAAACAGTAAATCAAACTCTGATCTCCAGAGTCATTGCTCAGCTTTCAAACCACTATGCCATGCTGGCTCTCCAGTAGGAATGATATTCTCTCCCAATTTAGTACCCCCCAGATTTGTTAGACAATTCTTCCTTCATCACTGACAACATAACCTTACCAGTCAACACACCTGGAAAGTGCCAGGTTGGGGGAAGTGATGAGTGCATCTAAATATCCAGTCCATGTGAGATAGGTATCCTTTGTCTGTATTCCTCAGAGAGAGATTGTCACTTCCTAAGTTCTTTATAACTTAGAACAGTCAGAAATCAGACTTACACACTCATAGAGGACAATCCTTTCCTAGAGCTCCTTTAGCCTCCTTTATTTTTTTTTTATTTTTTTTTTATTTATTTACAGTATTTATATTCCGCCCTTCTCACCCCGAAGGGGACTCAGGGCGGATTACAATGAACACATATATGGCAAACATTCAATGCCAACAGACAAACAACATTCAGTTTTTTTAGACAGACACAGAGGCATTTTAACATCTTTCCAGCATTTAACATCTTTCCAGCTTCTTTCCAGCTTCATGCTTCCGGCCACAAGGGGAGCTGTTGCTTCACCGTCCACTGGGGCTGTTCTTCCTCATTCTTTTCCTCGCGTTTTGCTGGCAGTTTTATGGTGTTGTAAATTAGTTAAATTAGCCTCCCGCATAAAGCGTCCCTAAATTTTCCTTACTTGACAGATGCAACTGTCTTTCAGGGCTGTATAGGTCAACAGCAAGCCGGGGCTATTAATGGTCAGCGGCTTAACCCAACCCGGGCTTCGAACTCATGACCTCTCGGTCAGTAGTGATTTATAGCAGCTGGTTACTAGCCAGCTGCGCCACAGCCCGGCCCCATCATGTTAACATGGATGCAACCAACCCTGAGATTGGACTTCACCCAGTTTTAAATTTTATCAACTCCAGCTTTAAATCTAATACCAAGGAGAGGAAAGCTCAGAGACACAGTATGATCCCAATACCTGCAGGACTGTCATCTACATTGAGATAATATATCACATCTAGGCATTTTATTGGTTTTTATGACACAACTCTAGAGTATTTTTGGGTCTTCATTACCATAAGGTTTGCTGTTATTAGCAGTTTCACATATCCACGCAAATCCCGGGAATGTCTTTCCTGCAGATACCGAGGTCTTACTCTATTCATTTAAAAAATAAAATATGCAAACAAATTATTTGCTAATATGGGTATTAGATTAAATGGAACACAATCTTTATCAATGCAGCTTCCTCCTTTCTTAACCGACCTACCTTTTAAAATGGCACCGTCACTATATTCTAACTTGCATGATCAACAGTTTAATCAATGATCCACAAAGAAAGGACAAAGGGAAATTAAGCTAGTTTGCGTCATTTCTTACTCAAGAGGGAGGTTTTCTGGTTTGTGTCATGTTTGATTGAATACGCAAATACAGGCTGTAACTGAGCTTGCAGAGATGATGCCCACACAACTTTTGCAATGTTACATGATGCGAGAAGCAGGCTGATCATAGATGGGCTCTTATCTCTGCAAAATGACATGGCCTGAAACGGTTCTATAATCCAATCTTCTTTCAACACATGGCGTATGTATTTAAAATTAGGGACGTGTACTCTTTAGAGTACCCATCAGGCCCACATTTCAGTTTGCAAATAGGATTATAAATTTGGTCCTGTGCTTTTTGGGTGGCAGTTTGGCAACTGATTATTGATATGGTTTGGTTAAAGCTTCAGTGGGACAGGCCAGAACGTATTTGAATCTCTCTCACTAAAATCAATGACTGTAAAAGTTATTGACCAAATTGATCGAAACCAAGAAAATCTATGATGATGTGATGGTAGAGAAAGTTTAGATCCTCTTTTAAAGCTGTCACACAAAATATTGCTCCTCTTTTAAATCCAACATACAGTCTGCCACCTCCCTTATGATCCGGTTAGCATCTGAATGAATTGTGCCATAAACTCTTTGCTGCTCTTAATTTTATATAGCAATTACTAATGCATGAAAGTAGAGAAAATGAGACCACAAAAAGGCACCTTCTCTGCCTTGTTTCAACTTGGGAAAACGGAGCAGGGGCAAATGCAGCACAGGATTTGACTACTTTAAGTGTTTTCAAGACTCCAGGGCTAGATGAATCACATCCAAGTGTATTAAAAGAACCAGAAGAAGAGAATTCATGGAAAACAAAGAGAGTTCCAGTAGACTGGAGAGAGCATATTTTGTCCCCATCTTCAAAAAGAGGAAAAGAAGAGATCCCAAACCATTACTAACTTACTACTTAGGTGATCCCTCATTGTCCGAGTATGATGGCCTTCTAAGTTCTTGGAAGATGCCTGTGCGTGTGTTTTTATTAATGTGTGGAGGTCGGTGCACAGCCAATCAACACACAGTCTTCATAGAGTGAGGGTCCCAACCAGTGGTGTGGTTAACATGCCAACAGTGGCTTCTCAGCCTGTTGCAACCGTCTGTCTTCACAGCCATTGTAGTATGTGCCATGTTATCTTCCACCTGATCTGCCATTGAGGTCTTCAGAATGTGCTCGGTATAGAACATTCCCTGTGCCCTCCCTGGGAGTGCATGACTCCAGTGGTTATGCCCGCAGGTTCATTGGAACACGCAAGCCCCCTCACCACAACGTGACAATCCATCAAGGAGGACCCAAACCATTATTGCCCAGTTAGCCTGATGTCAGGAATGATTCTAGGAGCAAATTGTTAAACAGGCAGCCCATACACTCATAAAAAGGAATATTGTGAGCAGGGGGGGAAAAAATCAACATGCGTTCCCATGGGAAAAAAGTCATGCCAGACTAATCTTATTTCTTCTTTTGATAGTTACAAGTTAGATAGATAAAAGTAATGCTGTGAATGTTATATATCTTGATTTTAGTAAGGGTTTCAACAAGGTCCCCCGTGATGGATATTCTTGCAAATAAGCTACAGATTGGAAAATGTAGCCTAGACAATGTTTCATTCAATAATTAATTGGCAATATTTTATTACATTGCTTTTCTACAGCTCAGAGCATGTGATGGGCTCAAGCAGAGGTTAGGCTAGGTTTGGCTTCATAACCCCTAAGTTATGCAAGTCTACCATGCCCTTTAACTATATATGTCTGCATTGGTGTAATAGTCCTATCTTCCAAACAGATTGGAGGTGCAAATGAAGCAATCCGGAGTATCCTGTAAAAGTTAGTGAGTCTAATTTTTTGACTTTACATTTCTGTCAACAGCGACTCATAATGTTCCTGCTTTTAGAGACTTGTCCCTTTACATTTTCACTAAATCTCAAGAACATTTGTCACAAGCTACCTCAAGTTTTTATGCATAAAGGCTTTCATTGACTGAACAAAAAAGCTATGAAATTGTGATTTTTCCTAAACTACATTTGAGAAGAGTTAATTTTTGCGTGCAAATCAATAATAAGCAGCACTCAAACAATCCCCCATTTATGTAACTTTAATGGGAGTAGCGGTATACAAGTCTAATAAATAAATAAATGGACAAATTTATTTATTTATTGCATCAGAAGCAAATTGAGAATACAGCTATAATGTATTAAAAAAAAACCACAAACAAAGTTAAAAAGTAAGCATTATGCTAAATTCCTTTGATCAGAAGCTGGCCACTTCAAGTGCCTCTGGTGTCGCTGTAAGGTCCTCCAATAAAATTAGAAGAATGGGAATGCATGTGGTATCAGAATTTAAAATTTACCTATGCAATGGACCTAAAAGAGAATTGGTATAAAATGTTGTACAGATGGTATATAACCCCACACAAATTAGAAGCTTTTTACAAAAACATGCACAGCAAGTGCTGGAAATGTGGAATGCAATGTGGAAAGAAATGTGGAAAGGGGCCGGGCTGTGGCGCAGCTGGCTAATAACCAGCTGCTATAAATCACTACTGACCGAGAGGTCATGAGTTCGAAGCCCGGGTCGGGTTAAGCCTCCGACTATTAAAAAAAAATAGCCCCAGCTTGCTGTTGTCCTAGCAGCCCCAAAAGACAGTTGCATCTGTCAAGTAGGGAAAATTTAGGGACGCTTTATGCGGGAGGCTAATTTAACTAATCTACAACACTATAAAACTGCTCACAAGGAAAAGAAGAGGAAGAACAGCCACCAATGGACGGTGAAGCAACAGCCCCCCCTGTGGCCGGAATCGTGAAACTGGAAAGATGTTTAAAAAATGCCTCTGTGTCTGTCTAAAAAACTGAATGTTGTTTGTCTGTTGGCATTGAATGTTTGCCATATATGTGTTCATTGTAATCCGCCCTGAGTCCCCTTCGGGGTGAGAAGGGCGGAATATAAATACTGTAATAAAAAAAAAAGGCACATTCTATCATATGTGGTGGATGTGTGAAAAAGCTAAAAACTATTGGGGGAGATCCAGGAACTATCCCAAAAGATTCTTAAACTCAAGATACAAATGAAACCAGAGTATTTCTTACTTGGACTAACAAATACAGACATTGACATAGATGCAAACACGGAAATCCTTTTTAGTTACCTAACAACAGCAGCAAGAATTGTATATGCTAGAAATTGGAGAACAAAAGAATTACCAACAAAAGAACAATGGTTAATCAAAATTACGGAAATCATGGACATGGACAAATTGACCCAATTGATGTTGAAAATACCAGAAAACCCCTAAAAGACAACTGACTGGCAACTGTTTAAAGATTATATGAATACAGAAAAAAGATGACAATAATATAACTCAAGCAGAAAACTATAAGGAAAATAGCCCCAATAAAGAGAGAGCTGGACCATAAGGAAGGCTGAGTGAAGGAAGATAGATGCTTTTGAACTGTGGTGTTGGAGGAAAATTTTGAGATAGCCTTGGACTGCAAGAAGATCCAACCAGTCCATACTCCAGGAAATAATGCCAGGCTGCTCACTGGAGGAAAGGATATTAGAGGAAAAGATGAAGTACTTTGGCCATATAATGAGAAGACAAGAAAACTTAGAGAAGAGAATTATGCTGGGGAAAATGGAAGGAAAAAGGAAGAGGGGCCGACCAAGGGTATCCTTGAAGTGACTGGCTTGACCTTGAAGAAACTGGGGGTGGCAACGGCTAACAGGGAGTTCTGGCGTGGACTGGTCCATGAGGTCACGAAAAGTCAGAAGTGACTGAACGAATAAACAGCAACAACAAAGAGAGGAAAGGAGAAGCATACTGTGGAAAGAATAAGTGACTGGAGAAGGAATTGATAATGAAGAGGAAGACGAAGACAATAACTTTCTCTCCCCCCCCCCTCAATTTTCCCTTCCTTCCCTATCCTTCCCTTCCCACCCCAAGACTCAAGCTATAACCCCCCTTCCCATCCCCTTCAACCCCCTTTATGCCATCCCTACACTATAGTATCTGCCACTTTCACTTTTTTTTCTTACCTATATGTACACACAGAAAATTTTTAATTAAAATTTATAATTTTAAAATAATATAAAACAACTAGCTGTGCCCAGCCACGAGTTGCTATGGCATTGTCTGGTGGTGTTGGTGAGAACTTGTTCAGGTAGTGGTGGTACTGAATGTCTGTTGTATGTTTGTCTTTATGTTTAGTATGCATTTGGTTGTTTGTGTACTGTGAAAGTGGTGAGGGTAGAGGGGGTCTATGTCCCTGTGTAATATTGTATAGTATTTATATGTTGTCCATGTGTTGTGAATGCTTGGATTGTGTCCTGCTGCATAGTAGAAAGGGTTGGGCTGGATGGCCCTTAGGGGTCTCTCCAAACTCTTGGATTCTATGCTTCTATTATTATTATTATCATCATCATCATCATCATCATCATCATCATCATCATCATCATCATCATCATCATCATCATCATGTTCATCATCATTAATATGTAGAGGATGGATGGCCATCTGTCAGGAGTGCTTGGATTGTGTCCTCCTGCATAGTAGAAGGAAGTTGATCTGGATGATCCTTAGGGGTCACTCCAAACCTTAGGACTGTATGATGATGTTGTTGTTGTTGTTGTTGTTATTATTATTATTATTAGTAGTAGTAGTAGTAGTAGTAGTAGTAGTAGTATTGAGAGGCTGGGTGGCCATCTGTTGAGAGTGCTTGCATTGTGTCCTGCATGGCAGAATTGGGTTGGACTGGATGGCCTTTAGGGGTGTCTCCTAACTGTCTGATTCTATGATTCGATTTGTATTATTACTGTGCAGATCTTGGATGGCCATCTGTCAGGAGTGCTTGGTTTGTGTCATCCTGCATAGTAGAAGGAAGTTGAATTGGATGATCCTTAGGGGTGTCCCCTAACCTTATGATTGTATGATATTCTTCTTCTTCTTCTTCTTCTTCTTCTTCTTCTTCTTCTTATTATTATTATTATTATTATTATTATTATTATTATTATTATTGAGAGGCTGGGTGGCCATCTGTTGGGCGTGCTTGGATTGTGTCCTCCATGGCAGAATTGGTTGGACTGGATTACCACAGTAATTATTTCATATTACAGTAGAATCTCACTTATCCAACATTTGCTTATCCTGTGTTCTGGATTATCCAACGCAGTCTGCCTTTTAGTAGTCAATGTTTTTGTAGTCAATGTTTTAAATTCATTGTGATATTTTGGTGCTAAATTTGTAAATACAGTAATTACAACATAGTATTACTGAGGATTGAACTACTTTTTCTGTCAAATTTGTTGTATTTGGTGCTTGTGCTTTGGTGTATGTTTGGTGCTTAATTCGTATAATCATTACCTAATTTAATGTTTAATCGGCTTTTCCTGAATCCCTTCTTATTATCCAACATATTCACTTATCCAACGTTCTGCCGGCCTGTTTATGTTGGATAAGTGAGACTCTACTATATATTTATAATCTTATATTATCTGCTTAGAACTGGATTATATGAGGCCCCTTCTACACAGCTGTATAAAATGCACACTGAAGTGAATTATCTGGCAGTGTGGACTCAAGATAATCCAGTTCAAAGCAGATAATATAAGATTATAAATGGGTAATATAGCTGTGTGGAAGGGCCTTGAGTCTACACTGCTATATAATCCAGTTAAAATCAGATAATCTGTATCTTATAGGAAGTGTGGAAGAGGCCTGAGGCCTAACTGTGCCTGTCCCCTGGGCTGAGTAGGTTGCTAGGAGACCAAGTGGGCAGAGTTTAGCCTTGTAACTGGCAGCAATTTGATTAAAAAAAAACAATTATTGCTCTCCCTCTAATTAGGACTTTATTTTTCTTTTCTTTTTGTTGTATGAACGTAGAGGCATGGATGAGGGGTTGTGTTGCCAAGTTTAGTGTTTCTGGGATGTGTAGTTTTGTTGTTTTGTTCTAGGCCGAATTTTTTTTATCCTTTTATATATATAGATTGTATATACTGAACTATGTAGAATTGGTGCTAAGAAACTCATTCACAATGAGGCAAAATGTCATTGTGAGGTACACAACCTCTGAGGATGCCTGCCAGAGATGTGGGCGAAATGTCAGGAGAGAATACTTCTGGAACATGGCCATACAGCCCAGAAAACACACAACAACCCGGAAAGAAAGAGTGTTGAGCTAAAATAGGCTGTAGTTTTAGTCTCGTCCTTTTGTTTCTGGTCTCGCCTTTGTCAGAATATGGACCCAATAACTTCTCTGAAACTGAATTAGACTGAGGGCCCTTTTACACTGCCATATAATCCAGAATATTAAGGCAGATAATCCACATTATCTGCTTTGATCTGGATTATCTGCGTCAACACTGCCAGATAATCCAGTTCAAAGCAGATAATCTGGATTTTATACAGCTGTGTAGAAGGGGCCACTGTCTAGGTGAAGCAAAGTGTTCCACACTTGAATTAAAGTATGGATAAGCAAAGTGCACTGGTCTATATGTTGTTATACTGCATCTTCTAGCAAGACTCAGCACTGGCTGTCCTGACTAGGGGCCCTTCCACACAGCCATATATCCCAGAATATCAAGGCAGAAAATATCACGGTATCAGCTGTGAACAGGATTATCGGAGTCCACACTGCCATATATTCCAGTCCAAAGCAGATAATGTGGGATTTTATTCAGATGTGTGGAAGGGGTTGAGGAAATCTGTAGTACACACAGAAAAAGAGGAGGCGCAGGTGGAGGAAGAGGAGGAAGGGGAGCAGGAAGGAAAGGGAGGAGGAGGAACAAGACAAAGAAGAAGCAGCCACTACCATTAGTTTTCGGTCTCAATTCAAGCTGCTGGTTATCACCTATAAAGCCCTAAACAGTTTGGGTCCAGCTTATCTTTGGGATCGCATTTCCTACTACAAACCTACACGATCCCTGAGATCTGCGGGGAAGGCCCTCCTCTCGTTCCTGCCACCGTCTCAAACACGGTTGGTGGGGACGAGGGAGAGGGTCTTCTTGGCGGTAGCCCCTGGCTCTGGAACTCGCTCTTAAGGGAAATTAGATTAGCCCCCCACTTTGGCCACATTCTGGAAAGAGCTGAAAACCTGACTATTTCGATGTGCGTTTGACTGATTGGGCACAAATTGACTGTGTCCTTTCACTTCCACCTATACCCAGCTATTGCACTTTATTCTGGCCCAGTTCAGAGATTGCAAAATATTACACATAATTAATTTTACTGCCTTACCACCAATCCTGATTATGCTTACTGCGCCTAGAAGGCTATGGGTTATTGTATGTTTTTACTGTATTTTATATGCCTCTTATTTTATATGTTTTAAATTACTTCATTGTTGTATATTGTGTTGTATTTTAGGCTTGGTCCCCATGTGAGCCGCTCCGAGTCCCTTCGGGGAGATGGGGCGGGATACAAGAATAAAGTTGTAGTTGTTGTTGTTGTTGTTATCTGGAGGGGCTCACTTTGCCCATCCCTGACTAAAGGAAAATGTATATCTCTTGCTTCATAAGCAAATATAGGAAAGAAAGTGCATCATGCAACAGCTAGCTCAGATAATCTAGTAAGTATTTTTACATGTGGTATCACAGAAAAGTAAAGGCCATATAAATATCCTGTCAGCTCTCCATGTTCACCGAGGTTAGTGATGCAGGGCCACCATGAAGATGGAAAAACCATGAATTAAAAAACCACTTTTTTAAATTTAAGAGAACATCTCTCAACAAATCTCTAGAATGATCCTCCAACATGACTCTATGGTCAACTTGCATCTACAATTTCAATTTTAATCAAATCCGAGAATAATCAAATCAACAAAAGTTAGGTCCCACAAACGTGGAAGACCAACTGTATATCTCTAATGGCTACTTCTTGTGAAGCAGTATCATGCATTTGATGGGCAGCAAGTCAAGAAGACAAAGGCAAGATAAATTAGATTATATGTACTTCACGTATATTCATTAGGTAGGTATCATAAGAACGTTTATATTTGTGAAAGCACAGGAGGAGTGAGAATCATGTGGTCTTCTCATGATAGTTTTCATTCCAATCTTGAGGCAAAGCCATCAGTGTCACTGCTCACATCTTTTCTTATTTAGAGATAGTTATCACGGTTACACATTCCCAGGCGATTATATGGAGTTCAGCTTATTAAGAGTTTGGAGCATTTGAGAACATTTGGATCAAAAGCCCTTTTGGGTATAAAGCAGTTTAGTTCATGGTTGTAAAAAGCCCTTTTGGCCATTACACAAAAAGGGGGAAAATCACATGAGATCAAATGTATTGAGCTGAATCTCTTTGCAGCAATTCATGCAGGTCACAAGGAGCCCAAACTATGTGGGAAAATGTCACGGTTTCATTCTGAAAACTACCACCATTTAATAACATGGAGCATGATTGTCCGTGTATTTTTTTATATTCGTGGTGGATCCTGGAACTAAAACCCAGTAGATACAGTAGGCACACTGCAGGATTGAAATTAGTAATGAAATTATATAGTAGTGTAAAAGGGGCCTGCGTTACCTTTTGCTCCAACTTTTAATTTAATTTAATGAACTGAAGGGAACACACATGGTATTTTATAACAAGAAATAAAATATGGAGCCATGGTGGCGCAATGGGTTAAACCCTTGTGCCGGCTGATCTGAAGGCCAGTGGTTCGAATTTGAGACAGGTGACCTCTCATCTGTCAGCCCCAGCTTCCCTTGCGGGGACATGAAAGAAACCTCCCATAAGAGGTTAACACATCCGGGCATCCCCTGAGCAACATCTCTGTAGACGCCGATTATCTCACACCAGAAGCAACTTGCTCAATTTGCTTCTGATGCGATAAAAAAAGAAAGAAATAGTAGTCCTACCTGCAAATCCCATGTTGGTTCTTGGTGATATCCCACCCAGGAATTATTCAGATTGGTCCTGTTTATTGGAAATATTTATACAAAAGGTAATTGTCTACTTTTCAGGGGAACTGCAGCTGTATCTCCATTTACGTCCTCTGTTTTTGAATTTTTCAATGAGCACTGAATATATAACATCCCAATCTATTTTCTTTTGTTAACCTTTTATATCATGTTTTCTATAATGGTTACCTCCACTTTGGTGCCTCAGGTTCTTTACCACTTCATTTTGCTCCATGTGCAAATTAGACTTAAAACATATCGCCTCTCATTCCCACGCTTTGCTCTGTGCTTCTTTCTTTCTATGGTTGTAGAGTGTCACCTGCTGACTGAGATATTAACTGCTACATTTAGAGATGTTATCCAAAGTGTTCTTGCAAATGGTTAGGGATTTGTATTATACGAGCAGAGTGGCACCATATCTCCAGGTTCCCAGACAAAGGCATTTTCAATCATGTACTATTTGATCCTTCCAGCTAAATGCTGAGGATTACTTCAGAATTCACATGTAACTTGTTGGGCCCATAAAAATTGCATACGTTCATACATACCTATGGATATATTGTTGTGTGTGAACTCTCTCATACATATATCACATGCATGGCAAATACACACCTATAGTCTTGCTCTTGGGCATCTCAGTACAGTTTGAATCAATAGATAAACAGCAGTATGAAAATCCAGGGAGTGATATTTCCCCTACTTGGCAACCCAGCTGACCAGCTACACAACAGAAGAAAGTCTGTGTGATCCACCTTTGGAACCACACAGAGAGCAGAAGAGGATCCCAAGACTCTTCTCTCTTCGTGCAGCAGGGTAAGGGCCAGCTCTTCCTTCTCTTTCCTCTGGGATCACAGTGGTAGAATGCCATTCCCACCCTCAGAGATATTCATAGCTTTTCCACATTTGTGGGATAGCTATGCCCATAACATACATTAAAGTGGAGGAATGACTATAGTTACATTCTTATCCTCTTTCCTCTGTTATTGTTGATCTTCAGTTCATTTCTGACTTATGGTAACCCTAAGATGAATCTATCACAGGCTTTTCTGGGTCTGAGAATGTGTAACCCATCCAAGGTCACCCAATGGATTTCCATGTCCAAAGAAAGGATCGAACCCTGGTCTCCAGTTATAATCCAATGCAGAAATCACTACACCTAGTTCTATCCCTCTTCTTGTTATGCTTACAAGAAAACTGAATTATCAGATTGAACAATAATAGCTTAAGGAAAATGAAAAAGGAATTTCCCAAGCCTTCTTAACCACTATCAGTTGTATAAAGTCGCATTCTCGACTTTAAGAGAGCTGACTTCCAAAAAATGAAGGAATTACTGAGCGGCATTCCATGGACACCAATATTAAAAAACAAGGGAGTTAAGGATGGATGGGAGTTTTTCAAAAGTGAAATACTCAAGGCGCAAATGCAAACAGTGCCAACAAAGAAGAAAAATAAGACAAGTGCAAAGAAGCCAGAATGGATGTCCAAAGAACTTCTAACTGAGCTAAAGCTCAAAAGTGACATGCACAAGAAGTGGAAAAGGGGAGAAATCACCAAAGAAGAATTCAAACGTATAGCCAACACCTGTAGGGGAAAGGTTCGCAAGGCTAAAGCACAAAATGAGCTCAGGCTTGCCAGGGACATAAAAAACAACAAAAAAGGCTTTTTTGCTTACGTTGGTAGAAAAAGGAAGAAAAAGGAGGCGATAGGGCCTCTGCAAGGAGAAGATGGGGTGATGGCGACAGGGGACAGGGAAAAGGCAGAACTGCTCAATGCCTTCTTTGCCTCGGTCTTCTCACAAAAAGAAAGCCATCTTCAACCTCAGCAACATGTAATGGGCGAAGGATTGGGGGAACTCCAACCCCAAATAGGGAAACAAGTTGTCCAGGAACACCTGGCCTCTCTAAACGAATTCAAGTCCCCAGGGCCAGATCAGCTACATCCAAGAGTATTGAAGGAATTAGCGGAAGTTATTTCAGAACCACTAGCAATTATCTTCGAGAGTTCTTGGAGAACGGGAGAAGTCCCAGCAGATTGGAGGAGGGCGAATGTGGTCCCTATCTTCAAGAAGGGAAAAAAGAACGACCCAAACAATTACCGTCCGGTCAGCCTCACATCGATACCAGGCAAGATTCTGGAAAAGATCATCAAGGAAGTGGTCTGCGAACACTTAGAAACAAATGCGGTCATTGCTAATAGTCAACACGGATTTACCAAAAACAAGTCATGCCAGACTAATCTGATCTCTTTTTTCGATAGAGTTACGAGTTGGGTCGATACAGGGAATGCTGTGGATGTAGCCTACCTGGATTTCAGTAAGGCCTTCGACAAAGTCCCCCACGACCTTCTGGCAAATAAACTAGTAAAATGTGGGCTAGACAAAACTACGGTTAGGTGGATCTGCAATTGGCTAAGCGAACGAACCCAAAGGGTGCTCACCAATGCGTCATCTTCATCATGGAAAGAAGTGACAAGTGGAGTGCCGCAGGGCTCCGTCCTGGGCCCGGTTCTGTTCAACATCTTTATTAACGACTTAGACGAAGGGTTAGAAGGCACGATCATCAAGTTTGCAGACGACACAAAACTGGGAGGGATAGCTAACACTCCAGAAGACAGGAGCAGAATTCAAAATGATCTTGACAGACTAGAGAGATGGGCCGAAACTAACAAAATGAAGTTCAACAGGGACAAATGCAAGATACTTCATTTCGGCAGAAAAAATGGAAATCAAAGATACAGAATGGGGGACGCCTGGCTTGACAGCAGTGTGTGCGAAAAAGACCTTGGAGTCCTCGTGGACAACAAGTTAAACATGAGCCAACAATGTGATGCAGCAGCTAAAAAAGCCAACGGGATTCTGGCCTGCATCAATAGGGGAATAGCGTCTAGATCCAGGGAAGTCCTGCTCCCCCTCTATTCTGCCTTGGTCAGACCACAACTGGAATACTGTGTCCAATTTTGGGCACCACAGTTGAAGGGAGATGTTGACAAGCTGGAAAGCGTCCAGAGGAGGGCGACTAAAATGATTAAGGGTCTGGAGAACAAGCCCTATGAGGAGCGGCTTAAGGAGCTTGGCATGTTTAGCCTGCAGAAGAGAAGGCTGAGAGGAGACATGATAGCCATGTACAAATACGTGAAGGGAAGTCATAGGGAGGAGGGAGCAAGCTTGTTTTCTGCTGCCCTGCAGACTAGGACACGGAACAATGGCTTCAAACTACAGGAAAGGAGATTCCACCTGAACATCAGGAAGAACTTCCTCACTGTGAGGGCTGTTCGACAGTGGAACTCTCTCCCCCGGGCTGTGGTGGAGGCTCCTTCCTTGGAGGCTTTTAAGCAGAGGCTGGATGGCCATCTGTCGGGGGTGCTTTGAATGCGATTTCCTGCTTCTTGGCAGGGGGTTGGACTGGATGGCCCATGAGGTCTCTTCCAACTCTACTATTCTATGATTCTATGATTCTATATAAAATACATTTGTAAAATAATAATTATACTCCCGTAAACCCTTTTTTTAATCAGCTGTTTTATAGTACACAGGATACAAGGCATGCTGTTGTTCAACCAATGTTGTACATGCAGGTGCTATCTGCATGCTGTTGCAAAAAGGTTGCCAAATACTAGCCTCTTATTAGAAGACCAGTGTTAGTTTCTAGTGCTGGAGTTACAATAGATCATTGCCATAATTTATTCAAAAGAGAAATGGTGGTGTTTTTCCTGGAGCCTCAGGTATTTGATGGCCCGCCCTCCTTCATCCCTCACATTGTCCCATCATAAAGACCTGAATCCTACCCAAGCCACTGAATCAAAAAGACATACCTATGCGTTGACTTGAATGGTCTCCTCTAGTTGGGACTAACCAATAGAACTACAGTTGGGAATTACTGGAAGATAAAGCACCATTACAAATAATCTGAATTGGTGAGGAGGGGACAGAAGGAAAAAAAAAACATTCATCCCCTCTTGACTTTTCCAAATAGCCATCAATTTGATCTATAGCAGTGGTTCCCAACCTTCTTTTGACCAGGGACCCCTTGACTAGGAACCACTTTGACCAGAGACCACTCTGCAACATTAGTACAAAAAGGGTTACAAATCAGTTTTTGGTCAATTTTAAATTCGGTTTGGTTATTTGCTTTGGATAGACCACATCAGCTCTAGTTTGTGATACAGAATATATGCCATCTAGTAGTCGCCATCTGCTCGCCCACAGAAAACCATATTTAATCATTTAGAGCTAATGTGGTCTATCCAATGCAATGTTCTGAATCAGCACCCCAAATAACCCCAGGAACAGGCCTAAAAATGAAGACACCAAGAAAAAAATATATTTTGGTTTGGCTTTTATTATCCGTAGTAGTAACTGTGAGGCTGTGGACCATATTCTAGTTCTTGCGGACCACTATAATAATAATAATAATAATAATAATAATAATTATTATTATTATTATTATTATTATTATTATTTTATTCTTATATCCCGCCCCATCTCCCCGGAGGGACTCGGGGCGGCTTACATGGGGCCATGCCCAGACATGACAGCACAAATCAGATAAAACATTAAACCGAGCAGTAAAACTTCAACATGATTAAAAACAGTCATAAAAGTCAATATACACAATAATATTAAAATCCCGATCTGGGTCAAAAGATCCAGGCCAAGGTGCAAAGCAATATCAAGTTATCAGGGAGGGATAATTATACAGCAGGTGTAATACTTAAAGTGCTGAATGAATCCTAAAAACAATCCAGAGGGTCTACTGCTTAATAGGTAAATAACATGATCCCACAAGGATCAGTCAATGAAGGCCTTCTGGAATAGCCAAGTTTTCAGGCTCTTCCTGAAAGAAAGTAGGGTAGGGCCTGCCTAATCTCCCTGGGGAGCGAGTTCCACAGCCGGGGGGCCACGGCGGAGAAGGCCCTCTCCCTCATCCCCACCAATCGCAATTGCGAAGTTGGTGGAAGTGAGAGGAGGGCCTCCCCCGATTAGCGAAGAGGTCGTGCGGGTTCATAGGGGAAAATGCGGTCTCGAAGGTAGGTGGGTCCCAAACCGTTAAGGGCTTTGTAGGTGATAACCTGCACCTTGAATTGGGCTCGGAAAATAAATGGCAGCCAGTGGAGCTCTTTAAACAGCAGCGTTGAGCGCGCCCTATAATCTGCCCCAGTTAGAAACCTGGCTGCCGATCGTTGTACTAGTTGTAGTTTCCGAGCCGTCTTCAAAGGCAGCCCCACGTAGAGCGCACTGCAGTAATCCAGTCTAGAGGTAACTAAGGCATGGACCACCATGGTCAGATCTGACTTCTTGAGGTATGGTCGCAGCTGGTGCACAAGTTTTAGTTGTGCAAAGGCCCTCCCAGCCACGGCCGACACCTGGGCCTCAAGTGTCAGCGCAGAGTCCAGGAGGACCCCCAAGCTGCGGACCTGCGCCTTCAGGGGGAGTGCGACCCCGTCAAGCACAGGTTGCCACCCAATATCCCGATCAGACGTACGACTGACCTGGAGGACCTCTGTCTTGTCAGGATTGAGCTTCAGCTTGTTCGCCCTCATCCAGGCCAATACAGCGGCCAGACACTGGTCCAGTATCCAAGGGGCTTCCTTGGAATTAGGTGGAAAGGAGTAGTAGAGTTGGGTGTCATCTGCGTAGAGATGGCACCGCACTCCAAAACTCCGGATGACCTCACCCAGCGGTTTCATGTAGATATTAAAAAGCATGGGGGACAAAATGGAACCTTGCGGGACCCCACAGGTCAATGGCCAGGGGTCCGAGCAGGTGTCCCCCAGCTTCACCAACTGGGAACGGCCCTCTAGGAAGGACTGGAGCCACTGCAATGCAGTGCCCCCAAGGCCCATCCCAGAGAGCCGTCCCAGAAGGATACCATGGTCGATGGTATCGAAAGCCGCTGAGATGTCCAAGAGAACCAGTAGGGTCACACTCCCCCTGTCCAGCTCTCTGCGGAGGTCATCCACCAAGGCGACCAAAGCCGTCTCGGTACTGTAGCCAGGTCTGAAACCAGACTGCGATTGGTCCAGAAAATCCGTATCTTCCAAGAATCCCTGGAGCTGGGAAGCAACCACCCGCTCCAAGACCTTGCCCAAGAATGGAAGGTTAGAGATTGGTCTGTAGTTACTGAGATTAGCCGGATCCAAGGAGGCTTTCTTCAAAACAGGCCTCACCACAGCTTGTTTTAGGCCAGATGGAAATATGCCCTGCTCCAAAGAGGCATTGATTATTCTCACAAACCAATCAACTAGCCCCCCACTGGCTTGTTTTAAGAGCCAAGATGGGCAAGGGTCAAGGGCACAGGTGGTCGCCCTCACCGCTCCAAGAATCTTGTCCACATCATCAGGCTGCACAAGCTGAAATGAATCCCACAAGATCGAACAGACAGATGCCTCGGTTACCTCACCTGGCAATGCATCAAGGCCGGCGTCTAAGTCGGAACGAATCTGAGCGACTTTGTCTGCAAAATGGTGAGCGAACTCGCTACACCGAGTTGACGAGACGTCGGGTGCTCCCCCGACCTGAGGAGGGTAGAGGAGCTCCCCAACAACTCGAAACAACTCTGAAGATCTATTTGTTGCAGACGTGATGCAGGCAGTCGAGAAAACTTTCCTGGCTGCCTGCAACGCTGCGGAATAGGCCCTAATAGCGGCTCTAGACCGTGCTCGGTCAGATACGTCACGAGTTGTCCGCCAGCGGCACTCTAGTCTCCTTCTTGCACGTTTCATCTCCGCCAGCTCCCTAGTAAACCAGGGAGCTGGGGCAACTCCACGCAGCGAGAGGGGATGCTCAGGAGCGATCGTGTCTATTGCCCTGGACAACTCGCCATTATAACGAGTGACCAGGGCATCGACAGGATCATCAGCTTCCATGGTAGACAGATCCCCAAGAGACCTCAGGAATCTCTCAGGATCCATAAGTCTCCTGGGGCGGACCATCTTAATTGGCCCACCACCCCTGCGGAGGTTGGAAGAGACGGTTAGTCTTAAACTGATCAGATAGTGGTCGGACCATGACAATGGAAGAATAATTTGCTCTTCCACTCCGACCAAACCGTCGCCCGCAACAAAAACCAGGTCGAGTGTATGTCCAGCTTGATGAGTGGGACCTGATATTATTTGGGACGGACCCATGGTCGTCATGGCGGCCATGAATTCCTGAGCTGCACCTGTCAAGGTGGTCTCAGCGTGAATGTTGAAGTCGCCCAGCACCAACAGGCGCTGGGAACCCAACACCACGCTAGAAACCACCTCTGCTAGCTCAGGCAGGGAGACTGCTGTGTCGCGGGGTGGACGGTACACCAGCAGAATCCCCAAACTGTCCCGGGTACCCACCTTCAAGTGGAGACACTCAAACCCAACCGATTGCAAAGCGATGCATCTGACCAGGGCGATGGACTGCCTAAAGACCACCGCAACCCCACCTCCCCGCCCTCCTGGCCTGGCCTGCTGATGCACCCCGAAACCCGGAGGACAAAGCTGGGTAAGACTAACCCCACCCAGATCATCCAACCAGGTTTCGGTGATGCAGGCTAGATCTGCATGTTCATCCATGATTAGATTCTGGATAATAGATGATTTACCTTTGACGGATCTGGCATTAAACAGCAGGACCTTCAGCCGGGAGGGGCTACCATGGAGGCTACCACACCTATCCTTCTCCAGGGTCGCAAAAACCCTGTTGCGCTTCTCCCTGGAAATTCGTTGACGGCAATTCCTCCTAGTAGCCCACGGACCACAGGTTGGGAACCACTGATCTATAGGTTGCTGTGCTCTGGTTTTCTACTTCTGTTCTCTTTTTCTTCATTATTTAGAGAGGTGTTCTACTTAATTGTGGCTACCAAAATGCTAGTATGCATGGATGCCAGCTTCAGTAGCTTCTTTTACTAACTTTAGTACAACAGCATCACTAAGCTCAGTGTAGTAACTCATGGTATCACCCCATGGACCCCCTGCTCCACACCATGCCACAATACCCTAGCTAAAATACCAGAAAATTTGACCTATTATTTTTTTAAAAGCAATACCAAAAAGCACATGCTTGTAGTACGTGCAGACACAATTATATGATTCAAAGCATCAATATAATTGAGTAATAATGAGACAAAAATATATACACATGATCCCGCCTGCGTCGCAAGCGTGGTTGGTGGGAACACGAGACAGGGCCTTCTCTGTGGTGGCCCCTCGGCTCTGGAACACCCTCCCCAAGGATCTCAGACAGGCCCCTACATTGGCAGTCTTCAGAAAGAATTTGAAGACCTGGCTGTTCCAATGTGCCTTCCCAGATTAATAGGAAATCTCCAATGCCAAGTCCCATAAGCATTTTATTAGAACTAAGATCGCATATCGCACTCTGCACTTGCCCTATAAGCCTTATATATCACCTGTCACATCAGCACTTTTAATCTTGTACCCATTACTCTGGCCCGGCCCAGTTTTATTGTGTTCTAGCGTATTGTTATTGCTTGTGGTTTATACTGTTTTAATTGTTTTAATTTGCCTTTTGTTTGTATTGCTACATTGTGTGTTGAGGCCTTGGCCTTTGTAAGCCGCATCGAGTCCTTCGGGAGATGCTAGCGGGGTACAAATAAAGTTTAATAATAATAATAATAATAATAATACACAATCATTTTGGTGTCACCCAGTCCAGATCACATACCCCTAGTGATGCAACTGCTTTAGGACTCATTTTCTTATATATTTCTGAATAAATGTATTCTTTTTACCCAGTTATGAGTTCTGCAGTGCTTAGTCCTATAAGGCTAGCAACAAACCCACTACAAGGGCACTAGCAGTCTGCTAGTATATATACCAAATATTCAAAAATGGGCAACATTTGGAATTTCTGTCAAGCATCTGCTTATGTCATCTCTATTACTGAAAGACACATTTGCAAATACATCATCTCTGAGCACCAAGCCCCTGCATAAATCCCTCTACTAGTGAAGCAGAACAAATAGTCTCTCAGGTCAGTTAGTTTCATTGCCAAACAACTATCACTGTTGAGAGGCCTTTCCTAAACTTTTAGGGAAAACCTGCTTCTTTGCAATATTTCTAGTCCTTCCTTCTGGAGTGACAAAGAACAACACTATCCTGTGTTCTTTTATAGCATTTCAGATCTGTCCCACCTTATTTTTCTCTTCTTGGGGCTGAAAATATCAAGTGATTTAAATATTCAGGGCTCACAGGATTGTGTTTCTGTCCTCGCCACTTTTTTCTGGATGTGTTTAAATTGAATGAGATGATAATGAAGCTTTCATATTGTACTGTTGTTTGTGTCACAAAATGGGGAAGATAATCAAGCAGGAGCTGGATATCTTTTTTCTTCCTTTGATGAAGCTCCTATTTCATGCTAGCAGTTTAAGTGGTGAGAGTTATTTCCACTGGATTGCTTGCGTTTCTAATTAAAAGTTAAAAGATTGCATTTCAGCTGATGGAAGATCTTTTGTTAACGTTCACTGTGTTTAATTTGAACTTAGGCACTCGGAACTCAGGAGTAAATGAACCTAAACCCCTCGAACATGCTTTGTGAAAATATAACACTTGTGACCAGGAACTTGAACCTTCGTTTCAACCCCTTCGTTTCTAATTTTAATGGAATAATATTACAATTTTACACAATGGCAAGTGACCATTTAAACATTTTCTGCCATCCAACATTAATATAATTCCATAGAATTTGAACTCACTAGCAATAAATGAAAAATGTTAGAAATTTTTCCAAAATTCCAAGCTTTGGTAAAGTGTTAGGAAAAAGCACACACTTTAAGTTCAGTTTCTGCAAGGAGTCATTTCTAGATGTGGGAGTAATCTAAGGGAAGCACTGCCTGAAGCCCAAGGGGAAAGACTTCACCCCTTGGTTCTGCCAAATGACTAAAATGATCCTTATTGAAACATAATTGGGAGAAACATTAGGCTAGGAATGCATGTGTGTTTAAAATGTTCTCTTTTTATTAAAAAAAAAGCATGTGTTCTTGCAGGAACAATACAGATACTTGGATAAATAAAGACCAACTCTCTACCCCCTAAAAAACAAATGATTGTTTATGGCCTTGTCCAAATCCCAGTGGACTATTTTTATTCACAGCTTGGATCACCCCTGAATATTTACAAGGTTGCACTATGCAAGCTGATTAACTATGTACACTTATGATGGCCAGCACTAGAAACAGGGAGCTTTCCCAAAGAACAGCTTTAATTGCCTTTGGAGAACTATGTGGAGCTCAGAAAAAGTGCTAAACAGATCTTTAAATGAGCTGGTTATAGAATCCCTTGCTACTAGCCTCATTTAACTTAGAGGAATCCATGGCATTAGTACCCCTAGGCAATGCATGTTGTATCAAGTGAGTGAAATACATATATTACAAAATTCAAGAAGCTACTGATGAAAAATAGATTGGGCCTTCTGCAACCCGAGTGGAATGTATCTTTTCCAAACTTTGCTTTGCCTTAATAAATAAGACAGATGACTAGGCTTGACACACTGATGCACTGGACTCCTTGTATTGTGATAGTTTTGGGATGGCCCTTCCAGCTATTTTCCATATATAGCATAATAGTGGGGCAATCTGGATGTGAAGAACCATGAGCTTGTTCATCATAACCTTCATTATATGAAGAGCAGTTAAATCTGTGACAAGGTCAACATTTGGATGATTTGGATGCTGCGGTGAATAAGCTCTCCTCTCTTACTCAGAAGAACAACAGATAGTTTGAATCACAGTCATGGTGTAGTGGTACATTTTGAAGAGTAGGCATGTATTTCAACAGACATACAACATCTGAAGGGCTACAAATTTCTGGACCTTAATTATCTATCCAAGAAGAGAGTCATTCCACCTTGTTCCTCTTTTCAGCCAGATGTGAAACTGATCTAGCAGGACAACCAACTGGTTATTTTCTCTTCAGTGAAAAATAGTGATACTAAAAGGGCATGCAGTCAGATTTCTTAATGAATTACAGTTCTTCAAAGAGCTAGCTGTTACTACAGGTACAAGTAGAGTGCCTCCATAATGTGTTTATAGGAAAAAAGAGGAAGTTTTGTGTAATAGTTTGAGCATTACACTCAAACTAATGACTCAAACTAATGTTCCACCTCAACATTAGGAAGAACATCCTGACAGTGAGAGCTATTCAATAGTGGAATTCTCTGCCTTGGAGTGTGGTGGAATCTCCTTCCTTGAAGGCTTTTTTAAAAAAGGCTGGATGGCCATCTGCCGGGTGTGATTTGATTGTGCTTTTCCTGCATGACAAGGGGTTGGACTAGATTGTCCATGTGGTCTTTTCCAACTCTATTATTCTATGATTCTATAACTGGTGACCAGGATTCAATTGACTGCTCAGAAATCTGCTTGGTGACCTTGGACAAGTCACACTCTCATCCTCAGAAAACCTTGTGATAAATTCGCCTTACGGTTGCTACAAGTTGTAGATGACTTGAAGGCACAAAACATCAACAGCAAAGAGTTGTTAAATTCTCAGAAGGATATTATGTGACTAAACCTTAGCAAACCAGTTGTTATGACTCCTAAAATAGAACTTTAACTAGCTGGAAAATGCTTGCTGGAATGTAATTATAATGGCGAAAGACAATATACCTGTATGTGTTCAGAAGGGCTCTGTCAGGATGGCTGAAGGGTCATGAGGAATTTGAATCTTCCTTCCAATTCTCATTGGAACAGTTATGTTAGGTCATCATTTTACCTCAACGTATGGGGTCATGTGGCACTTCTAATACACTTGTCAATGAGCACAGAAGGATAGTTCTACAAAGTCTAACACGGATGAGCTTACAGTACATCCCTTTAATAGATTTGACCAAACAATCCTGGGGCAAGAAGTAGTAGAACAAGAAATTGATGCGGATATCTGATTCAGATTGAGACCCTGTGGTTTCTTTTTCTTCTGAAAAAAGGTAGGAGCTTTCAGCCTACTTGTATGGGGAGCATTATGAGTATAATGGGTATTTTGGTCTTGTAATATAATGACAATCTCCACATCCAGCTGGCCCTAGTAAATCACACCCTTGTGGTGAATTGACATTGAGGTTTTAGCCCAACCATACTGAAGTCTCTCCATATGGGAGATTAATAGTATTGAGTTACCTTATACAGTAGGGATGGACAAATTGTGGTCCAGGTTTTGATGCACTGCAAATCCCATAATCCGACAATGCTAGCTGGAACTGATGGGAGTGAACACCAACAACTGGCAGCTCCTGTTTTACAAGATTATAGAATGTTCAAAAAAAAATAATTTATTTATTTATTTATTTACAGCATTTATATTCCGCCCTTCTCACCCCGAAGGGGACTCAGGGCGGATCACATTACACATATAGGCAAACATTCAATGCCTTTTAACATAGAACAAAGACAAACAAACATAGGCTCCGAGCCGGGCCTCAAACTCATGACCTCCTGGTCAGAGTGATTCATTGCAGTGATTGATTGCAGCTGCTCTCCAGCCTGCGCCACAGCCCGAGCCCACTGGAAGTGATCTAAACACTTGAAAGAACAATATAAATGTGAAGCATTACCATGCATGCTCTAAGGTGGCACACAGCCATGGAGATGGAGGCTATCTCAAGCAGTAATGCGTAATATTACCATATATTTATGTAAACCATTCCCATGTATAACTTCTTGTTGTTATACATGGAAACAACATGTTAGGGAAAGTACTAATGCTACCTCACAGGACCAGTCAAACCAGTAAAACAAAGACATTCAAGAAGTCTAGCAGCAGTGCCATGTTGGAGAATAGAGGGAGTCAGTGCTTCTTTTAGGTTCACTACAGAATTGTCTTTTGCCACTCTACTCAGAGAACGGGGTGGCTCATTGTTGATAAGATTTAAGGTACAGTGTGCACACTGATACATGGATAAATTGATCCAGACTCTTCAGGTTAATTTTTTAAACTAAAGTTTCAAGACTTATACATCATCGTATAGGATAGTTAGTTATTTCCTATTAAGAGCTATTCAACAGTGGAATATACTACCTTGAAATGCAGTGGAGTTCTCCTTCTCTGGAGGTTTTTAAACAGAGGTTAGATGGTCATCCATTGAAGTGCTCTGACCATGTATTCCAGCATAGCGGGGGGTTAGACTGGATGCCACTTGTGGTCTCTTGCAACTCTATGATTCTACCAATATGAACAACCTAAGTAAATATCCAAGCAGCAATATGCCCTTACAGAGGACCAACTACCAACTGCCCTCTGCCTCTCTTATTGCCTCCTTAGTACTGGTTAAAGTAGGGACTGTTCTTTCCCCTAGATGGAAAAAAGTGATTGCACTTCAAATTTGGAAATGGCACTTTTTGAACTATAATACTCAAACCTCCGGGGTGAGTGTGTGGTCAGCTGGGTGATTCTGGCAACTAAAATCTAAAACAGTAATTTTCCCAAGCTCTGAAGTCAGCAGTGTCAATTGTCAAACAGCTCTGCTGGCTGTATGGAAACCCTGTTCTCTTTTGCATTTACTTTGCCTTAATAACAAAAGTCTGTGCTAGATGCCCTGACCCTGACAGCTTCAAGCTGCAGTCCTGGCTCTCGAGTTTCCTTCAGCAGTGTTGAGGCACTGCACACCTGTCTTGACAGGCCATGTGAGTAGCCAGCTTCTGATTTTCTGGGGATTACAAAGAGCATTGGCATTGACAGACATTATATCTCAACAACTTTTAAGGTACTGTGCGAGAGAGAATGTAGTGATATAATATTGCAGGGAGACCTGAAACTTCTGACCTCAGAAGACAATGTGGAAAGGGTTGCCAGAGATTTGGATCAACAGCTTTTTAAAACAGAACTATTTTTATTTGCTTTTATTGAAAAGAAATTCTTCTACAACATTATCAAGATTTATATAACTGTTTCATTTGAACAACAGTCTTTCTATTCAATAGTTTTCTGATATTAGAAAGTACTGTCAAAATACAGTACAAAATTCAATGGCATTGACAGACATTGTATCTTAACAACTTTTAAGATAATGTGCAAGAGTGTTTTCTGATATTAGAAAGTACTGTGTCAAAATACCATATGCGTCAACAGTGGGCCTGAATCTGATGTTAAAACCAAGATGTGAGATAAGAATGGGTTCGTTGTTTCTCCAAAGTTGTGTTTTGCTGTTTCTCACCTTACTGACAATTTTTCAGCAACAGCAGTCCATCTGTCGGAAGGAGCGTCCTTCTTCAATTTGTCAAGATCTTACCATTTCATCTCTAGCAGCTCTGATTAGAATTTAAATGAGTTCTTTATGGGGCAGTGCCACATTGTTCCCATCAAGTACTGAAGAATATTATAATAAAGATTCTGAAAAAGTAACTGTTTGGCTGATCATTTATTTAAACATCTTAGAATTATATCCCCAAATTCCAGGACTTTGAGGCTAAAAATCTACAGATGTTCCGACTATGTTGTTTATTTTGTGTACTTTAGTTCAACAGGTTTTGGATGCCACACCTGAATTTTTTATTTTTAGTTCTCTGGAAAGGTAAAATTGATTTGCCTGGCAGAATGATTTGTATTTTAATCCAATTCTCATTTGAAACAGATTTTAAAATATTTGATTTCCAAATAATTAAATGGAACCAAGTTGGAACCAAACTTAGAAATATTACATACTGACAACATTGTTCTGGGGTGTTATGGGAAAGAATTGGCAGGGAGAGGTGTGCGATTTATTGCTAATCGCTTTGGATTAGTGTTATTCAAATGTATCAGGTTTGCCAAAATGAAAACTGTAGAATTGCCATATAGTTTTAATAGCTGTGTAGAAGAGGGGATTTCAGCAAGTGCTGTGTATCATATAACTTGGTGACCATCTCTAAACAGCAGATCTGAAAATTCCAATATCAAAAATGTTCCAGATAGGTTGCTGAGACCATGTGCTTGTTAATAGTTCAATGTACACAAACTGTTTCATGCACAAAGTTATTAAACAATTTAAAAACATTCTAATAAAATTACTTTCAAGTTGTGAGTATAGGGAATGTATAATACATAAATTTTGTGTTTAGACATAGGTCCCTTGTCCAAGATAATCTCATTATGTATATATATGCAAATGCAGATATTCCACAAGATATATACAGCCTGTATCCCTTGATGAAATTCACCAATCTGCACTGCTTTTAAAAGGAGACACCTTCGGTTTTCATTCTGACAACTCTATTAAACCCACACACTACCTTAAAATTGATGAGTGTGGCTGAAGGGAGCTACTGGTAAAAACAATCTTAAAAACAGAATGTTTTCCTCCTCTGATCTAGACCACTTAGTCTCTATGACCAAGAAGAATTGGTTATGAAGTTGTGGCTGTCAAGCTGAAATCACTCACCAAAGGACAGTAGAGAGGATGAACAAAACATTTTCTATTATTGCTCCAGCCTCTAACCTTAGACATGTCAAGACATAAATCATCCCTCTCTCCGCTTCAGGCTAATCTGGCGTGAAATATATGAGACAAGAATTTATAGTTCAATTTGCAGTCTGCTGATTGAAGAGCAACTGTATTCATTTCAAGAGCAAGCTCTAATTTTAGATCAGGACTAAAGGCACTTAGGAGAACAGCAATGTCAGAAAGCTGAAGAAGCCTTTACTTATTATTTCGGGAGATATTGATATGCTACTCTTCTAAAACCAACTAAGATGGTGCACACACAATAGGATTGTAAATTTAAAAACAAAACGGTTGTTTATTTTTTTAAAAATGCAATTAAAAATTAATCTCCATTCAGTTCCCTAGCAAAGTCTTCATGGCACCTGGCCTACTAAACTTTTTTCCTCATCTTCAAAAGAACCTCTGTAAAATCAGCACCACAGCCACTAGGTTAGACAGAAAATGCAAACACTATTATTGAAGAACTGAACAGTTAGTAAACATGTTATTAACTGCTAGCACGTAAATACCTTGCACTACAAAAATCCTTGTACCTGACAATAAATCTAAGTGCTTTCCACCTCCTCTAACTTTTCTTCCTGGAAATACTCTGGAATGTTCCTGTCCTGCCCATCACAGAAAGCTCCTGAGTCCTGAGCTAAGAGGGCCAAACTGTTACAGGAGATGGCTGGGCAGTAAAGTACAAGAGGCAGAATATAGAAAGCTTGGTATTTAAGAAGTAACCTATTGTTACTGAAACGTTAACTTATGTTATCTGTCAATGTGCTTTCTACTATTCAATATTTTTCCTTTAATGGTGAGCAAGGAGATTTTAAAAATGACAATATGCATCTAAAATGCTTCAAAATATAACCCCAAAAGTTAACTTTTGAAAGTACAGTCAACACTCGATATCCACTGATTTTGCATCCACAGATCCAACCATCCAGAGCTTGAAAATATCTTCTTTTGGCATGATGAATACCATGCTAAAAAGTTTGGATACAAGGCCAAGGTCATTTACAGTTAGATCTAGCTGTGTTTTATTAGCAAGTGTACAGCTATTGCATTCTGTGTTAACTCTTCTTACAGGTTATGAGCAAACAGCCACCAATCAACTATTGCCAAGGCAGGTGGCAAACAACCCATCAGATAGTAACAGGCAGTTGAAAGTTTTGAAAAGACTTTTAAACTGGTAGATGGAGTGTTTGGTTTGTGAATGATTGCTGAGCACCCCTTTCTACGCAGAGTGTTAATACAGAGTCCGATCTTATGTTTTAATTGGCTACAGCATACCGGGCAGGAATCCACAAAAACATGAGCACATGAATTTTTGGGACCTGATCCACTGTCTTTGGGGTGGACAAGATGCATTTTATATAAGGGGAATTATGTCACTACACTGTTATATACAGGGTGCTTGAAAAAGAACTCCCTATTCACCATTAAATTTAAATGGTGAATAGAGTGTTCTTTTTCAAACACCCTGTATAGTGGGACTTGAACATTCACAGATTGGGGTATATGTGGGTGGTCGGGGAATCAAAACCTCCCATTGTAACTAGAAAAATGTTACACCAATACAGTTATACTTTCTTAAAATGTATATTCCACAATCTACCGAGAGGGCAGGGCAATGGCTATTGGAACATTTAAACAATGTCAAATCAAGTTACACAACTGGAAATGATTCAAAACAAATTGGAACTATCTATATTGAAACAAGAGTTTCATAACCTAGTTAGGCCATGATTCCCCGGGGCTTGAAAGCTTTCATAAATAGTTTAATCCTTCTTCGTTTCCTACAATACTTTTGAAATGTAAGCTCATCATCTCGCCTCCATTAATACCTAAATAATAACCGGAAACCAATCTATCTGTAACTTATTGTTCCACAGCTCTAACCGTAAGCAGTTATGGGCCATGGTCCAAACTAGTGTAGGGCACCTCAGATGGCCATTTTAAAACTGAGTGTCCTTTCACTTAGGTCATAAGCCACCACAGCCAGAACAGAAAAACCAGTAGGACATTAGCACATCAACAGTATGAAAGAGATTTCAGCTTTGGCTCCCCAGTTAAGCTTCAAAATCTGGAAGATATTAGGCCTAACCCAAACACCACAAAATGAACTTTCTGCATTTCGAGAATAAAATGAGATAGAAATAACTTACATTTCACTAGGTGGCACCAAAGTAGCCACATTTGAAATGTTAGCCTGGTTTTAGGCAGTGAGAAAGATGCAATTAAAATTCCAGCTGTAAAAGAACAATGACAAATACAGGAAAAACAAGGTCCACTTACTTTGATTATTAAGATGAAATTAAAAATTTCACCTCCTCATTCTCATTCAGAGATTATCCTTAGGCAGAGATAAGATACTATCTTAGGGATCACATTTTGAGCACCATTGTTAATTTTTGACTTCATTGTTATTTTGGTTCCATCTTCAAAAATGAGAAATGCTTCTGCAATTTTTCTGGGCCAAAATAATTTGGCTTGCTTTGGGCAGTTATCTGGTAAATGACTTAGGCTAGCCTGGCCCTCAGGTTTCAGTTATGTAGTGTGCATCTGAATAAAACCCCAGCTCATTGAAACTCATATTTGGATAAGTTTCATTTTACTCAAAAGGACTTGAAAAAAATAGAAGACTGGGCTGCTGCATCATACTTTAAGAGTCTACTCAGGACCTATCTCCAGCATTTCAAGCCCCTGGAGGCAAAGATTCAAGGTGAGATATGACAACAGCCTCCCAATGTATAGGTAAAGGTAAAGGTTTCCCCTGACGTTAAGTCCAGTCGTGACCGACTCTGGGGGTTGGTGCTCATCTCCATTGCTAAGCCGAAGAGCCGGCGTTGTCCATAGACACCTCCAAGGTCATGTGGCCGGCATGACTGCATGGAGTGTCGTTACCTTCCCGCCGGAGTGGTGTCTATTGATCTACTCACATTTGCATGTTTTCGAACTGCTAGGTTGGCAGGAGCTGGGTCTAACAGCAGGCGCTCATTCCGCTCCTGGGATTTGAACCTGGGACCTTTTGGTCCGCAAGTTCAGCAGCTCAGCGCTTTAACACACTGTGCCACCGGGGGCCCCTCCCAATGCAGTAGCCAACTAGACTGGCAGTAAAAGGACATAATCCACCACTACATCTGAGGCAGAAGGCTAGTTTATGAGACCAGGGAATGGCTAGGGTGTGGGCTATGGAGGAAATAGCTAGGGGGTCTGCTACTAATGACTCTCAATATCTATTGCTAGAGGCAGTTGGCTTCCTGCTTAATGGTAGGGCCAGTCCTAATGGCAAACCTTCTTGGAAAGTGTACACATGACCCATCCAAAGTTCACTATCATCTCACTCTGGTACATACTGGCATGCCCTTTCTCCTAAAGGGCAGTTCTTAGGGTTTTCTAGGTTACTGTTTCATAAGTTATCTCACAAGGAGGATCAGCAATTCTCTCATTTGTGCCAAGGAGTAGTACCATATTTGGGCCTATTGCTTCTTTCCTTACTGGAAATTCTATAAGGGACAAGTAGTAAATTACTCTGGGACTGGTGCTAGTCCATTAACTGACCCTCTGAACAGCACAGTTCTTAAGTGTAACTGATTACTTTTCAAAAATAACTTTCCAGTCTATGATATTAACTCCAGTAACATAGGCAGCAATCCTCTCAATAAGCTACTGAAGAATACAGCTGGAACATGGGATCATGGGAGTTGTAGGTTTACAAGGTCTTTAGCCTTCTTTAGTAAATAATGCCAATGCCTAAGCAAACTTCAATCCTCATAATTTCATAGCATTGAACTGTGGCAGTTAAAGTTGTGTCAAACTGCATTAATATGACAATATAGACATGCCCTGTCCCAAACTTTATGATTACAGTCTTCTGTTTTGCTATAATCTATGTTTAGAAAGAACAATACTATGGCCTGAGAAAACTTCATTAACTCACTTTTTAAATAAAATATATATTAAAATAAATAAAAGACTATGAGGCAGTACTACCAAGTTAATCAAAACACTGAAATAAAAACATTAAACATTTTCAGAAGAAGATACATTTTTCGTTCAAAAGGACTATGGTACAGTACTGCCTGCAGAAGATGAGTGAAACCAAATGGCAAATATGGTTTACAATATTGATAATACTATATTTAAAAAGGTTGGGGTGGGGAAGCAAGTCAATTTCAGGAGATCATTCCTGCCTGTTCCATCATTACTGCAACATGGAAACGAAAACTAGTGTGCTATTAGTATTGGTTTCACTCACTGGAATGAGATTCAAATTGGGAAACAGTAGCATGTATATTAATGTTTGTATGTAGGAAAGCCATTCTGAGGAACACCATGGCAATGACAGCCTGTTTAAGATCACAGAACTGTTTCCTCTGACTAGGGAGACAGTCTCCTGATAACAAAAGGAAAAAAATTAACAGCATGGGTCCTTTTCCTGATACACCATATGAGGTTATCAATGTTACATGTGTTTAGCTTGGATAAACAAAGGCCGAGCAGGGACACGACAGCCATGCTGAAATATCTGAAAGGATGCCACATTTAGAAGGTTGTTTTCTGATGCTCTGGAGACTAGGACACAGAACAATGGGACCAAATTATAGGAAAAGAGATTCCACCTAAACATTAAATAGATCATCCTGACAGTAAGAACTGTTTAACAGTGGAATATTCTGCCTCAGAGTGTGGTGGAGTCTGCTTCTCTGGAGGTTTTTAAGCAGAAGCTGGATAGCCATCTGTCAGGAGTGCTTTAATTGAGTGTCTCTGCATGACAGAATGGTTCTTGGGGTCTCTTCCAACTTTATGACTCTACATTATTGATGAAATTATGCTGTGTATTGTCTGTAAACCTGGCTCCCCAAAAACAACACAAAAGTCCTCGAGATACAAACATCTGACTTACAAACGACTCATAAGAATAGGAGTGAGACCACAGGAAGTGCGAGAAATCTACCTCTAAGAAGGGAAATTCACTCCTGGGATATCATGAGGAACAGGTGTTTCTGCTGAAGCTTTCTCACCAATCTTTGTTTCCACAAGAGGCCAAATTTTTCAAAATCCTATTATCACAGGGGCAGAAAGTGAATTGAAATCTTCTTAACAGGGGCACAGACAGAGAAACAAAAATCACAGGGTGTTAATCCTTCCCTATGCCACACACACACACACACACACACACGGCTAGAGTTACACTTAAAAATGTACCTGATCTAACTTACACACAAATTTGACATAAAAACATACAGAACATATTTGGTTTGCCACTTGGGGGAATGCCTGTATTATTGAGAAAGGAAATTCTAAAAAATAGAATTTCCTTGCTCTATATCCAGTAATTCTTCCTACTTTGTGTAGATTTTCAAATATCATGGAATGTGACTATAGACCCAAAGCCATACACATGCAGGCCATCAAGCAACAGCCAAATTTGCTCCCCCATATTTATTTTTCTTTGCAGGGGATCCCTTGCCTCAATTACTCAGGAATAAGTCATACTGGAACAAAGGGGGCTTCCTTCTGGGATAAAGCCAGGTCATTGTAAGGTTCAACCATGTTTCCTTTGGTTTTCTTAAGTCTTTACCAGTGGAGATTCTATGCGTGCGAGTTCAGTGTCAGGTTAAATAGGGCTTACTCTCTAATAACCATTGCATTAAGCTGATAACAGTTCTCCTACAGACTCAATAAGCAACAGAATCCCCCAGTGAAAACAGTACTATACTATTGTTATCAGGAACAAGGAGGCATGTTAATTTGTTTTTCATTGCTGTCAAGATGTCTTCAGTGTATACCAGCCCTATGAATGAGATGGCAAGTAACATGAATTAATAATAATGAATACAGGCTGAGTTTTCCTATCCAGAACGATTGAGAGAAGAACTGTTGGATTTCAGAATACACACAATGAGAGATCCTGGAGATGGTATCAAAGCCTAAACAGAAAATGTATTTATTTTATATATACTTTATGGCAGTAGGTTCAAATCTTTCTTTCCTAGCAGGCTTTTACAGAAGGATATTTTAAAAACTGAGACAGAGGGTGCTGATTGGTGTTCATGTATTTTAATAGATTTTAAATTGTTTTAATTATTTATTTTTCAATTTCCTGTGTTCAATTCCATTTTAATGTTTATATGATTTTGATTGTACATTGTTGCCTGTTTTTTGTTTGTTTTTTTAACCCTGTTAGCCAATTTGAGCCCCTTTTAACATTGACAAAACTGGATGTAAATGATAAAAATAAATACAGAATAGGCTGAAAATAACTTTATTATAAGATATTTTAAAAATTACTTTGTATATAAAACTTTGCATTTACTGAACTCTCAGAAAATAAAAGTGTGACTATTTCAGACACCCACGTGGACAATTTTTGGATTTCTAGATAAGAAATGCTTCACTTGTAACAATAAATAATCAATCAATCTGGGGTTTAGGAATGGTTTTCAACAGGGTTTTCTTACTTATTCATTTTAATATGATTTTAACTTATTTTTTAAATTATTGTAATCTTTAATTCTATTTTAATATTTATATTTTGTGGCCCTTTAAATTGTATTGTTATTATTAGTTTAATTTATTATCTGTGTTTTAACTACCAGTACATATTATTGTTATTATAAGGTAAAGGTAAAGGTTTTCCCCTGACGTTGAGTCCAGTCGTGACCAACTCTGGGAGTTGGTGCTCATCTCCATTTCTAAGCCGAAGAGCCGGCGTTGTCTGTAGACACCTCCAAGGTCATGTGGCCGGCATGACTACATGGAGCGCCGTTACCTTCCCGCCGGAGCGGTGTCTATTGATCTACTCACATTTGCATGTTTTCGAACTGCTAGGTTGGCAGGAGCTGGGTCTAACAGCAGGCGCTCATTCCACTTCCGGGATTTGAACCTGGCACCTTTTGGTCCGCAAGTTCAGCAGCTCAGAGCTTTAACGCACTGTGCCACAAGGGGCCCCTATTGTTATTATTATTATTAGTTTAATCTCACCACATTAAAACAGTGGATGTGGCTCTTAATGAGACATGCCTCATTATCACAGGATGTCTATGCCCAACTCCACTAGAGAAACTATACTGTTTAGCCTAAATTGCACCATCTGACATCTGTCGGGAAGTAGCAACCAATAATGAAAGCACCAAGGCATGGACATCTCTGACCCATTCTATTCGAATATCAGCCAGCATGCAAATGCCTTAAATCAAGAAAAAAACTTCCTAAGAGATACTCGCAGAAACACCTCAGCAAGCGAGAGTCCAAAAGTGGCAGGCTAAAACCTGGAACCTCAATCAGTGGCTGATACTGGATGAGGGACTCCCTCCTGGGCACACAGAAGACTGGGTGACTTGGAAGGGACTAAACAGACAGCGCTCTGGCACCACGAGATGCAGAGCCAACCTTAAAAAAATGGGGCCACAAAGTGGAGTCCAAGACATGAGAGTGTGGAGAAGAGCAAACCGCTGACCACCTATTACCATGCAGTCTGAGCCCTGTCACATGCACAATGGAGGACCTTCTTACAGCAACACCAGAGGCACACCAAGAGGCCAGCTTCTGGTCAAAGGACATTTAGTAAAATGCCAAGTTTTTAACTTTGTTTGTGGTTTTTCTATATAACTGTATTCTCAATTCGCTTCTTGCACGATAAATAAATATTAGTTTAATTGATTATCTGTGTTTTACCTATTCATTATTATTATAATTAGTTTAATTTACTATCTGTGTGTTTTAACTACGAACTATTTTTATTAGCTTAAATTATTATCTGTGTTTTAACTATGTATTATTATTATTATTACTACTAGTTCAATTTACCTCAGGTTAAGCATCACCATCCACTTCCCGTCTCTTTACCGCTTCCAAAATGGCCGCCTCCCTGTATATTCCTTCCCTTTCCCAGCCATCTTCCCGTAACCAATATGGCGGTAGGAAAAGGAAATAAGGAGACCAAAATGGGGCGTGGTTTGCGAACGAGGCGAGCATTTTCCGGTTTCGAAAAGGGGCGGGGACTACGTCGCTGGCCGAGTCCGCAGAGCTATACGCTGCCCTTCGGCCCCGCCCACTTCGTGCCGTCACGTTTAGGGGAAAGGCGGGGCAGCGGCAGCGTGCTGTGAATGGCTGCAGCGCTGTCACTCGTTTCGCACCCCCTCCCCCCTCCGAGCGACAGTTACTCTTGAGGCGAAGAGGAGGACGATAGACTTCGGCTGCTCGGCGTCGATGGTTGAGAGGCAGGCGTAGCGTTGAGGGAAAGAGGAAGCAGAGCGCTGAGGGAAGAAAGAGAAGGAAGAGCGGAAGAGAGATGTTTCGACCCGACAGCGCCGCCACCTTCCACGGCTTCCGAACCGGAGCTTAGGTAAGCCAGGCCGAAAGGGAGGGAAGGAGGAGGAAGAGAAGGCCTTGACAGAAGTGAACGAAGAGAAAGGAAGGGAGAGACTGAGGGCCCTTCCACACAGCCATATAACCCAGAATATTAAAGCAGATAATCCACAATATCTGCCTTGAACTGTGTCATATGAGTTCACACTGCCATATATCCCAGTTCAAAGCAGATAATATGGGGTTTTATTCAGCTGTGTGGAAGGGGCCTGGATTCCATAGCTGATACATTAGTGTCCAACTGCATCAATTCAGGCCTGGGCAAACTCCGGCTATCCTAGTCTTTTGGACTTCAACTCCCACAATTCCTAACAGCTGTAGGAATTTGTCCCAAAGCAGTCAAGCTTTGAAGCTGAAAGGCCATTCAAAGCTAATCAAGCTGGCCAATTGCAACATTCACACGTGCCTCAAACAGACAAGAGTTCTATCTCCCACCCTGGACATTCCATAGATATATAAACCCCACTTGACTAGTTTCCAGTAGACCTCACAACCTCTGACGATGCCTGTCATAGATGTGGGCAAAACATCAGGAGAGAATGCTTCTGGAACATGGCCATAAAGCCTGGAAAACTCACAGCAACCCATTATTATTACTATTATTCTTTCTCCTCCTCGCACACATCCTTTCCAACAGAAAGAATATCCAGGCTTGTGTGGCCTCTTCTTTTGAGGAGATGGAAGAATTCAAATTTTCTTTCAAAGATATCATAGGCCTCTTCCACATGATCTGCTTTGAACTGAGTTATATGGCAGTGTGGACTCAGATAACCCAGGGCCCTTCCACACAGGTACATGTTTTAACTGTAATCCCAGCCAAAGCTTTTGAATATCATAGGGACAGGTTAACACCCCTGTGGTGTTTGCTTTGCTGTCTGTTCAGAAGATGTCACCTCACTTTCTGTCCCTGTGGTTATTAAATTTTGAAAAAATTGGCTTTTTGTGGAAACAAAGATTAGTGATAAAGCTTCAGTGAAGACAGCTTTCCTCCATGATAACCCACATTCTTAACTATGAGTTATTTGTAAGTCAAATGTTTGTAACTCAAGGACTGCCTATACTTTGAACTTATCAGAAAAATAGCTCATTAGAAAAGACAATAATAATTGGTAAGGTAAGAGGCGGCAGGAAGAGAGGAAGACCACATTCTAAATGGAAATGGAAAGAGTGCATTTACACTGTAGAATTAATGCAGTTTGACACCACTTTAACTACTGTGTCTTTGGGCCCTTTCACACAGCTATATAACCCAGAATCATGGCAGAAAATCCCACAATATCTGCTTTGAACTGGGTTATCTGTGTCCATACTGCCACATATTCCAGATCAAAGCAAATAACATGGAATGTTTTTCAACTGTGTAGAAGGGGCACCAGTTCAAAGCATATATTGTGGATTATCTACCTTGATATTGTGGGTTGTATGGTTGTGTGGAAGGTACCTTAGCCTGAGATACGGGTTGAGTATCCCTATCCAAAGTGCTTGGGACCAGAAGTGCATAATGCTCTGGTAGAGGCAGAGTGTTTGATGTAGAAACTGAACCAAAGTATAAACCAGCTAATTGTGCTTGATAGACCTGCCACAAGCCCCTTTCGTTTTTAGGATGAGACGTCTGAACCCACTGAATTGTTTCAGATCCAGCATCAATCCTCAAAACATGAACCCACTTCTTAACAACCTGTTTTTGAAGACACAGGCAAATCTTTCACTTCCCATTTTTAAGTAATACAGCACATGTTTATGGTTATGGTTATTCTTACCGAAACTTTCTTAACACATATTTCTTTATCAGCACTCACATCAAAAGCAAACACAGCTTGTGTGTCCTATATCCAAAATGCCTTGGATCAGATCTGTTTTGGATGCTGGAGTTTGGGGGATTTTGGAATGTCTCTATTTGCCTATAAGTACACAATGAGGTATCTTGGAAATGGGATCCATGTTTAAACACCAAATTCATTTGTGGTTCATATATAGATTGAGCATCCTTTATCCAAAATTGTCCAAATAGGTGGCTGAGACAATGACAACTTTGTGTTCTGATGATTCAATGTTTCATGCTCAAAATGATTTGAAATATTCCATAAAGTTGCCCTGAGGCTATGTGCATATGCCGCATATGAGTTTTGTGTTTACACATAGGTCTTCTTTCCTTGATTGCTCATTATGTTTGTTTGTGTGCGCGCATGTGCGTGCATGTTTTATAATTTAAAAAATCCAAACTATTTATGATACAATGAATTTCAGATGGGAAATATTCAACCTGTACATCTTATGCATATAGCCCGAAGGTAATTTTATGCAGCATTTTGAAATAATTCTGTGCATGAATGAAATTTTGCATACATTGAACTCAGAAAAAGGTGTTACAGTATTATTCTCTGGAAAATTTTGAATTTTGGAGTATTTCAGATTTTGGAATTCCCAATAACGCATGCTCAGTTTATATGCAGTGATCTTTTAGAACCTTTGAGACTGACTACATGAGAAAAAGAAGTTAGTAGAAGAATTGTAGTGGATTGCTTTTGTTGTCCTAGCACAGTCAATATCGTATTTAAACTCTTGAGGGGCCTTATAACCTATAATAAAAGGCAAGAAAACAAGAATTTGATTTGAGGAAAAACATAAAAGCTGATAATAAGAATGGGTGAGTCTTGCACTTAAGATTTTACCTGTCCATGCGTTCCTTTTTTGCAAGTTCAAGTGGATGTTGGGCTTTAACTTTGCACCAGCTCTGAATAGACAACACAGAGTTAATATTACGCTAGCTTTTGTGGCATTGAATGTGAATAAAATACCCCTTCAGCAATTTTTGCTGCCTTGAAACATACGTTTCCATCAATTTATAATGGTAGAGGGTGGAAATTTCTTTATGATTCAAAAGATCTAGAGTCGACCGTGTGATCATAATAGGAATGATTTATAGGCAAATAGGTGAGGAAAAATTAAACAATACTGATTTATAGAATTTTGGCTCCAATTTGAGTGTTTTCTTAGGGCCATTTATTACCTGCTGTAATTTTCTTTCTCTTGTCTGATTTTGCAGTCAAATATTGGCAATGGAATCCCAATAGGTTGTTTCAGAGTTTATAGGCATGCTTTCCCTCTAAGGCTTGTAATTATTCTGTGTCCACAATGGCTCTATAGCCACCCCATCAGCCATAGCAATTAATTTCCTTAAAATTACTACAGTAATTACGCACAGTTCATTAAAGCGCTGAGCTGCTGAACTTGCGGACCAAAAGGTGCCAGGTTCAAATCCCGGGAGCGGAATGAGCGCCCGCTGTTAGCCCCAGCTCCTGCCAATCTAGCAGTTTGAAAACATGCAAATATGAATAGATCAATAGGTACCACTCCGGCGGGAAGGTAACGGCACTCCATGCAGTCATGCCGGCCACATGACCTTGGAGGTGTCTATGGACAACAGCTTAGAAATGGAGATGAGCACCAACCCCAAGAGTCGGTCACGACTGGACTTAACGTCAGGGGAATACCTTTACCTTTTACTCACTGTCTTGTTTATATACTGAGTTAGAGTAATTTTATTTTTTTACTATATTGAGTTGCTAATCACTGCTATCATTGTTAGATGTTATATTTGAGATGTGGTGGTAATAAGTACGTATGTACTTTGGTTGAAATAAAAGATCTAAGTGGGCATATATAACTGTCTTATATTGAACTAGGTCATTTACCTGTTGAGCTAAGGTTCTGTCTTCCTTGACTAGCACCAGCTTTCAGGTTGTTCCTTTCACAGACCTGCTGATGCATATAACTTAGCTGACAAGTTTTGCTCCCACACAAATGAGCTCTGGGTTCTTCCTTATTATAGTTGAGTGCTTCACAGGGAGTGGCATTCAAATCTCATGTACCAAACTGCGGATAAGGCAACTTCAAATGTGGTCAGTTTTGTGCCTGGAAGCCCTTCTGTGTAGATAAATGTGCAAATCACATGGAGCAATTATACAGGGAAATGAGTGTATTTACTCTTGAGGATGGAGGCTGTGGTCATTTGTGATGACATGGTTCTGTGAGGAGGATTGTGACTTGTGTGTAGTTTGTATGCTTCATACATTGCAATACTGTCTGTAATATATTTGCTTTGTTGGAAGCAGTCCATACTTAGTAAGTCACTTCCCTTCAGTCATAGTTCCTGATCTGCAGTGTGAAGGAATAACACATACTTTATAGAATTATTAATGAAACTGAGAAAAAATATTGTATTCAAGTTCTTTATACACAGTAGAGCAAGCATGATGTAGCGGCTTTAGCAATGGACTATGACCGGGGGGGGGGGGGGTATGAACCCCCTCTCAGCCATGAAAACCTACTGGGTGACCTTCATAAAGTTACATTCTCACCGTCCAATGAAGGCAAAGGCAAATTTCACCAGGAAAAAAAACATGTTAGGTTTGCTTTAAGGCCACCATAAGCCGAAAACTATTAGAAGGAATACAAAAACAGTGTTAATCATGAATATGATGTGATTTAAAAAAAAAAACCGAACTAACATGCAGTCTTGGGTAATCTTCGTATTGGTAGTAAAAACTGCATTTGCTATGTTATTTATAGGAGATTCAATCTTTATATTATTGTGTCTTGTTAGTGGCCCATATTAGATATATGAATGAGATTTTTTTTTATTTGACAGCATAGTTATTAGTAATTATGTGAATCCCAAATTTATATAATACACTAGCTTGGGGACCCGGCAGTACCCGGGTTATTTCAGAATGGAATTGTTTGCCTTTGTTCCAAGTTTAGTCTCGATCCAGTGTCAGTTGGCTTTAGTTGGTGTGGGTGAACTACAACTCCCATATGCAAGTCATTCATGGGCCTCACAGTGGTCTGTGGGAGGTGAATTGGATGAAGGTACTGGAAATCCCATCATCCTTGGTGCATTCTCCTGCAAACTACACCAGGACATAAATTGTGTCACATTGCACCTGTGTATCAAGTTTGGTACAGTTTCGTCATTCATGGGAATCACAGTGGCCTGTGGAGGGTGAATTGGATGAAGGTATTGCAAATTCCATTGTCCTTGGTCCATCCTCCCCCAAACTGCTGCAACATATATACCACATTTGGTTTAGTTCTGTCATTTGTAGCAGTTGCTGTGGTCTGAAGAAGCGAGTGAAGGTACTGCATGTCCCATCATCCTTGGTCCATCCTCCCCCAAACTGCCCCAGGATTTAAAGGGGTTCATGGGGTAGGCTGTCTGGAATTGTGGGAGTTGGAATCCAAAACACCTGGATGGCCCAAGTTGGCCCGTGCCTGGTTTAAAGGCTTTCATACAATCCTAGAGTTAGAAGGGGTGCCAAAAAGACCATCTAGTCGAACCCCCTTCTGCCATAGAGGAAGACACCATCCAAGCCCTCCCGACAGATGGCCATCCAGTCATAAATATGATTGGGAGATAGATAGAGTCCTAGATTTGAAAGGGTCTCTGAAGGTCATCCAGTCCAGCCCCTTCTGGTGTAAAGGAAGACACCATTCAAGTCCTCCTGACAGATGACTGTCCAGTGCTAAATATGATTGGGAGATTTGAAAGGGTCTGTAAAGGTCATCCAGTCCAGCCCCTTCTGCTGTAAAGGAAGACGTCATCCAGTCCAGCCCCGTCTGCCACAAAGGAAGACAACATTCAAAGCTTCCCGACAGAAGCTCATTCAAACCATACATACGATTGAGACATTTATTTATTTATTTAATTCTGATATTTCTCCCCCACCTTTCTGCAATGGACCCAAAGTGGCTTGCAAGGTCATTAAGCCACGTGGTAACATCCACCATATAAATAAAACATAAAAGTAACGTAAACAATAGTATAAATATATAAGACATAAAAGTAGAAGAAGCTGCCTTCTATGGAGCAATCTTAAGGAGGAAAGATGGCGTCCTTTTTTGCGGCCTAGGAGGAGAAAAGCAGCCTGGAAGGCCTTAAACATGTCAGCAGAGGGGCCAAAGGGGCCCAGTGGTGGGTGGGTAAGGTGGGGGAGGAATAAAAGTTTTCATAAAGACAGCCAAAACCATCCTTTAAAGGAAGATGGTCTTTTTTTTCCTCTTGAGTCTGTTGTGGAAAGTAGATATAGTAATGTAAATGTAAAGTTTTTTTTATCATCAGTATGCACAGTTGGCCATGTTGGGTCTATTTGGTCCAGATCCATTATCAGTGGGTTCATGGGTCCTAGGGGTTATGTGTGTCAAGTTTGGTCCAGGTCCGGCCTTCGTGGTGGTCACAGTAGTATTTTTGATTACAAAAGTGTAGGCCGAAGGCTGTTAAGTGTACCAAAGCTAGCGTCGTTCTGAGGAGAGAGAGTAGGCCGAATGAAGCCTGCTGGTAGTAGTTTTTGCCTCAGGGGTTCCAGTGGCCTGTGAAAGTGGCGGCCAATCAGAAAGCATGCCCATATTCTGCCAGGCCAATCAAAACGCTGGCCCATATTCCGGCCGACCAATCAAAACACTGGCACATACAAACATACAAACATTCACTTTTATATATTCACTTTTATATACAGTAGAATCTCACTTATCCAAGCTAAACGGGCTGGCAGAAGCTTGGATAAGCGAATATCTTGGATAATAAGGAGGGATTAAGGAAAAGCCTATTAAACATCAAATCAGGTTATGATTTTACAAATTAAGCACCAAAACATCATGTTATACAACAAATTTGACAGAAAAAGTAGTTCAATACGCAATAATGTTAAGTTGTAATTACTGTATTTATGAATTTAGCACCAAAATATCACAATATATCGAAAACATTGACTTCAAAAATGGCTTGGATAATCCAGAGGCTTGGATAAGCGAGGCTTGGATTAGTGAGACTCTACTGTATAGATATATAGATATATAGATATAGATTGGTAACATTTGGCTCATCAAATAAAATAGCTAGGTCCTAATGGTGGAATACAGTCAGCTGTTCCCCCTCAGATCTTTACAACATAACTTAAAGAAAATGGAAAGTCCAGTCCAGTACCATTTGGAGGACTGTGCTTTATGTACAAGATCTGCAATTGACTAAAGGTTTTCTATTTTCATAGAAAAGTGATGTTTCAAATTAGATTTAACTTTATATTGATTTACATAGTCCACAATATTCTATGAGTCATATCCATAAGTAAATGTGTATTGGGTTGCATTCTAATTAAAAACAAAGATAAACTATGAATCTTTCCATTTAGAGTTGGAACCCAACAGATTTATTGAGTTGGATCCCTAGCTTTCGTTTTAAGAAAAACCTGCATTGTTTTTGTGTGTCTTCAGGTCATATATCCCACTCCAAGTTGTAAAGATCCAATTTACAAACAACTCATAGTTTAGAACGGAGGTAAGAAGGAAAGACTATTTTTATATGAGGATTTAATGTTTGAAATGGAAAGTTTGACTATTACAAAATCTAAATTTTCAACAAATTGTTCAGTTTTCTCTTGAAGAAAGACATGATGAAGAACCCTTTGGAATAATCTCATGTGACTCTCTTTTCCATTGTATACGTATTTCTGTACTTCTCAAAGAAAGTAGAAATGTTTTAAAATTAAGATGAATGTTCAGAAGTAATGTTTGAAACAATTAATTATGAGAAACATCAAATATAGCATTCTTTGTTTTAGCACTTTAAGGGAATGATAAATCAGTTTGTGTTTTCCATTAATAACAGAGTTGTCTAACAGTAGCCATAAAGAAAATATGAAAGATTACATATCATATTTTACATGTAGAGTAAGTTTTAACAAATGTGGTAATTGAAATGAAGGACAAAGGCACTGTTGGATTCTGTTTCCTGGAAAAGCATTAATGCTTTCCCTGGAAATGGAATTCAATAGGGCTAACATCAAGATTTGAAAATCTAAAATTAAGAATTAGAAGTGCTTTACTTTGTTTGAATGTGCCATGTTTAACTTATTTTATAACAAGAACTAATTACTTTCTCAGAAACTCATTACTTTCTCATGCTGTCAGGTTACAGAAAAAGTGTGAGCGAGCGAGAGAGAGAGAGAGAGAGAGAGAGAGGAGGGATATTCGGAAAGTAAGGTTACAAGATTTTTTTTTAAATACAAAGAATGAATATATTTTAATAAAACTTACATGGATTATAGCATAGGTATTACATTATTTTTGCACATAATCACAGTTCAGTTCAATACATTTTGTCATCCGTGGGACAAGATTTTTGATGTCTGTCTAAAGTCTCCCACCGCCTTTTTTAGCCAGTCCGTCACTTTGGCAGGAGCTGGTGGTGGTGGAAGAGGATGAGGAGGAGGAAGCAGCAGCAACAGAGCTGCCTTTTGGCTAGAGGGGCTTCCCGAGCTGCTGAGCCCCCCTGACGAGCTGCGCCATGGCCGAGAGCACCCAGCCCAACAGAGAGAGGAGGAGGAGAGAGGAGGAGGAGGCAGTGGCAGAAGCTGCTCACTGGCAATTCTCTAAAGTGGCAGTTCCTCCTCTTCCTCCCTGTCACATTACTCCTCCTCCTTGCTCCAGTGGCTCATTCTTTGTATTTTAAAAAATCGTGTAACCTTACTTTCCAGATATATTCTCTTTTTGCTCAGGACAGAAAAAAATGTGTAAAGGTTATTTCATTATAACTGAGATGTTAACATGCTGTGAGTGTCAAGGACAGAACGCCACAAGATCAAAGATAACAGAGTTTATTGGATTTACAGAACTCAAAATGCCCGTAAAAGACAAGGGCTAGGCAACGCTGGCCTTAAAAAGCAAAAAGGGGCAAGAAAAACGTTCAAAAGATAAACCGGATTAAACCGGAGTTTAATCCGGACAAAATCAAAACAGCTTGCTTCAGCCTGAGAATAAACAAAACAGAAACTGGTGAACAAAGAGTTCAAAAGAATGTAACTAATTGGCAGCAGATGCTTCTCTGCTGCCAGCACTATGTTTTGAGTAACTTAGAAGTTACTCCTCCACACAGCAGGCAAGGTTCCAATACAAACACAACAGCCGAGGATTGAAGCAGTAGCGTAGTCCCAGTTCTTTCCGAAGGTCGTAAGGCAGAAGCAGACGTTTGTAGTTCACCAAGTCCAGGTAGGAGAATCCGAGCCCGTAGTCAGTTCAGTCCGTAAATCCAGAGTAGCAGATGGCGTCCGTCAAGAAGACGACGGAAGGTCAAAGCTATTGAGATTAAGCAGAGGTTGCACAAACAAAAGCCCACACAATTCCTCCCGCCGTCTGAACCCAAATTCCAAAACAACTTACGTAGTCAGCACACGAAACACACCCGTCTTCAGGAAAACGTCCCACACAGATCCCAAGCGTTCGTCCAGATTACCTTGCCCAACGCAATTTGCAATTGCTCCCAAGCCCCATTTTATGCCAGTTACAAGTCCTCATCACTATCAGCTGCCCTCCTTAACCCGGGCGTTTCCTCATCACTTTCCTCATCAGAGCTGGAACACCTCTGACTACGCCCCACAGCATCCCCAGCTGTGGATCCCGTCCCATCCCTCCAGCTTGTCCATGGGTCTAGTCCTGAAGGTCCCCAATCATCTTCCATCCCATCATTGCCAGTGGCACCCAATTCCTCCCTTACCCGAGTCCAATCCATCTCATCCTCTTCCGAGCTCACCACCTCTTCCTCCATTCTCTCTGTAAACCCCTCAAAAGAATCCTCGTCAGATGGTTCTGCAAAGATATCTCGCAGCCTCTTTCTTTCTCGCTCCTCGAGAGTATCTGACTCTCGAGGAGTCTTACGCCCACGCTTCCCAGTAGCAGAGCCATGAGGCTCAATCATAACAGTGAGCACTCTTGAAAATGTTGAGATTTTTGAGTATTTAAATGTATTTAAAATGTTCAACATCTAAAGATAAAACTTTGAAAACTTTTTTAAAAAGAAGAAGAGTAGGGGTGAGAGAACAGAAAGTGAGAGACATCTACCCCTGAGAAGGGCACTTCACTTCATGGGACCCCTTTTCTCCATGAAAGAGTTATCATAGGGAAATGAGGTCTCCACTGAAGTTTTCTCACCAATCCCTGTTTCCACAGCAAGCCAAATTTTCCAAAATCCAATTATTACATGGACAGAAAGTGAGATGAAAGCTTCTAAACAGGGGCTCAGACAGCAAAACAAACACCACAGGGGTGTCAACCCTTCCCTGTGCTTACATTTCATGGTAAACGTGTTAGTGAATGAACACATATGAAACCTACATCAATATGAAGGGGAAGTCTTCAAGTTTTTTCCAGACTCAAATATACTCAATTTGGCTGCCACCAGTCACACAGCAGACATCTAAACAGTAGTCCAACTCCTGCCACACACATTGCAACATGTTGCGATCGATCGCACTCACAGCTTGGGCAGCCAAGAGACGTTTTCTTTCACAAACAACCCATTTTGTTAAACTGTTTGAACCAGCATCTAATCGCCTTTCCATCTGGCACTACTTTCTAATAGTGCGTTCTAAATGCCTGTTACACAGTAATTACGGACTTAATGCTTTGAAACTGTAGGACACAAAACGTCTTCTCCTGATGGGTTGCAGTCATTTTGCACTGTTGGGTGTGTGAATTCTGCCTGGTGGCCACTTGTGAAATTACCCCGTCCAGGCGATGTATGTACAAAAATTTGAAGACATCTCCTTCACATTGATGTAGATTTCATACATGTGCATTCACTAAAACATTTACTATTTTTTAAAATGTTGTATGTGTATATGTGTATGCACGCACACATACACATATGGCTGGAGTTACACTTAAAATGTACCTGTTTCAACATACATACACATCCAACTTAAACCTTCAGAACTATCATGTTTGTAACTTAGGGATGGCCTGTAAATATAAGAAATACGACCATTGTACTTGCATCTGCACATATAAAGCTGCATTGTGCTATTGGATAATAATATGCATTATCAGATCAATACTGTCAACAGGAACTTTCCAGGGACCAGATGTGTGTTGGCTTGTCACTTTAACTGGAAACATATGAAAAGTATTTATTGTATAATTTGAAGAAAATATATTCCATCGTATAAAACATGCCTTAAGGAAAAGTACTTAAATAAAGGAGCTTTCAGATTTCCACACAGTGCTTGTTTAGTATCAAGGCATTTTTTCACACAAATGGCTTCATTTGGATAATCAGGAGGCTACATGATGTATGAGATTTTTAGCATTAAAAAGCTAGGAAATGCTTTAACCTTAGGACAACATGTACAGTGAACAAGGAACATGATATATACTTGCCTTGCAAATTGGCACATGAAATAAAATGTTTATTCAGGGTCACCTGTAGGACAGTGCAAATACAGTGATGTGGAAGTGCCCTGAGGAAAGTCCATTTGTGCAAACACATCTGTTATTTTACTGACGAAGACATGAGCCCTGAAGCTCCCTGTGAAAAAAAGATAAAATTTTATAAAAATTCTCAGATACGAAGCTCAGGCTGTTTGCAGGCAAATTATGTCTGTCAATGTTTTATAAGGTTTGTGAAAAATTAATATTTGTAAAAGCTAATATGTACCCTGCCACTTAATAAATTGCTATTTGTATTAAAAGAGCTCTAAATAAAGGGATATTTTGCAATACAGCTTGCATTTTTGTTGTAATACTAAAATGTGCTTATCTGTGAACACTTTTTTATTTGTAGGATTTTAGCAGTGGCATGGCAGTTTTTTTGTAGTTGCCAAAAGGAAATAAAGTATTTTCCACATTAACTAAGTTGCTGTGAACTTTATGAATACTTAACACGTTAGAAATTGAATTGTTTCCCTTTGTTCTCACTGTAGTATATGTATAGATAGAAGCTAGCCTTGGATTGGTTCTAGAAAGATTGTAAAGAATTTGATGCAGCTGTGAACTAAAAATACTGAATAGCTTTATAATATTGTCGAAATTGTATACACGGGTTCTTAATTTTGAATAGGAAGGCAACTAACAGCATTTCCAAGAAAAGTTGGTAATAATTCTGAAAAGATGATGCATGCATTCAGTGCCGTACATTTAATTTGATTTGATTTTATCTAATATAATTTAATTACAGTGATTAACTGTTGCCTATTTTAGTCATGTTACAAAATCAGATCAAATATTGGAGTAATTACCATATTTTTCGCTTTATAAGACGCACCAGATGATAAGACGCACCTAGTTTTCAGAGGAGGAAAATGGGGAAAAATAATTTGAACTAAAAGATGACCTAGAACATTTTAATAAAATAACATGTAATATGTAGACATTACCAAACAGTCAACAGCAGCATTAGGATTGCCCCTATACTGTGCCTTACCCTTCTCCCCCCCCCCCCCCCCCAGTTTCACAAAGGCGCTCTCTCCTCATTGGCTTGCCTCAGAGCACGCGAACTTCAACTCCCAGAAGCCTCGGCTGCGCTCTGCAATGATGAGGGCTTCTGGGAAATGAAGTCTCGCAGCCAGCGAGGCGGAAGAGAAGCCAGGCCAGGGAAGATGGCGGCGCCCTTGGCGGAGGAGCTGGAGCGGCTCCTGAACCCGCTTCCCGGCACCTCGCAGGACCCCGAAGACGACCCTCAGGATGGTGAGGACCCGGGGAGAACGGGACAGCCCTCGAAAGAACACCTTTCGGGCATTTATTCAGACATTCACGTGCAAATATGTCTCCATGAGGGGGTATGAGGAGCGCCGGCTGCGTGGAAGTGGGCTTTTCGAGGCTTCCCCTCACATTTCCGGAGGGAAAATGTAATGGGAGGCAGGCCTTAAAGCCGGCTTGAGCGCAGGGCTCGTGGGAACGCCTGGAGGCGTAACCGCATCGACACGTGTCTGCCTGGGCGACTGCATGACGTCATCGTGAGGTCATATTGCGTTTATAAGACGCACTGACTTTTTCCCTCTATTTTGGGGGGGGAAAAGTGCGTCTTATAAAGCGAAAAATACGGTATTTAAGTAGTTTTTTTGTAGGGACTTTGGTGGTGGCAGCTCAACTGTTCTTTAAAAATTCTGATGTAAGTTTTAGACTTCAGTCTGTTGTAACATCAGCCTTTGGGTTCATGCTTTTCCTTTATGATTCCTGGAATTTCTCAGAGAACCAGTGTTTGCATTAAATTCTTTCTATGTTATATTTCTGTTAAGTTGCAGGCAAAGGTTGAATATATCATTTCCTGACTAAAGGAACTTAAACCCATTGTTTAGTTTGACCCTTTGTAGATTGACTGTGTCGTAAATATGCAGGCCTTAACAAATTGAGGACTCTGTCTTGTCATGTGTGTGAGTAGCATGCTGTTGTCACTTGTAACAAACAGAGAACGGAACCAGGAAGAAATCTTTTGACTCTTTCTCTTGTTTATGAAAGGAAACAAACCAGAAAAAGGAAGCTACCTACTGCAAAATTAACTCTAATGCTGAGCTCGGTAGCTTGCTTAACTATCCCAGCTGCAAGTGGAAATCATTTGGTAATAAGCTAGATTCCCTTGACTTGTCACGCTGAGTGAATGTGCCTCAAACGTAGTCCTCAAAATGTGGTTACAGACTTTTCTTTCCAGGAGAAAGAGTTTAAAGTGAAAGTACAGTTGTGGTTGAGTACCAGCACTTCACTAGTAATATTACTCAGCAGTTTGATATTGCCAAACGTAAGTGCTAAAGAAGTCTGTCCTCAGCCACTCAGTTGTACTGATTTCATTACTGCTGTGGTGGTATCTAAGTGCTTCAGTGACTACATGAATTGTCACATTTTATTGTCTTCCCTTTGTCAGAAGTGGTGGAATGTGCATTCCAAAAGACCTGAAGAAATTCTTATTCTCTAAACCATTTATTTTGGGTTAGATTGCTCTAAATCTTAGCTTTGTGTGAATGTAAAAAAGCTTTAATATGAAGGCTACATTCCTAAGATTGCCTATTTCACAATAAGCCCTATTCGATATTTAATGGACCCCCATCTTCGCTGGGCTGTAAAATACTTGCTGAACAGTGAGTCCACTAAGCCTGTTTGTTTAATGTATGTATTTCCAAACCAAACTAGTAATCTGAATTGTTCAGGATTATGGTGGGGCACTTTAGCGGAGATCTTGTGAAGTAAATTGATGTTAGACTGAAGCCACAATCCTGTGCATAGTTGAAAGTAATTACTGTTGTATTGGTATTTGATTGTGTTTAAGTGGATACTGGCCCAGGTTGTAATACCTGATTATTATAAGCAAATGCTGGCAATATAATACCCAATTTCTCTTTAGTATTGCTTTTTGAATTTTATATTGTTCTTTCTAGAGCCACTCTTGATCAATGCGTGGGGGATAGCCCTGACAGGGATGATGCATTACCACATTCACACTTACACAATCATGCAGATGTTCCATCCCCAATCGTAGACCAGGAGCAACAGGAACACCCTTGGGAGAGGGATGGGCTCTTTGATGCATCTCAGTGGATTGTCATTGGCAAATGCACTGGGGATGTCGAGGAGGAGGACAACACTTTATACCTACACAATCCACTTCAACAGGAACACTTTTCAGCGGACCTACACATTATCTTGCACAAAAGAGACCCTGTCAATCCTCAAAAGGAAACAGGTCTTGGTAGTAGGCAACTCCCTCCTTAGAGGAACAGAAGCCATCATTTCCAAACAGGATGGGATGGCTCAAGAAACATGCTGCCTCCCAGGGGCAAAAATGCACCATGTCACTCAGAGGCTCACCAGACTCCTAAAGCCCCATCATCCTCCCCCGCCCCCCTCATGTTGATTCATGTAGGAATCAATGATACAGCTAGGCATACCTTTCAAAAGATCACAAATGATTTTTGAACTCTTGGAACAAAGCTAAAACAAAGTAATGTACATGTGGTCTTTTCATCCCTTCTCCCCGCTGTACGATGTGGCCCTGCAAGGGCCAGAAAAATAGTACAGGTCAATAACTGGCTCAAAAAATGGTGTCAGGAAGAACACTTCGGCTTCCTCGACCATGGCCTGCTTTTCGAGAAGGAAGGCCTACTGGCAAGGGATGGGGTGCACCTCACACAACTAGGAAAACACCTTTTTGCTCACAGACTAGCAAACTTCATCAGGTACACTTTAAACTAGGTCAGCTGGGGGAGGGGGACAATAGCCTTGCGAACAGTATTTTACCCACGACCACAGGGAATCGCCATAAGGCTAAATGGAGGATTGCACAAACACAACAAGGACCAATTACCAAGAACACAATAATCCCAAAGGAACAGCTCAGGGGAAGGTCCCAGGGGCTTACATGTCTTTACACCAATGCACAGAGCATGGGGAATAAACAAGACAAAGTCCAACTTTTAGCACAACACCACACTTAACGATGTCATAGACATCACTGAAACGTGGTGGGATGACTCCCATCACCGGAATGTAGCCATTGAAGGCTATAACCTCTTTCACAGAAACAGAAAAAAGGGGAGAGGAGGGGGAATAGCCCTATATGTCAAAATCATTTACGTTGCAGAAGAGATGCAAGACGGCAATCCGGGAAACCAGCTTGAAAGCATCTGGATAAGAATCAAGACAACTGGGACTTAAAATGATCTCATTGTGGGTGTCTACTACAGACCTCCGAACCAGGATGAAGAACTTGATGAAGCCTTCTGTCAGCAGCTGACCGAACAGGCACAAAGAAGAGAGATAGTAATCATGGGTGATTTCAACTATCAAATGATATCTGCTGGAAAACAAACTCGGCCAAGAGTACAAAGTCCAACAAATTCCTCACTTGCCTTGCGGACAATTTTATGGTCCAGGAGGTAGAAGAGACAACAAGGTGATCAGCTACTCTTGATCTCATCCCAACAAATGCGGAGGACCAGATCAATGCAGTTGAAGTAGTCGGGGCAAGCGACCATGTGCTCCTGCAGTTTGCGATACAAAGGAAGGCCAAAACGAAGACAAGTCAAACCCGCATTCTGGACTTTAGGAGAGCTGACTTCGAAAAAATGAAGGAAATACTGAGCGGCATTCCATGGACGCCAATACTAAAAGACAAGGGAGTCAAGGATGGATGGGAGTTTTTCAAAAGTGAAATACTCAAGGCGTAAATGCAAACAGGGCCAACAAAGAATAAAAACAAGACAAGTGCAAAGAAGCCAGAATGGATGTCCAAAGAACTTCTAACTGGTCTAAGACTTAAAAAAGACATGCACAAGAAGTGGGAAAAGGGAGAAATCACCAAAGAAGAATTCAAACGAATAGCCAACTCCTGTAGGGAAAAGGTTTGCAAGGCTAAAGCGCAAAACGAGCTCAGGCTTGACAGAGACATTAAAAACAATAAAAAGGGCTTCTTTGCTTACATCGGTAGGAAAAGGAAGAACAAGGAGGTGATAGGGCCTCTGCGAGGAGAAAATGGGGAAATTCTGACAGGGGATAGGGAAAAGGCAGAACTATTTCATGCCTTCTTTGCCTCAGTCTTCTCACAAAAAGAAAGCCAGCCTCAACCTCAGTAACATGGAGTGGATGAAGGATTGGGGGAAATCCAACTCCAAATAGGGAAAGAAGTCGTCCAGGAATACCTGGCTGCTCTAAATGAATTTAAGTCTTCAGGGTCGGATCAACTACACCCAAGAGTATTGAAGGAACTAGCAGAAGTTATTTCGGAATCACTAGCAATCATTTTTGAGAGTTCTTGGAGAACGGGAGACGTCCCAGCAGATGGGAGGAGGGCGAATGTGGTCCCTATCTTCAAAAAGGGAAAAAAGGATGACCCAAACAATTACTGTCCGTTTAGCTTCACGTCGATACCAGGCAAGATTCTGGAAAATATCATTAAGGAAGTGGTCTGCAAACACTTAGAAACAAATGCGGTCATTGCTAATAGTCAACACGGATTTACCAAAAACAAATCATACCAGACTAACCTGATCTCTTTTTTTTTTGTGATAAAGTTACAAGCTGGGTAGATTCAGGGAATGCCGTGGATGTAGCCTATCTGGATTTCAGTAAGGCCTTTGACAAGGTCCCCCGTGACCTTCTGGCAAACAAGTTAATCAAATGTGGGCTAGGCAAAACTACAGTTAGGTTGACCTGTAATTGGTTAAGCGAACGAACCCAAAGGGTGTTCACCAATGCGTCGTCTTCATCTTGGAAAGAAGTCACAAGTGGAGTGCCGCAAGGTTCCGTCCTAGGCCCGGTTGTGTTCAACATCTTTATTAACGACTTAAACGAAGGATTAGAAGGCACGATCATCAAGTTTGCAGACGACACCAAACTGGGAGGGATAGCTAACACTCCAGAAGACAGGAGTAGAATTCAAAACGATCTTGACAGATTAGAGAGATGGGCTGAAACTAACAAAATAAAGTTCAGCAGGGACAAATGCAAGATACTTCACTTCGGCAGAAGAAATGAAATGCAAAGATACAGAATGGGGGATGATGCCTGGCTCGAAAGCAGTACCTGTGAAAAAGACCTTGGAGTCCTCGTGGACAACAAGTTAAACATGAGCCTACAATGTGATGCGGCAGCGAAAAAAGCCAATGGGATTTTGTCTTGCATAAATAGGGGTATAGCGTCTAGATCCAGGGAAGTTATGCTACCCCTCTATTCTGCCTTGGTCAGGCCACATCTGGAATACTGTGTCCAATTCTGGGCACCACAGTTGAAGGGATTTGTAGACAAGCTGGAAAGCGTCCAGAGGAGGGCAACTTAAATGATCAAGGGTCTGGAGAAAAAGCCCTATGAGGAGCGGCTTAAAGAGCTTGGTATGTTTAGCCTGCAGAAGAGAAGGCTGAGAGGAGACAAGATAGCCATGTACAAATATGTGAGGGGAAGTCATAGGGAGGAGGGAGAAAGCTTGTCTTCTGCTGCCCTGCAGACTAGGACGCGGAACAATGGCTTCAAACTACAGGAAAGGAGATTCCACCTGAACATCAGGAACAACTTCCTCACTGTGAGAGCTGTTCGGCAGTGGAACTCTCTCCCCCGGGCTGTGGTGGAGGCTCCTTCTGGATGGCGGGGGTGCTTTGAATGAGATTTTCCTGCTTCTTGCAGGGGGTTGGACTGGATGGCCCGTGAGGTCTCTTCCAACTCTACATTCTAGGCCTGCATAACCTGTGGCCTTTCAGGTGTTTGGACCTCCAACTCCCAGAGCTCTAGACAGCTGTTCCCATGGCCAGAAATTCTGAGAGCTGAAGTCCAAAACATCTGGAGTGGTCGCAGGTTGTACAAGCCCGCTTTAGAGACTAGGGTATGGAGCAGTGGATTCAAATTGCAGGAAGAGATTCCACCTAAATATTAGGAACAATTTCCTGATGGTAAGAGCTGTTCAGAAGAGGAATATGCTACCTTGGTGTGTGGTGGAGTCTCCTTTTCTAGAGATATTTAAACAGAGGCTGGGTGGCCATCTGTTGGGTGTTCGAGTGTGTGCTCTCGCATGGCCAGGGTTTGGACTGGACAGCTCCTGTGATCTCTTCCATCACTATAATTATATGGTTGTGGTGACTTCCCATCCTTTGGGCTAGAGACATTCATACGTAATTCTGTTCTTCCTTCCTATTACATTGCTTTTCTATTCTTCCTTCTGACCTAATAGTTATTATTTATAGATTCCCTACAAAGATTCTAACATATTAAATTATGAAACCTTCTATAATAAATTTTCCCTCTTTCTTTTTTTTTACAAAGTATAGAAATTGCTCCCAGTCTTTGATAAAGTTTTTGTGTGTTTTTTTCTTTGTTAATCACTGCTATGTTGTCAATTTCTGCTATTTTAAAAACTTTTAACAATCCATTCTTCTATTGTCGAGAGGTCTTCCAAAGCTGTGCATATAATGTCGGTGCTGCTATTATCATATAATGCAATACTAGTTCAGTGGTTTTTAGCATTCCCAATAAAAAACATTCAGGCTCCAATTGTATCTTTAATTGAAAACAATCTTGCAATGTTTTATGTATTAAAATACTTACATTGCATCCTATATTATAAAGTCATTTTGCAACTTATTAATTGTAAAATGGACAAACAGAGATCTGAAATATACCTAAATTGAGTATCTTCACTATGGAGAATAGTTCTTTTTTAACCAAATCTCAAGCTCTAATTGGTTTTATTATATCATCTAACTAATATTTTTGTGGGTTGTTGTGCATTTTCTGGACTGTATGGCCATGTTCCAGAAGCATTCTCTCCTGACGTTTGGCCCACATCTATGGCAGGCATCCTCAGAGGTTGTGAGGTATATTGGAAAACTAAGCAAGTGAAGTTTATATATCTAGAAGGTCCAGGGTGGGAGAAATAACTTGTCTGTTGGAGGCCAGTGTGAATGTTGTAATTAATCACCTTGATTAGCATTAATGGCCTTGCCAGCTTCATGGCCTGGCTTCTTCCTGTGTAGGGGAATCCTTTGTTCAGAGGTGTTAGCTGCCCTTGATTGATGCATGTCTGGATGTTAGCTTGATTTTAATAAAACTGTTTATGAATTCAGTTGAATACTAGGCCAAAATTAGGCTACTTATACATTTGAAATTATACTTTAAAGCAAGCACAACTGGTCATATTGTTAATTCAGTTAGATGTACTTTTGATTTTAGTAGTGGTTTTGTTGTTGCACTGGGACACTTAGAGGCTCGGGTGTTAATCCCCGCTACTGGATAACTATGAGGAAGTCACATTGTCTCATCCCCACAGAAAGGTGAAAGAAAACTCCCTTTAAACACATTCTGCCAAGAAAACCCATTGTTGGATTTGTCTTAAATCAGAAATTATTTGAAGACACTGAGCAGCAAAGTAATGTTTAACTGTTCATTATGGCTTGAGGGACCAAAAGCTTGCTATTGCATGGAGGTGAAAGCAAGTTGAATGTGAAAACATATCTAAGAACGTCCAATACAGACAGTCCGCAAGTCACGAATGATATAGGTTATGCAGGTTTGTTCTTAAGTTGAATTTGTATGTACGTTGAAACAGGTACAATTTTAAAGTGCCACTCCAGTCATATCTATCTATCCATCTTTGGATAGCATAGGGAAGGGTTAACACCCTTGTGGTGTTTGTTTTGCTGCCTGTGCCCCTGTTCAGACAATATCACCTCACTTTCTGTCCCTGTGATAACTGGATTTCAAAAAAATTGGCTTGTTATGGAAACAAGGATTGGTGATAAAGCTTCAGCTGAGACACTTTTTCCCCATTATAACTCTTTCAGGAGTGAATTTCCCTTCCTTGCAGTAGATTTCTCTCACTTCCTGTTGTCTCACCCCTGTTCTTAACTATGAATCATTTGTAAGTTGGATGTTTGTAACTCAGGAGCTACCTGTAGTGGTAAAATCAGTGGATACATTTGGCCTAGAAACTCTTATACAAAACTAGATTGCATTTCTGGTATGTTACTGTTAAGCTCTTTGAATCATAGAATTGTTGTTGCTTGGAAGGAAAACCCAACAGGCATCTCCTCCAAAGTCCTGCCAGTACAGAACTCCCTGGCTTGTGTAACTGGTTTCCTTCTAAACTCTCCTCTGGCCAAACCAAACTGATAGAATAAAAGATACAGTTTGCCTATGTTGTTCATTACTCATATAATAGATGCTGTGTGTCACACCAGTAATTGGTGCCTGTTGTAACTACCATTTCCCCCAGACCCAAACAACACTTTGCTAGTCACTGACTTTCCTATCTTAATTTCTGCTTTCTTCAAACCCATTTTGCTCAATTTTGAAATTGGTTATTTTAAAAACAGTGATATTCTCTGTACACACCCACATTCAACACTGTGAGTTCATAAAAATAGCTAATTTTGGTTAACATCTGCCAGTCATGTAAACTGGAATATTAATGATGGATGTGTCTAATCAACATTTTTTTATATAAAAAAAATCTTTTTAATTTTTCTTTCAGTTTTAATGTAGTCTACTTGTACTCCTCCTTTAGAGGTCCCTGCATTAAAAAAAGAGCACCCTCTTTAAAATGAACACTAAAACAGCAGCCAAAAACAATGGTATATTACTAATTAGTGTGGTAATTATATGACTCATGATACTTTTACTTCATCCTCTTTCCTAAAATGCACTTAAAATGCATATTACTTATTATTATTATTATTATTATTATTATTATAAGATTTCAATATAATTTTAGATCTTGATGTTATTTTCATATGTGAGGTTTTCCGAGATTTTAGGTCAGAATCTGTTTGTTTGATGGAGGCTTTGCTGTTGTATGTTAGAATCTGCCCTGAGTCACCTTGGCGAGATAGGGTGGAATACAAATAAAGCATTATTATTATTATTGTTAAAAGTTTAAAAGTAATGTGGTCGCTGTTGCCCGTTTTTTGTCTAAAACTATTTAGATGCCTGTGATTTCATTTATTTCATCACTTTTTAAATTTATTTATTATGCAATGCTTTTGACACGAAATAAATAAATTATTATTATTATTATTATTATTATTATTATTATTATTATTATTAATTTTATTTGTTACTCAACTCTCCATGAAGTTCCAGGTAGGATACACCATAGTTAAAATAGATAAAACACAAGAACATTGAATAAGTATATTAAAACATAGATTAAAACACCAATACTAATAAAATGTAAATTTTAATTTTCATAGTTTAAATCGACTGGGTAGACCTACTAGAAAAGATAGGTTTTTAATTATGATTTAAATTCTGGCAGTTCATTTAGCTGTCAAGCCTCTTTTGGTAGGCCATTACAGTCTAGGGACAGCTGATGAAAAGGTCCTCTGGATGACAGTTGCTGGTTGGGTTCTGGCTGGTTGAAGTAAACAGCCCCCAGAGGATCTAAGTGTCTGGGGTGGATTATGTGGGAGAAGGTAATCCTGTAGGTAGCCTGGACCCAAACCATGTAAAAGTTTTAAAGCTAACAACCTTTAAATTAGTACTTTGCTCAGAAACTAATTGGCCACCAGTGGTGTGATTTTGATATAGGTGTAATATGTTAACTCCTAAATGTACCCATAACCAACCTTGGCTGCCATCTTTTGAATTACTCTAATTAGAATGTCAAAATATGGCACAGAGGTAGCTCAGTGTACAGCTCATTGCAGAAGTCCAGCCTTGAGATTTCCAGCATGCGCACCGCCATCTTTATGTCCTCCAATTCTAGGAAGGGGCATTGCTGGCATGGTAGCCATATTAGCTCGAGATCCTGTGGTGGATGTTCTTCATTCAATCTAGACTCCTCCTATCATCCATCAAGTTGAATTGGTTGCTTAACTGGAAGAGAAGGAAACAAAATTGGAAAGGTGTTATATTAGTTCATGCAGTTTTTCTACACACACACACACACACAATTTATTTTCTGTCTTCTGGCTAGCCAGCAGTTTCAGCTTAGTGACTGAGATCCAGGTTGAATGCAAATCTTAAGGCTTGGTATCCATTTCATCTTGGAGAGCTAGGATGAAAGTCAGATGCTGAATCTAGTTTGAACAGAGAACAATTTCAGCTTGATTAAGAAAGAAATGAAAGTACTAAGGGGATGAAAAAATAGAAAGGGGGTATATTTTTATTGGTCTCAAATAAGCAAAATAATTTATTGCTATAAGCAAACGATTTTGCTTTAGTATTTGAAAGAAACGCCCAAAATTCAATACTTAGGCTCATAAAATTACAAACAATTTTCTTTATCTCTACAGCTCCTTCTAATATGAAGATTTAGATTTAAACTGTGAGTAAATCAGCTAGCTGGAATTAAACTCACTGAATCAATGGGATTTACATAAGTGTGGATTTGTCATTTGACGTGTGATTCAAAAGGGCTTTTCTTGCTTTGACTACCAATTGGATTTAAGTTTGCAATTTTTACATATTAAAGCAAAGTATGCCTTTATAAACCTACAGAGGAAAGTTTGCTGCTTCTTAGGGAACATGAGTCTGATTGGTATGATAAATACCATATCTGTAATGCTTCTTAGTAAAGTTTTCTATTCTACAATCATAACAGATGGATACAAGACCAATGTGTTCTAGCAAATTTGACTTGATCAGGATCAGTGGTTTGGATGAGGGATTTTTTTAATGCAATCAATTCTCCATTTAGCATTTTTGGATTTACTAGATATTTTTAAAGAAAATGGGTTCTGTCAAAGTTCTATGTAAAATTATGAGAATTCTAGAATAGTGTGAACAGGGATTCAATGCCCCCCCCCCCCATGTTCAGCTGGCGTGGGAACATCTCGTTTTTCATGCTAAAATATTTGAACAAATAGTTTGAAAGCTTCGGATTCTCAAAGCCTAAAGTCAATTATTGTATTTTGAGACAATGAACTGGGAGGACAGGTTATATCCCAATTGACATGTTCCTGAATGAGACATTATTTCGTTCAACTTCTGTCTAGCTTCTGTGTGCGGGATTCTTGTTTGACTCCTTGACTTGATGGCCTATAGGTTTCTCTGATGTTCCATTTTGTCCCCCATACCAATAGGTGAAACTGCTGTAATAAGATAATCTGGAGGTTTGGTACTACCACTACCAGTGTGCTTATGATACCTAATTTTGCTACTATTTCCACCCAATTCTGAGGAAGGGATTTTGGTTATGGACCAGCATTTTAATCATAAGGGACTGGATAAAGAAGAACAAAATGAAGCTTAAGCAGACAAGGCAGAGAGCTTCTGGTCAGCAGGGCCGGCCCCACTAATGAGGCACCTGACGCCGCCGCCTCGGGCGCAGGCCCGGGGGGGCGCCGTCAGGCTGGGCGGGAGGCGGGGCACCGCCCTGACGGTGCCCCGCCTCCCGCCCAGTGCGCCCTGGCCCGTCTGGCCTGCTAGAAAAGGCCAGACGGGCGAGCGGGAGTAGCGTGGGAGGCGGGGCCAGCTCTGACGCCGCTCCCCCCCCTCCCGCCCAGCGTGCCTTGGCCCCGCCTCCCACGCAGCGTGGGAGGCGGGGCCAAGGCACGCTGGGCGGGGGGGGGGAGCGGCGTCAGAGCTGGCCCCGCCTCCCACGCTACCCCCGCTCGCCCGTCTGGCCATTTCTAGCAGGCCAGAGTTCAGCGGAGGTCCCTCCAGGCCGCAATCGCGGCCTGGAGGAACCTCCGCTGAACTCTGGCCTGCTAGAAATGGCCAGACGGGCGAGCGGGGGTAGCGTGGGAGGTGGGGCCAGCTCTGGCCCCGCCCCCCGCCCAGCGTGCCCTGGCCCCGCCTCCCACGCTGCGTGGGAGGCGGGGCCAGGGCACGCTGGGCGGGGGGCGGGGCCAACTCTGGCCCCGCCCCCCTCACTATTCGCCCTGGCCCCGCCTCCCACGCAGCGTGGGAGGCGGGGCCAGGGCACGCTGGGCGGGGCCAGGGCGCCGGTGGCGGGGGCGCTTTTCAGCACCCCCGCTTCACATCAAAAAATATCTCCGGCCGGCCCTGCTGGTCAGTCAAAAGGCATATTAAAGTAGCAGTAAAATAGCCTGTGCTGAATGGGATTATACTCGCGTGAGTATGTTTCAGTGTTCTTGATAGTGGAATTAATTTCTTGTGATCTTTTATTTGTTTGGGGTTTTTTTCTATTTTAATGTTTTATGTCAGTTCTGGAGAAACCATGAGATTGTTGTTGTTGTTGTTGTTGTTGTTATTTTGCTCTGCTACAGAGAATAAACTCCAGTATACTCAATGTGATCCTCTTCTATAAAAGCATGCATAGAATTGGGGTTCAAATCCTATGTGGGGGCACACTGCAATTAAATGATAAATGTGGACAGACAGAATTTGGTTGCTGTAAGAGCCAGAAACTTCTAGCAAGTAAGTGGTAGGCTCCAGAGGTTTATGAAATGGAAGCAGCAGAAACCATTGCAATTGTTTGATAAAAGCTAGATGTGTTCTTGCAATATGCAAAGCCTTTTTTGCTAGAATCAGTGGCACAAGCCCAAGAAATTGCCAGGCTGCACCCATATTCATTTGGAGCTTATTTAGCTTGCTTTTTGTACAAGAATATAAAACAACAAATCTAATTCAAAATACTATTGAAAACTTAATGTGGTCTGACCCAACATAATAAACATTAGAGTTGCGTTTTTTTTATACACGAAATTTACCTTGCAACGCATTTATTATTTTTCTCTATTGTTCACCCATTGTGTTTATGTAATACTTGTAGCTCAATTCTTGGAAAGTCTGCTTGATTTCAAGAACTTTGTCTACTTAAATGTGTAGTAGGTCTTTATTAGTGTATCCTCTCCTTCTGTGTATGTTTGAGTGTGTTTTTATGCAGATGTTTTCCAAGCAGCGAGGGTAAATAGACAGCTGTAGTAAGCAATACAAAATAATAAATACAATCATGTTTTTGTGAATGTTTTGCAGAAGTGGTTTTTCCCAAGTTGAATTTTCAGAAAGTTTCCCTGACATCTGGCAATCCTAAGCTAGTTTTCTTTAGCCCTTTCAGCAGCTAAAGAAGCTTTAGTATTAATTCTTAATAAGTTAATAAGCAGATGTGCATAATTGCTTGGTTTGCTTGATTTTGGATGGCATGATTTTAATAATTGTTTTTAAATTGGGTTGTTTTGTAATGTCTTTAGTTTTAATGTACCTGTATTTTATTGTATGTTTGTTCATGGCATCGAATTGCTGCTTATTTTGTAAGGCCACTCTGATTCCCCTCGGGGTGAAACTGGTGGGATATAAATGAAGTAAATCATTTTGTCACACTTCTTCCTCCATGGACTGATTCCTTTGTATGAAATATTTGTTTGAAACAAGAATATCAGGTGTCCAGTGTCATTTTCCAGTAGCAAATGCCCTTGGCTTTCTTCAAGTGAGGAAATTCTCTCAGCTGCTACTCATTCAATTTCATTTTTGGAAAGAGAACAAATAGCATGCATGAGTGTCCTGCTTTTTGAAACTGAACTGCAACTCTGAAAGAAAACTCCCATCTCCTTCTAAAACATACTTTCTTATCTTTACCAGACTTCCATGCAAAGTGATGTGTTTTTGACAAGACTAGAGAAGACTAGAAGAGAGAGGATTTTTTTTTCTGTCATTGATGAGGAGGTCCAAATAGGAAAGAAATAAGAAAAATAAATATCTCCTGATCTTTCAAATCTCCTTATAGTGGAGGAAAAAAATCTCTATCTCTCTGAACCATATTCATCCACTCTTTTCTCTCTTCCTGTGTGAAAGAATTGGAAGAGGGACATTTTTCTCACCTTGTACATCAGATTTCAAAAGGCAGTTTTCCTTTGTATCACTATATAAGCAAGAGGATATCCTAGTGTCTGCATTTCATGCTAGAGATGGACAAATCTGTCGATTTTGGTTTCTCCCCGTTTCTCTTTTTTTCCTCATCAATTTATTCTATTCTGTTTCTGTATGAGCTTGGTCTTAACACAGACTGTATATATTTTATGATGTTTCTGTTCATTTCTTGCAATATATGATTTTGTATTCATTTTACATCATCTTTGTAGAGATTGTCTATCATACTTGAATATATGCTTCTCTATTAAACAAATTTTTGCATGCACCTTTTTTCCTGAGAAATGCATTGTAAAATTATTGGGAAATGTGAATATCAAAAGATAACTCTATTCTGGTTTGCATTTTAATTTGGGAAGTGCACATTCATATCAAATTCTCTCCATCCCTACTTGGCACTTGCTGGAAGATTTGGGATTAAGAGGAGTTAAATAGTAAGCCATCCTAGTATTTGTAGAATCTTGCACAACAGGTGTTACTGCGAGTATCCTGAGTAGTTCGTTATGGACTTGTGATATATAGTGAAATCATAACTGTAATGCAGAGATAGTGCTGAGGAGTAAAATATCTGTTTAGATTTGGCTGCTCAGTCACTAAATTGAGGTTTTGTGTACTTCTCATAGGTAGTTTTAATTTACTTATATTTTTTTGCATTGCCAGGGCAGACAGACTTTCTTTTTGTACATATATTCCTTGATCCTCAATGATAAACTGTTAGTGAGATTTCCTTATGCTATTTCTCAATCTCCTGAGAGAAAAACAAATAAAGTGGGTAGTACTGATTTCGGAGGAATGAAGAGGAACATCTGGCCCATAAAGTTGCTCAAATGAGACATCATGATTCCCTGGGCACTGTCCCTGTCCCAATTCAGTGAAATTTTGAGACGAAGCACTGCTATTATCCTTACAAAGGGATTAAGAAGCAGGAATTTTAGAGATGGGAGACTGCTTAATCCTCTCTGTTCCAATTGTTTAGTCTTTCAAAACGTGCCCTGCAAAGGTTGCTCTTGTAGGATGTCCATATTTCTCTCTACAAGGGAGCAGCAGGCTGAAGAGTGCTGGGTATTGCAAGAAAAAAGGCTGTTTGTGTATGACCACCTCTGCCATCTTCTGGTATTTGTGGAAGAAGAAAAAACAATGAAGAGATTGAGACTGCTCTTGATATAGTTTGGCCACATTCTAGTTATTTTTTTTCTCTGTACTTGATTATGAAATCCAATGTTTTGAAGCAGTTGACTTTTAAAGTGTATAATTAACAGAAAACTCGATCCCTCTGCTTCTGTATTAGACATGAGGAGTCTGCTGCCCAAGGCTAGTTGAGCACTTTCAATTTATGTTTACTTTTCTGCATTACAAGCCTTTTTAGCTAGAGCTTTTGAGAACTGGATGCCTTTTGAAAAAATTGAGTAGATGTAGTATAGATGTCATGGATAATAATCTGTGGATGTTTAGGAGGCATATTTTTGAAGTATCAGCAATATACATTACCTGCACATTCTTTTACAATACATCATTTTAAGGCAGTACTCATATTTTTTAGAGCTGTAATTCACATGATAATCTGTGAGACCTACTCCCAAAATACAGTGTGAAGAATTGCAGCCTTAATGCAAGGTTATAGCAAAGTAGTACATCAATATACTAAAACACAACCTTCCTAAATGGATGTGCTCATTAAAAAGGTCATGAAGAGGACTGCCATGTTTCACTTGCAGACTGAATGACTTTGTTACCTCTGCCCACCTGTTTTTATTTTAACTTTTACTATTTAGAGCCAGGAAACTTAAATATAGTAGTACAAAAACATTATTTTAGTGACTCACCAATAGCAAGAATGCAGCAGCTTCACGTAGATTCACATCCATAAACTTCCAGTGAATACCATGGAATTTCTAGACATTATCTCAAGTACAATTTCAGCACTTTTCAGTTTTTATTTTGATAAATTGAAACCAGAGCTCTAGCAACTCTCACGTTTATGCTACCATTGTAGCTTGAGCAATAGGTAGAGCAGGGGTTCCCAAACCTTTTAAGCAGAGGGCCGGTCCACAATCCTTCAGACTGTTGAGGGGCCGAATTATCATTTGAAAAAAAAATACAAACAAATTCCTATGCATACTGCACATGTCTTATTTGTAGTGCAACAACAACAACAACGAAAGAACAATACAATATTTAAAAATGAAAACAATTTTAACCAACATAAACCTATTAGGATTTCAATGGAAAGTGTGGGCCTGCTACTGGCCAATGAGATAGTCAAGTTAATTAGGATTGTTGTTGTTGTTGTTGTTGTTGTTGTTGTTGTGTGCCTTCAAGTCATGTCAGGCTTTGGCCGAGCCTAAGTTTAAAATTAATTATTTATTTACTGCATTTATTTACTACATTTATATCCCATCCTTCTCACCCCGAAGGGGACTCAGAGCAGCTGTATGTACATACAATATATTATATTATTAGCATAACACAATATTAGCATTATATATTACTGTATTGAACTATACCACTATACTATTATATAATATGTAATATATAACATACAATTAATATTATTATATGGTATTACTATTAGTATTATATTGTATAACATAAGATTATTATCAATATTATATGTATATACAATATATTATTAAAACTGATATACAAATATTATATTATAAAACTGAGGGCGGGGGCCAGGTAAATGACCTTGGAGGGCCGCATCCGGCCCCCGGGCTTTAGTTTGGGGACCCCTGAGGTAGAGAGTGCTGTTTGTGTGGGACTGTATTTTGATTGCCAGTTAACTGGCCTGAGAAAATATCCTCCTCTCTCTGAGATGTTTTATATATCCCTCCCTCCATCTCAAATCAGTAATATTGTAGGGTATATGACTTCTTGAATTGTTCTCTATCTTCTTTTCCAAGGCATTGTGTATTCTAACTGCTTCACATCTTACTCCAGTTTTCACAGGGATTTGTGTGTACCCCGCTGCTATTCCACCCGTACCACCTGTCAGTATTGGCGTGTTGGGAGACTATTCTGGAAGAGTGTGACTAGCTGAAACACTGTATTTGCAACATTTTTGTATGGGTCATATTTTGTAAAAAAGACACACAATTGTAATGATCCAAATAAAGACCAAATACCTATGTGAGACAGCCAGATATTAAATCGTATTATAATTCTGTTACTGGTATTTTAGTTGGTGTTGTCATGCTTTCTTAGAAATGCTGTATAGATACATTTATTTGAACCTTGAAGGTAGGAGGATTCAGATCATCCCCACAGTTCTGTGTTATGGTTTCAAAGCATGCCATGAGTGGATTATTTGTCATGGTTAGCATGGCTTAGTATACTAAAGACTGTGATCCATCAACATATTTAATTGGGCTCCATACTCTCATTTCAAGTCATAATCCATTATATTTTCATATTTATGTCCTCGCAGGCACTCTTTTCTCTTTTTGTTATCTTCACTTGCTGGATTAAACTCTGAACTGCAAAAATTTGTTCAGCCATCAAATGTCTTCATTACTCATAGTTGCAAGGAGATACTGACAGGTATGATGAAGGAATGAAATCTGCTCTTTCACAATGTTGTATCATTTTAATGGCAACTATAAAAATTGCTTACCTGGAAAACTAATATTAGAAAAGTGATATATATATTTAGTAGTCTTTTGATGTTAAGCAGCAGCTGGGGGGGAAAGCAAGCGGCCAGCTCAAATGATCAGCCAACTCAGATCACCAACTGCTTTGTAGGTCATCGGTCAGGTTTGCTGCTTTCATGTATTTGCAGATTGACAGGGGCCTTCCATGAGTTTTACTTGTACCTACCTTTTCAGGAATATCCAGATCTTGTGCTTTTTAGTTCTGCTATTAGGGGGAAATAATCAGATTACAGATGTGAAAATTCATAGCAGCAGGAAGATAACCTGCCTTAAGCTATTTTTGAGTGCAACATTAGCAATATATTAATGGGAAATGTTATATTATGGGTTTCTTAAAAGGTAATAGATTTTTTAAAATTAAAATACTTTCAAAAATGGATAGGCAATCCCAATATCATTGAGAACTGTAGTTAAAATATAGTAATTATGGAAAACATGGAAGTATGTAGTTTATATTACATTTTTGCAGCATCTGTATCAGTTGTAAATGCGTATTTCAAGAAAACCAAAATATTGGTGACAGCAATCTTTTTCCCCCCCAGTCTAAATCTATGCATGTAAATGTTGAAAGTCTATCACATTTCTGGTTGTGCTCCTTTATACAATATTACAAATGATCATAGTTTGAAAAGTGAATAGTTTGAGTGGAGAGTCTGGTTCTATGAGGGAGTGGGCATAGGCTATGTATTTTAAAGTCTTCAGTCAAAAAAGTAGAACATACCAATGTAAAAGTTATAATATACATGTTTATAATTCATAACTGAATTATAAACAGTTATATAAACAGCTGTGGCGCAGCTGTTGAGCAGCTGCCTTAAATCACTCTGACCATGAGGTCATGAGTTCGAGGCCAGCCCGTGGCGGGGTGAGCACCCGTCAATTAAAAATAAAAAATAGCCCCTGCTCGTTGCTGACCTAGCAACCCGAAAGATAGTTGCATCTATCAAGTAGGAGATAAGGTACCACTAAAGTGGGGAGGCAAGATTAACTAATTTACGACCTGGAATGAGGAAGTGCCGTCAGTGTGGATGATGAAGCAGCTGCTCCCCCCTGTGGCCAGAATCGAACATCCCCTCAGAAGAACGTTAACTTGCCTCTGTGTGTGTCTCTCAGTCTCTGTTTGATGTGTTTATGGGCATTGAATGTTTGCCCTTTGTGTGTTATAATGTGATCCGCCCTGAGTCCCCTTCGGGGTGAGAAGGGCGGAATATAAATACTGTAAATAAATAAATAAATAAACTAAAACATTTTAATTAGTGTTTTATAGTATTCCTTGAAAGTATAACTGTCATGATGTACAGTGATACTCATGTTCAATTCCCAACAAATTAAATATCTCTTAACACTACTGTAGATATTACTGATATGTACTGTTTTGGGAATAAAAATTATTTTACTCAATTAAATGATAGGGAACACATTTTAGAACAAGAAAATGAGATCAAATAGTCCATCAAACTGTTTTTACACTAGTTGTCTTAAAGTTCTTACTTGGATTTAGCTTTTCATTGAATTTAAGGAGTTCTCTGGTAGACCTTCTTGTCCATGTCCTGTTGCTTAAGAAATTAAGTTTGAAATATAAGTGCCTTCCCCTTCGAGTAAAGTTTGGACTGATGGCTACATTTGTGTTTCACTTCTGGCTGAAGCAGGACATTGGACTAGATCTTGTGATGGAAAGTGTGTGTTGGCCTTGTATTTTCTATATTTCTTTTACTGCCTTTTCTACGTCTATCACATTCTGGTCAGGAATGTGATACACTCACAGTCCTCTTGTGTCTTCCTTATTATTTTAAGTACTGTAATTGATTCACCAGATAATTGAGTAGCGAATAATCTGGCCAAAACATCTACCTACAGGGATGTGTGATAGCTTGCTTTTTTTGGACCCCCTCAGTGTCCCTGCTGTGGGTTACTATCCTTGCTTTAATACAACAATGAGGAAAATAAATGCATAGTATGAAACAGGAAGGAAGGAAACCATCAGCCTCCTTTTTCTATGTAGACATTGTGGTTGGATTCTTTATTCTAGTTCATTTTATGGGGAAAGTTAATATCACAGTTCTGTTGACTGAGTTAAAATGTAATGAAGACATGTATGAAATAAGCTTTTTGAGGAAGTGTGGCAAAGATAGAAAAATATTTACATTTCCTCATCATTGTGATTGCTCATAGATTATAAAGTCATAGTCTATGCATATATTGCTTTTGCTTGTTGAAAAGGTTGACTTGCATGAATCATGTGACACAAAAGAATTTCCTTCCCTGATACTTTACTTTAAACAAAATACCCATTAAGGGTAGCTTTTTGAATTAGTAAATTTTGTGGAGCGGTATATTTCTCTTCAGTGATATGTTACTATTTAATAGTCATGTACTTCTGTTTTTATAGTTTACTTTTGTCAGCAACAGTGATTCATTCACAGTTGTTTTTGTTAATACTGTATATTTTTTAATCATTGAAGTTATCTATGCACTAGCTACTGTTAATGTGGCAAAAGTACATTGGTGTTGGCTCTTGCCACTCTCAGTTTGCAAATTTTCCTTGTATACTGAAATCCATGTACCGTATTTGGTAATTGTAGTTCAATCATGTTAATTTGGGGGTTACAATATTAAATTTGAGCATCATTTGTATATGTTGTTGTTTTAGGTAACAATAAAGTACAATATAATATGTAAAGCTTTTATTTACATTAAGTAAAATTGGTTTGTCAGTGAAGTTACATCACAGATGACATCCATATTGGCCTGCCCAATAATCTATGAACATTCATGTCCTACTTTTCTATTTTGGATTGGTTTTAATTTTCATGGAAATTTATATTTGAAAGTACCTTGGGGACTTTTATCTTGTCTGCATCTATTATTACTTCATTGTACAGATGATGATATTTATTATTTATTAGACAACAAACTAAAATTTTATCTTTCTCTCTTTTTTAGGTAACATAATCCATGGGTAAAGTTGGGAAGATGTGGAATAGCTTTAAATACAGATGCCAGAATCTCTTCAATAACGAAAGTGGAAACAGAAATGAAAATTTAGATGTGAACTCCAATAATTCATCTGTTAGAGATAAAAGTGTTTTTGTGCTTGATCCAGTGGATCAGCGATCAAGCAGCCCTTTAAGAGATGTTTCTTTACAGCTGAGTTTAAATCCTTCAAAAGCCTCTTCAAAAAAACTTCAAAACTGCGCTGCTGAAATCCCACAGATTGTGGAAATAAGCATTGAGAAAGAGAGTGACTTGGGTGCCGCCACAGGAGCTAGACTTGCACGAAGGGATTCATACTCACGACATGCACCATGGGGTGGTAAAAAGAAACATTCCTGTTCTACAAAAACACAGAGCTCTTTGGAGAGTAATAAAAGATTTGGCTGTTGTCGATTGCAAAGGCGAGAAAGGAGATACGGTGTGAGTTCTGTTCATGATACAGATAGTGTCTCAAGCAGGACTGTAGGTAATCGTTCTTTGCGGCAAAGGCTGCAGGATACTGTGGGTTTATGTTTTCCTGTGAGAACTTACTGCAAACAGTCCAAACCTCTGTTTTCTAACAAAAGAAAGATCCATCTTTCTGAACTGATGTTAGAAAAATGTCCTTTCCCTCCTGGGTCAGACCTGGCCCAAAAATGGCATCTAATTAAACAGCATACAGCTCCAGTGAGCCCACACTCAACTCTCTTTGATGCATTTGATCCGTCTCTGGCTTCTACAGAGGATGAGGAGGATAGACTCAGAGAGAGACGAAGACTTAGTATTGAAGAAGGAGTTGATCCTCCTCCTAATGCTCAGATACATACTTTTGAAGCTACCGCACAGGTTAATCCATTATACAAACTGGGGCCAAAGCTGGCCCCTGGTATGTCTGAGCTTACAGGAGACTGTACTTCAGCACCACAGGGAAGTTCTGACTTGGAGGAGGATACAACAACCCTCTGTTTGCAGTCACGCAGACAAAAGCAACGGCAGATGTCTGGAGAGAGCCATAGCCACATCAGCAGGCAAGGAGCTTGGAAAGTGCATACCCAGATTGATTACATACATTGCCTTGTGCCAGATTTGCTTCACATCACTGGTAATCCATGCTACTGGGGAGTGATGGACCGCTATGAAGCTGAAGCACTTTTGGAAGGAAAACCTGAAGGTACTTTTTTGCTCAGGGATTCTGCTCAAGAAGACTACCTCTTCTCTGTGAGCTTCCGTCGTTACAACCGGTCTCTACATGCACGCATTGAGCAGTGGAATCATAATTTTAGTTTTGATGCTCACGACCCCTGTGTGTTTCACTCTTCAACTGTTACAGGCCTTCTAGAACACTATAAAGATCCTAGTTCTTGCATGTTTTTTGAACCATTGCTTACAGTTTCCCTAAACAGGACTTTCCCTTTCAGCCTGCAATATATATGTCGGGCTGTAATCTGCCGATATACTTCATACGATGGGATTGATTGTCTCCCTTTGCCATCAATGTTGCAGGACTTCTTAAAGGAATATCATTATAAGCAAAAAGTTCGAGTTCGATGGTTGGAGCGGGAACCAATTAAAGCAAAATGAACAGAGAATTCAAAATCCCCAAAAGCTCAATAGAATTTGTGCTTTTTATGTGTGTTACAGTATAACTGCAATAAGCACATCAGTGTTTAGGGTGGTTGTTTTGGGGGGCAATATTGTACTTTAAACTTACTGTGTTTATGAGTGTCAGATGCTGCCTGCAATTGGTCATACCTAGTTGTGAATATTTCTTGAAACAACATGCAAAATACAAAATCACATATATATTTTTTGAAAAAATGGACTTTTAGGATATGATTTGCCAGTTCTGAAATATGCAAGGCAGATGTTGGGCATTGACTTTTAAGTTCCATTCAGTTTCAAGATTCAGGCAAAGTGGGTAGCTTGCTTTTTTGTTTGTTTGACTATGACCACTTGATTACCAAAACCAAAAAATCAACAAACACCTGTCAGAGTTTGGTTTCCCCCATGCTAATTTCCTTATTGAAGCTAATTAACAAGGAAAACTGTCTCTTCACCTGGCACTTCTTAAACCCAATCATGTGCTTTAATTATTTGTTATATGACTCTGCTCGATAGCCAAATATTTAGTTCTCCAAATTAAAGACATTTTAGTGAATTAATAATGTAAGTATAATTTAATAAGCCAGTTAAAACTGCACAGATTTGCATGTAACAAAATAGTAGTTCTAAAAGAAAAGACATACTTACAGAATAATGTGTGCACATAGTCCCCAGTATTATACTGTAGAAGAAGCATTTCCGGGCTGCAGCTTTCTCTGAGGCTGTCACCCTCCAAAATGACCTGCATTGTGTGGGTTTTGAAGTCCATGACATCTAAAGTGTGGGTTAGGAAGGGTACCATACTGCTTAATACAGAAGGGGGACTGTTTGAATTGCACATTCAACTTCTATAAGTATTTTAAATGTACATTTAAAAAAAACACAAAGCTATTAAATTAATTGTGGTCATTTTAAGAATACTGAAAGAGTTATAATTGATTAATCACCTTTGGTGTTGCAATCCTACTTCTAAAATGTTTTGAAACAAAATTTCATCGCATGTAGGAAGTTTTCATTTACCGCTAACTAAGCCAGCTGCTACTGTTGGTGTAGTTCTTGACCTAAACTCTGTTTCACTCATAAGAATCATAGTGGTGGAAACTAGAATTCCACATTAATTTGGAGTTTTTCAAGTTGATCTGCGGAGTACCAATTATGTGAATGCTCGGCTTATAATAGTGGAAGATTATGAGTAAGTAAATTATTTTTCTGATAATGCAAATCTTGGCAATTTTGTCCAAGAGTAGATTACTGAACAGGGCCTGGCCTAGGACCCATGCTTTTCATGCCGTCATCTACTCATTGTTCCATAAACTATGCCTCAGGTCTAGGGCCCAAGATTTCTGTAAAACACATTGGTTTTGATAATATCTGTCCTGAAAAAGACGTTATTAAAATATGTAATGTGCTTTCATTTATACAAGAAAGTTGCTTGGGAGCTCAGTGGATCACTTAATTATTTTTTCATTCAAATGGTCTGCAAAAGTTTACTGCTATAGTAACCTGTTTTTGAATGGTTCAAAACAGTATGTTAAACTTCTATAAACTGTTTTAATGACCATCTAGCTTACATATAACTTCTAGCTGATCCAAAATATTCCATATTTTACCCTACTTCTCCCTTCCCCCTCCCTTTTCAATGCATCAGAATTAAAGTTTCAGGCTTCATAGGTACTCTTGTATTTGTAAACTGTGTAGCACTTTGGGAGGGGGGAGGTTAAACTTGTAGATTGTGTTCCTTCTTCAGCAAATACTTTTAGCAACTTGCTCTTTTGCTTCCTTTTTCTCTCTTTGTGGACAGAACATTACTTGTTTTGTCCTAGCTGTGTTTGCACTAAAATTTGTGTTGGAGTACGGCGTCCCTTGTTTTTTGCTGATGTATCTTGTACCAATAAGTAGTGCTTCTAGTTTCTTAAATTGTTGCTACAGTATGTTCTTCTTCATGGCAGTGAGCGCGAGGTAGGGAAACTTCAAAGCTGCATATACAGGATAAATTATACTTGTATGCCAACACTAACTAGTTTATCACTATGTGTGTTTCCTTCTGCTTGCTGTGCCTTGTTACAGCGTTTTTGTGCTAATAAAGTACCGTATTTTCAGTGTTATAGTTGTATATATGCTCTTTTATATTTGCAGTAGTTCACATTTTGAATAAGCTTTATCTGATGATTAGTATAATTGACATAAATAGTGCACAGTTAAATAATTGTCTCTCGGGTGACCAAACCTCAGCAGAAATGCACTTTTCCAGAACTCCTAAATAAATCATTTACAAGTATCTAGGATTATTTCACACACTGTATGGAAAGTTGCAAGTTTTCCTTTGGAGAAAATCAGAGTACCTTACAGTTACCATAATGAAAGGCCACTATGGGATATATAGTGTTTGGTGCATTGTGGGTGCAAGGCATTATACTAATGACCACTTCAGAAATGATTCCTAGAAAACCCTTCTGATAAGGTAAATGGAAAACCACATATCTGAAAGTCATCTATGTTTATGCAGAAGACAGTCATTCTTAAGTAAAATACATTTTATACACCACATCCATTCAAATGCCATTTCATGTTTTTGGATGAATGTATTTTAAGAATTTTGTTGCAAATATTCCACATTTGAAAGGTTTGATGTAAAAACACAATGGTCTAAATACAGTGCATTGTCCTAACAAGAATATATGTACTCAATCAATGGGAACTTAGTAAATCAGGACTTATAAAAGAGGCACAAGATTATTTGTTATTTTCAGATAAAATTGGTTAGTTCTATGAGACAGTAGAAACAGCTTTGCTTATATCAGCTTTATCCAACATGGTCCTTTTTAGCTGTGTTGCTTTCACCATTACACTAGTATGGGCAACATCCGATTGATACCAGATTGAAAAGAGTGGCCTATGCCTATCATTATACCAGGAGACACTGATTGATACAGAATCAGCTATATTGGTTTTTACAAAATCCTTTAAAATATGGTTTTGGTTTCTGCCACCTTTTACACAAAATAGCTAGTGTTGCAAGACTTTGTCCAGTTTTCTGGCTATAACCTTTATACAGTGGGTCTTGATTTTGAGTAGAGATATAAAACATAGCTGTATAAATTACATTTGTATTTCAGAATTGTGCACTACATTAGATGTTTGTTTTTAAATTAATATGTGTTGGCAAAATGTAACATGCATTTTGATTCCTAACCAACTTAAATCCCATTATAAAGTGAGCTCTGGGTCTTCCATTTACATTTTTACTCATATGGTGGAAGAGTGGTTATCTCAGTTCTCCCTATATATCTAATTTAACTTGCGAAACAAGTTGTGCATGAGGTTCTAATATGCATGATGATTTACTCTCAAAGAACAGAAAATGGAGGTATGTACAGGAGGCAATTACATCTTTGGTGGTTCCATGCATTACCTTGTTGGGAAGGAACAAGTGCCACCCCATCTGACATCATGTGACACAACCTAAAACCAGCCAGCATTTTTGTAACCAAAAAGTTTGAAGGAACATGTCTACTGCATAGAACTTTCAAAATCCCAAATGAAACAAATGTATTTTAAACTTGTATGTAATATGCAATTCCACAAATTATAAAGAAGATTGCATAATTGAACACTTGTGGCTCATAATATTTTCCAAGGAATGTAGTTTCAACTTACAGGATTGCTTTCCTCTTTAAAGATACAACATTGGAAAATACAAAAATGGGTTTACTTAGGGTGCATCTACACAGTTTGCCACCACTTTGGCTGCCATGGTTCAGTGCTATGGAATCATGGGAGTTGTATAAGGTCTGTAGCTTTCTTTGCCAAAGTGTGCTGGTGCCTTACCGAGCTACAAATCATAGAATTCTATAACATTAAGCCATGGAAGTTAAAGTGGTGTTAAACTGTGTTAATTCTACAGTGTAGATATGCCCACAAACTCCCAGAAAACCCTATAAAACTATTTGTTTCAAAAATCTACATTGGGCTAAGTCTGAGTGGTGGTGGGCAGCTTCTGAGAGCTAGCATCTTTCTCTTGGAATAACAATTTATTTTGGCTTAGCATAAATTGTATTCTCTGTATTTTCAAATGTTGCCGGATTTACAGTGTGGAATTCCTAACATTTTTTCTGCACATGTAATTATTTCTCGTTAATATTAAATGTAAGCATGTGTTGGGTCCCTGTGTGGGTCTGCATTATGCAGCCTTTGGGATTATAAAGTACTCTAAAATTAGCTGTTTACGTTAAATAAGAGTAACCGGCATGACATTGTGCTGAGGCATAGCCCCCCCCCCCCAAAAATCAATTCATACTGGGTTCTTTGATAGTTAGAATTTGGTTTTTTCTGTTGAGGATTCCTCCGAAATTATTCAAATGCACTTGCCTTTTTTTGTACTACAAGTAGATGCTTTTAAAAAATTAATCTTGAAAAGAAATGGGTTCCTTTTTTGGTGTCCATTTTTTGCTGCTTTACCAAACCAGTGCCTTCTCATGCCTTGCCTTGTAATTTTCAAACTAAAGAGTGTGCCTTCTAGCAATGGAGGAGGATGCAGTTCAAATGAAAGAGGATATTGCAGCAAGCAGAGCCCAAAATGCTTTCTCCGAGGCAAAGGAAAGCAGAGGTTTAGTATTGTGGCTGCCAATATTGCTATGCAAACTATGGAAGCTATAGAAAAAAGCAGGAACATATGGAAGCTTCTGGCTATAGCAGCTGCTCACTCTTCCCAGGCTGTCTAGTTTGAAGAACCAGTCAGAGATGCCCTATTTTAATTCTCGCCTGATAGATTAGTGCCCCATCCAAAGATCCTTATCTGATTTTGTTTAAAAACACTTATACCTCATTCTGAGCCATCTCAGGTCTGCAAGGCAGTTCACAATCAAATATTCAAACAGACATAATAAATACAACAAAGTAAATGGAAAGCTGAAAAGTCAACATACGAAAAAAACTATTAACTCTCAATTGCCTGGACATAGTGCTTTATTTCTCTGAAAAACACAGAACTTACACCTCTAAGTGGCTACATTCTGTGGCATTGTCACCCACGCAACTAAAAATATTTCAGCCACTTGCTATATACTAGTTTGTCCCATCAAATTGTTGCCACTAGGGTTGCATCTACACTGTAGAATTAATGCAGCCTGATAACACTTTAATTGCTGTGGCTCAATTCGCTGACTCTCTGTTCAATGTTACAAAAACATAGAGACATGGAATTTTATTCCAACCCATACCAGACATTGCAGATATTTAAAAATCAGTTGTTAAAAAACAACTGGAAATCAGCGTTAACTTGTTCTAATCTCTGTAAATTCCTTTTAATGATTATTTATGGTGTTTTTTGATTGAAATTTATTTCGACGAATTGCTGCAGGTAAGGACTTGTGCTCAATCCCCAAGGAACCACTGTGACAATTGCATTACTACAGAGATCTCTGAATTCCTTCCAACCATCAGTTCTTGTTTCTGTAGTGGTGTCATGCAGTGGTTTTTAACAATGTGACACAGCAGTGCTATTTTGGAAAAATGTAGGAACAAGTTGGCTCTTTAATGTGATGACATCTGATATTTGTACTTAATAGGGCATACTTGGGTGCACATTTAACATGATGGGATTAAATTTCCAGGATGGTTCAGAGGCATAATATCCCTCCGGAAAACTGATTTTCATTTTACATGATGTCAGGAGAAGAAAGTGTAATTGTATTTCATGGGAATCTTGGCCTCGTAAAAGTATAAGCTCTACAGGAAATACATTTTGTTCTTTCTGCCTAAAAAGAAGAAAAATTAACCATAATGCTATCGCACTTCAGAATATGCAGAGATTTTTTAAGAAATTCTTGTAATAATATTGCTAGGAAACCTTCAGTAATTCTGAAGTAAGTTAAGCAATGAAACTCATTTTCTAATAAATGAAAATCATTCAAAGTTGTTTGAACCTCTGTTGAAGTGAGGATTTCATTATAAACATGATTTTACATACACCTTTATGCACAAAGCATGAAGGTAGTTTTATATGCAATATTTCAATAATTTTGTGCATGAAACAAAAAACTTGTGTATACTGAACCATCAAAAGAAAAAAATGTTGCTATCTCAGTCACCCATATGGACAATTTTGGGTTTTAGAGTGTTTGGGATTTTGGAATTCTGCATAAGGGATTCTCGACCTGTATTCGTTGTTGCTTCAGAAAATCATGGCTTGAAAATGTACGGCATAGTATTTAGTAAATAAAAGCTGTGAGGACATATGGGCATTGTGCACTCTACCTCGCTATATTACCAACAGCAGATGATACGTAGTTGTTTTATCAAGACAACAGCTAACATAGTATTTAATCATATGTTATAGTTTCCTGGCAGCGTCAAACGCCCCCTGATTTAGCATCTTCCACAGCCTTTATGTCATTTTCTACTGAACTGAATCTTTTTTCCTTTACATATTCATTCATTTGATCTTGTCCTGTCAAGTTTGGCTGATGGCACAGTGTGTCCTAGGCAATGAACCAATACTAACAAATAGTTACCCAAATAGGTAATTCTGAATGATAGATTTAGAATCATAAGAATATAGAGTTGGAAAAGATCTCATGGGCCATCCAGTCCAATCCCCTGCCAAGAAGCAGGAAATCACATTCAAAGCACCCCCGACAGATAGCCATCCAGCCTCTGCTTAAAAGCCTTCAAAGAAGGAGCCTCCACCACAGTCTCCTAGTCTCCAGGGCAGCAGAAACATACTTGCTCCCTCCTCCCTATGACTTCCCCTCACATTTTTACACATGGCTCTCATCATGTCTCCTCTCAGCTATGTCTTCTGCAGGCTAAACATGCCCAGCTTTTTAAGCCGCTCCTCATAGGGCTTGTTCTCCAGACCCTTGATCATTTTAGTCGCCCTCCTCTGAACACATTCAAGCTTGTCAACATCTCCTTTCAATTGCAATGCCCAGAACTGGACACAGTATTCCAGGTGTGGTCTGACCAAGGCAGAATAGAGGGGTAGTATGACTTCCCTGGATCTAGACTCCTATTTATGCAGACCAAAATTCCATTGGCTGTTTTAGCCACCGCATCACATTGTTGGCTCATGTTTAACTTCTTGTCCACAAAGACTCCAAGATCTTTTTTGCAAGTCCTCCTATCGAGCCAGACGTCCCCCATTGTGTATCTTTGCATTTGCCGAAGTGAAGTATCTTGCATTTGTCCATGTTGAGCTTCATTTTGTTAGTTTCTGGTCATATCTCCAATCTGATAAGATAGTTTTGGATTCTGTTCCTGTCTTCTGGAGTATTAACTATCCCTCCCAGTTTGGTATTGTCTGCAAACTTGATGATCGTGCCTTCTAACCCTTCATCTAAGTCATTAATAAAGATGTTGAACGGAACTGGGCCCAGAATGGAACTCCGTGGCACTTCTTAAAGATACAACCACACATTTACAGTTCATTGTACCTTTAAGGAAAATATGAAAGGATGAGCCTGCAAGTTTAAATGCAGTGAAATACCACTACAGTGGAACTTCATTTTGATAAAAATAGTATTTCACTGTAAAAGGAATAAATTTGAGGTGATAATTTTATTGTGCCGTCTATTATGAAGGATCCATTCATTAACCTGAATGAATTGTTGGTTTTAACCAATGAAAGGAGATAGATAAAGGTAAAGGTTTTCCTCTGACATTAAGTCTAATTGTGCCTGACTCGGGGGGTTGGTGCTCATTTCTATTTCTAAGCCAAAGAGCCGCTGTTGTCCGTAGACACCTCCAAGGTCATGTGGCCGGCATGACTGCATGGAGCACTGTTACCTTCCCACTGGAGTGGTACATATTGATCTCACATTTGCATGTTTTCGAACTGCTAGGTTGGCAGAAGCTGGGGCTAACAGCAGGAGCTCACACCACTCCCCAGATTCGAACTGCCAACCTTTTGGTCAGCAAGTTCAGCAGCTCAGCGGTTTAACCTACTGCGCCACCAGGGGCTCCAATGAAAGGAGATACTTGAATAAAAACTGCTTTGTCTTTAAACCGTTTATGATGAGCTGAGAAAGTACAATTGTCGAGATGATATTGAGCTGTAGCTTCCATCAGTCTTAACTAGCATAGACAACATGATGGGGGATAGGAGGCATAGCCCCATAACTTTGGGGGCCACGTAATCCCCATCCCTAGCTTTAAAAGCTTTGATAGTCTTGCTGCCTGATTTAGGGTCATAATAGCCCTTTTAAAACAGGTCTTGATATCTTTTCTTTTTTTTATAGGGAGAGCAGGAGTATTAACTGTATTGCTTAGCAGACACAAAGTGCCTAAATAACCCATTTAGGACTGTTAGAACAGATGCAGTGGCTGCCAAGATCGGTAGACAAAAACCAGAAGGGAGAAGCCTAAGCCAGGAAGAATGCAAAAAAGAGAGAGAGAGAGAGAAACGAGCTCTCAAAATTGCCAATAATAACAATTTATTGTCATGCAATGTATTTCCCTTATGAGATGGCCACATTTTTTTTCTGACCTGCTTAATTTACTTCTAAATGTTTTAATATTCCTGAAGAAAGGTCTAAAAACACACTGGACTGTAATAAATGATCACCGTTGCCACTTTTGAGAACTAGGTCTTCCTATTGCATTCCTTCAAGAATGGTTTAGGTTGGAGGCGTAGTGATAGCTTTTGAAATGCAGGCACTCGTCACGATAGTCCCTTAGGGTCCAAACATGCAAGCAGCTGCCTTGATCTGTGTGCATATGCACACAAGTCTAATCGTACAGAACATAATTCCCAATTATTTTGGATCAGATGACAGGCATAGAATAGGGAGTTGGTAAATGGTGGAAGATGGCCTTTGGCTAGAGAGAGCACAGGAACAGGGAGTGGCAATATGGCCTCAAACAGCATCAAACTACCAACAGAAGGTTTTACAGGAGCTTATCAGAACCAGATAGAAACATTTCTCTCAAAATTGATCTTCAACAGGAGCACATGTTTTAAAGATTGATGTACTGCAACAAACAACTCAGGACAAATATATTGCTGCTGAGAAAACTTATCCTTTCCCCTTGATTGTGTAAGAAACAAGGAAGCTGTGGGCATCCCTGCTATTTTTAATGCTCAAGTTTTGACCCCATAAGCTGTAACTCCATTATAACACTGGTAGAGCCCATTTTGAGGAATCCTTAAATCCATCTTTTCAATGTGAAATCACCAAGCTGAAAGTCAGTACTTCTATATGTGTTGACATCAGCCTGTTATGATGCAAAAATGCTTGTAGGTGGAAACGGAGTAATATCTTCCTTCCGTCATCCTCTGGTTAAGTAACAAGGGTTATCTCCTCGATGGTGTGTGTGCAAACAGGGTGAAATTACCCTATATACTCATGTTCAAGTCTGTCAGGGTTTGCAAAGATGTGTGTTAACTGGAAAATCGAATACATGAAGCCAATTGGCTGAGTTTGCAAAGACTTGGGAAATTGGTTTGTAACTGTTGCTATCCTGCTGCTGGAGAACTAGTTTGAACAGATTTCTCTCTGTGTGTGTATGAGCCTTCTGAGTACTGGCTGAAAAGAAGATGGCTCTGTACTCAGAGAGGCCTGACTATTTCTGAGACCTCATTTGCTGCTGATCTTCACTGAAGCAGATTCATGGACAAAGAAATGACTGCCTATAACTGCTGTTTTCTGTAAGCAATCAGAGGGACTATTGTAAATACCATTGTTCTGTTGATCTCTTGGATAAAGTAAAAGTTCCTGTTACTTCAGTCTGCAAAGCTGAGTGGTGCATCATTCTGCAGGGTGTCTCTGGTCTCACGGGCACACATAAGAGCTTCTATCTATCATTCTCCAATCCCCAACAAAGTCTAGATTTTGTAGTAAAACAAATCAACCCAAAACAACCTGGGCTGTTTTATCCATAGGTCAGTGTGAATACTGTAACTTAACTCTTATATAAAAAAGAAATAATCCCTTAATAGAGTGGTGAATGGTAGACGCTTCATCCATCCCAAAATGACCTAAAAGAAGCACTAACCCACTCTACTCTCTGCCATGATTCCACTTCTTGCCTTTCTGAATGCTTGGGCAGGGAAATGGTGACAGCCAAAGACAGATGGCCCCGAGGTGACATTGGTGTTTTCCTCTCTCCATGGAATGACTTTCAACTTATCCATGAGTCATATCAAAATCCCTAATTTTGGCCCCAAAACCTGCCCTCAATTTACATATGAGGTCAATTTATGCATGAGTATACATGCTAATAATAGGACTGCATTGCTACACTTTTTGCATAAAGCTACAATATCTGGGATGAGGTGGGACAATAATATGCTTACAGCAGTACAGTGGACCACCTTGCTAAAAATCACACTAGAACTTGAAAGCACTGTGTGTGCCTCTCTCCCATCTGGTTGTAGATTAAGCGGGGGCAAGAAAGGGCAATAATTAAAAGTGATGCCTTGACCCTTTTTAACAACACAACAATAAGAGTGGTAAATGGTCCATGCTTCAGATGTACTAGAGTAGACCCACTGAATCAATGGGAACCTGGCAAATCCGCACTCACACAAGTTCTGCTAATTCAACCAGCCTATTCTAGTGGGAATTAGCCGTTGGATTTAGGCCAACCAGCATGATCTTTGATAATCGTACTATGCTTTTGCCACAAATTCATCATTCCATCTGGTTTGTTTTGCATTTTTTCCTTGTCAGCAGCTCTTGCTTTAACCATAAGAACATTTTTCTGACTGTTCACCATACTTGGAAAAGGAAAATTATTTTTACCCAAAGTCAAGATTAGCTTGTAATCAGTGGGTGAGTTTGCTTTAAGAGTAGAATATATTCCTGTGTAATGAGGCTTGCAACACTTTCACTGTGGTGTAATCTTTCTCTCTTGTGGTTTAATGTGGATTGACTATGAACAGACACAGAGCAAAGTGGGGCTTGGATCATTTCAAATTGGCTCCCAGTGAATCCTTTTCAGGTTTTCATCCAGACTTTAAAGCAACCCTTAATAGTACTGAGCCTTATTCCTAAACCGATATTGTACTCTGGATGGCTTCCTTAAAGCTAATCCACATCTGGAGTGGATGTACGATCCCATGGATATGGGAGCCAGCAACCACCAACAACCACCACTGGCCTGATTATAATCTGGGACTGGGACTTCTGAAAGAGACATGAGCTAATAAAGACACTAAAGGTTCTGTACAGGCATTACATTTAGGGCCAAGAAATATTGCTGCCTGAAACAAAGATGCATCTTCTCATTCTGTGTCCAAAACTGTTTAGAATAGGTTGATGGCTGAATTTTTTTCCATTCTAGTGATGTGAGAGCATTCTCTGCTTCACCTGTAGATGTGAATAGGTAATGGGATGTCAGATGGCAACTTCCTAGCCCAGCATAGTTAACAGTGGATATAGTCAAGTAACACATCCACATGTTGGGTAGATCAGTTCTCAAAAAGCAGAGCTTCCTGCTCTAAAAGCAGCCAAGAGAAGAGTCTTTATACTTTGGCCACCTCAGTTCTGATGGAAACTTGGGAGCTGAGGTGCATTTTAGATTAAAAAAAAAGAAAGAAAGAAAGAAAGAAAGAAAGAAAGAAAGAAAGAAAGAAAGAAAGAAAGAAAGAAAGAAAGAAAGGTTTCCAGCGTGACAAGATTTTGAGATAATATATCACAACCCACCCCCCTTCTGACTGCTGGTTTATCTCCTCTTGCTTTCCTCCTTTCCACATAAAATTGAAAAGATTGTGACTGTTTTCTTGCAAAGACTCCAGGACAAACCAAAGAAATAGAAAACAGTCCACTGAGATAAACATGTTCCTGTAGGACTACAGAACTCATGGATGTGCAACTATTAAGGAACAAAGCAGGTTGCTACCAAGGAGGAATAAATGTGAATGTGAAAGAAGAAAGAGAATGTCAAGGAATGGAAGAACAAGAATGTATTCACGGAACACCCATCAGACAGGAAGAAGATGCTTTCCTACAAGGAACATTAATCATAAATGCATCTAGTGTATAATTTAGCATCCAAATCTATGCCCTCCCTGTGTTTCCCACATGAAGAAAGACATGGACAGACTGGAAGATATAAGTAAAGGTGCTTTGTAGGAAGTTTAGTGATCATTTCTAGCCAACTCTTGTAGTAGTCCAAAACTTCCAGGGGGAGCCAGGTTGGCAAAGGAGGTCTTTCATTATTTAAAAAAACTAGTTTCTCATCCAGGTAGTTTGTAGTTGACTGCTATCACCCACTGGCTAGGCTGACTGGGTGACAATGAATTAATTAGGAAAATAGATTTAGTGTTTCTGATTGAAATGGTGCTCTATCGCCAAGGTACAGCAACCACCACATAACAGCACCTAGTGTCCCTGATGATCGCCCATCCAAACACTAACCAGGTCCAGTTCTTAGCTTATGAGATCGGGTGTACCCAAGATATTCTTACTTTCAACACATTTGGAGATCTGAATTAGATCTGGTCAACCGCTGAATGTAGAACAGGAATGGGCAACCTTTCACCTTCTCAGTGCTATTGGACTGCAACTCCCATTGGCCCTATCTAAATTGCCAATGAAGAGAAATGATATGGAATTACAGTTTGACAACACCTGGAAGGACATAATTTGCTCTCCCTTGGCTTGACACATATTTGATATTTATTTTATTTGCTTCTTCAGAGGTGTGGACAAACCTATTAACATTAAATGGTTCAATGTGATAATAAGCAGTCATTGTGGCCAGTGAAGACAACCACAGTGTTGTAGCTTCAGGCTGATGGTAGCCATTTGTTACTCAGCTCATTTGTAGTAACTAAATGTTGGGTGTTTGTGGCTTAAACTCCAGAATGTATGTTTCTAAAACAAGTTCTTCAGCCAAAGCCACATGCTTTTGTCGTTCCTAGGCTGAGTTTGCTGGAGGGGGTGATGTGTTCCTTTTCCAAAAGGGAAAATTGCCATTTCTCTCTCTCTCTCTCTCCCGCCTGTCCTGGGTTCACTGTAGCCTTAGACCAGGGGTCCCCAAACTAAGGCCCGGGGGCCGGATGCGGCCCATCGAAGCCATTTATCCGGCCCCCCATGGCACAAGGGCAGAAGGGGGTTGGGCTAAATGACCCAAGGGGTCTCTTCTCTTACAACCCTTATTATTATTATTATTATTATTATTATTATTATTATTTTATTATGACACAGCAAACAAAATAGATATGCTGGATTTCGTATAAAAAAAATCACAAGTCGAACACTTCCCAAGTGTGTGATGTATTTTCGGATGATGCGTGCAGATCCCAGTAGGGTGGCCTTTTGCAGTTGGCAGATCATAATTTATTATTATTATTATTATTATTATTATTATTATTATTATTAACAACATTGAGGGTGGGTGGCCATCTGTCAGGGGTGCTTTGCTTGTGCGTTTGGCGCACAAAGGCAGAAGGAGGTTTGACTAAATGGCCCACGGGGTTTCTTCCAACCCTCTATTATTATTATTATTATTATTATTATTACTACTACTACTACTACTACTACTATTATTAACATTGAGGCTGGGTGTCCATCTGTCAGGGGTGTTTTGCTTGTGCTTTCGATGCACAAAGGCAGAAGGGGACTGGACTCAATGGCCCAAGGGGTCTCTTCCAACCCTTTATTATTATTATTATTATTATTATTATTGCTTGGTGGCCAACTATAGTCCGGCCCTCCAACGGTCCGAAGGATCGTGAACTGGCCCCCTGTTTAAAAAGTTTGGGGACCCCTGCCTTAGACAAAGAATGCAGTGTTGCTTTAGTATTTGAACATGAAGCCACATCTGGAAACACTTAGCTGCTGGTAAAAAAAATCCCTCTTTTAGAGAGTCAACATTGCAATGTGCTCGGCATTTAAAATGCAAACTAATAAACTGAGATTTCCAGTTAGGTCCTCAGTCTCCATGAGTAGAACTGAAAGCCAAGAGCTTTCTAGAGATGAGGGTACAAAGTCTGCTTTAAAAGCCAAACTACTCCAAGCAACTTCCCTGGGAGACTAATAACTAATCCTTGATTGAAACTGCATGTCTGGGAATCATTTTCTTCCCAGCTTTATGGAAAGCAAGGAATGTGTTATTTCAATGTGGGCTGGGAGAGAGAAGGGTTGTGCATCATTTGAAAATCAGCTTTGGAGGTTGTATGCATGCTTCCTCCTGCTCTGCCCTCCAGACTCAGCTTCAAGCCCCGAGGAAATGGCTCTGTATTACCTGACCCATAAGCCAGGGATGGACTTATAAACTGATTATACTGAACAAAGTACAAAGAGGCCAGTTTGATAGGTTGAACATGAGGACTTTAGCTGTAAAATGAGTGGAGCAAAGTGGTAAACATTTTTACAAATGACCTCTAAAGGGTGTGCAAAGCATTCCAACTATGTTTGGCAGGACCCTTGGACCATTTTAGACCATAGAGAAGCCGTTTCTGGAAACTTCAATTCACTGCATGTTGTGAAAAAAAGGCCTGTCTAGGGCCTTAAACAGACCAGAAAGGCCCAAAGACACAGTGAAAATGTCCATAGAGGACACTGAGGAGCAAAATAAATGTTGCATTCAACAGTTACGGACCTCTGCTGATGGATCCCGGTCCTAATTTCAGCCTGTGGACAATGTAATATTATATCATCATCATCATCATCATCATCATCATCATCATCATCATCATCATCATTTAATTACTTATTAATCGCCCTCCATCCACGATGCTCTAGGCGATTTACAAGATAAAATTGTAAAGGATAAAAATACATACATACAAATATTGATAAAATTAACATAGATTATATACTGAGGATGCACCCACTAGTCTTGAATTAACTGTCCTGTCTTCCGGTTTACTTCTGATCTTAATTCATGGAGCTGGTCCTGACCATGACATAGCCTTGGGAATGGGATAAATTAAAAGCTGCTTTTCCCATTTAAAACTGCCTAGAATTCAAGGTCTTTGGCAAGAAAATAACCAGATATGTACTTTAATAATTTGGAGGCTACATTGTGGGGCAGCTAGGAGAGGGTTTTTTCTATGTCAGAAATACTGAAGAGAAGTCAGGCTGACTTCATTATTGTGGAGTTTCTGGTGAACAGCCCTCCCCACATCTATTGGATTCAACCATCTCACAGCTTGAAAATAGTTTTTTTTTTTTATAAAATCCAAAAAGCATACAATTACTATGTTTTTGGTTTTTTTTACAGAGGGACTCTATTTTACTACACCATTATACTTAATGAAACCTGAGCATCCAGAGTTTTGGTATCCAGGAGGGGGCCTGGAAACAAAACCCAGCTGGCACCAAGGACACAGTGTATGTCTCTAAATAATATTTTAAAATAGACTTTATTGTATATTGCTTTGGGGGGTCCTGAAAAGTAATGAGTAAATACTTTTAATAAATTGATTAGGTACACGAGCCTTGATCCTGAAGATGGTTTAGACTACAGTTCCTAGGTCCCCATATTGTTGAACACACTGTGTATAGGGCAGTGGGAGTTGTAGGTTGAGTTATCTTTTGGCCAAAGGTTCCCTAACACTGTAGCAAGCACTAATGTTTGATTCTGAATTTGAGTAATGTTGCAAACAGCAAAGTAACGGCTTCCTTGTGGAAGTTTCTGAAGCTCCTTAACCAGTTTGCACCTGCTTAAATATACTGCCTGTGTTCTCATTTGGTAAAAAATGTGTTTGTAGGCCTTTGAATGCTGGTTCAAACATTTTCCTCTAAGCAGGCATTGGCCTTGCCAGACCACAATGTGCAGGCTGTGATGTTTGGACACGCAAGCCAACAGGACAACACTTGGAAAGCTGGATCATTTCCAAGAATAACAAAGACCAGCACTGAAATCTGGAGGGTCTAAACATGCTGATCATTTTTATTAGGTTTAAGGATTTGGCAAGAGTAAAGCACAGAAGTTCCTTGGAGACCATTTCCATTTTGAATTAACATCCAGACTACTTTAATATACTTTATAAAAAGTTGCCTTAAGAAAGTATTTTGAAACTACAGCTAATGGAAAACGCAGTGGCCCAGTTTTTACCGTATCGGGCAAATAGAGCCTGTTAGGCACCTTGGATTGCCAACCTTTGTTCTGCCCTCCTGGGCTTTTGAACGGCAGTTTGATGATCTGCAGACATTTGCAAGTGGCAGCGTTCATCCTCAAGCTGTGGAAAAAATTCTCTTGGTAACGCTGCAAATTTTGGTCAAGCTGTTCAAAGCACAAGAACAGGTCATGCTGTCCTTCCCCACCCATCCCAGCTCAGTTGGCCATGCAAATGTTCATACTCACTTATGCTGAAAGAATTTCCAGAAGGGTGGCCATATTATTCTGTTGCAGCAAAAGCAACAAATAGCATCGCTGTAGCACTTCAATAAAAGGATTGTGACACATGCATTTCAAAGATCTGAGGCCATCTCAAATACTTGCATTCTGATACAGTCTGCCTGTATGTATGTATCCATGAGTTTTGTCTGTCTCTGTCTTTCTTTCTCTTCCTAACGCAGTGGTTTAGGAAGTCCCCAGATGTTTTGGCTTACAACTCCTAGAAATCCCAGCCAGTTTACCAGCTATTAGGATTTCTGGGAGTTGAAGGCCAAAACATCTGGAGACCTGCAGGTTGAGAACCACTGTCCTAAAGATATAAATCAGGAGGATTCAAGCTTTGATCTAAGCTATCTGAAAGACCATGGACTCATCTACTTCTACAGTCTGAAGCAGAAATTGGGGGGTGGGGGAGAGAGAAAGGCAGAATAATAGAACCATGAAGTTGAAAAATGTCCAAAGTCCAACCTCCTGCCATTCAGGAACACACAATAACAGCACTCCTGACCGATAGCTATCTATCTTCTGCTTAAAACCCCCCCAGAGGACACCACACCCCAAGGCAGCAGAATCACGACTGAACTGTGCTTACTAGCAGGAATTTCTTCCTAATGTTTAAGAGGAATCTCTTTTCTTGCAATTTGAATCCATTGCTCTGTGTCTTAGTCTATAGAGCAGCAGAAAACAAGTTTGTTTGCTCCTCGGTGTGACATTTTTTCAAATGTTTAAACATAGCTATCATGACCCCGCTCTGTCTTCTTTCTCACCATTCTTCATTCTTTTGAGCACCCTTCTCTGAACACATACCTTTTTGTCAATATCCTTCTTAAATTGTGATGGCCAGAACTAGACATAGGATTATTACAGGTGAGATCTGACCAAAACAGAATAGAGTGGGACTATGACTTCCCTCCATCTAGACACCACAGTCTTATTGATGCAACCTTGAATCACATTGGCTATTTAAGCTGCTGCTTTACATGGTTGCAGACCACAAGCTGAGTTAACCATGTGATGCAGCAGCTTAAAAAGCCAATCCTCTTTTGTTGTTGTTTATTCGTTCAGTCGCTTCCAACTCTTCGTGACCTCATGGACCAGCCCACACCAGAGCTCCATGATGGCCATCACCACCACCCGCTCACTCAAGGGCAAGCCAGTTACTTCAAGGATATCATCCATCCATCTTGACCTTGGTCGGCCCCTCTTCTTTTTTCCTTCCTTTTCCCCCAGCATCATTGTCATCTCCAAGCTTTTCTGTCTACTCATTATGTGGCCGAAGTACTTCATCTTTGCCTCTAATATCCTTCTCTCCAGTGAGTAGTCGGGCATTATTTCCTGGAGTATGGACTGGTGGGATCTTCTTGCGGTCCAAGGCACTCTCAAAATTTTCCTCCAACACCACAGTTCAAAAGCATCTATCTTTCTTTGCTTAGCCTTTCTTATGGTCCAGCTCTCGCATCCATAGGTTACTATGGGAAATACCATTGCTTTAACTATGCAGACCTTCGTTGCCAGTGTGATGTCTCTACTTTTCGCTATTTTGTCGAGATTGGTCATTGCTCTCCTCCGAAGAAGTAAACGTCTTCTGATTTGCTGGCTGCAATCTGTGTCTGTCTGCAGTAATCTTTGCACCTAGAAATATAAAGTCTGTCACTGCCTCCAAGTTTTCTCCCTCTATTTATCAGTTATCAATCAGTCTGGCTGCCATAATCTTAGTTTTTTCATGTTTAACTGCAACCTAGCTTTTTCACTTTCTTCTTTCATCTTGGTTATAAGGCTCCTCAAAGTCCTCCTCGCTTTCAGCCATCAAAGTGGTATCATCTGCATATCTAAAGTTGTTAATGTTTCTTCCAGCCATTTTAACTCCAGCCTTGGATTTGTCAAGCCCCGCATGTCACATGATGTGTTCTGCATACAAGTTGAATAGGTAGGCGCAAACTAGATTAAAAGATCACTTCCAGTTGGAAGAGGAATCCATTTCTGGTTATTAAAACCAACTGTTGGCTTGTGTGTTTACTCAAAAACGGTATGGGCATGTGCTCCTTGTTTCAAAGAAGAACTTTCCAAGCATTTCATGTTGGCGACACACCTTTCTAGACACATATCATTTCGTGACAAAGTAATTCAGTTTTACTAGCAAACCAGAGTTTTACTAGCAAACCTCTGGTTTAAAATCCCTTATAAGGGATATGAACACATACTTCAATTGTACCATTGAAATATACGGGGACACAGCATAGCTCATGAAAAGCTGTCATTTGTATATATATTAAAATATATGTTTTATTGCTTATTTCATATAGTCTCTGGGGTTTCTCATTACAGTCATGTGACATACCCACACACTACAGCTGATTCACTAACATGTCACGACACAGAGTTTGGAAAGCTCTGTTCTAGAGGAACAATTTTTCATTTTTTCCCAGCAATGAAGTTGGAGAGGATGATGGGGAAGAGTAAGAAAACAGCCCTGTTGAGCATGTGCAGGCCCCATGACACATGACTGTCACCCCTGATTTATAAGAAAACAATCGTTGGGTTTCTTTTCTTGTGCACGAAGCCTTTTCCATTCATTTTGGTGGGAGGGTAGTCACTGCAATGAAGGGAGACATTCTTACAAAATAAAATATTTCTGCATGAATTGGACTCCCTTGAAAAGAGAGCCAAATCAAAGAGCTTTCTGGGTGTATCGTCCTCCTCCTTGTGTTTCCAAGAAGGAATTCCAATTTAAGCCAGAATAGTACTTTGGAGATGTTTAACAGAAAGTACAGTGAAACCATAAATGTTGGACTATTAATGTCATAGACAGAACGCCTCCAAATAGAATACAACACAGTTTATTGAGGTTACAGAACTAAAAATTGCCTGTAGGAAACAAAAGACTAGGCAAACACTTGTCTTCAGTATGAAAAGTAACAAAAATAGCTTCGTTTGAGTTTAAACAGTTCAAAAGAATAAACCGGATTAAACAGAAGTTTAATCCGGGTTAAATCAAAGATGCTTACTTCAGCCTGGCAATTAAACAAACAAAAACTGGTTAACAAAAGGTCAAAATGAACACAAAACCCAGCAGCAGATTCCCCTCTGCTACTCAAGAGCTACAGAAGTAACTCGGGCTGTTGCTCCACCGTGCAACGGGCGAAAACCAGGTCCAGGCACATCAATCAGGGCAACGACGGTCAGCGGGGTCCCAATCCGGTCCGAGGTCGAAAGCCAAACGCAGTCATCTAAGGTTCCACAAGTTCCACCGATAGCCACAGAAGGGTTAGTCCAGAGTCGTAGTCAGTCAGTCAGTCCAGCGTCAATCCAGAGTTGGCAAATAATGTCCGTCAAAAAGACGACGGAGGTCCAAGCTATCAAGATTAAACACAAGTTGCACAGAAAAAGCCCACACAGTTCCTCCCACCGTCTATGCCCAGTGTCCTTGGTAACTTACGTATCCAGCAAATGAATCACACCCGTCTTCAGGAAGTTCCCCAACAAGAGCCCAAGCGTTCGTCCAGATTACCTTGCCCAACGCAATTAGCCATTGATTCTAGACCCCATTTTATGCCAGTTCATAACTCCTCATCGCTGTCAGCTGCTATCCTAATTCCAGGTGCCTCCTCATCATCATCCTCATCAGAACTAAAACACCTTTGACTACGCCCCACAGCATCCCCAGCTGTGGATCCCGTTCCATCCCTCCAGCCTGTCCACGGGTCCGATCCTGCAACCCGCCAGTCGCCTCCCATGCTATCATTGCCAGTGACACCCAAATCCTCTCTCACACGAGTCCATTCCATGTCATCCTCCTCTGAGCTAACCACCTCTTCCTCCATTCCCTCGGTAAAACCCTCAAAGGAGTCTTCGTCAGTTGGTTCTGCAAATAAGTCCCGGAGCCGTTTCCTTTCACGCTCCTCAAAAGAGTCTGACTCTCGAGGAGTCTTACGACCTCGTCTCCTAGTATCGGAGCCAGAAGGCTCAACCATAACAATTAACTAAGCTATAAAAGCAAGCTTATGAAGACCCTGGAGTGAGTGAAAAATGGAGCTCATGATTGCATGAAGTATTTGAGAAAAATTGGCAGGTATTCACAGGATCTTTACACAGACCTCACAGCTTACATTGCCATTCAGTGGTTTCATTAGTGAACATAGTAACTTGTGCATCATCACTTTTTTATCCAGCTTGTGGGCTCATTTGTTGTTTTTTAAAAAAATCATTGGCATTGATGAGCTTGAATTCTTGAAGGTCAATTTTTTCTTTTGGAACATGTGGACTATCAGCTCCAAGTAAGGATATTTTAACTGAACCGTTTGAAGGAGCCATCCTTGCTGCAAAGAAAATGGATAACCAAGAATATATTTTGTTTCAGTCATATTAATGATGGTCCTTTTATTACTGGCCTCCTGATGGTAAGACCTGTTCAATGGTTTAATATGCTGCTTTGGAAAATGGTGGAGGTTTTTAAACAAAGACTGGATGGGCATCTGTCAGGAGTACTTTGATTGTGTATTCCAATATAGCCGAAGTTTGGACTAAATGGTCCTTGTGGGGTTTTTTTTCAACACTATGATTCTATAGACCTCAGAAACTCAACAATGTCATAGTCTTTGATCCAAGGCCTTACACACAATCTGGTTCCAACATAACAAGTGTTGCTGTTCCTTTCCATGGAGTGTTGTTGGAGAGATTTTGCCAAGTTCTTCACAGAACTTCCCTCTCCCTTGAAATGAATGAAGAAGTGCCCAAAACTGGAGACTCTATGGCTCTTCAGATATTGATCTCCCATTCTCATCTGTCCCAGTCATCTTAGCCAAGTGCTATTCAGCATCTGCAAAGCTACTCCTGCTTTACTCTGGTTGACACTCCTATGTGAAAACTTCTTTGGATGGGGTTGGGAGGATAGATACCTCCACAGATTAAACTGCATGACAGTGTTTGGAAAGCAACTTTCAGATGAAACCCCATGACTATCATGGCAGGTGACTTGGCTTTCTTTCTTATCCATTTTGCAAACACATTTCTATTTTGGTATAAATATTTTTGCAGGCTGGTGGCCATGTATGTTTGAACAAGACTTTGAGAACCAGGTTGTTTATATTCAGGAAGCAGGTCTGCTCCCCTCTCCAGTTGAGAAGTTGTTTCCTCTTCTTGTAGTTTAGGCAGAAGAGTACACATCTATCCTGCTGCCAGAGATCCTGCATCACACATCAACCAGCGTGTTACCTAAACGTGTTCTGTTTTCAGTAACAATGCAATTATGCATACATTTGCGTCAACCTCAACTTCAAGCTGATTGGTGAATAAGAACAGTAATGCTTCCATGCAGACAGAAGTAATCAAATAAATCTAAGAGATGGGCTGAATTCCGTGAAAGATATGCATAAAGCACATGAACACTATTCTCTACTTGATGTACATTTTATCTCCAAAGGAACATACCATTTGCTTTGTTGTCTTCAGTAATCTGACCAACCCATTTCAGGCTTAATAGGACTGTTTATCTTTGCTCATATGCTCAGGTTTGGTGCTTATGGGTCCTGTTAGAAAAATAGAATAAAATATGAGTTGCCTTTTTGTGACATGCTTTGTTTTCTTTGTTTTCTTTTTTTTTTTGGAGATGTGCTTTTTGTCATCCTTTGAATCTTCAACACTACCAACATTGTGGGAATGATGAAATGTATCCACTCAAAAGAGGACCAATGAAAATACAGGACTGCATAAAATACAGAATTTCTCTGGAGTTGCATGTATGTTTTGAATGCAAAGAAAACTAGTCTGGATCAGTATGCAAAGGGATCTGTTAGCACGTTTAAGAGCCAGGGCTCATCTACACCTGCATAAAATCTAGGCACAATCTCTGGTCCACTTCGGGTTTTAGGTCTCATACAGAGAAGCAAGTTGGTAGAACAAACTTTTCATAGATTTAGCCTTCAGATTTAGACTCTAAGAAAGTTTCTGCTTCCAAGTTCTTTCTTTCAGTCTCAAAAATGCCACAAGTTCCTTTTGCATGCATATATGGAAATTTAGAAACAGTGACTATAATTTAAATAGAAATACAGTAAGTGTGAACAGAGTGGAGAAGGCTATGAACAGAAGGTTTGTATCTGCTGAGAAAGAGCAAGAACTCGTTGAGTTCTAAATTTACTTCCCTGATTAAAATAGCACCCCAATGCAAGATGTCACTGCATAACCTCAGCATTTGGCTGCCCTTCTTATAAACTTGGGAAAGAACACTTTTTCGTTTGCTGAAAAGAAGGAGATTGCCATCTAATAAGAATGCATATAATATGAATGATTTCTAAACAAGGCCTACTTTGGAATGATTGGCAGCAGAAGTCTGGATATAACTTGAGAACTTTTTTGGGGAGGGGGGAGAATAAATGTATCCTAGTAGATTAAAATGGACTAAACAGAGAAATCTGGGGGAGGGAGCTGGAACTGCTGAAGGCCTTGGCACAAAAGCCACGTTACTTATTTATGAGAAACAGTGAGTTATCTTCCTGAAGGATGATTTTTCTCGGAATTAAACCCACAAACTTTGAAGGGGGTGGATTTAATGGCATACGCACATGGCTAGCTGGGATGGGGGGTTGTTTTATTTTTCCTTTAAGGATTAACAGTTAGAGATTGTCCTATTTATTATTATAAAAAATACTGGAAATGTACTCCTACAGCGCATTGATCTATATGGCAATTTTCCTTGCAGCTGAATGAGAACTCAGGCAAAATTAAAAGACCGTGAGATGCTGCATCTGGATATAGAGGATCTCAAAAAACACATGGGAGCTCTTTGACAAACATCATGGAAAGGTAGTGGGTTTCCTCTCTACTCCTCTCCTTTTTCACTTGAAGCAATTACCTCTGTGCAAGGGACAGGGTTTAGAAAACCTGCTGTTTGAACTACAGCTCCCCAATTTTTGTGGCAGGAGGTTCTGAGAGTTGGACTCCGAAATAATATTTGCAGGTTTTGGAAAAGAGAACAAGAAAAACACAGAGCTGCTTCCAGTAAGTAATCTTGATGAGAGAGGTGGTTCCTGAATTTCCTCACCCAGATCACACAATAGTTTGGGAACCCAAAGGTGGTATATAATCTTGCTTTTCTCTTTTGAAATTTTGTTAAGTGAATTTCAGCTTCCACAAGAACCACGGGTTCGGAGCCTGGCATGTCAAGCTTCCCAGAAGGTGAGATGAGAAATAGACGCGTTGAAGGCAAAATTAGAGGTTTTATTCTCAATTGCCATTGCGGATGTCAGCGGAGGCAGCACTCCAAAGAACTGACATATCACAACTGTAAATACGTGTTTATTATATTTTGACAGCTATTCATGAATACTGCACCAGCTCCTGACTGATTTAGAAAGTGTTTGGCTAGGATCTGCTCCCTCAATGGTTCAGGGCTATGTCTGACATTATTGCTGTTTGGTCCTTGCCGTGGCGGGAAACTTTAATTGTCATTGGATCACTTTGATGACTATGTCCGTTTATTGATCCAGCCATGAGATGAGTGAGATTGGAAAGAAATGTGGTGGGGCAATTGATAATGGGCTGAAATGGGTCTTGATATTCCAGCTCCAGTCAATACAATGGGTACCAGACAAGAAAAACAAAAGGGTGTTTAAGGTATTGTCCAATTCAGTGGGTATCCCTGGAGTGGGTCTGGTTTGGGGACATAGAGAGGGAAGTGTTCCCAGGAATAAATCCAATTATATCAGGAGGAACAGGAAAAGGTCCAAGGACTCTTGTGCAAATCCATTGTGTGTATGTCCTGAGTTCTTCCGGGGCATTTTGAGGGGATTATGGTAATTGGGGATTACATTTTGAAGTCTGGGATGTGGTGGGGCAAGATTCCAAGAAAATTTATGAAGGGTTACTTCAGGACAAAATGGAAAAGGCAATGCAGGAACACTGTATGTCCAAAAGGAGCTACCCCTCATGATTCATTATATCAAGGTTTAGTTTTTGATAACAGCTTTATGCCCCCGTGGGTGCTCACCTTGGGTTGAAGGGAGGATGTAACAAGAACGTGTATTTCAACTGCCATGATGGACTTAGCACCAAAGAATGTGTAAGTACAGACCTGGCATTAGCAACAGCAATTCCATGTCTCCCAACTATCCGAACCGATTCAATTACGTACTGACACTTTTTCAGCTGCTTTTAACATTCCCTGATTTCTTTCTCCTCCACCCATTTCCCTGCTTTGTCCTCAGTTTACTTCAATTTCTATAGACGGAGTTCAATGTGCAAAAATTTTGGTAGTTTGCACCCAATTCATTGAGGAAAGATAAGAAGATGAGCAGAATCCCAGAAGGATCTGACAAATGCACACTGCTGCAGTCTTTCCAAGTTTTCCCATTCTTTCTCATTAATCACCTCTCCCATCTTGACCACAATGAAGGAGGGTAAGCCATCCTTAAAGAACCAGAAAAACTTTACAATATCTATTGAAATGATAAATTAAGATACTACATTTGCTAAAGTTATTCCTAGAAAACGCAACAACAGGCAGACACAATTCATTGTTCACCCATTTGTTTGGGTTGGCTGGACTACCTCTAGGCTTCAGTAAGTACAGACAGTCCCCAAATTACAAATATCTACCCTTAGGAAGGGAAATTCACTCCTGGAAGAGTGGTCATGGGGAGAAGGTGTCTCCACTGAAGCTTTCTCGCCAATCCTTTTTCCCACAACAAGACAATCTTTTCAAAATCCAATTATTGCAGGGAAATTGAGGTGAAATCATCTGAACAGGGGCACAGGCAGCAAAACAAACACCACAGGCTGTTAACCCTTCCCTATTCTATCCAAAGCTGGAGAATGTGCATGTTCCAACTTACTGTACATACAAATTCAACTTAAAAATAAACCTACAGAACCTATTTTGTTTGTAACTTGGGGACTGCCTGTAACTAAAAGGGAACGTTCAACGAAATGATGTAGCATATCCACTGTTACCTTGGATCATAGAATCATAGAATAATAGAGTTAGAAGAGACCTGATGGGTCATCCAGTCCAACCCCCTGCCAAGAAGCAGGAAATTGCATTCAAAGCACCTTGACAGATGGCCATCTAGCCTGTGCTTAAAAGCCTTCAAAGAAGGAGCCTCCACCACACTCCGAGTCAGAGAGTTCCACTGCTGAACAGCTTTCACAGTGAGGAAGTTCTTCCTGATGTTCAGGTGGAATCTCCTTTCCTGTAGTTTAAAGCCATTGTTCCACGTCCTAGTCTCCAGGGCAGCAGAAAACAAGCTTGCTCCCTCCTCCCTATGACTTCCCCTCACATATTTATACATGGCTATTAGACTAGAGCAAATTTTTCGTTATTTCGTTAAATTTGTTAAAAATTCGTTTCGTAAGCAATTTTGAATTAATATTGAACCATCTGCTCACTGCCCTTACAAATATTACGAATTTGAATAATAAAAGTACCTTTTTTCGTTTGTTTCTGATGTCTTCGGATGAAGCTGTAGCCCCTCTGAGAGGAGAAGCCATGTTGGCATGCCTCTCAGTCAATCAGAGCGGAAGAGGGAGGGAGGGAGAGGCATGGACATCGATCTGCTAGCATTTTAAAAAAAATGTTGCTTCAAAAATCCCCAAAAATCAGTGGATGGGTCAAACATTATGAAACTTGATAGGCAAAGAGTACTTAATTTTTGCTTCCATTCTGGCAAATTTCATCATAATAGTTTTCATAATGCAGGAGAACGAAGCCTCTGAATATTGACCATTAATGAAGCAATTCGCCATAACGAGAGAAAAAACTCCATTTCCCAGAAGCCTTAGCAAGCCAATCAAAGTGGAAGGAAGAAGGACAGGGAGGCGTGGCTATCGATCTGCTAACATTTTAAAAAAATGTTGCTTCAGAAATCCCCAAAAATCAGTGGATGGGTCAAACATTATGAAACTAGATAGGCTAAGAGTACTTATTTTTTGCTTCCATTCTGGCAAATTTCACCATAATAGCTTTCAAAATGCAGGAGAAGGAAGCCTCTGAATATTGACCATTTATAAAAGCATTGGGCTGAAGCAAACGTTTCTCCAATAGTACTATGCCCACTTGCAAACTACAATTCCCAGGTGTTCCAGGCCCTCTCTCCTCTTAACATTCCCCACCCCCTTTTGTCCTCACTTAGAATCATAGCGTCATTGAACAGTACAGTTGGAAGAGACCTCGTGGGCCATCCAGCCCAACCCCTTCTGCCAGGCAGGAAGACACCATCCAATCCCTCCCAACAGATGGCCATCCAGCCTCTGCTTAAAAGCCTCCAAAGAAGAAACCTCCACCACAGCCCGGGGAGAGAGTTCCACAGCTGAACAGCTCACAGTGAGGAAGTTCTTCCTAATGTTCAGGTGAAATCTCCTTTCCTGTAGTTTAAAGCCATTGTTCAGTGTCCTAGTCTGCAGGGCAGCAGAAAACAAGCTTGCTCCCTCCTCTCTATGACTTCCCCTCACATATTATACATCATGTCTCCTCTCAGCCTTCTTTTCTGCAGGCTAAACATGCCCAGTTCTTCAAGCCACTCCTTATAGGGCTTGTTCTCCAGACCCTAGATCATTTTAGTTGCCCTCCTCTGACCATCTTGACCAAACTTTCATACAGTATGTGAATTCTTGGAAGGTATGAGAAGTTTAGAGAGAAGGAGGGAGGAAGAGGTTTGAATTTTGGACTCCAATTGTGGCATGATTCCCCACTCTGCCACCCACTTGGGCAAGTCACACACTCTCAGCCCAGAAAAGCCAATGGAACAGGAAATAGCACTTTCAAACCAGGAACTAATTTCCTTATTCAGAGGCTGATGGCCATCTGTCAGGAAGGATTTGATGGTGTACTATGATTTCTGTTCCTGGGTGATAAATGTCATTTCCTAATTGGTTCTGTCATAGAAACATGGCAAAATCTATGACACTGCCTGAACTTTGTGCAAGCGACATGGATGGAACATATTATGGTTTGGTCCACCAATTTAACAAAGTTTCAGCCACAAAAACAAAGTTTCTGAAGTAGAACAATGACTTTCACAGTAAAGACAACCCAATGAAACAGGAAATAAGACTTTCAAACCAGGAACAGATTTCTGCAATTATTAAAAAATGGTTTATTATAAAAGCTATGAAAATTCGCCAAAAATCAGAGGATAAGGGAAACGTTCCAAATTTTGGTGAGCTATCAGTGTTAAATGTGTTCTACCACTGTACCAAGTTTGAAGAAGATCACTCAAAAAATGAGGGTGGGAGAGTCCTGTAAAATCTCCCCTCGTGCTGTTTTTTTTTGGCTGCTGCGCATGCGCGTCCGCCATTAACGAATTAATTTAGAAAATAACGAATTTTCGTTAATTTCGAATTTTTTGGGGGGCAAAATTCGGAAATGACATCAGAAACGAAACACTGGCGCCCCCTGCTTTTGAAACGAGTTTAGAATCAATTTTTTCATGGATCGCTCAAGCCTAATGGCTATCATATCTCTGATGGATGGATGGATGGATGGTATCCTTGAAGTGACTGGCTTGACCTTGAAGGAGCTGAGGGCAGTGACGGCCGACAGGGAGCTCTGGTGTGGACTGGTCCATGAGGTCACGAAGAGTCGGAAACGACTGTGTGATTGAAAAAGAAGAGAAGATCATGTCTCCTCTCAGCCTTCTCTTCTGCAGGCTAAACATGCCCAGCTCTTTACATCACTCCTCATAGGGCTTGTTCTCCAGACCCTTGATCATTTTAGTCACCCTCCTCTGGACACATTCCAGTTTGTCAACATCTCCCTTCAATTGCGGTGCCCAGAATTGGACACAGTATTCCAGGTGTGGTCTGACCAAGGCAGAATAGAGGGGGAGCATGACTTCCTATTGATGCAGGCCAAAATCCTGTTGGCTTTTTTAGCTGCCGCATCGCATTGTTGGTGATCGGCAATAACAGTATGACTTCCCAATGGGTAAGTCAGTTGAGAGGCTGGAATTTCTGATCAGAGATAAACGGGGAACTCCCACCAAGCCACACTTATGTTCCCAATATGGGTACCAATCTCTGAGTTGAAGGCTGTATTACTGCCACATGGGAACAGTGTTCCTCCTTTGAGTTTTTCCCACACTGTTCTGCCAGCAATTCCCCTGAACACAGATGTAACATTTGTATAGCAGGTTAGACAGTTTGTAAACTCCCTAACTAAATGTAATACAGGTATAATTTTCACCTTCACAGTTTAATTCCTGAAAAGCACCCTAGCGAAAGCATGCCATGAATGACGCTGGCATATTGGTGATGTAACTGAATTGCAAAGGTGGTTACTGCTGAAGGCCAAAAACTTCTGGCTCACATGTGACATTCTTGCATGAGTAGATAACTGTCTTTCCAGGAGGAAAGAGAACTGCTGAAAGCAAGGGCTGAGCTGTCTTTGCAATTAAAAGGTATTTGAAACAAACTCAGACAGCCAAATTCTTTTCTTAGGTGTAGAGACTTGTTTACACATGCATAAATCAGTCATTACATTTAATCGTAAAAGATTAACTGAGGAATGATTGGTTAATTGGGATATAGCCGAAGTCTGTCAAAGTGAAGGTAAAGTTGGTCACAGCTAGCCATGCCATAATTATTTCCCAATTAACTATTGCAAAGCAGCCCTTGGAAAATGTTCAGAAGCCAACATAAAATGTAGCAGCTAGAATGGCCTGTACTTTAAGATACCATAATCACCATTGTACTTTATCATACGAAACTGGCAAAACAGAATTTCAGTGAGATAACTGTATCTGTTGCCAGTAGTTATCACGCAACATTGTGTTCATCCTGCTGCTACTTTGTATTCCCTCCATGACTGTAGCACTCATTTTCATTTATGGGTTTTGCTCAACCCTGATACCACTGCCTTTCCATTACTTATTTAAGTGCAATGGGTGTCTTCTCGTCCAAAATGCTGGCAGCAACATCGAATCAGTGGGTGTGATTCTCCTTCTCCATCCCCATGCTATTTCCAAGCAAAGTGTCATCTCTCTGCCCCATTTCTCTTCTGTTCTTTTCAATCTACTCCTCATATTGCCATAATTGCAAAATTGCTGTAAAAATAAAAAAAGAAAGACATACTGGGTAGGGCACAGGACAGTAAGGCAGGCTTATGGAGACTGTGCAGAAAATAGATCATTGGGCCACAGACTGCCAAAGCAGCAGTGTTGCGCTAAAGCCGGGAGGTGCATTGTTGAATGCTCTAAAACTAGTCTGTTTCCATTCCCTACACTGGCCACAGAATGGTGGCCAGACAGCAGGCTGATGTGGTAAATCCTAAGCACACTTTAATGTGCTGGTTTTGACCTACATTATCCAAAATAGCTTGAAGCCAGGATATCTGAAAGGCTGCTGCTTTCTTTTTGAGCCTGCATGGAATGTGGGATTTTCAACAATGCCTTGTTACATATGAGAATACAATTACTTATTTATTTAAAACATTTATATTCCGCCCTTTTCACCCCGAAGGGGACTCAGGGCAGAGCACAACATATATACGGCAAGCATTCTATGCCAGGACATAAAATCTATATATATAAAAGGGTAATGAAATTTTGGCCTAGGACAAAACAACAAAACTACACATTCCAGAAACACTAAACTTGGCAGCACAACCTGTCATCCATGCCTCTACGTTCATGCAACAAAAAGAAAAGAAAAATAAAGTCCTAATTACAGGGAGAGGAATGATTGTTTTTATCCAATTGATGCCAGTCCGCCCACTTGGTCTCCTAGCAACCCACTCAGCCCAGGGGACAGGCAGAGTTAGGCCTCACTTAGGCCTCTTCCACACTGCCTATAAAATACAGATTATCTGATTTTAACTGGATTATATGGCAGTGTAGACTCAAGGCCCTTCCACACAACTATATAACCCATTTATAATTATAATGGACTTAATGTCAGGGGAAAACCTTTACCCTTTACCTTAACTACCACCAATTCCTCAATACTTTATTTCCCATACCACCAGACTTCGCCACAGTAACGCGTGGCCGGGCACAGCTAGTATAAATATAAATATACACAAACATTCAAATCAGTTATATCTTCTTTAAAATCAGCTATTTAAACCAATTCAAGACACCATAGTGGCTCCGGACAGCGAAGTAGGTTTCCTGTTATTTCCTCATTGCACTGCCCCAAAGGCTGGGTCCCACATCCAGGTCTTTACAGTCTTTCTAAATGTCAGGAGGGAGGGGGCTGATCTAATCTCACCAGAAAGGGAGTTTCATAGCCAGAGGCAATCACTGAAAAGGCCCCCTCTCTCGTCCCTGCCAATCGTAACAGAGGCGGTACAGAGAGCAGGACCTCCCCAGAAGAACTTAGTCTCCGTGGTGGTTCATAAAGAGAGATGCATTTAGACAGGTAAACTGGGTCGGGGCCATATAGGGCTTTATAGACCAAAGCCAGCACTTTGAAGTGTGCCCAGTAGCAAATAGGCAGCCAGTGGAGTTGACCTAACATGGGAGTTGTGTGCTCCCTGTACGCCACCCCAGTGATTAACCTGGCTGCCTTTCGTTTGACTATTTGAAGCTTCTGAACAGTCTTCAAAGGCAACCCCACATACAGTGCATTGCAGTTGTCTATCCTGGATGTTCCTTCCTTTGGGGTACTCCCTCTCAAGGCAAGTCAGTCAGGCTTCCACTAAGCTTCCAGTAGGTAGCCAAAATTATTCTAAAGGATCTTCCACTTTTAACACTGGCCTTTCAATTTACTTTTAATCTCCTGTTAAATAATGTTCCCACAATGGCCCGGAGCTCTGTGGCCATGGGAAGCAGCCGTCACAATCCAACCCTTTTTCCTGCATTGATGAGTGGAAGGAAAAGGTGATTGCAGTGGTCTGGTTGGACAGTGGAGGGATCCAAATTGGACCCAATCCAGTTGTCCACATTGTCCATGTTCTACGTGGGGCTGCCTTTGAAGACTGTTTGGAAGCTTCAAATAATCCAATGAGAGGCAGCCAGGTTAATAACTGGGGTGGCATACAGAGAGCACACAACTCCCATGTTGTGCCAGTTCCACTGTTAGTTACCGAGCACAATTCAAAGTGCCGGCTTTGGCCTATAAAGCTCTCAACAGCCCCGGACGAATCTATCTGTCTGAATGCATCTCTCTCTATAAACCATCACAGAGATTAAGATCTTCTGGAGAAGCCCTTCTCTCGGTCCCGCCACCGTCACAGCTGTGATTGGCGGGGACGAGAAAGAGGGCCGTCTCAGTGATCACCCCTCGGCTATGGAGCTCCCTTCCTGGCGAAATCATCAGCCATCTCCTGCCTGCCCTTCAGAAAGATTTTGGTAAAAACCTGGCTGTGGGACCAAGCCTTTGGGGCAGTGCAATAAGGTAACAATAGGAAACTTCACTCTGCTGACCGGATTTCATATGACTGATTTGAGATGGTTTTATACAACTGATTTTAAAGTGGAGATAACTTATTTTAGTGATTATGTATTTATAGTTTATTTCATGTTCCGACATTGAGTGTTCGCAGTATATATGTTGTGCTCTGCTCTGAGTCCCCTTTGGGGAGAGAAGGGCGGAATATAAATGTTTTAAATAAATAAATAAATTGTCCCAAAGCCACAAGATACTCCAGGAAGAGGAAGGGGAAATAATGTACCAGCATTTTTAGGACTACTCAATTGTTATTTTAGCATGAGCCTTTATTATCAGGTCATTCTTCAGATGCTGTTCAGATTGATATCCACAAAAATTCATGCTAAAATGCAAAAAATAAAGTCTTAAAAGTACTGATACTTTCCTTTTCTTTCCTTCCTTGTCCCCCCCTTCCTTCTTTTTACTCCCTTCTGAGAATATTCTAAGAATGTACCCGGAGTAGAACAATTAAAACAGAGCTCCTATCTCTTGAATTGCAAACTTTAGCAGCCATCTGCTTCCTCTCATACCTGTCTGTCTGAGCCAGAATGAATGAATCATGGCACATTTAAGAAGACATATCAAGCTGCGTAATGCACCATGCTGGGCGTAGTTTTAAACAGTGATTTAGAGCCTCTAGCTCTGCAAGAGTAGCATAAATTTTGCTGTGCTGTATGAACAAAATCATATTGACTGTGATAGGAATCATGTCAAGATTATGCTTTGGATTCCTTGGACAGATGATATATGGAATGCCAACAGAATGAAGCCACTTCAAGCCCTATTAGCAATGAGAGAGATATGAAGGACTTTGTTAAAAAAAATACCAGAAATATCTTAAATTGGGTTAGACTGTTTCTCATATTTTTATAACACTGTTGATATTAGCCAGGCATTTTGATAAATGAAAATATAATTTCATTTCATTTTTAAGCAAGAATTTACTAAAATTTGCTACAGTAATATCTTTGTATTTAATAAAACTGGAAAAAAATTAGGTTCAGGGGTTTTTGTTTGTTTGTTTTGTAGTGTGGGAGGATCCATTCAGGCCAGCTGTGCCATATTTTATTCAATGCTTTGACATATATAATGCCTCAATTTAATAATATAGCATGTCAAACAAAATGGCTTAGACACCTGATACGATGAATTGGGAATTCCTGTTGGAGGTGGAAGGATTTGAAGGTGCCTTCAACATATCCACAATTTCTGTAGTCATGAAATTATTTATGACTTTAAAATATTGCCCCCTCAAAAAAAAATCCATCTTGATATTGTCATTGTATATAATGGACACTGTTTTGCTACATCACTGTCTATTTGGAGCCTTAGCAACCACGGAAGAGAAGGCTGAGAGGAGACATGATAGCTATGTATGAATACATGAAGGCAAGTCATAGTGAGGAGGGAGCAAGCTTGTTTTCTGCTGCCCTTGAGACTAGGACACAGAACAACAGCTTCAAACTATAGGAAATGAGTTTCCACCTGAACATTAGGAAGAACTTTGTCACTGTAAAAGCTGTTCAGCAGTGGAACTCTCTGCCTCGGAGTGTGGTGGAGGCTTCTTCTTTGGAGGCTTTTAAGCAGAGGCTGGATGGCCATCTGTCAAGGGTGCTTTGAATGCAAATTTCTTGCTTCTTGGCAGAGGGTTGGACTGGAAGGTCCATGAGGTCTCTTCCAACTCTATAATTCTATGATTCAATGTTAGAGGTAGAAAATTAAAATTGGCTGATAAAAGAACTAGATTAAAAACGATGTGGAGATAATACAGTAGAGTCTCACTTATGCAACATAAACGGGCCGGCAGAATGTTGGATAAGCGAATATGTTGGATAATAAGGAGGGATTAAGGAAAAGCCTATTAAACATCAAGTTAGATTATGATTTTACAAATGAAGCACCAAAACATCATGTTAGACAACAAATTTGACAGAAAAAGTAGTTCAATACACAGTAATGTTATATAGTAATTACTGTATTTATGGATTTAGCACCAAAATATCATGATGTATTGAAAACATAGACTACAAAAATGCGTTGGATAATCCAGAATGTTGGATAAGTGAATGTTGGATAAGTGAGACTCTACTGTAGTTGTGTGTATATTTGTGTGTGTGTGTGTAATAGAGTAAGAGAGAGGTACAGGATGCAAGAAAAGTATCGCCATTACAAAAGCTAGCCGACTAAATGGCAGGATTTTTTCCAATCAGCAGTTTTAAATTTTCCTTTTGCACTAGAAGTTGAACCAACTCTCCTTTCTACAAGAGTGAGTTTTTCATGCTGCCGTTGTTTTTAAAGGTCAAGAGATCTTCAAATACTTGCATCTTTCCCTTCTCCATCTGACCTAATTTCCTCTCTAGTTGACTGGCAGACTCAACAAAGAGGAAGAGTCATTTCCTTTCCAGTCACTTATGGCTGTATTTTGTTTCATCACTAAAAGCAGCCTTGTAATGGAAAGTGCTGTGTGATTCCACGCTTGGAATTTTCCACCGCCAATGCAAACTCTCTTTCGCCAACCCAGGTGCTGTGTCACTTTATTATCCGTATCCCAAGGGGCAATATGAATAAGGGGTGTGTGGGAAGTCCATTTGTTTCTCAGTCTTCCCCAACTTGGCATCCACTGTATGTGCCGGACGGGCTGATGTTCATTTGGACGTTACCAATTTGGGAAAACACTAAAGTTCCCGGAGATATATCTGAGTTCGTAGCCCATGTCCCATTAAGATCCAGCAAACAAATACAGGCAAAGAAACTACTTTTTATAAAGTCTTTTTATGCATACCCAGTCCCTTCTTTCCTCCTTTTTTTCTAGTATGCTGAAGCTTTTTAGCAGCATCAATACTGTGAGGATAGTGAAACTTTTGATATGATAAATGAAATAAAAATAGAAGAAAATCTAGGAATCAGGTAGAGCACAGTTTCCAGGACATAAGACACAACTGCACATTACATTCATTATGAGGTTAGCAATCATGTTATTCTGTTGTTGAAGGCTTTCATGGCCAGAATAACTGGGTTGCTGTGAGTTTTCCAGGCTGTATGGCCATGTTCCAGAAGCATTCTCTCCTGATGTTTCACCCACATCTATGGCAGGTATCCTCAGAGGTTGTGTTAGGAGAGAATGCTTCTGGAACATGGCCATACAAGCCCAGAAAACTCACAGCAATCATGTTATTCATTTCCAAAAAATTAAATATCAGGCATAGAAGCTCAGTTTAAGACTCCCCTCTTTAGTTTAAATCTTGGTAGAAATTCCTCCTGTCTTCTTAAGATTTTATCACACCAGCCTGTTGCCTCGTAAGTTTTTTTAAATCATGTTAGAGGCGACTTGAGAACATACTGCAAGTCGCTTCTGGTGTGAGGGAATTGGCCGTCTACAGAGACGTTGCCCAGGGGATGCCCGGATGTGTTACCATCCTGCTAGGTGGCTTCTCTCATGTCCCCGCAAGCTAAAGCTGACAGATGGGAACTCATCCCATCTTGCAGACTTATGGAATTGAACCAGCAAGTCAAACTGGCACAAGGGTTTAACCTATTTATTTATTTATTTATTTATTTATTTACAGTATTTATATTCCGCCCTTCTCACCCCGAAGGGGACTCAGGGCGGATTACAATGAACACATATATGGCAAACATTCAATGCCAACAGACAAACAACATTCAGGGTTTTTTTTAGACAGACACAGAGGCATTTGCACCACTATTGCACCACTATTGCACCACTAGGGCTCCTAAGTTGAAACAGACCAATACTAACACAATTACTATCACACCTTTCTATAGTCATGTTGCAGTGCTGATTTGGTGATACACGGTTCTGCAATTAGTCTCTCACACTTTCTCACTCTCTTCGCTTTTCTGTCTATATATGACTTACCCAACATATGCTCACCTATTCATTTCTAAATTAATTTTTTCGCCACAATTGCACAATCACAGCAAAATGACATTTAAAAAAAAGAAAACCAATAGAAAAAATCAGTAAAAGCAACCTCATTCTGCTTGGAAAAACAGAAAGGAAGAGGAGGAGAGGAGGAGATACACATCCATTTATGCCATGTGGCTGCCAGAACATCGCAACTGCAGCACTAATGGAAACAATTTTGGAACAGCAGTGATTTTGGGATCTGTTGACAGTTTCCCCCCATCAATCCAAAGGATTAAGGTGCAGACAGGTGTCCATGAGCACCAACAAAACTGTAACAGCTTTCCAATATTTGTTCATGGCAAAGTTGTTCTGTTCTGTGCTTTTGTTTCAGAATGAATGGACATTACACAATTGGAAGTGGTGGGAATAACTCCACACAACTACAGTGTTACAACAATTGAAGCCAATTGGACTTCAGTGAAACTGGCTTGATAATGGATTGTAGGCTTCTTTCCAACATCTTTTTTTGACACAAAAAGATTTGCAGCAACTTGGATTATCAAGAAGGTTTTATCCAGATCACTAGTGCCATTTGGCCCTTTAAAAATGGGAAGGGGAAAATGTGCCATCTCCAGATGTTATTGGACTGCCACTTCCATCAGCCCTTACTATTGCTTATGCTTCCTAGGGCTAATAGGATTTGGAGACCCATATGTGAATGACCACATAATGACCACCCCACCTTAAAACAAGTATAAACCCTAAAATCAGCATGTTACAACCACAAACCTTACAAATAGTAGCAAATTGCTGTTCTGTTGGCTGAGCTGGAGATCTTTATTCTTGCCTGAAGCTGAGCCTTCTAATACAGTACTGTATAGGAGAATTCACACTATCTCTCAACTGGAGATTACATGCTAAAACTGGAAATTTAGAGCTAGGTTCTGAGATCTGACAACCTTAATATTCAATAATGCTGCATATATACTAGTGTCCAACAACTTGCAAGATCAGGTTGTGGTGTACTTAGTTCAGGTTTCGTCCACCAAAACAGAAAGACAGATTGATAAACTGCTGCCAAGGGAACTGCTTTATATCATGCCAGATGGTTTGTCCATCTAGGTTTATATTATCTATGGCATAAATGGGCTGAGATTATATTCGGATTTACCGGGATATCTCTGAGTCATTTACTGTGGACTGGCAAGAAACTCCTCTGATTCCCAGTTGTCTAACAATAGCAACACTTAAAATTAGGTTGCTGAAAAAGCTTTCTGGAAAGAGGTCTTGGAGTAAATCGCGAGTACAAATTCCTGGGATGGGCGTTTATGTTTCTATTTATTTGAATATTTAGATTTTATCCTACATCACAAAATCTCATAAAGTTTACAAACATTTTTAATTGTTACATGATTTTTTACTGTTTTAAACAGTCAAAAACATTATAAAATAATTTAAAACTGTTTAAAGGTTGAGAACCACTGCATTGAGTTAAAGAGGTGTCAAACTGCAATTCTATAGTGTAGATGTGCCCTTAACCTCTGTGTTTAGGTGCTGTCTTCACAGTGGCTGGTGGAGAGGCTAAATTTCCCCCCATAAAATAACAGTCTTGGAAATGCCCTCAAGGACCATCAAATCTAATTGCCTGCCATCAGTCCAATCCACTGCTAAACCACTCCTGAGAAGCAGCCATTTAATTTCTGTCTAAAATCCTCAAGCCTTTATTTTACAGAGAAATTCAATAGGGGCAAAGTGAGGGAAAACTGGGGAGTGAATTACGGTAATGCTTCCTAAGGCCCACTGGGCTTGTAATAGCCAGGCACAACACAGAGGTGTGTCATTTCCTCTTCCATTTTCATATCCTTCCCAATTGATCTTAATGGGGGGAGGAAGTATGACTGCTCTAGGGCTGCCATATCCTACTCACCACCATTCCTATTCTTGATCCATACCAAGACAAGTAAAACCTTTGGCTGTGTGACATCCCAAGTTTCCTGAATCCTTTCTTGTTACTTGCCTCCAAAACCAAGTTTACCTATGGTGATTCCATGAATGAGAGGTTTCCAAATCGCCTTGCCATTAACAGCCCTCCCCAGAACTGTGGGTTCCTGTACTGGGTCTCTTCATCAGTAATGCTGTCTTCCTCTTCTCCTATTGCCTTCTGCCTTACCAAGAATTTTTGTCTGAATCCTGTGTGTTACGGATTGATGATGATAAATGGAAGCTCTTACGTGTGCCCACAATCCAGAGTCACCCGCAGAACAATAACATGCCACTCAGGTTTGCAAAACAAAAATACAGGAACTTTACTGATTCTAAGAGATCAAAAACAGTAGTATTTACAATGGTCCCTCTGATCACTTACAGTCATAAATAGTTCTTTCTCAGTCCACACAGAGAAGAACACAATCCTGTTTCCTCATCCTCTTTTCCCAGCAGCAAACAGGCCTCAAAATAGCAAGGCCTCTCTGAGTACACACTGCTCTCTAGCAGTACTCAGACAGCACTGAAAAACTTGTCCAAACTAGTTCTGCAGCAGCAGAACAGAAACAGTATCAAAATCAATCCCCAGGACTTGCAGGCTCAGCCAACTGGCTTCATGCACTTCATTTCCAAGTTAACACACACACAGCACAGTGTCTTTGCAAACCATGACACTGCCCACATCCCAAATGCCCCCTTTTTGCCCTCTCTGTTGTCAAAAGTATTGATAGGCTTTATGTCAGGTTATTACATGCAATTTGTGGTTTATATTCTATCTTTTTTTAGGTACTATAAAACACAGAGAAAAATTATTGGACTGTTTAAAAATACAACCAACCAACCAAGTAATCAATAACAGTAAAGGAAGAATACCTACAAATTGGGGAGGTATCCAATGGCAGATCTCCTTCCCCCAAGTCCTCCCTGTCCACCCATAGACACAAGATTTGCTATGATCCCAGGGAATCACGGGACTGCTCCTTTAATCATAGACCTATAAATGATCACTGGTGGGTTGAGAAGCGATAGAAACTTGTCACTGATGCTCATGAATTTCCCCCAGCTTTTGTGGTCATTGCTCATAAGTAGTGGGCTTGCTTCCTTCCTGGTTTCTCACTCCGTTATCCACGGTGGTCCTCTGACTGTGCACAATGAATACGACTTTGCCGGAGCTCCTTTCTTGCAGCAATAATGAGGCTCATGTTGGGGGACAAAGCCATGATTGTGTCCTCATTTGGGAGTCAAACACAACAGTGACTCATCTCTCTCCTCTTAATTGCAGGCACTTGCCAAGGAGTCAGGCACTTTGTCTGTCTCAAAGTGACATTTGGACAGATTTCCCCCATCCCAGATCCACAAAGAAAAAGGCAATGCAGAAAGAAAAAGCCTGCACGACATTCGCCCAAATCATTTACATATGTTTCGGTTCTTAGACATGCATGAGTTTCATTTTAATGTTACTCTTGGCAGGACAAACAGTCCTCATGCAAAGGCTGCCAGCCTGACGAGTTTGAAATAACTCCCGACAAAAAGCGCACTCTGGCTGCCGGCGATGCCTGATGGAATCAAGTCATGTTGCTGCTGTGGCTCAGTGGATGCCGGCATTTTCGCTATTGTTGTTGTGTGTCTTAATCTTAGTGCACAAGACAAGGGTTTCGGCTGAATAGTAGCAGTGCCGACCCCTGAGGGTGTGTGTACAGAGGAAAATTCCTGTGGCCTTGTTCATACATTAGCACATGTCTGGCAGTCTAGGAAGCAGAGCCTGGAAAAGAAGCCGTCCTTGTAAGACGGGATTGCAGTCGCCTGTTCTGCTGTTTCCCTTGTGTCAGCCTTGGTGACCCACTTTGCTTGGGATTGTCCATATCAACTGTACATATTGGAGAGTGAGCTAGGTCAAGTGGTTTGTGGGTCTCGGTCTATACTGAATGCAGTTCAAGCACAAAGAAAATGCATGCTGAAGCATTGTAAGGACAGGTGTGCATAAATCATCAAATCAGAAGAGACCCCAAGGGTTATCCGGTCTAATCCGCTGCCATTCAGAAACACCCAATCAAAACACTCTTGACAGGTGGCCATCCAGCCTCTGCTTAAAAACCTCCAGAGAAGGCGACTTGACCACCCTCTTGGCAATTTCATGGAGGACAGGGTTATCGATGGGTAACTAGTTGTAATTGATATATATATACCATACCCTTCAACTGTCCTACTTTGGCAGGGATGATCCTAATTAATTATTTGCCATTTCACTTTTTCAAAGGCTTTAAAGGTTCCCCATTTTTCTCCCCACTTTCTTCTTTGTCTCCAGTTTGGTCCAATTGCTGTAGACTGAATTCAGTGCAAAAGAAAGTTGCACTCAATTACCAAACTGGGGGGATTTGGGGGGGGGGGGGCGATATCTGCATATTTCCTCATTAATAACTTTTGCCATTCTGATCACACACATTGGTTGGCCAGATGGTCTGATATATTTCCACTAGTGCCAGAAACAGTATGCATCCGTGTGCTGGTTGCTGGAGAACATCAGCAGGAAACTTTGGTTGTGTTCTTTCTACAGACAATTGTTTTGGCTATTTCAGTGACGGAAGAATTGGAATCCTAAAGCCACACACAGTCCCCATGGCTGTTTTCACAATCAAACTCTTGCAGACCACCATTATTTTCTGACCAGGACTTGCAAATCACTCTTGGAATAGGTTACAAACCCTACTCCTACCTGATTCTTAACATGGGAAAAACACCTCTGCAGTTGCCCACATTGGTCTATGGCATAAACAAAACACCCACTACAGCTTGCTTGTTATTGTGTTGTTTCCTGCCATTTTAACTTTTAATAGCTAGCCACCACATCCTGGCTACATTGAGAAATAATTTTTGGACAATTGCTGTCCAAAAAATAGTTGGCTAGTATACCCACTGGAATCAAATTGTTGGATTCATGGAATCATAGTATCATAGAACTGGAGGAGACCCCAAGGGCCATCCAGTCCAACCCCCTTCTGCCATGCAGGAACATACAATCTAAAGTCTCCTGAGATATGGACATCTAGCCTCTTTTTTAAAAAATCTCAAGAGAAGGAGACTCCACCACATTGTAAGGCAACGTATTCCACTGTTGAACAGCTATTAGCATCAGAAAGCTTTTCCTAATATTTAGTGGGATCTCTTTTCCTGAAGTTTGAATCTATTGCTTTGTGTCTCCGTTTGAACATGCAGGAGCTGTAGCCAATTAAAGTAACTTCTGGCAAGAGCATACCATATAGGAACAGAAAGATTTCACTGGTGATTTGGATCTCACATAGAAATTACTGTTGGGAACCACTCAATAATTTCAGCACAGCATCAGTTAACATTCTGTAACCTTGACAAGACAGTGTCCTGACCTGGTTGAGCTGCAAGGAATCCAGGCCTTGTCTGATACTGAAGAGAGTTCTGATTTATCAGCAGCTAAGGGAGCACTTGAATCTAGTTTCCCACAATCAAGTCTTGGCATGGCTACCTACAATTCCATATTGGGAACACATGCACTTTGTTCGTCCGGATCTTGATCATCGGGTGCCGATTGATTCAAGTGAATATTGGTGTCACAAGTCAGTTCGACCAGAAATTTATAAATAAACATATTCAGAGAGGTGCTTGATTCAGGCCTATCAGCTAAAAGCTCTTTGTGAGTTCTTTAGTAAAGTCATATTCCAAAGATGGTTCTAATTAACCCAATTAGATTTAATTGAGTAATGTCTGCTGTCTTTAGGAACCCCATATATATGATTTCAAAGATGGAATTCAGGCTATACAATAGTATTTACTCCCTCCAGCCAGACCCAACTGGCAACATCACCTAGAGCAGTGGTTCTCAACCTGAGGCCCCCAGATGTTTTTGACCTACAACTCCCAGAAATCCCAGCCAGTTTACCAGCTGTTAGGATTTCTGGAAGTTAAGGCCAAAAACATCTGGGGACCCCAGGCTGAGAACCACTGACCTAGAGGACTTTTTTAACGGGTGGCCCAAGACTGTGGAATGACCTGCCAGAAGACATTCAGAATTCAAAACATAATTGAAGACCCATCTCTTCCAGCAGGCTTACCTAGTCAATTTTAAACCATTACTTTTGATATATGTATTGATATATGTATTTGATGGCATGTATTTTAAGTTGATATGTTTTGACTGTCTTATAGAATTTTGAGTTGGAAGAGACCACATGAGCCATCTAGTCATGTAGGAAAAGCACAATCAAAGAACCCCTAACATATGGCCATCCAGCTTCTGTTTAATAACCTCCAAAGAAGGAGCCTCCACCACACTCCGAGGCAGAGAGTTCCACTGTTGAACAGCTCTTATGGTAAGTATATTCTTCCTAATGTTCAGGTGGAAGCTCCTTTCCTGTAATTTGAACCCATTGTTCCAAGTACTAATCTCCATGGCAGCAGAAAACAAGTCAACTCCCTCTTCCTTGTGACATCATTTCAAATAATTAAACATGCCCATCATGGCTCCTCTTATCCTTCTCTTCTGCAGGCTTTAAGACACTCCTCATAGGGCATGGTCTGCAGAACATGGATCCTTTTAGTTACCCTCTTCTGGACACCTTCCAGCTTCTCAATATTTCTCTGAAATGGTGGTGCCTAGGATTGGACACAGTATTCCAAGTGAGGCCTGACCAAATCAGAATAGAGGGGCACCATTATTTCCCTTATTTTTGTTGGGGGTTTTTTAGCTGCTGCATCTCACTGTTGGTTCATGTTCAACTTGTTGTCCACTAAGACTCCAATATCTTTTTTGTATTCCACCTCGAGCCATGAGGAGAGGCTGGTAACAATTGCTGTTGTTGTTATGATTATGATTATGATTATATTATCATCATCATCACTAGATGTTAAAATGGTATGGTGTTCTGTCTAGATTGAATGCATTTCTTTAGGAAATCTTCTTGCTGATTATTTTTTACAGGGGAAGGCACAAAGGATTTCCAGAGTCTTCCCAGAAACTTTCCAAATGGGTGTCTTATGCCATTGAAGTGACTTGCCATTCAGCAAAACAACAAATGCAAGGATTTATTAGAAGTCACTCAACTAGAACAGCAGCTGTCTCCTTGGCCTTCTTGGTGAACATAACTTTGAAGGACCTTTACAGTGCCGCAACCTTGTCACCACCCTCTGGCTTCATACATCATTATAGGATAGGCCTTCACTCCAGGGTCCTACATTGTTTTGAAGATCCTGCATTGTTTTCAACCATAGCATGACTGATTACCCTCCATCTGTGTGAGTAACTTAATATTACAGTTAAATATTAAGAAAACAAAAATAATGATCACAGATGTACATAGCTTTTGCTAGGAGAGACCATCTGGAGGCATGGGATGGGGTGCTATCAGTATGTTAATGACACCCGAATATATTTTTCCATGCCTCCAAAAACAGCCTTAGCTAAGGATAGCGTGTCTCCTCTTAATGAATGCCTGGAAGATGTCATGGGCTGGATAACAAACAAAAATAAAGTAACATTGAATCCAAATAAGACAGAAGTGCTTGCCATTAAGGGGCCTCATCTGAGGATGGAGGTGTGTCAACTAGTTATGAATGTTTGCAGACTGCAGCTTGGGAGTGTTTCTGGATCCATCTCTCCAAATGTCAGTCATTTATCAGAATGGAGGAGCCCCTGGTAGTACAATGGGTTAAACCAGGGTTCCCCAAACTAAGGCCCGGGGGTCCTTTACCCTCCAAGGTCCTTTACCTGGCCCCCACCCTCAGTTTTATAATATAATATTTTTATATCAGTTTTAATAATATAATATATTGTATATACATATAATATTGATAAAATATTATAATGTTATACAATATAATAATAATAATACCATATAATAATATTATTTATATGTTATATATTACATATAATATTACAGTATAGTGGTATAGTTCAATATAGTAATATATAATGCTAATATTGTGCTCTGCTAATAGCACTGGAGCTGGAGACCGAAAGGTCCCAGGTTCAAACCCCGGGAGCGGCGTGAGGGGCCGCTGTTAGCTCCAGCTCCTGCCAACCTAGCAGTTCGAAAACATGCCAATGTGAGTAGATCAATAGGTACCCCTCCGGCGGGAAGGTAACAGTGCTCCATGCAGTCATGCTAGCCACATGACCTTGGAGGTGTCTACAGACAACTCCGGCTCTTCGGCATAGTAATGGAGATGAGCACCAACCCCCAGAGTCGGTCACGACTGGACTTAACGTCAGGGGAAAACCTTTACCTTAATAATATAATATATTGTATGTACATACAGCTGCTCTGAGTCCCCTTCAGGGTGAGAAGGGTGGGATATAAATGTAGTAAATAAATGTAGTAAATAAATAAATAATTTTAGACTTAGGCTCGCCCAAAGTTTGAAATGACTTGAAGGCACACAACAACAACAATCCTAATTAACTTGACTATCTCATTGGCCAGTAGCAGGCCCCACACTTCCCATTGAAATCCTGATAGGTTTATGTTGGTTAAAATTGTTTTCATTTTTAAATATTGCATTGTTATTTCATTGTTGTTGTTTTGCACTACAAATAAGACATATGCAGTGTGCATAGGAATTTGTTCGTATTTTTTTTCAAATGATAATTCGGCCCCTCAACAGTCTAAAGAATTGTGGACTGGCCCTCTGCTTTAAAAGTTTGAGGACCTCTGGGTTAAACCTTTGTGACAGCAGGACTGCTGACAGAAAGGTTGGTGGTTCGAATCCAGGGAGCGGGTGAGCTCCCATCTGTCAGCTCCAGCTTCCCATGTGGGAACACGAGAGAAGCCTCTCACAGGATGATAAAATATCCGGGCATCTCCTAGGTATCATCCTTGCAGATGGCCAATTCTCTCACACCAGAAGCGACTTGCAGTTTCTCAAGTCACTCCTGACACACACAAAAAATCATAATATAGAGAACAGTAAAGAAATCAAAAGAAGACTAAGATTTGGAAAAGTGGCTATGAAGGAACTAGACAAGATCCTCAAGTATAAAGATGTATCGTGGAATTTTAAAGTCATGATTGTCCAAACCATCATATTCCAATTCCTGTATATGGTTGTGACCGTGTGAAAAGAGAACAATGCGGACAAGAAAAAAATTAACTCATTTGAGATGTGGTGCTGGAGAAGAGCATTATGGATACCAGGAACTGCTACAAAAAAAACTTAATTCATATTGTTGGGTGCCTTCAAGTTTATAGCAACCCTATAAAGGGATCTTCTGCAACATATATGTTCAGCAAGTGTTTGGCTCTGCCTTCCTCTACCTAAATTCAGCCAGTGGTTTTCTATGGCTGAGGAGGAATCAGAGTCATCATCTGATGGTCAAACTTCTACACCATGTTGGTTCTCACCAACTTGTATACAGTTTGTTTATCTGATCACGTATTTGATAATTCTTTCTCCCTTTTTTCTCTTTTTCACTCCCTCATGCTTCTTTGGGTTTTTAAGTCTCAGAAGGTTTTTTGCGGATGAAAACCTTTTCCTAGAAAATGGGTTTCCTAGATATGGGTTTCTCAATGATACAAGGAGGAACCAATCAGTGCTGCGCAAGCCCTTTCTGCTGCAAACAGCAAGAAAAGATTTTTTTTCCCCAAACCTCAGTTTAGGGGAGAAAATTGACATTTTCCCCAAATGCAGCCAGTGGCTTTCCATGGCCTACTTATTTAAAAGTTTTGGGATGCACCTTCACTGCAACTGCAAAACCTGTTTCAGTGAACAACCTCTGCCACCCCAGTGTCTGTCCTTTTCCCATCCTGTTTACCTTTAAGCCTTTTTAAGAAATACTATGTCATTTCTGAACATTCAAAAATTTCTGTGATACAGTTCCCTACTTGACATTTCCTGCTCTCCTCCCTGCGCCAACACACACAGATGTTCCATTTTCGCAGACACCTGCAAGTTGAAAGTTAATGTTTTTATGTAATGAAAAGGAAAGAGTTGTTCTTGCTATGAAAAAATGGCACCACTTTCTCCAGGGAAAAGATGACATTTTCTCCCCAGGAAACGAGCACATAATCTCCCCCCTCTGCTAGTGAAGCCTTTGCTGTGAGAGGCTTTTTGCCAGAAGATGTTCCAGAAAGCACATTATCCTTGCAAAAAAAAAAAAAACTCAAATGGCAAAACTTTGTTCCACGTCTATTTCTGGAATGCACTGCTTCCAAGGGGAGGTGAATCTTCGTCATGGAGCATGAATATGTCTTTGAAATCACAGATGAACTTCCTAATAAATATATGAATGGGAGGCAGTTCACATGTTATGCTTTTTGCTGTGCATGCTGGTATCCTCCAAGGTACTTGGACTTTGAACAAGACAAGATATATATTTTCCAGTTAAATTCTCCCTTTATAATCAAGTGCAGTAAGACCAATAATGAGGTTGTCATATTCAACCATGAAACACTGCTTATATATAGTTTTCAGCCATTGAAATTTTTGCGTGAGCCATCTTTATCAGGGTTTCTCAAGCTATTTGATGTGGCAGGGTAGCTATTTCTTTACTCGATACACTAGAGGTGTACCTATACTGTAGAACTGACACAATTTGACACCACTTGAATTGCCATGGTTCAATGATATGGAATCATAAGGATTGTAGTTTGATGAAGTAGCAGCACTATTTGGTAGAGAAGGCTAAATGTTTTGTAAAACTAGAACTCCATGATTCCATAGTATTGAGTTATGGTACTTAAAGTGTTGTCAAACTACATTAAGTCTACAGTGGTGATCTACCCAAGGAGATGATGCTCTTAAGGTATCATATTCACATAGGGTTGTTGTATGTCTTTCGGGCTGTGTGGCCATGTTCCAGAAGTATTCTCTCCTGACGTTTCACCCACATCTATGGCAGGCATCCTCAGAGGCTGTGAGGCATGGATAAACTAGGCAAGGAAAGGAATATATATATATATATATATCTGTGGAAAGTCCAGGGTGTGGCAAGAGTCCTTTGTCACTGGAAAGCCAGTATTAATGTTTCAGTTAATCACCCTAATTAGCATTGGAAAGGTTTTGTCTCTTGCCTGGAGGGCATCCTTTGTTCAGTCATTAGCCATCCTTGGGGCTCCTCTGCCCTCAGTGTGTTGGTTCCCATCTACTGTTTTGATTTTAGAGTTTTTAAATACTGGTAGCCAGATTTTGTTCATTTTCATGGTTTCCTCCTTTCTGTTGAAGTTGTCCACATGCTTGTGGATTTCAGTGGCTTCTCTGTGTAGTCTGACATGATAGTTGTTGGAGTGGTCCAGCATTTCTGTGTTCTCAAATAATATACAGTGTCCAGGCTGGTTCATCAAGTGCTCTGCTATGGCTGATTTCTCTGGTTGAATTTGTCTGCAGTGCCTTTCATGTTCTTTGACTCTTGTTTGGGTGCTGTGTTTGGTGGTCCCTATGTATACTTGTCCATAAATACCTTCATAAAAACTCCAACCATCACCCAAGTAAAAAAAGAAGCACAATCAAAGCCCTGACAGACCGTGCACAAAGAATCTGCGAACCTCACCTCCTCCAAGGTGAACTAAACCACCTAAACTGGGCTCTACAGGCCAATGGATACTCCACCACAGACATCAGAAGAGCTGCAAGGCCAAAAACAAGCCATGAGAGTCAAGACAAAGATCCACCCAGAGGAAAAGTGTTCTTAGCATACTTCAAGGGAACCACTGACCGCATAGGCAAACTGATGAAGAAGCACAACCTACAAACTATCTACAGACCCACAAAGAAAATCCAACAAATGCTAGGGTCAGCGAAAGACAAGAGGGATCCTCTTTCCTCTGCAGGAGTCTACCGGATACCATGCAGCTGTGGACAAGTATACATAGGGACCACTTCTTGGGAGGAGAGCAATGACCAACCTCGATAAAATAATGAAGAGTAGAGACATCACACTGGCAACAAAGAAAGCAATTATATTCCCCATAGTAACCTATGAATGCTGACAGGGAGCTCTAGTGTGAGCTGATCCATGAGGTCGCGAACAGTCAGAAGCAACTGAAAGAATAAACAACAACATTTCCATGGATCCTGCACTCACAAATTCAGTTATCCATGGCTTGAAAGTATTTTTTAATGCCAGAATTGACCTCTCTCCCTGATCATTTGCCATCTTACACAAGGCCTTGCTCTGCTCTTCACAAACTACAGCTCACCCCAAACATATAGAGTGATTCTCTGGAAATTAAATTATCCAACTTTGCAGCCTCTCACTGACTTTGAAAGATGGTATTCACCACTAAAATGTATAGAAATCCTACATATAGAGAAGATTGTACCTCCAATTTCATAAGCTATGATTATTCCTCTGCCTTCAAAATAATCCTGTATGGAGCAAACTTGCTATTCAGTGGCACTCTTTATCTTTAATGGCCCTGTTCTGGTCGTTCCCACGTAATGTTTAAGCTTAGTGCTAAAATGTATGGCTTGATTTTTTTTATTTTTTGCATAAGAAGGTATGGAGTGGACAAAAGTGATTGATAAGTACTGTATGAAGAAGATTCCCACACCCAATGGTGTCACACAGCGAAGGCTCTGGAATATTTCCTGTGAGCGATGCAAACTGATGTCGTAATGTCTGTCACCTTGTTGTCCTTTTTCATGTGGTTACTGTGGGAGGCCAGTTCAGGAAAAAAAACTTTCCTTGCTCTTGCCTTCCCTATTGCGTCTTCTTCTACTATGGGTTCATATATTTACCCTCCAATCTTTTCTGTTTAAACTGCAAAGCCTCTCTACTTCCTTGGAGTAATCTTCCCCAAGTTAGCACTCTTCAAATATGTTGGATTGCAGCTCTCGCCCTGCTTGCTGCGGATGGAGGGAATGAGAGAGCTAAGCCTACTGTGCCTGCTATCTTGCTGAATCGGCTTCATGAGTTGCATCATCCTTGAAGTTCTGGTGTAGTTTTAGCCTTATGGATGGTTCATTAATTCTATACTGGAGAATTAATGTCATTTAACATTGCTTTCACTGCTATGGCTCAATGCTAAAGACAAAAATATTACTTAGTTTCCAACAGACCCCTCAACCTCTGAGGATGCCTGCCACAGATGTGGGTGAAACGTTAGGAGAGAATGCTTCTGGAACGTGGCCATACAGCCCGGAAAACTCACAACAACCCAGTGATTCTGGCCATGAAAGCTTTTGACAACACTCAGAAAAAATATAGTTGTGATTGTATAAGGTTTGCAGCCTTCTATGCCCAAAACTGCAAGTGCCTCACCAAGCTACAACTCCCAGGATTCCCATAGTATTGAGCCATGGCAGTTAAAGTAGTATCAACTGCATTCATTCTACAATGTAGAGACAGCCTAAGTTTAGAAAATCAATCATGGACTTATGTGGAATGTATTATAGAGAGAAAACAAGCTACATTCTGGAGTTTAACTGCAACTCACTGAGAATATGCTCTCTGTAGAAACTTACTCAGCAGAAAACCAGCAAGGATAGGTAGGTGAGAAAAAGAGGCAGCTGCTTTGTCATGTTATTATTCTACTTTTTAAAGCAAATCAGTTGTTGAGAAGATAAGATTTCTAAGGACTTCATCAGAAAGAACTGGGGGAAATGGGAAATCATCTTCTTTGCATGGCGCTTCATGGGGTTCTATCTTTAAAGAAGGCAAGATTGCTTGCTCCAGCATCTAACTCAACTATCCACTTAATTCCCATCACATGGGCAGGCAATTTCTTTTCCCATTTTAAGGATACCAGTACATTTTTTTTAAAAGTCATTTTTTTTAAAGACACCATTTTCCCTAGGGTCGTTTTCCCTCAAGAGGCTTCCGCTGATGCATAGAATCAGAGAACCATAGTGTTGGAAGAGACTGCATGGGCCATCTCATCCAACCCCCTGTCATGCAGGAAAAGCACAAAGTACCCCTGATAGGTGGTCATCCAGCCTCTGTCTAAAAGATTCCAAACAAGCAGAGAGTTCCACTGTTGAACAGCTCTTAAGGCCAGAAGGTTATTTATTTATTTATTTATTTGCAACATTTTTACCCCGCCTTTCTCACCCAAGGGGACTCAAGGTGGCTTACAATAAAATTCAACGCCCCAACAAAATCAATAAAAATCATGCAGTTTAGGAATCCTCCAGAAGTGGAAATTGTCTCTGGAAGCTTCAAGAGTTTCCATTTCTTTTTGTTTCTATTGTCTTAAAAATGCTTTGAGTTTCCCCCACTTCCTTGAATCCTTCCTTCTCCATATCTCACTAAATCATTCATGTGTCATAATTAGATTTATGCAACATTTCAAAAATGGACTTTGACCAATTTTCCAGTGAGGTTTTTAAATTATTATTGAAGAATGATAGATAAAGTGCTAAAGTTCTTTAGCAATATTACAATAATCAAACATTAGGATCGGTGTGCTGTATAATGCAAGCATCTCTCTTTCCCACGCCTGATGTCTGTTGAATCTGTGTCCGGGAAGCAATATCTGGCTATTGGTGGCAGCCCTCCTAGGACTTTATCACATGAGGCTGATAAACCACAATGACAGCAGGACAAAAGCACTTTGAGATGCAGCTGACCACATAACTTCATGTCTCCTGTAGTCACATTGCTCTTTAATCATGGTTGGATCACCTATTTTAATTGATAGGAAAATCCTATCAATGAATACAGCATCACTCTTCCATGTGTAATAATATCCTTCTGCTGTAGTCTCAGTATTGTGAAGCCGAGGAAGGTCAAGAACAAAAAAAACAAAACACTGAAAGTGTGCCACTGCTTAACTGAGGCAAAATAGGTGAGGAAGAGAAAATAGGATAAAAATGTTGTGCTTGTGCTGGATAAAGCAACGTGGGTAGGAAGCTCGTCTGTGTGAAAGACTAATTGCTAGAATTTGCATCAACAAAGTGCCAGCACTGTGCAATTGCGGTGAGGTGTGAAAGGGATTGTTCCAATAACAGTATCTCTTTGTTTGCTTAAAGAATGCAATTGCGACCAGGCAGCAGATTGATGTGATAGCAGTTGGCAGTCCTGGGATAAAACAAACAGCCAACTAAAGATAAATTGTATTCTGGAAAATGCTGGGTTAATTTAAATTGATCTGGGAAGTAGGAGTGAAAAGCCTTTGATAATTCAATGAATCCCCAGAATATAGTTTAGGATGAAGAAAATATTATGTGGCTCCTCAAAATCCACGACTTTCAGGGACTTTTTTTTTTATCTGGAGAGCCTCTCAAGGAAAGTTATTTTGCTGCCCTCTTCTTTCCCATCTGCTCTGGAGCTTGCTAGTCTTTTGTGGCTTTTCCCCATATTTTTCTATGGTCAGAATCTTTTCTTTTTATGAGGAACAATAATTCCCAGTTGGGAAACAATAAGCCATGTTCATTAAATATATTTTGAAAACACAGCGGAAATGTGGTGACAATCCTCTATGAAACAAACCTTCGGGCTTGGTGCGCTCTCCTTCCCCTTTCTTCCTCTCTTAATCACCAGCTGATGGCAGACCGAGTTCCCTCCTTTGTCAGTTGCCCTCCTTGAACTCCAAGTTCTTCTCTTACCCAGCTCTCGGCCTCAGGAGATCTGGCAACCATAATGTGTTCTCTGGGAACGTCATACCAAAAACACCATCTAACAAATATGAACCCATGGCTATGCCCATTGCACTTCTCCAGCAACATCACTGAAATATGAAAGAGAAAATCTACAGGGTTTGCATCCTCTCCCATTTTAAAAAATGGTAATCTAAAATGAACCTTGGTGTTAGTCATTTTAAAGCCATTTTAATGTAATTGTATCTTAATTGCTTTTAGGGTATATGTTGTAACGTTGTACTCATGTTTTAGTTTAATATGTCTTATTGGATTGTTTTTTGATTATTTTTATTTTGATGCTTAATTCTTTGTTGTAAGTTTACTGTTGTTTCTGTGTAATATCTTGTATTATTTTGATGTGATTTACTCATTGGAGGCATTGAATGTTTGCCTTTTTGTTTTGTGTCTGCAAACCGCCTTGACTCCCTTTGGGGAGAGGGGGTGGTCTAGAAACAATTTTTATATTATTATTATTATTATTATTATTATTATTATTATTATTATTATTATTATTACCATTTTGCCATAAGGGTGTTAAAGCTGAGGTTACTCTCAGAAAAAAGAAATGCCAATTGCAAATGTAATTTCATTACTAATGTAGGTGAAAATACAGAAATCCCAAAGCACTCAACGTCCCATGAAAATCATCTTCGGTTTCTCCAAAGTACAAAATTGCATGGGACAACCTAATGCTGTGGTGTAACTACCAAGAAGGCATTGTTATGGACCATCCAGGCCCGGCCCAACACGGGAAGCCGACTACGCCCCCGCATTGGGCGCCATGTTTCCGGGGGCGCTATCAAGCCCCCCGGGAGGCGGGGTCAGATCTGCCCCTGCCTCCCACGCCCTGGCCCCGCCCCCCGTGCCACGTGGCCCCACCTCCCTTGCAGCACGAGACACGGGGCCATGGTGCGCAGCGTGGGAGACGGGGCAAGGGCGCGCAGCGCAGGAGGCAGGGCCAGGGAGCGCAGCGCGGGAGCCTATGGCCTCTCCCAGCAGGAAAATAACATGGGGGCATAACCCATGAGGAAGCCACATCCCCTGTCAATCTCCCCAAGGGGAGGGCAGAGAAAGAACGATCAATATCCATCCATTCATCTATCTATCTGTCTATCTATCTATCTATCTATCTATCTATCTTTACACTCACAGACAATCTTTAGAATTCTATGACCCTTCTTGTGCTTAGGGAGGGGGAGCATCTTTGGGACCCCACCCAACCACTAACAAGAACTACAATAGCAATACTAGGGAGGAGGAGGCACTGGGGTTGCTCCCTGGGAGGGGCCTATGGCCTCTCCCAGCAGGAAAATAACACGGGGGCATGGCTTCCTAACATTCTCCAAAAGGGGAGGGCAGGGAAAGAAAGAGAGCTATATTGATATATCCATCTATCTATATTTACACTCAGGGGCAATCTTTAGAATTCTGCAGTTTACATCTAGACACAGATTGCTTCTCACATGAACAATAATATGTTGCATGTTCCAGAGTTGCCAAACCACACAATCTCTATATCTGCACAGACAATGGAACAACCACAAATATTGCCTACCCACAAGCATTGTGAAATCACATATATCTGAAACCTGCTTTTTCTCAATCCTTTCTTTCCCATTAAACCAGACTAGGCTGCAGCAACGCGTGGCCGGGTACAGCTAGTATAGACATAAATCAATGCAACTTCTATGCATTCAACTTTGGTTAGACATATGGCAGCCACCATATTTGGACCACAGCCTAATTGCAGAGTCTTCCCTCCCCCGCTCTGCCAACATTTCTTTGAAATTAAATGATTGACAAAATAATATAGAGAAACATTAATCCCATGGCATGTCCTGCCTGACAAAATTTTGCAGCTCATTTCTTCAGCTCAATGTCATATGCAAACACTCACATATGCAAACAATGCCTATATTCATAAGGAATCACGTTGCCCAAGTAATTAATCTGTGAGTGTAAAGTCTCTCTCAGTACCTCAGCCAGCTTGTGTTATTCCAGGCCTTCTCGTGAAGCCAATTACCTGCTGGAAACGTTTTCTCACTCCATGGCACGTCTCCAAGTTTAACAAGGATGACAGGGCAACGTCGTAGACCATGGAAGAAGCATGCTCCTTCACAATGGCTCTTGATGGATGAGAAATATATTTGGTCTACATTTTAATGTGAATTTATCAAACTTATACTTCCCAAATTTCATATAAATGAGAGCACGGTTTAAAGGTGATAGTCACACTTTTTGGAATGTTCTCATAAAAGACACAGAATTAAAAGGTGCCTAATTTTTAGAAAGGTAAGGTGTGCATGGAAAAGCTAAGATATACACAACTTAGAAAGGCAAGTTGTACACGATGGCAGCAGTTTATAGTATTCAGAAGTTTTAAAGAATTAAATATCTTTGGAAATAGCACAAAAAGTGACTTCAAAAAACTGTAGTCATAATGTTCATTGTACAGTTTGGCATTATAAAAGTAACCAATTACTTTAAAAGTAGCTTTCCAAGATTTAAGAAGACACTGGAAAGGGTAGCTTAGCTCTAGTTTTCCTCCTAGTTTTGGATAAGGTGGCAAACAAAGCAGTATTGAGTTTTATTGGACTAAAAGTCCTAATCATCAGCCCCTGAAGCAGGTTGTAAGAAATGCTGTTCTTTACATATAATTTTATTGCTTTTGAATTGATAACCAGGGGAGCTTTTGTCCAATTGAATTGTTATGGCTGAACAGGGTATAGGGTTACAGTCTGTGCTGGATGGGGTTATGCTTCCCCTGAAGACACAGGTTCGCATTTTGGGAGTTCTCCAGGGTTCATCACTGAGCCTGGAATCCCAGGTTTTGGTGGTGTCCAGGGAACTTTTGCACAATCAAAACTTGTGCGCCAGTTATGTCCTTACCTTGAGAAGCCAGACTTGGCCATGGTGGTCCACACTGCTGTTACATCTGGAATAGACTACTGCAACACGCTCTACGTGGGGTTGCCTTTGAAGACTGTTCAAAAACTTCAAATGGTCCAATGGGTGGCAGCCAGATTCCTCGCTGGAGCAGAATACGTCAGCTCCACTGGCTCCCAGGTAGCTACCAAGCACAATTCAAAGTGCTGGCTTCAGCATATAAAACCCTAAATGGTACCGGCCCAGCTTACCTGTCCGAATGCATCTCCCTCTATGATCCACCTCAGAGGTTAAGACCTTCTGAGGAGGCCCTGTTCTCAATTCCACCTTCTTGGTGGGACAAGAGACAAGGCCTTCTCAGTGGTGGCCCCTCCCCTGTGGAACTCCCTCCCCAGAGATATTAGATCAGCTCCCTCCCTCCTGACCTTCAGAAAAAAAGTAAAAATGTGCCTTTGGGACCAATCTTTTGAACAGCAATTGACAGTGCAATAAAGAAATACAGAATACAGTGTTCCCTCACTACTTCATGGTTCACTTTCTGCAGATTTTTGCTGTTTTGCGGTTTTTCAATAAACTCTAAAAGAATATTATAAATCATAAAAAAATACAATTTACAGCCTAAGGAAAGGAGAAGGCAAAGGGAGAGAAAAGCAGCCTAAGCGGCAACGGGAGGAGAAGGAGGTGATTTATCAACACACCATTGGTTGATAAAGACTTTAAATAGTGTACAATTACTAAAATAATGTATAAATATATAGCACCCTTACTTCACGGATTTTCACTTATTGCGGGTGGTCCTGGAACACTGTAGTGCAATGACAATTGGAACAACTGCAGATTACGACTTTGGATTATGGGATTTTTAATTGGTTGGTTTTTCGGTTTTAATGTCTGAGATGTTTTTAATTTATTAGTTTTTATGTATTTGTGATTTTATTGTATGTATGTTTATGGCATGGAATTGTGCCTTTTTGTAAGGCCGCTCTGAGTCCTCTGCGGGGTAAGAAGGGCGGGATATAAAAGTGGCAAATAAATAAATAAATAAATAACCATGCTGAAGTGGCTCAGAGACTATAATTTCTTACCTGTGTGCTTGAACATGAAGGCCCGTCCTGTTAGCACTACTGAACCATGGTCAGCTGTCAAAGATGAGCCAGGAAGTGTGAGCCAAGGACAGTAGAACAAATACAGATCAGAGCCAAAAAGGACTTTTCGCTCCGCCAACATCACAGCAGAAAGAGGATTCTTTTTATACCTTTACTGAGTTGAAGTGGGTCAAAGTACTGGGATGCAAAGATTAGCAGGATGATGGTGGTGTCATTTACCAACCCTGGGGCTGCTCTGAGTTTGGCTGCAGTCTTCCCAGTAACTGGCAAAGAGGCGGAAGAGGAATTGATGCATTTCCCCAGAAATCTGCAAATAATTTTTCTGTTTTTTTGGACACTTCTTCCAGAGTTTGTCTATGGAGATTGTCGAAAATGTAACATTCCACCACTCATCCAGGAAAATCCAATAGTCAATCTGTCCTGAGCCTATAAGGAAAAAGTTCCAAGCTGCAACTTTGAAAGTTATTTCATCAAGGCAGATGGGTAGGAAGTTCCCCATTCCAATTCTGGTTAAGGAAAATGCAGATTGATGATACAACAGCAATAACATTGTGTGCCCAGGTTTTGCTTGAAAGAAACACCAATAATTGGACAAAAACAGGCCACAATTTTATTGGTTAAAGTTGATAAATAGGTCTAAATAGATCCAGGATACAGGCATTGAACAACCCTCCTGTTGATTGGTGAGTTATATTCCTCTTAGAACTTACTTAATGGCAAAGAAGATCCACAAACTGCTGTCCCCAACATGATTAATTCACAGTTTCCAAACATACCAGCACATTAATGAATATACAATGAATTGTACAAATAGATCTGTCAAAAAATCCCATCTCAGTGGAAGCAAGGATTGGTGATAAAGCTTCACCTTTTCCCCATGATAACTGTTTCAGGAGTGAATTTCCCTTCCTAAGGGTAGATTTCCTCTCACTTCTGTTGTCTCACTCCTGTTCTTAACTTTTAGTCATTTGTAAGACGGATGTTTGTAACCTGGAGACTGCCTGTAAATACAATATTACACAAATACATGTTTTGAAATGCTTGTGACTAATAAACAAAGAGACCACTTTTGCTGTCACATTCATTGAGAGTGCAGAAATGAGCTGAAAACATAAATCTAGCTCTGCTCAGCTAGCATTTCCTGACATCACAAAACCAAACCAAAATAACTTTGTATTGAGTGAGCTGTGGGTATTTTCTGACCTTAGTAAAAAAAAAAAATTAAGGGCTAGAGTTGTGGTTAGAGTTAGTGGTTAGGGTTAACACTGGAAATAACTTCTCTTGGATGTCCTCACCACAATGGAAGAAATTTTGATTTCTCCTGAATGTGGTCAACTACCTGATCCCAAAAGTATATTACTTCTCTTTTGCTTAATTATTGTTTGTGTCTTTTTGACCCAAAACTTTATGGCATGTATCCTAAAGGCAAAAATAGTGGTTTGTTCACCATGACAAAGGAGAAAAATAAAATGGTTTTATTGACAAAAGTAAACAGCTGCAACTTCTAAAACTTCTTCATTCGTCTTCATTTTCCTTATTAACCTTTGCCTCGGATGTTGTTAGAACACACATATCCTAGGGTCCTTCCATACAGCCATATAACCCAGAATAACAAGGCAGATAATCCACAAGATCTGCTTTGAACTGGGTCCACCCTGCTATATAATCCAGTTCAATGTGGATTTTATACACCTGTGTGGAAGGAGGCCTAGTTATTTATTTTTTCACAACACTTCTACCCCGTCTTTCTCAACGCCGAAGGGGACTCAAGGTAGCTTTACACATCGGCAACTATTCGATGCCTTTAAAAACAGAGCATAATAAAATAAACATTTAAAATGGAATTATAAAAACAACTAACAACAATAAAAAAAATTAAAAACAATACCATCACAATTAATTATGTGATCCACAAACGTAGACTGGACCATTCCAATAGTCAATTGCACATCATATGTAAAAACTAGAGGAATGCGAATACTGACATTTCTGCTGATTCTTGAATGGATTCTGAAAGCAATTCTGAATGTAAGGGATTAAATATCTCATGTTGGCCTGTGAGAGTTAAAAGGAGGGACTTTTTGTTTTACTAAGTTGCATAAATTGAAATTATACTGTTTCAGAAACAGCAACAGTACTGCTTAGTGGCCACTAAATTGCTTGTTCCGAACAGGGCTGGAGAATGTGAAATGGGTGAGAAAACCCTGTCTGATTGAAGCCTTCCTTTCTGGAAATGCAGTACTTACTGTTTATAAAACTCAGCCCTCTATCTCATATCATATAAAATTACTATTTGTGCAGTAAAATGGAACATGTACTTCATTCTATTGCTTGTACAGCCATATATTAAGCAGGATCATGGGACCTTGGCCACAAAATGTAGTCTATAGGATGAATGGAGCTCACAACTGTTTTGCAGGTTTTACTGTCCCCTGCCAATGTAGAAATGTCATTGCAGGTATTCCTCCAACTGCAAGAGCCAGTGTGGTATAGTGGTTTATAGTATGGTTATAGTGGTTTGTATGTTGGAAGACCAGCATTCAAATCTCCGCTCAGCCATGGAGACCCATTGAGTAACCTTGGGCAAGTCACACTCTCTCAGCCTCAGATGAAGGCAAGGGCAAAAGCACCTCTGAATAAATCTTGGCAATGAAACCCGATGATATATATATTAAATGTTCTGTAGCAAAATATTTTATGTGTTGGTAGTGTGAACCACCAAAGAGCTTGGGCTAAGGATAAATGCAAAACAATTAATAGAATCATAAAATCATAGAGATGGAGGAGATGTCATGGGCCATCCAGTCCAACCCCCTGCCAAGAAGCAGAAAAATAACATTCAAAGCACCCCCGACAGATGGCCATCCAGCCTCTGCTTAAAATCCTCTAAAGAAGGAGCCTCCACTACTCTCCGGCACAGAGAGTTCCACTGCTGAACAGCTCTCACAGTGCGGAAGATCTTCCTAATGTTCAGGTGGAATCTCCTTTCCTGTAGTCTGAAGCCGTTGTTCCGCATCCTAGTCTCCAGGGCAACAGAAAACAAGCTTGCTCCCTCCTCCCTATGAATTCCCCTCACATATTTATACATGACTATCATATCTCCTCTCAGCCTTCTCTTCTGCAGGCTAAACATGTAAGTAAGTAAAACTTTATTTATATACCACTCTATCTCCCCAAATGGACTCAGGGCGGTTTCCAACAATAGGTACAAACAACATACAATACATAAGCAGTATAGTAAACACATTATTAAACAAGTAAAAACCTTACAATTAAAATAGCAATAATAACACCCACAAAACATGCCCAGCTCTTTAAGCCGCTCCTCATCGGGCTTGTTCTCCAGACCCTTGATCGTCCTCCTCTGGACACATTCCAGGTTGTCAACATCTCCCTTCAACTGTGGTGTACAGAATTGGACACAGTATTCCAGGTGTGGTCTGACCAAGGCAGAATAGAGGGGTAGCATGACTTCCCTGACTTCTGAATTCTCTGACTTCTGAAAGTTGTCCATCCCTGGTAATCCTTTTTTGCATTTGTAGCTCAGTATAATTTATCGCAATTATGGACATGGTATGGACTCACCATTAAACTTCCAACTAAATGGAGCCATTCCAATTTCCAAATGAAACTTAAATTGAGATATTGTACAGATGACTACATTGTTGCTTAACAATTGTTCTTGTTTTGAAGGATAAATAAACAAATGGGATTCATATAAACTTTTCTGGAGGTTTTTTAAATAGCAGAGATAGAACATGACTATTAGGAGCATCACTGTGTTCTTTAAACCGAATGCTGAGGAAGGGATTTAAGCCCTCTGTTTATTCGTTCCCATTTCTAGTGATATATTTTATTTTTGGCTGTGTTTCAGCCATTCTGAGAGGTGGCCTTAGACTGTGTATCTTGAAAGGGCTTTGAGAGATATGCAGTATCTATGCAGCATTTATTTGCAAATACACAATGAGAGCAGAATGGGGGCAAATAGCAAGGCGCAAAGCCACTGAGCCAGCACTGGATTTTTAAAGAAGCAACTGGTTGCCCTCAGGTTGTTTCCAACTACCGTAGTAATTTACAACTCTGCCAATAACTCTTGACTCATTCAACTGGGGGAAAGGCACATAGCTTCCTACTGTCAATCTTACCACCTTTTTGGTCCCCATGATTGTGATATGTGTATATATTACCATCTAAAAGGTAATAAGCGATAACTATGATATAGCAAAAGGTATGGTTGTTCTTATGCCAGTGGTGGACTTTGGGAAGGAACCTGAATTTTGCAACATTTCCTTGAAGAATATATTACAAGCAGCACTGTAGCGGCAGTCCTCAAGTTATGAGAAAAAATAGGTCCTGGGTTCTTGTGTGGTTTCCAGACTGTATGGCCATGTTCCAGCAGCATTTTCTCCTGGCATTCCACCTGCATCTGTGTAGAAATACACAAATACACAAATTTAACATGGTAATTTATTTACCTTAGATAGCAACTCCCTCGGAATATCTATGTTGTCCAACATGACCCATAGTTGACCCTAGAATTGCAATGGAGCTCCTAGAAATTCCAAGAGAGCAGTGGTTCTCAACCTTCCTAATATTGCGACCCCTTAATACATTTCCTTATGTTGTGGTGACCCCCCAACCATAAAATTATTTTTGTTGCTATTTCACAACTGTAATTTTGCTACTGTTATGAATCATAATGTAAATATCTGATATGCAGGGTGTATTTTCATTCACTGGACCTGTTATGCCCAAATTTGAATATGGGAGGCGGGGGAGTTGAGGGGGGATTGATTCTGTCAATTGGGAGTTGTAGTTGCTGGGATTTTTAGTTCACCTACAATCAAAGAGCATTCTGAACTCCACCAAAGAAGGAATTGAACCAAACTTGGCACACAGAACTTACACAACCAACAGAAAATACTGGAAGGGTTTTGTGGGCATTGACCTTGAGTTTTGGAGTTGTAGTTCACCCACATCCAGAGAGCACTGTGGACTCAAATAATGATGGATCTGGACCAGACTTGGTGTGAATACACAATATGCCCAAATGTGAACACTGGTGGAGTTTGGGGGAAAATAGACCTTGACATTTGGGAATTGTAACTGCTGGGATTTATAGTTCACCTACAATCAAAGAGCCCCTTGCACCCCACCAATGAATTGGGCCAAACTTCCCACACAGAATCTCCATGACCAACAGAAAATACTGGAGGGATTTGGGAGGAATTGACAGTGATTTAGGGGAGATGTAGTTTACCTACCTCTGGAGAGCACTGTGAATATGTTTTCTGATGGTCTTTGGTGACCTCTCTGACACCCCCTCGCGACCCCCACCCTAGGGGTCCTGACCCCCAGGTTGAGAAATGCTGCAAGAGAGATTTTCTCTCTAGGAAACTCTTGATCCACCAGCATGACAATGGTTAACTTCCAATTGAGGTTGGCCATGGAATTGCATCCATAAATGCAATCCACAAATGTCAAAGACATAAGTGTGGAGGACTGACTGTAATTACTGTTGAGTTGACTTTCCAAGCTATGTCCCCACACCAAGAGGACAATTTGAAAAATACAGTATACCTGGACACAAATAAGCAACATGTTTCCTATTTCAATGTGGATAAAGTCTTGAGGATATCTTAGGCCCCATCTACACTGCCATTATAATGCAGGTTGAACTATTTTTCATGGTCAGTGTAGATGGGGCCTGAGAAAAACCAGTGCAACTAAAACACAATTGATTATTGCTGGAAATGGACCCCTTTGGAAATCTGGAAGTCCATCTGCCAGCAGCCACTCATCGTTGTCTCATCATTATTATTTTGAGCTTGCTCATTCTCTCTGTCCATTTTTTATTCTTCTTTTCCTCCTTGAGTTCTCCAAACTCAAAATTTTGCTGAGCCCTTGGTAATTTTCCATGTGCATTAACAAACCTTATTGTAATTTGTCAGAGTGACATTTTGGCCTTTCCGCTTGGCAACCCTTGCCGTTCACTCGAATGCTAAGAAGTTTCATGTAAGTGTCACAAATACAAACAAAGGGATTAGTTTCGTCTGTGGAGAAATATGAATGTTTTATTCTAATCTTCACAGCTAAATACGCCCTTTGACTTTGGCAGTAAAAAAAGATAAGACGTCACTAAAACCTGGCCAGAAAATTTATGCCTTGGGTAAAATAGTTGCCGCAATCCTTATTGGGGATGTGGGATGGAAGGGAACTGTGAACAGGGAAAGCTGAGGATTCGAGGAATTTCCATTCGCACATGGATTTATACAAAATCCAGCTCCCAGTCTTCCAAACACTGGGTTTTCCTGTACTGATAAGAAAAGTTGTACTCTACGTGACTTACAATCCCTTTAAGCAGCAGAAGTGCTTCATTTAGACCTCAGTGCAGTTGCACCCGGTGCTGCAATGGGTTAAACTGCCAGCATGACTGCTGACCAAAAGGTTGGTGGTTCAAATCCAGGGAGAAGGATGAGCTCCCGTCTGTCAGCTCCAGCTTCCCATGTGGGGACATGAGAGAAGCCTCCCACAGGAATCCCCTGGGTAACGTCCTTGCAGATGGCCAATTCTCTCATGCCAGAAGTGACTTGTGTTGTTCTTGACACGAAAAAAAAGTCTTTAATGCGATATTCCAAAACTCACTTCTGGCCTTTTGCTGTTTTGCTAGGCATATCTATCCAGGTCATGGTGACAAGACAGATTATTTATTTATACCCCTCCTTTCTCTACCCCAAAGGGCACTCAAGGCGGCTTACATTGTGGCGTGGTACACATTGTTGTTTTTAACATGTCCAGTACTACTTGCTGAGGTGTATGTTTTTTTGAGATTAAAGATACCTTAATATTTTTGCAGATAAAGAGTTCCAAGCCCTTCACCCACTTCCCAGCCAAGGCTGCAAAGGGGCGGACAGTGTCTGTTTCAGATTGCGGTGGGAAGTGGCAGATGGGAGGAGACAGCAACTACTGCTGTCTTGCTGGGCAAACAACTTCCCAGCCACAAGATCAATGCTGAGCAGGTTGAGTGGGCCACCTTTTCTTTGCTGACTGTATGGTTCGGGTTTCGTTCGACCTAAAAGCAAGCAACTTTGCCAGTGGGGCTCTGTCAGGAAGCTGTTTGGTTGGGAAGGCAACAGCGGATCCAAGTAAAAGGGAAAGAAATGGTAAATCACTTCAGAAGAGAAGGAGAAATGAAAATGTAATGTTGGGGATGAACAGCAATGCAATTGCAGCAGGGTATATTACAGGTAGATGTAATCACTGCAAGTGGGTTAGAGCTGCTGGATGAGGTATAGGTATACTCTAGAGAATGAAAGACCAATTTTGGATCCTCCAGTTGCCTAGTTATGGGCTTCAGCTACATGCTTGACAGCAGCCAGAAGTGATGTTTCCAGCAGGTTGAGGTTGCTTTGGGAGTTACTTTTCCAAATGTGTTGCTTTGGAAACCATCTGGCCGCTTTGGAAACTCCTTTTTCAGAATGGAAACCTTCAAGCAACATAGGGGTCAAAGCCTATTGGTGTCTATTTTCAACCAAATTAGCGCTTTTTTGCCAATCGTTTAAAAAGAAAAATTCAAGTTCCAGAAAGCCAGGGATTTCAAAGGACCACCTCACCATTACCATTCAAACTGTACAGTCCCCAACCTGGTATTACACAAAGATGCATCACTAGACATTGTAGCAGCGTCATTAATTCTCATCTTATGGTGTCTTGGAATGCGTAGTTTTATGAGTAATTTCAATTTCCCTGACAGTAGGCTCTGGAAACTATAAATTTCTTGGTTCCACTGGATGCAGCACTGGTAGGCAAGATAGTATAGTTGTACAGTGTAAAAGAGACACAGAAGACAACTTAAGTGCTGGCTACTTTAGACTACACCAATTAATGCTTTTACAGTGGCTTTTAAAGACTGGCTTTGGTTACGAATACATTGTTCTTAATTAAGCCAAGGCATGTTTCATCCTTCTGTTTGTTTCCAGCAACAGAATAAATAAGCAAAAATTGCAGAAGTGCAGACAGTCTGATGCAACGTGCAAACCCACCAGGCACTGAGCAGCTTTGTGGAGAGACTCCATCCTGACCACTTTCCACTTCATTTCCCTTCAGAGGCGGTCCAACCATAAGGCGAAATAGGCACTTGCCTGTGGCGCCATCGTCCCGGGGGCGCCATCGTCCTGGGAGGAGGGCACCATTCTCCACCTCCTTCTCTTTCGGGCTTTCCGGCGGCCGCGCTGGGCCTCCCGGTGCCCATGTTGGGCCTTCCGGCCGGCGCGGACCCACCTTCGCACCACGCGAGCCCACCTTTGGGGCCTTCAGAGATTGTGAGGTCTGTGGGAACTTGGAAGCTAGGTATCTGTAGAAGGTCCAGAGTGGGAGAAAGAACTTTTCTTTGAAGCAGGCATGAATGTTGTAATTAATCACCTTGATTAGCATTTAATGGCCCTGTGGCTTCAAGGCCTGGCTTCTTCTTGCCTGGGAGAATCTTTTTTTGGGAGGAGTTAGCTGTCCCTGATTGTTTACTGTCTGGATTTTTTTCTGTTTTCAGAGTGTTGTTCTTTATTTATTGTCCTGATTTTAGAGTTTTTTTTTATACTGAGGGCTATCTGGGTTATCTAAGTCCACACTGCCCTATATCCCTGTTCAATGTTTAGTGCTAAATTTGCAAATATAGTAATTCCTACATAACATTACCATGTATTGAACTGCTTTTTCTATTTATTTGTTGTAAAACATGATGTTTTGGTGCTTAATTTGTAAAATCATAATGTAATTTGATGTTTTATAGGCTTTTCCTTTATCCTTCCTTATTATCCAACATTTTCGCTTATCCAACACTTTTATTTTTCAGTGATTGGTTTGGGGGGAGGGGGGGGCACCAAAATTCTGTTCGCCTACACTTGAAAGATACCTACGGCCAGCTCTGTTTCCCTTCCATTCTCTCCAAAAGCTTAAAATCAGTGTGGGATGACTCAAGCTTACATAAGTAATTAAAATGTGTGGGGATGGGACATCGGTTGCATTAGTCACCCACAAATTTTACAGTGTGCCATTATTCAGAAGATGGAGACAGACATGCAAAACCAGCAAACATGGTTTGTGTTATTGCAAAAATACAATGAAATGTCTTTCCGTGCTTGCCCCACCAAACATTGCTTCATGATGTCCATTAGTAATAAGTAATTGTTGAAGAAAAGAGCAGTCCTTTATATTGCGTGCTACAGTTTGTTTGAGGACCAGAAGACAAAGGAGACCTCAGCACAAAGGCATTTGCAACATCGTTCTCATAGATTTTGTCCTTCCATAACCAAAGCTGATGGTATGGTATGAACCCTATATCCACAGGGGATAATTAAAATAGCAAAACCTAACTTCTGACTATACTTGTGCCAGAATTACCAACAGAATCACACTGGAGGACCTAGAGTGGCCCACAAACACTTCAGGGGAAGAATATTTTTGGAGCCTGGAGAAATGAAACTGGATAACTAATGAATAGAAAGGGGGGGGGTAGTAATGTACTGTGATTTGTTTGCACAATGGCTTACAAAAATCACAGTACAGTACTGTTATTGAGCAATTTGGGGCAGTTAGCAGATAGTGAGAACCAGACTGCGAAAAGTGAGACTCGGTACGCAGATAACGAGATCCGACTCGTCGATAGAGAGATCCGGCACCAGGCTGCAGAGTCCGTGCCTGGAGAGACCCAAAGCTAACCCCAGTGTTCCCCAAACAAGTCTCACGAGTTGGAGCACAAGCCACCGAGGTAATTATTCGATCTAGCCAGAAAGGATGATGGCCAGCAGTAAGCCGCTCAGAGAAGCTGACATGCATTGTTCAAACAAAACACACATTTTATACAGTTCAGTCTTTTGTCTTTCACACGCATGCCCAGCGGGTGCCAGATTTGTGCTGATGGCGGAGCCGGCACTGACGTCACAAGCAGCTGGAAGGATTCCCTCCACATGGAGGGGTTGCAGCCCCTGGCAGCAAATCAGAGAGCTTTCCCCACTTCCAATGCAGATTCTGGCTCTCCAATGGCAGGCAGGGGGCCATTGGAGAGGAAAAACAAAGGAAAACATAGTTCTAGGAATGGGTTACAGTGTCTCAACCTTGAAACTAACAAAGTAGGGCCGTAAGGTCCCTGAGGGTTATGGCTTTGGTCATTGTTTAATGAGTGACCCATCGGGTGAGTCTGGCACCCATGGAGCCTAAGTCCATTGATGGCCATGCCAGCATATTATCCCAGAATGATGGGATTAAGGAATCTGTTCCTGGGAAAGGGAAAATGGTATTCAGGAGAAATAGTGGCAGGACCTTCCAAACTCCAGGGAGGGTGCCAGGTGATTATGAGTCTTTTATGTCCATATGGCCACACAAAAGAAGGTTAGCCCAATTCAGGATCCAGTCATCCTTTGTGCAGTCAGTTCAAACTGGAATCAATAAATGTATTGATTCCGAAGATGATGGGTGCGTGAGTGTTTTGTTAAAATGAAGACCAGGAAAACACGGGGAATTCCAGGTCAGGGAGTGTCGGTGAACCGGTCACCAAGGTTGTGGCAGTGGCTTCATGGCTCCAAAGATATTTCATAAAATCATAAAACATAAAATATTAAAACATATACATAAGCTATCCCAGCATTGCCTAATCCACAGATACTGGTTTTTAAGGTAAGAGGGCACCTGGTTTTTAAGGTAAGAAGGTTGACCCAGGGTTGGGGCATGCAAAGGGGGCAGTGGAAATGGGGAAGAGAAAGGGAGAGAAGGCCTGCTCGGGACTCTGCGCCGCAGTTACCTGGAGCCAGCTGTGAAAGTAAAGTAATGTATTGCTCGAAGCCATGGCGGGCCATTGCAGGCCCTAGGAGCCAGGCCAGGCCACGCGCCTCAGCCGGGGCTCTTTTGTGGGAGGGAGGGCTGTATAGCCACGTCCCAGAAGCCTCCAGAAAACCCATGACACAGTGAGTCTGCGAAAAGTAGCAGGAGGAATGGAGGAGTGTGTGGGAAGTGAAGTCTGAGGCTATAATGGGGATGCAAAAGAATGGATGGTTAAAAAGGAAATATACTAGAGAACCCTAGCTATTTGGCTTATCTTGATTGCCTTCAGAAGGAGTCCAGAATCCTGTGCAAATGTGGTTGTGCAATTCTGTTTCCTAAAAAATTAATGTTTTCCAAGTGATTTTAAAATATCCTAGTTTCTTGCTTCTCCTCTGACACGTCCCCTTTCATCCTCCACTTAGTTCAATGGTTGTAAATTGAGTTCAAACTGAAAAGGTTATCCGTGGGCAGGTTTGTGGGAGAGGAGAGGTAGTGGCAAAATGCTGGCGTTTCTAGTAGATTCAGCCAAAAGTATGCAGCTAAGCCACAGCTTCTGCCAACCTAGCAATTTGAAACCATGCAAATGTGAGTAGATCAATAGGTACCGCTCCAGTGGGGAGATAACGGCGTTCCATGCAGTCATGCCGGCCACATGACCTTGGAGGTGTCTATAGACAACGCCGGCTCTTCAGCTTAGCAATGTAGATGAGCACCGACCACCAGAGTCGAACACGACTAGACTTAATGTCAGGGAAAATCTTTACCTTTACCTCTAAAATCTAAAAAGTGGAAACCAATGATTGACAAGAAGACATTGCCCTGACTTTCTCTTAGAGACTTCATGCTACACCGTTTTCATTTTCTTCCTGTCTGAGGAATTTCTTTTCCCCAAAATCTTGGCTACCATGGTGGGAACCACACAGAGGCTAAGTGAACGGAAAGCTTCATAAATAGTAGTAATGCTGTGTCACCATTTCCTGTGACCCAAAGCACACATTCATATCCCACATTCTTAAGGCCTAAACCATCTTAATCTCTCTCAAAATGCTAGAATAGATAACATTCATTTCAGACATGGTCATTCCCTCTTTTTCCTTTTTTTCTCAATAGAATTCTGCAACCCTTGACGTTTCCCCCCACAAACCAGAGGTGAACTAGAATCATTTATTGTTGTTTGGGATTCTTCTTGCCAAGAATCTGAATTGGCCGATGTTCTCCATTAAAAACCACACATGCTTGTTCTCTTTATCTCTCACACGCTCACCAAAGAATGCACTCCTACACATGTGCATACCTCTGGCTCTTTGTCACATGTGTGAGACTCAGTTGGCTTTTAGTTTACATCATTGTAATGCAAATGGAAACCATCCCTTGGCAGGAATATTCTTTTGATTAATCTTCTCAGAATACTCCAACACATGATCCTTACAAGAAACAAGCCAAGCCAAAAGGTCAACAAACGCCCAGATACCCATTTTGGCATCACAGACCATGCCGTATTTTCCTTTCTTCCTCACACATAGCTCCATCCAGGACCAGCCTGAGTTCCTAGACCAATTACAATTAAGAAATGTAGCCCTCAGTGTTACATATAATCATGGGAACTCCACTCTGAAGAAAAGCACTCAATTCCTGCCATACAGCAAAATGCAGTAACATCTGAAATCCACAAAACAGTGATACTTTTAATGGGTCAGGCAAAAATGCCCAAAATACATCATGTCTACATTTCATGGCTCTTGGGTTCACCAACACTTACAGTTAAATCTGAGGACACTCTAGAGTCATGGGCCATCATTTGTGGCTGAGTATGATAACCGTGCAGCTGTGGACCACCAAACGCAGCAATGCCTGGGCACGAATCAGAGAGCATGAAAAGCACGGCAGACTTTTCAACCAGAGAAGTCAGCTATAGTAGAGCACTAGATGAACCAGCCTGGACACAGTGTATTATTTGAGAACACAGAAATGCTGGACCACTCTGACAGCCACCATGTCAGACTACACAGAGAAGCCACTGAAATCCCCAATCATGTGGACAATTCCAACAGAAAGGAGGAAACCATGAAAATAAACAAAATCTGGCTCTAAAAACTCTAAAATCAGGACAGTAAATAAAGAACAACACTCAGAAAATGGGAATTTTAGACAGGAAACAATCATGCCCAGCTAACAAAGGATTCCCTCAGGCAGGAAGCAGCCAGGTTTTGAAGCTGAAAGGCCATTCAAATGCTAATCAAGGTTATTAATTGCAACATTCACACTTGCCTCCAGCAGACAAAAGTACTTTCTTCCATCCTGGACATTCTACAGATATATAAACACCACTTGCCCAGTTTCCAACAGACCTCACAACCTCTGAAGATGACTGCCATAGATGTGGGTGAAACGTCAAGAGATAATGCTTCTGGAACATGGCCATACAGTTCAGAAAACTCTCAGCAACCCATAAAATAAGGTTGGTTCAGTAATGCATCTCTGTTTGACACCTGATCCCACCTCTAATGATTACCTCAAATGGTCGCTTTGGGAGCCATTGCTGTCCAAAACTGTTGTCATCATGCCATCATGACATTCAGCTAGATCTTGTCTTCTGTGATTGACAAGGGCTGTCCTTGGCCACGTCTCTAACTTTGCAGAAATGGTTTAACCCTTTCCAGAGCTTGGAAACGTGGCTTGGAAAAGCTGGCTACAGTGACCAAAGTTTCTTCAGCAAGTATGAATGTTTACCTTGCCCAGTTCTGCCCTTTTCCTCACTGGAGCTTCACCACCTACTAATAACCCTTCTCTTGACACCATGATGCTTTACCATCTGTGGAAGATACAAATATGGTAAATAAATAATAATTTTGCCACTGCAAATGAAAGGTTAAGAAGGTGATGAGAGTTATTCAGAACGTGAATACTATTATTACTGTATTATTTTTTTTATAGGGCGGCATCTCCTCCTGATAATGGGACCCTTCACTCAAACGCTGCTGTGGTTGTTTTAGGGCGAAAGGGAGAAATGTGCCAAGAGGAAGGCGTGACAAGCAAACCCTTTTTGGGACTGCCTTTCATCTGGAAATCTACATCCCCATGTGAATCCAGTGTAGGTCGGTCTTCACAGTCAGTCATTTATGAATGGGTCCACTGCCAAGAGTTTCCTCTGAAAGACAATCATACTCGGCCATGAACAATTGATTGCCTGTGACATGGACAACGGTGTCACTCTTCAAAGACAATGTCATGGAGACCTTGCATAGGATCTATTCTTGTTTCCATCTTATGATGACCCAATTACAGGGTTTTCTTGCCGTTTTCTTTCCCAAGTCCACCCAATGGGTTTCCATGGCTGAGCAGGGATTCCAAGCCTGGTCTGCATAATCATGGCCAAACACTCACACTACTGCAGCAAACTGGCTCTTGCAGTGCTTCTTAGGTTTGACAGAAAATCTCCAGAAAATTCAGTGTGGCATTAAGCCCAGCAATCATCTTCTTTTTGTCATGTGTTCAGCATTGTCGCAGAAATACTTTGCGACATATATGCTTGACTGAATCTTTGCAGGAATCCATGATCAAAGGCTGCAGGGACTTAAGAAGCCCAGGAGCTACACCAGGCATACCAAGGACGTGTGCAAGGAAAATACATTTTACTATTGAATTCACAACCAGAAATATCTCCCATTTGGAATGGATTATTCCTCTGCTTCTCAGTCTTTTCCATCTTAAATAGCAAAACCATAATGGCTTTCCTGGCAATGTAACTGATGGTTGGATAAAGTGTGCCATGACTGAGTTGAGAAGCTATCAGCATGCTAAGAGGCATAGGTTCAAACCCTCATATTACAAAGGAAGAATCCCTTATCCAGAACACATGGAGCAGAAGTGTTTTGGATTTGTTTTGTTCCACCCCCTTCCCAGTTTTAGAAGGCCCTTATTTTCACATTATTATTATCAGATCAAATATTATTATGTTGGTGGGATCCATTGTGAGGGGTAAACTATAACTCCCAAAATCCAATGGATAGCTATTAAAAATAGGACGAACTCCAATCAGAGCTGCATATACTTTTCTCATTTGTGCCTTCAGTTCCAAAACAAAGTTGCAGAACTTTTACTAGACTCAATGAACTTAATTGCAAATACTTTACCTCATAGTTATCATATATCTGCACACACATTGTAATAGTAAAAATGTGTATGGTGTCTGGGTGACCCCGCCCATTGCCTCTCCCTTAACCCTTTCCTACCCTTTCCTATGGGCACACAGTAGACAGAGGAATGGATCAGCAACTGAGCAAGAGGTTTGGGGAGAATTCACAATGATTTACAAGAGTTGCACCTGACCTCCATCCAGAGAGTACTGTTAACCCAACCAAGGATGGATCTGGACCAAACTTGCCACGGATAATGGGATTTGCAGTACCTTCACTGATCCTGTGACCCCTGCTGACAGTGGACTGGGACCGCACTTGGCATAGAGAAACTCCTTGACCATCTGAATATACTGCAGGGGTTAGTGAGAACAGACCTTGATTTTGGGAGTTATAGCTCACTTGCAACCAGAAAGCAATGAACCCAGCTGACGTCAGATCTGGTATGAGACCCAACATGGCCAACTGTGCATACACACCCAGTTTGGGAGCCATTTACCTCGGACCTGGGAGTTGTAGTTTCCAATACGGGTACCCAGGGAACTCGGAGCCCAAGGGCCAAATTGGCCATCTACAAGGATATCGCCCAGGATAAAGACAGATACTGCCAGCATATATACTGCCTTTACAGTACAATATTAGCCCGACGGCAGGCCTCCAAAAATTGCTGGGATAGGTCCCAGACTAAGAACAATCCGACGATCTGGTTGACAAAGCTATATCAAACTCATGGGCCACCTCCTTTTACGTTAGGATGTTTACTTAAAGCTTCCGCTCCGATCGTATGCCTTGCTCCGAACAAACAAGAGTCGCATCGCTTTCAAAAGCTGCTTTTTTTTTCAAGTGCTTCCCTTACGATTCCCGCTATCAAATCCAGTCGGAAGTCCTCACGCGGGGCATCATGGGCTATATGCAAATAAACCCGGCCTCCGCGCTCTGAGGTTTCCGAGGCGGTCTCAAAAGGTGCAGGGTTATGCTTTGTGAAAAATGCACCCAATGAATGGTCATACCTTTTTTTGTGTGTGTGCAATAGATGCTCAAGTAGTTTTCTGCAGCCAATGTATTTTGAACAACACTAACTTCAGTGATATTATTTTACGTGGAAAGAAATAGACTTGGGAAAACAGTTGGTTGCATTTACTTTTTATTTGCCCAGAGTTGAATGTTATAGAATCCTAGACGTTGTAGTTTATTGAGGAAGCAGCTAAAGGTCTTGTCAAACTACAACTCCCATAGCATTGAGCTGTGGTAAATCAAGTGGAGTCAAATTGCCTTAATACACTTTGGGGTTTTTTTTTTTGTTTATTTGTTTATGTATCATGTCAGAAGCAAACCAAGGATACAGTTGTAATGTATTTAAAAACACAAAAAAGTTAAAAACTTGTCATTATACTAAATGTCCTTTGACCAGTAGCTGGCTGCTTTGAATGCCTCTGGTGTTGCTATAAGAAGGTCCTCCACTGTGCATGTGGCAGGGCTCAGGCTGCATTGTCATAGGTGGTCTGTGGTTTGCTCTTCTCCACACTCGCATGTCGTGGACTCCACTTAGTGGCCCCAATTCTTGAGGCTGGTTCTACATCTCATGGGGCCAAAGTGCAGTCTATTAAGCACCTTCCAAGTCGCCCAGTCTTCTGTGTGCCCAGGAGGGAATCTCTCATCCACTATCAACCATGGCTTGAGGATCCGTGTTTTAGCCTGCCATTTTTGGACTCTTGCTTGCTGAGGTGTTCCTGCAAGTATCTCTGTAGATCTTAGGAAGCTATTTCTTGATTTCAGGCATTGACGTGCTGGCTGATATCCAAACAGAGGATGGGCGGGAGATGTCCAGGCCTTGGTCCTTTCATTATTAATGCCTGCTACTTCCCGGTGGATGTCAAGTGGTGCAATGCAGGCTAAACAGTATAATTTATCCAGTGGTGTGGGGCATAGACATCCTGTGATAATGTGGCATGTCTCATTAAGAGCCACATCCACTGTTGTAACGTGGTGAGATGTGTTCCATACTGGGCATGCATATTCAGCAGCAGAGAAGCAAAGCGCTAATGAAGATGTCTTATCTGTATCTGGTTGTGATCCCCAGGTTGTGCCAGTCAGCTTTCATGTGAGATTGTTTTTTGAGCCCATTATTTGCTTTACAGTCAAGCAGTGCTTCTTATAGGCCAGAATGTGGTCCAGGATAACTCCCACGTATTTGGGTGTGCTGCAATGCTCCAGTGGGATTCCTTCCCAGGTGATCCTCAGAGCTGGAGATACTTGTTTGTTCTTAAGGTGAAAAGCACACTTCTGTATTTTAAATGGATTAAGAATCAGCTGGTTTTCCCTGTAATAGGCAGTAAAAGGTAAAGGTTTTCCCCTGATGTTAAGTCCAGTCGTGACCGACTCTGGGGGTTGGTGCTCATCTCTGTTTCTAAGCCGAACAGCCAGCGTTGTCCGTAGACACCTCCAAGGTCATGTGGTTGGCATGACTGCATGGAGCGCTGTTAACTTCCCGCCAGAGCGGTACCTATTGATCTACTCACATTGGCATGTTTTCGAACTGCTAGGTCGGCAGGAGCTGGAGTTAACAGCGGGCGCTCATTCCGCTCCCAAAATTTGAACCTGGGACCTTTCGTTCTCCAGCTCAGTGCTTTAACGCACTTCGCCACCAGAGCTCCTAATAATAATAGGCAGTAAGAGCACCTAAAGCTTAAGAGACCTTCTGTTTCACCATTTCAGAGCTCCCTGCCTGGGCGGTGATGTCACGATCGTCAGCATAGATGAAACTCTCTGTCCCTTCTGGCAGTGGCTGATCATTGGTGTAAATGTTCAACATGGATGGAGCAAGCACGCTCCCCTGAGGCAGGCCCTTCTTCTGTTTTCCCATCTGCTTCTCCGGCCCTGCCTGGAATTCAACCAAAAAGGCTCCAGTAATTAATACAGCAATTAAAGGTAAATAGCACCATTTTAATGTACCATCATTTTATTGTATTATATGTATTTTATTTTAGAGGTTTTTTTACACTGGTAGCCAGATTTTGTTCATTTTCATGGTTTCCTCCTCTCTGTTGAAATTGTCCAAACGCTTGTGGATTTCAATGGCTTCCGTAAATGGAGACGATCCACAGCAGGGCTTTCTTAGCAAGAGCTATTCAAGGGAAGTTTGCCATTGTTTCCTCTGAGAGTGACTAACCCAAGGTTACCCAGTGGGTTTCAGTGAGGATTTGAACCCTGACCTCCAGAGTCGGACTCCAACACCCAAACCACTGCACCATGCTGCCTTTCCATGGCTGAGTGAATCCCTCTTTTCAGAATGGGCCCCAGTGAAATGGTGGTTGATGCTACCCAGTAAGTATTTTACCATGAATTTTAAAATCACATTCTATGTCTATTGTGTTTTAATCTTTTCCCATGTATTTTAAATATGTTTATTTTATAGAAATATGTATTAATATCTGCCATTTACTGGATGTATTTTATTGTAATTGCATATTTTAACTGGATTGTGCCCTGCTCAAGCCACAAGGAAAGGTGGGAAATAAATGAATTATTATTATTATTATTATTATTATTATTATTATTATTTATACCCCACTTTATCTCCCCAAAGGGGACTCAAGGCAGCTTAACATAAAAATATTAGCACAGCATTTAAAATATACAAATATTAAAACAGAATTAAATGCAAACAGTATTAAGGATTCTGGATTCTTATTGAGGATTCTGGATGAATGGATTCTAATCTTGGACATGCTTAAAATTTTATATTATGTGATTTTATTTTGTAATGGTATCTGTTTTATATGAATTGTTGTTTTGTAGATTTTTTTATATGTAATGTTGTTTTTACATTGTTTTTAGGCATTGAATTTTTGCCTATTTATTGTAAGCTGCTTTGAGTCCCCTTGGGGAGAAAGGCGGGGTAAAAGTGATGTAAATAAATAAATTAATTAAAAGATTCACAGTTAAAACAATTCAAATGTATTTTATGCATATTCAAAGCTAATGATGAGAAATCTTGGGGATGGGTCCCAGGTCCAGAGGGGGAAAAATTGTCTATTTCATAGACACGTAGTGTAAAGGTAATTTAATACAGTATTTTAAAATAATGTTGTGTTTGGAACAACATTTGCATTCTCCGAATCATCAAGGGTGTCACAATCTCAACCAGTTAATATAGTAAAATTGTGTTACACAAATCTTATTTTGATTTGCCTTATAAAACGGGTGTCACACCTCAACGACAATGACATAGATATATACCTGTTTTCCTCTTATATAACTACAATATTATAATATTATATGTGACAATAATAAAAATACAAAGTAATATAATTATAAAATAATATAATGTGAATATCTAATAAAAATACACAAATAATATCAATATGAATATAGTATAAAATATATATAATTATAGAATGCATAAAATATAAATAAAATTCTTAAACATGCATTTCCAATGACAAAATTATAGTGTTATAGAGGTAGGTAATAATAATAATAATAATAACAACAACAACAACAACAAAGAATCAGTACAAGAAAACCGCACTACAAACTAGAGCTGACAGCTGGCACAACAAAACACTGCATGGAAAGTTCCTTGACAAAATTGAAGGAAAAGCTGATAAGGAGAAGACCTGGCTATGGCTCACAAATGGGACCCTGAAGAAGGAGACAGAAGGCCTGATCCTTGCAGCCCAGGAGCAAGCCATCAGAACAAATGTAATTAAGGCCAAGATCGAAAAATCAGCAGATGACCCAAAATGCAGACTGTGCAAGGAAACCGACGAAACCATTGATCATATCCTCAGCTGCTGTAAGAAAATTGCACAGACTACAAACTATGTGGCCCAAATGATTCATTGGAACTTATGCCTCAAGTACCACCTCCCAGCAGTAAAGAACTGGTGGGATCACAAACCTGCAAAAGTATTGGAGAATGAGCATGCAAAGATATTGTGGGACTTCTGAATCCAGACTGACAAAGTTCTGGAACACAACACATCAGACATCACAGTTGTGGAAAAGAAAAAGGTTTGGATCATTGATGTCGCCATCCCAGGTGACAGTCGCATTGATGAAAAACAACAGGAAAAACTCAGCGCCTATCAGGACCTCAAGATTGAACTTCAAAGACTCTGGCAAAAACCAGTGCAGGTGGTCCCGATGGTGATGGGTACACTGGGTGCCGTGCCAAAAGATCTCAGCCGGCATTTGGAAACAATAGACATTGACAATATCACGATCTGCCAACTGCAAAAGGCCACCCTACTGGGATCTTCACGCATCATCCGAAAATACATCACACAATCCTAGACACTTGGGAAGTGTTCGACTTGTGATTTTTTGATACGAAATCCAGCATATCTATCTTGTTTGCTGTGTCATAATAATAAAATAATAATAATAATAAATTATGTAGTTATATAATAAAATAATAATACATAAATTATATATATTATACATATGTTTTTAAAAAATCATATCAATTATAATAAGTAATAATAATGTGACATCCATAATCATTAATATTTTTTATAAAAATAAGATATACATGGGACTCTCAAGTGGCCAGCACTCAGGGATTGCAAGATGCTAAATAAAGCACAGTTGCTCGTTGCTTGAGAGTAGCTATTAAAATAGGACTAACTCCAGTGCTGCTCCATTATTATGAACTCTGTTGATCTCGAGGTATTCTTATACTGAAATGCTGCTATTAAAAGCCAAGCAAGCAAGCTGTTAGACACAAGAGCTTTCCTGTATTATACATATCTTTCTGTATTGCAATTAGGTGACTTTTTGCAGTTGTATCTTCACTAAATCTGCCTTTTACTAAATGTATTTTATTATAATTATATATTTTAATTGTATTGTGACCTGCTAGAGCCATAAGGAGAGGCAGGTAATAAATACATTATTATTATTATTATTATTATTATTATTATTATTATTATTATTATTATTGACATAAAGACAGAGTATGACAAAGCAAACGAGATATATATGCTGGATTTCGTATGATGATGATGATGATGATGATGTACTTATTACCCACCTCTCCTTATGGCTCTATTGTTATTGTTATTGTTATTATTGGTCCAGATCTATTGTTGGTGGGATCCATTGTGAGGGGTAAACTATAACTCCCAAAATCCAATGGCTAGCTATTAAAATAGGACCAACTCCAATCAGAGCTGCATTTGCTTTTCTCAGTTGTGCCTTCAGTTCCAAAACAAAGTTGCAGAACTTTTACTAGACATAATGAATTTAATTGCAAATACTTTACCTCATAGTTATCATATATTTGCACACACATACCAAAAATGAAAATGTGTATGTGGTGAAAATGTCTGGGTGACCCCACCCATTGCCTCTCCCTCTTTCCTATGGGCACACAGTTAACATAGGAATTGATCAGCACCTGAGCAAGAGGTTTGGGGAGAATTCACCATGGTTTACAAGAGTTGCACTTGACCTCCATCCAGAGAGTACTGTTAACCCAACCAAGGATGGATCTGGAACAAACTTGCCACGGATAATGGGATTTGCAGTACTCTCACTGATACTGTGACCAGGGCTGACAATGGACTGGGACTGCAGTTGGAATAGAGAAACCCCATGACTATCTGAATATACTCCAGGGGTTAGTGAGAATGGACCTTGATTCTGGGAGTTATAGCTCACTTGCATGGAGCCTCCGGTGGCCTAGGGGATAAAAGCCTTGTGACTTGAAGGTTGGGTTGCTGACCTTCAGGCTGCCAGGTTCGAATCCTCCCCCCCCCCCCCCCCAGGAAGAGCACAGATGAGCTCCCTCTATCAGCTCTAGCTCCACGCAGGGACATGGGGGTAAAAACATCAAAACATCCAGGCGTCCCCTGGGCAACATCCTTGCAGATGGCCAATTCTTTCACTCCAGGAGTATAAAACTCGATTTGGGAATTATTTATTTCGGATGTGGGAATTATAGTTTACCCTTACCAGGGAACTCTGAACCCAGCTGTCAAATTGGCCAACTGCAAGGACATTACCCAGAGTAAAAACAGATACTGCCAGCATATAACCCCTTTTTATGGTACAATATTGGCCCGACGGCAGGCCTCCAAAAATTACTTTTTATCCTGGTAAAGGAGCTTAACCGCTCCAACGACGCTGAGAGCCGAACTAAGAGCAACCTAACAATCGGCTTGACAAAGCCATACCAAACTCATGGGCCACTTCCATTTACGTTAGGATGTCTACTCAAAGCTTCCGCTCTGAGCGTATGCCTTGCCGGAACAAACAACAAGAGCCGCAATACTTTAAAAAGCTCTTTTTTTTTCAAGGGCTTACCTTACGATTCCCCCTGTCAAATCCAGTCGGAAGTCCTCGCGCGGGGCCTCATGGGCTATATGCAAATGAACCCGGCCTCCGCGCTCTGAGGTTTCCGAGGCGGTCTCAAAAGGTGCAGGGTTATGCTTTGTGAAAAATGCACGAGCCTTTATAGCAGGGGTCCCCAAACTTTTTAAACAGGGGGCCAGTTCACGGTCCCTCAGACCGTTGGAGGGCTGGGCTATAGTTGAAAAAAAAAACCCTGCACATCTCTTATTTTGAAGTAAAAAAAAAAACAAAATGGGAACAAATACAGCCGCAATGATAATAATAATAATAATAATAATTGGAAGAGACTCCTTGGGCCATTTAGTCCAACCCCCTTCTGCCTTTGTGCACCAAAAGCACTGGCAAAGCACCCCTTAATAATTAATTATTAATTTAAAATAATTAAAATACCATTATAAACAAGCAAAGCTTTGGAAGGCGTGCACCAGGTGAGGGAGGAGGCGGGAAAAGCATGCGTGGAGGAGGAGAGAGTCGCCACTGCCGCGGGGGCCGGATAAATGGCTTTGATGGGCTGCATGTGGCCCCCGGGCCTTAGTTTGGGGACCCCTGCTTTATAGCAACCCAATGAATGGTCATGCCTTTTTTGTGTGTGTGCAATGCATGCTCAAGTAGTTTTCTGCAGCCAATGTATTTTGAACAACAATAACTTCAGTGATGTTATTTTACGTGGAAAGAAATAGAGTTGGGAAAACAGTTGGTTGCATTTACTTTTTATCTGCCCAGAGCTGAATGTTATAGAATCCTGGGCGTTGTAGTTTATTGGGGAAGCAGCTAAAGGTCTTGTCAAACTACAACTCCCATAGCATTGAGCTGTGGTAAATCAAGTGGAGTCAAATTGCCTTAATACAGTTTGTTTGTTTATCGTGTCAGAAGCAAACCAAGGGTATAGTTGTAATATATTTAAAAACACAAAAAAGTTAAAAACTTGTCATTATACTAAATGTCCTTTGAGCAGTAGCTGGCCGTTTTGAGTGCCATTGGTGTTGCTATAAGAAGGTCCTCCACTGTGCATGTGGCAGGGCTCAGGCTGCATTGTCATAGGTGGTCTGTGGTTTACTCTTCTTCAAACTCGCAGGTCAGGGACTCCACTTTGTGGCCCCATTTCTTGAGGCTGGTTCTGCATCTCATGGGACCAGAAGTCTATTCAGTGCCTTCCAAGTCGCCCAGTCTTCTGTGTGCTCAGGAGGGAGTCTCTCATCTGGTATCAGCCATGGATTGAGGATCCGTGTTTTAGCCTGCCACTTTTGGACTCTTGCTTGCTGAGGTGTTCCTGCAAGTATCTCTGTAGATCTTAGGAAGCTATTTCTTGGTTTAAGGCATTGACGTGCTGGCTGATATCCAAACAGAGGATGGGCGGGAGATGTCCAGGCCTTGGTCCTTTCATTATTAATGCCTGTAACTTCCCGGTGGATGTCAGGTGGTGCAATGCAGGCTAAACAGTATAATTTATCCAGTGGTGTGGGGCATAGGCATCCTGTTATTATGTTGCATGTCTCATTAAGAGCCACATCCACTGTTATAACGTAGTGAGATGTTTTCGATACTGGGCATGCGTATTCTGCAGCAGAGATGCAAAGCACTAGGGAAGATGTCTTAACTGTATCTGGTTGTGATCCCCAGGTTGTGCCAGTTAGCTTTCGTATGAGATTGTTTCTTGAGCCCATTATTTGCTTTACAGTCAAGCAGTGCTTCTTATAGGTCAGAACGTGGTCCAGGGTAACTCCCACGTATTTGGTTGTGCTGCAGTGCTCCAGTGGGATTCCTTCCCAGGTGATCCTTAGAGCCTGAGATGCTTGTCTGTTCTTAAGGTGAAAAGCACACATCTGAGTTTTAGATGGATTAGGAATCAGCTGGTTTTCCCTGTAAGAGGCAGTAAGAGCACCTAAAGCTTCAGAGAGCTTCTGTTCAACCATTTATTGTATTATATGTATTATATGTATTTTATTTTAGAGGTTTTTTTAACACTGGTAGCCAGATTTTGTTCATTTTCATGGTTTCCTCCTCTCTGTTGGAATTGTCCAAACGCTTGTGGGTTTCAATGGCTTCAGTAAATGGAGACAATGAACAACAGGGTTTTTTTAGCAAGAGCTATTCAAGGGAAGTTTGCCATTGCTTCCTTCTGAGACTGAATACTCCAAGGTCACCCAGTGGGTTTCAGTGGGGATTTGAACCCTGACCTCCAGAGTCAGACTCCAACACCCAAACCTTTGCACCATGCTGCCTTTCCATGGCTGGATGAATCCCTCTTTTCAGAATGGGCCCCAGTGAAATAGTGATTTATGCTACCCAGTATTTAACCATGAATTTTAAAATCACATTCCATGTCTATTGTTTTAATCTTTTTCCATGTATTTTAAATATGTTTATTTTATAGAAATATGTATTAATATCTGCCATTTACTGGATGTATTTTATTGTAATTGCGTATTTTAACTGGATTGTGCCCTGCTTGAGCCACAAGGACAAGTGGGTAATAAATGAATTATTATTATTATTATTATTATTATTATTATTATTATTATTATTATTATTATTAATACCCCATTTTATCTCCCCAAAGGGGATTCAAGGGAGCTTAACATAAAAATATTAGCACAGCCTTTAAAATATACAAATATTAAAACAGAATTAAATGCAAACAGTATTAAAAGATTCACATTTAAAACAATTCAAATGTATTTTATGCATATTCAAAGCTAATGATGAGAAATCTTGGGGATGGGTCCCAGGTCCAGAGGGGGAAAAAAATGTCTATTTCATATACACGTAGTCTAAAGGTAATTGAATACAGTATTTTAAAATAATGTTGTGTTTGGAACAACATTTGCATTCTCCGAATCATCAAAAAGCAAGGGTGTCACAATCTCAACCAGTTATGTGGACAATTTGAGATTTGGAAGGAATTCAGGATAAGGGATGCTCAACCTGTATCCAGCTTCAGGAAGTGGTGGGAAACTGATGCATGGATAGTGGGAATTGGAAGACTTTTACAATTGCTAAGTGGCTTTCAAACTACAGAACATATACCATGGGGATCATGAATATGAAGTGTTTGGCCTAAGAACCCTAAAAGCACTAGATCCCATCTAATCTTGGAAGCTAAGCAAGATCAGCCCTAATTAAATCTCCAGCTTCAGCTTCTGGTCCTATGCAGGCTACAGGGCAGACCTGGGCAAACTTTGGCCCTCCAGGTGTTTTGGACTTCAACTCCCACAATTCCTAACAGCCTACCAGCTGAGGCTTGCCTATGCCTGCTCTAGGGCCAGTGTGAACCATTAGCAATGAATCTGGGCCAAGTTGTATAATATAATAAAATTGTGTTACACGAATCTTATTTTGATTTGCCTTATAAAAAGGGTGTCACACTTCAAAGACAATGACATAGATATTTTCCTGTTTCCATCTTACAAAACTAAAATATTATAATATTACATGTGAAAATAATAAAAATACAAAGTAATATAATTATAAAATAATATAATGTGAATATCTAATAAAATACACAAATAATATCAATATGAATATAATATAAAATATATAATAATATAATGCATAAAATAAAAATAAAATTCTTAAACATGCATTTCCAATGCCAAAATTATAGTGTTAGAGAGGCAGGTAATAATAATACTAATATTATTAATAATAATAATTTATGTAATTATATAATAAAATAATTATACATAATTATATATACTATACGTATATTTTTAAAAAATTATATCAATTATAATAAGTCATAATAAAGTAACATCTATAATCATTAATATTTTTATAAAAATAAAATATACAGGGGACTCTCAAGTAGCCAGCACTCATAGGGATTGCAAGATGCTAAATAAAGCAGTTTCTCGTTGCTTGAGAGTAGCTATTAAAATAAGACTAACTCCAATGCTGCTCCATTATTATGAACTCTGTTGATCTCAAGGTATTCTTATATTGAAATGCTGCTATTGAAAGCTAAGCAAGTTGTTAGATACAACAGCTTTCCTGTATTATATATATCTTTCTGTATTTTAACTATGTCTCCCTACCAATTTTGGGAGATGACTTGAAAATTGCAATTAGGTGACTTTTTGCAGTTGTGTCTTCACTAAATCTGCCTTTTACTAAATGTATTTTATTATAATTATATATCTTAATTGTATTGTGACCTCCTAGAGCCATAAGGAGAGGCAGGTAATAAATACATTATTATTATTATTATTATTATTATTATTATTATTATTATTATTATTGACACAAAGACAGAGTATGACACAGCAAACGAGATATATATGCTGGATTTCAGATGATGATGATGATGATGATGATGATGTACTTATTACCCACCTCTCCTTATGGCTCTGTTGTTATTGTTGTTGTTGTTATTATTATTGGTCCAGATCTATTGTTGGTGGGATCCATTGTGAGGGGTAAACTATAACTCCCAAAATCCAATGGCTAGCTATTAAAAATAGGACGAACTCCAATCAGAGCTGCATTTACTTTTCTCAGTTGTGCCTTCAGTTCCAAAACAAAGTTGCAGAGCTTTTACTAGACACAATGAACTTAATTGCAAATACTTTACCTCGTCGTTATCTTATATCTGCTTCATATACACACACACACACACACTAAAAGTGAAAATGTGTATGGGGTGAATGTGTCTGGGTGACCCCGCCCATTGCCTCTCCCTTAACCCTTTCCTACCCTTTCCTATGGGCACACAGTTAACAGGAATGGATCAGCAACTGAGCAAGAGGTTTGGGGAGAATTCACCATGGTTTACAAGAGTTGCACTTGATCTCCATCCAGAGAGTACTGTTAACCCAACCAAGAATGGATCTGGACCAAACTTGCCACAGATAATGGATTTTGCAGTACCTTCACTGATACTGTGACCCCTGCTGACAATAGACTGGGACCGCACTTGGAATAGACAAACTCCATGACCATCTGAGTATACTGCAGGGGTTTAGTGGGAATGGACCTTGATTCTGGGAGTTATAGCTCACTTGCAACCAGAAAGCACTGAAGCCAGCTGACGTCAGATCTGGACCAATCTTGGCACCACACACAATATGGCCAACTATGAATAAAACCCGATTTGGGAGTTAATTACCTCGGATCTGAGAATTGTAGTTCACCCTTACCCAGGGAACTCTGAACCAGGTGGCGAATTGGCCATCTGTAGGGATATTGCCCCAGGTAACGACAGATACTGCCAGCATATATCTGTTATTACGGTACAATATTGGCCCGACGGCAGGCCTCCAAAAATTGCTATCACTTTTAAACATTTTTTCCCCAATTATGGTGAAAGCGAATTAATTTTTCCAACCCAAGAGCATTGCATTGGTTTTTGTTTTTTTTTTTTAACGATCTGCTTGACAAAGCTAAACCAAACTCATGGGCGACCTCCTTTTACGTTAGGATGTCTACTCAAAGCTTCCGCTCTGATCGTATGCCTTGCTCGGAACAAACAACAAGAGCCGCAATGCTTTAAAAAGCTCTTTTTTTTTTCAAGGACTTCCCTTACGATTCCCCCTGTCAAATCCAGTCGGAAGTTCTCGCGCGGCGCCTCATGGGCTATATGCAAATCAACCCGGGCTCCGCACTCTGAGGTTTCCGAGGCGGTCTCAAAAGGTGCAGGGTTGTGCTTTGTGAAAAATGCACGAGCCTTTATAGCAACCCATACCTTTTTTGTGTGTGCAAAGGATGCTCAAGTAGTTTTCTGCAGCCAATGTATTTTGAACAACACTCACTTCAGTGATAAGGGGCCCCTGGTGGCACAGTGCGTTAAAGCGCTGAGCTGCTAAACTTGCAGACCAAAAGGTCCCAGGTTCAAATCTCGGGAGCGGAATGAGCACCTGTTGTTAGCCCCAGCTCCTGCCAACCTAGCAGTTCAAAAACTTGCAAATGTGAGTAGATCAATAGGTACCGCTCCGGAGGGAAGGTAATGGCGCTCCATGCAGTCATGCTGGCCACATGACCTGGACAGATATATAATTTTATTATATATGTGCTTTTATACTCATTGTATGTGGAGTTCAGTGTGCTCTTCGCATATGGGTGAACTATAATTTACATCTTCCTCTGCTGTTCCCCCCCCCCCCCCCAAATACTTCCAATACTTAATGTTGGTCATGATGAGTATGCGTGCCAAGTTTGGCCAAATCCATAATCTGGGATTTTACAGGGCTCTCTGGATTTGGGTGAACTATAATTCCCAACATCAAGGATCAATTCCTTCCAAACCCAGACAGTATTTTCTGTTAGTCATGGTGGGTATGTGTGCGCCAAGTTTGGTCCAGGTCCGCCATTGGCAGGAGTCATAGGCGTTCTGATAGTATAAGGATGTGGGTGAACTACAACTCCCATCCTGCTGGGGCAATCCCCCTCAAACTCCCAACGTTATTTTAAGCTGGTCATGGTGTGTATATGTGGCAAGTTTGGTCCATATCTATTGCCAACTGGGTTCACAAACTTTCCCTGGATGTGGGTGAACTATAACTCCCATCCTCCTGGGTCAGTCCTCCAAACAGCACCGATATTTAAAGTTGGCCATGTTGGGCATGTTTGCCAACTTTGGTCCTGGTCTCTAGTTGGTGGTCTCCATAGTGTGGGATAAACTATAATTCCCAAAATCTGAGAGCTGGCTATTAAAAATAGGACTAAGTCCAATGCTGTTTCAATATTACGAACTCTTCATATTGACCTCAAAATATTATCCTGAATTGCTGCAACTGAAAGCCAAGCAAGCAATTGAATAATTTCCTGCCTTGTACATCTGTCTCCATTATTGAACTATGTCTCCCTATCCCTTTCCCTTTGATGGCAGTTGCATTTGCTTTACTCAGTCTCTGTCTCCAGTTCCAAAACAAAGTTGCAGGCAGGAAGCAGCCAGGCTTTGAAGCTGCAATGCTAATCAAGGTGGCCAATTGAAACATTCACAACTCAGCCAGACAAGAGTTTTTTCTCCCACCCTGGACATTTCCACACTTGCCCAATTTCCAATAAACTTCACAACCTCTGAGGATGCCTGCCACAGGTGTGGGCAAAATGTCAGGAGATGATGCTTCTGTAAAGTGACCATACAGCCAGAAATGAAAGCACTGGCTTCCATATACCTGCCATTATACTACATTGTTGGCCCGACGGCAGGCCTCCAAAAATTCGTTTCGAATAAACGGAAGACTATCATCCTCGAACGACAAAGAACGGCGCAAGTAAAAAAAAAACCTCAGCAAGAAGAGACCTCCTTTTACATTACGACGTACACCCAACGCTTCCGCTCTGATCGCATGCCTTGCTCCCAACAAACAAGAGGAGTCGTAACGCTATAAAAGCGAATTCTTTTTCAAGTGCTTACTCTACGATTTCCCCTGTAAAGTCAAGTTGAAAATCCTCACGCAATGCCTCATGGGCTGTATGCAAAGGAACCCGGTCGCACCCTTCTGAGGTTTCCGAGGCGGTCCCAAACGGTGCCGGATTCATTCTCAGTTAAAAACTGTACAAGCCTTCATGGGCGACACAACTAATTGTCATGTTTTTTAATTTTTTGGCAACGGATGCTCAATGAGTTTTTGCCAGTCCCATACATAATTCAAACGCCCAGGAACATGGAACCACCTTCTTTCCTGCAGCGAATATATTTTGAACTATTTTGAACCACTGAGTTCTGTGGTTTGATTTTACATGGAAACAAATAGAGTTGGGAGGACAATAGGCTGCCCCTACTTTTTTCCCCCGACCCATGGCTGAATGTCATGGAATTCTTATGGGTGGCTTCTCTCATGTGTTGTGCCCTGCTCAAGACATAAGGAAAGGTGGGTAATAAATGCATTATTATTGTTATTATTATTATTATTATTATTATTATTATTATTATTATTATTATTATTATGGCTTTTTTTAGTGTCAGGAGGGACTTGAGAAACTGCAAGTCGCTCCTTGTATGAGAGAATTGGCCGCCTGCAAGGACGTTGCCCTCGGGATGTGTAAATGTTTGATGTTTTACCATTTTTCTGAGTGGCTTCTCTCATTTCCCTGCATGGGGAGCTGGAGCTGACAAAGGGAGCTCACCCACTCTCCCCAGATTCAAACCACCAATATGTCGGTCAGCAGTCCTGATGCCACAAGGTTTTAACCCATTGCGCCACTGGGGGCTCCACATTATTATGGCTTAAAATATGCAAGAGTTTGCACAACATTAATACTAATGGAACTTCCCTAATGCAACCATATTTAGGATACAATCCATTTGCAGCACTGGAACTTGGAACCACTAGTGTAAAGGGATCCTGGAAAAATCTATTTTTCCTGCTCTGTTCATGCATATGACAAGTCTGGCTTGAATATGTCTTTTCCATGTCGTTGATGTGAAAGGCCTGTTTGGAAATAACAAATCAGTCCAATACATTATGTGCACATCTGGATGCAAAATGCAGATCTCAGTATTTAAAGGACTTAACCATGCAAGCATGCGTGATTTACTAAGTCTTAGTCATTCTTAGGAATCATCTCTTTTACCGAATAAATGGGTCAGGGAAAATGCTCAGCCTTCAGAATATTTCAAAATTCTTCTCTGCTTGAGACCACCAAGGATAAGAACTGGCAATGCTTTACCTACATGCTATTTATAAGACGTGAACTAAAGCTGACCTGTCAGTCTGTCAGAAGCATTTGGGTAGAAACCATGAAATCTAATCTTCTGACATCTACCTTCTGTTGTACAAAAAAAAGCGTCCTTTGCCTCTTTCCAATTGAATTGTGTAATCTTGAGGCTCCCTGTGTTTATTTTAAAATAAAGATTGTGTAGCAATTTGCAGCCTAGTAAAAGTCACATTTGTTTCCTTTATTCCTTGAGGCCTTTCCAAAAGGCAGATTGAAAGAGAGAGAGCTCTAATTTTGCTTATTGTGTACAAATAAAATAAGCAACTGGAATGGAATAAGCAACTGGAATGAGAAAGGGCAGGATTATTTACCCTCAAGGTTGACTAAGGGCCTAACAAGGTGTCATGGAGCCAAATCCCAGGGCTGAATTTCCAAGCCCTGAATCTGGCTTCATAACATAACATAAATAACCCTGCAAGCACCTGGCGGGAGAAGATAAAATGAGCCTGGGAACTCAGGGTTGGAAGTATAAACAATTATAACTGATATAGTGTGGGAATGGTAGTAATGTGATCCAGAGGGTGGGATTTGATGATGATATTTGCGTGTGGTATTACGTTGCATCAGAAGTGATAAAATTGAATGTATGTAAACATTAGGTCATTCTCGACTTTTCCAAAGTCATGTATTCTTCAATAAAGATTGGATTTGAGAGCAGCTATCTTTGATCTGCGTTCAGACTGGTCCTTTGAAGTGAGCCTGACATTTAAGTCGAGAATCCCGTTCTCACCCTCCTGCGGAATTCGCAGTGAAGTGATAATGAGTGAAGAAGGAGATCTAAGCCCAAACGGAGCAGGGAGGCCTTCGCAAGGGGCCCGGCCGAAGAGAGAAGAGACGCTGCAAGCCATAGCTTCCTCTACGGGGTACCCCAGGCCGAACGGCGTGACCCAGAGGATTCCCAGGGGAGGAAGAGGCGTCTCTGCGGCTGCAGAAACCAGTTGGGGATCTGGAGGAAGTATGCCGGAGACCGTGGCCCTGCGGTTATCCATCCTGGAAACTAATTTATCCAGGCTGTCGGAAACCGTGGGGAGGTTGGTGCCACTATTGGAAGAGAATCTCCAAAAGGAGCCCATCCGGTATGGCGCCGAGAGAGAGCCAAGTAAAGAAGGAGATTGGAGCCAGAGGGGCCAGCGAGCATCAACGCAGAGTCCCGTGGCGGCAAGGGACGAGGGAGATGAGGAATACTGGCAGGAGCTGGAGTTCCGAGACAGAATGGCACGCGAAGTGGAGCGCCAGCGAGCTCTGGGAACTCTGAGGCCGCCATCTCCAACAGAGCTCCCAACCCCCCGAATGGGCGTCGGGGTGGAAAGACCACTGGGGCCAGGGATCGGGTCCAGTGGATTTGCAGACGAAGGCGGAGAGGAGCAGGAGATCCAGGAAGAGGAGGAGGATGTGCCGTACGATGAGGAAAGGCGAGATGCGGGGGCTACAGCGAGGCCAGTATGCGGATGGGTGGAAGGGCCGACAGCGGCGGCAGAATTTCAGGAGCCGCGCAGAATGACCACCGGAGTGGGGCGCGGCGTGTTCCAAGGGGCCGCCCGAGGAAACCCGATGCAACCCTTCCCCATGCCTCCCAGACAGCATCAACGGGCCGCAGAATGGATGCCAAGAAGGGAAGATCTCAAACTAGAATACGGAGGGGAATCAGATGAACTGAACTTTTTTCTAATTAGCGTCAGAGGATACATGGAAGACAATGCACACACATTCCCCTCCGAAGCAAGCAGGGTTCGAGCCATCGGCAACACACTAAAGCGAGGAGCAGCCAGCTGGTATGTGCAACTACATGCCAGACGCGACCCATGCCTGAGGTCAGTGCCCCGCTTCCTCGCCGCACTGGAAAACCGGTTCAGAGACCGGCTAGAGCAATTGAGGGCTCGAGACCAGCTGAAAGGAATAAAGCAGAGGGACAAAACGGTGCCCGAGTACGCAGAGGAATTCCTCCACCTCGCGGAAAGGGTACCAGAGTGGTCTGAAGTGACCAAAGTGGAATTATTTAAAGAGGGACTACGCCCCGAGATTTTCAGCTGGGCAGCGCACAGAGATGACCCCGAAACGCTCCAGGGATGGATTCAACTAGCGGGGCGCGTTGAATCCACCCTGGCCCAAGTAAAGCGCTTCAGGAGCAGCGGCGGCCAGCAAAGACCGGTGGCGAGAGGTCGAGGAGAAACGAGGAAGCAGGAAAGACCCGGAGGGAGGCCGGGGATTCCCTCCAGAGGAGACGACAACAAACCTAAACCGGGATGCTTTGTATGTGGGAAGACGGGCCATCGAGCAGCAGAATGCTGGGCCCGGAAGGGGGAGCCGCCAAAACCCCCAAAGCCCAAGCCAGCAACCGGGAGGCGTGCGGAAGAGGAGGTGCAAGCCCCAGAATCTTCAGAAAAACTGGTGAGTCGGGACAAACGCATGATAGTAGTGCCAATCTGCCTCTCGGGGCTAGAGAATCGGGCCACCTGCAAGGCATTTGTGGATTGTGGTTGTTCTAGAAACATTATAACTCCGGAATTAGCAGGAGCGCTGAAATGTCAGCAGATGGCGCTTGACTCCCCAATTGCATTTTCGCAGCTAGATGGATCAGTCGCTGCTGGGGAAGTATCTACAAAGGAAATACGGGGGGTCCCATGTAAAATAGGCAAATGGGAAGGAAGAATATCCTTTGTGATAGCCCCTATTGCCACATACCACGTAATATTAGGGATACCATGGCTCGAACAGGCAAATCCTGAAGTAGATTGGAGAGGAAAGAGCCTAGCATTTAAAGAACAGCAGACGCAATGGGAGATAAGCAAAATTGCAGAAGAGGAGGACGAGGGAGATGAAGCAGATGAGATAGACCCACAACTATTGCCACCTGAATACAGAGACTTTGTGGATGTTTTCAATCAGAAAGAGGCCAGTAAATTACCTCCCAAAAGGAATATAGAAGTAGAAATTGAAATAACCCCAGGAGCAAACATACCAAAACCAAAAGTGTATCCCATGTCTGTGCAGGAGAAGGAGGAATTGAGGAAATATATTGATAAAAACCTGGCGCGAGGATTCATTAAGCCATCCAATTCTCCTCTCGGGGCCCCAGTGTTATTTAGGAGAAAGAAAGACAACTCCCTAAGATTGTGCATTGATTATCGAAATTTAAATGCAATTACGAAGGACAATAAATACCCTATGCCCTTAGTAAAGGATTTAATTACCGTATTGAAGAAAGGGAGCATATTTACCAAACTGGATTTAATTGAAGCATATCATAAATTAAGAATTAAACCGGAGGATACTTGGAAAACTGCATTTTCCTGCGCATTCGGCCATTTTGAATATAAAATTTTACCTTTCGGATTAAAAAATGGAGGCGGCTGCTTTATGCAGCTTATAAACGAAATACTACACCCATTGTTGTACAGAGGGGTATTCATATTTCTTGATGATATCTTGATTGTGAGCGAAGATAAGGAAAAGCACGTAAAATTGGTCCGGGAAGTTTTGCAGAGACTAAGAGAAGCAAAGCTGTACGCAAAACTGTCCAAATGTGAATTCAATAAAACTCAAATTGACTTTCTGGGGTATCGGATATCTCCAGAAGGGTTAGCTATGGATCCAGCTAAAGTATCAGATGTGAAAGAATGGGGAGTGCCTCAAACAAGGAGGCAATTGCAATCATTTCTGGGGTTTGCAAATTTTTATAGATCCTTCATAAAAGGCTTCGCGCAAATAACCGCACCCCTTACTGAACTTTTAAAAACAAAAGGGAAAGGGGAGACAGCAAAAGTAAAAGCTCCTGGCGCCAAACTGGGTTGGACGTCAGAATGCCAAAAGGCATTTGAAACCCTAAAAGAATGCTTCACAGAAGGACCCATCCTAAAACACCCCGATATCAGGAGCCCTTTCATAATCCATTGCGATGCCTCAGACTGCGCGTACGGGGCAGTACTATTGCAAAAAGATCAAAATGGGAACTTAAAACCCTGCGGATATTTGTCCCGGAAGTTCAGCGAAACTGAAAAATGTTGGCCAATATGGGAAAAAGAGGCATTAGCCATATTAAAAGCCTTAGAATGCTGGCGACACTTCCTCGAAGGAAGCGGAATCCCATTTGAAATTTGGTCTGACCATAAGAACCTCCAGTATTTAAAGTCTCCTCGAAAATTGTCCCCCAAACAAATTAGATGGGCGCAATACTTCAGCAGGTTCGATTTCCAATTAAAGTTTTTTCAAGGGAAGCAGAATGTCTTGGCAGATGCTCTTTCACGCATGCCTCAACACGGAGGCATAACCACAGCAAAAGAGGGAACAATATTCTCTGATAAACAATGGGGCTTAGCTGTCAGGACAAGAGCGCAAACCCAAAAGGAGAACACTGCTATTGTTGAACTCGACGGGGAAGATAATTGGGGAAACGAACTGAAACAGTCTTATGATGGAGATCAGTGGATCGCATCCAACGCAGAAAAGGGGGAGCAGAAGGGGGGATTTTGGTTTGTGAACAAGAAACTGTATATCCCAGCAACATTAAGGATTAAGATTTTGCATCGTTTTCACAATAACCAGAGCGCTGGTCATACAGGAATTACAAAAACAACAAAGGCAATAGCAAAACATTGCTGGTGGCCAGGGATGAGGAAGGACATAAAGAATCATGTTGTTCAATGTGATGATTGTGCCAGAAATAAATCGAGAGGAGGGAAGCCAATGGGATTACTACAAACAGTAGCAGAACCTACCAGACCTTGGGAATGTGTAGCTATGGACTTTGTGGGGGAACTACCGGTTAGCAAAGGACATCGTTATATTTGGACAGTATTAGACCTGTTTTCTAAACAGGCCCACTTTATAGCACTGACGAAACTACCATCAGCCGAGAAACTAGCTGAATTGTACATAAACCACATTTACAAACTGCATGGATGTCCCAGTAGAGTGGTCAGTGACAGAGGAGTACAATTCACAGCAAAATTTTGGGAAAAATTCTTGGAAATGCTAGGAGCAGAAAGGAGTCTAAGTTCTGCTTTTCACCCCATGACAAACGGGGCGGTAGAACGTACTCAGCAGACACTTGGGCAGTTCCTTCGAATGTACTCTAACATGAGACAAAATGACTGGTCTAGGTGGTTGGCTTTTGCAGAACTAGCTTTTAATTCGACTATACATTCAGCAACAAATAAAACCCCCTTTGAAGTGGTTTACGGGTATGAAATACAGCCTTTGCCCCAGTTGCCAAGATGGACAGAGAATGAGGAAACAGAGGCAGGGAAATGGAAAACGCAAATGCTAGAATGCTGGAGTCAAGTGACTGCATCCTTAAAGGAAGCACACAAAAAGTATAAAGCGTTCGCAGACAGAAAGAGGGTGGAAGGCGATAAACTGGATAAAGGAGATCTAGTGTGGTTAAGTACCCAAAACATCAAATTGGGGCTACCTTCGAGAAAATTGGGCCCCAAATATATTGGACCATTCAGAATACAGGGTGTTATCAATGAAGTAACTTTCCAGTTGGCATTGCCAAAAAGTTTAGGGAAAATACACCCAGTATTCCATCGCAGCTTGCTGAAAAAATACATGGGGACTTTGGACAAAATGGACACATAGAGTTATTGTTTGATTTGTTTCAGGATTATGATGAAAGAAGAACCGAAGAGGAGGACGAAGAAAACGAGGGCGCCATGTCATGGAGCCAAATCCCAGGGCTGAATTTCCAAGCCCTGAATCTGGCTTCATAACATAACATAAATAACCCTGCAAGCACCTGGCGGGAGAAGATAAAATGAGCCTGGGAACTCAGGGTTGGAAGTATAAACAATTATAACTGATATAGTGTGGGAATGGTAGTAATGTGATCCAGAGGGTGGGATTTGATGATGATATTTGCGTGTGGTATTACGTTGCATCAGAAGTGATAAAATTGAATGTATGTAAACATTAGGTCATTCTCGACTTTTCCAAAGTCATGTATTCTTCAATAAAGATTGGATTTGAGAGCAGCTATCTTTGATCTGCGTTCAGACTGGTCCTTTGAAGTGAGCCTGACAACAAGGCATGCTTTTAATATTGTGAATTTGTACCATGTATTATTTTTGATATTACCAGTATCAAAGTGGGGCAGAGAGAAAGGGCAGAAAAAGACTTTAAACCTTTGCCTTCCCAAAGTGGTCTAAATCAGAACTGAACCCCTTTACCTCCACCCAATACAAATGTCCCCATATGTCCGGGACAGACCCATTTCATCCTCCATCATCCCATTTTTTTAGTTGCTTTTAACATGTCCCAAATTCTTTCTCATTTTCTCACTCTCCCCCCCCCCCCCTTGTATTCATCTTCTTTTCCATTTTTATCTTTGGTTAACATAAACCAAACTGGGGAGCTGATATAAAATGTCCCTGATTGTGGCAGCAGCTGATAGAAAACATTGTGGGACAAAGAAAATAAGTATGTATCTCCAAATCAAAATCAGAAAGTATAGGAACACACCCTGGGACTTTCTGGTCTACTAATTGCAACAAGCACATACATGAATGCAAGGTAGGGAGAAGATGTCTTGTTCTCTGGTGAGAAGCTATTTGTGCACAATGAATACTACAGCTTTCATCCAATTTGGGACCTCCATGTAAGCCACGGGGCCTGGAAAACTAGGGACTGCCTCATTTCTTAACCATTACCTAATGAAACATCAAACACTGCAGATAGACATCTCTACCTGTTATCCATGATGCTTCATCAAGGACAGGAGATGCGGAGAAATTGTCTTCTGAGATCATAAATTGAGTGGGAACATGAGAAAACGGGAGGGGGGGGACACGTGGGATGAGATCTGTCAAATTTGCACGTGTTTAATCACTTCAGTGACGTGGAGTAAGGGGCGTTCCTATGGGTGGTCTCCTACCAAGCACTGACATTACTCTCCCCAAATCCTGCTTTATGAGCCTGGCATGGTAATTTTTTTTTCAAAATTAATTTAATCATGAGAAATGCCAACATTTCAAGGAATCACCACTTTTTCCTGTCATTTCTTATTCATTGTAATCTTGGCTTTCGAAATAGTGCTACTGCTAGCTTTTCAGCTTTCTTTTGAACTTCTGCAATTGAGAGTAATGAGATTGGGAGGAGGGGAGAGGAGCAGAGAGAAGGAAGTGATGCCTCCTGTCTCCTTGGGAGTAAGGAGATTGGCAGGAAAAGGATAGAAGCCCATGGAGAGGAATGGTGTCTGCCTTAAGGGTGATGCCTCCTGTCTCCTCTAAGCGGGTGGTTGAGCTGGGAGGAAGCAATCCTGTGTGATGGGGGTAAGGAAATTCTCTAAGACAGCACGTGACAATTTCACACACAAAGAAGACGCTTCCCCCTGCTTTCCCCATCTTCATCCGATGAAGTCCTAAGTTTCCTCCATGCTTTGCGTTTCACAAGAGGAAGATGCTGGGAGATGGTGAACACAGAACTGAGACATGACATATTGTTGGTTCCTCAAATGGCAGTAAACAGAGATTAGGCAAATCCCATGGAGAGGAGTAAATCCGTCAGGAGGTATTAGTTAGCAGAGTGTTGTCGAAGGCTATCATGGCCGGGATCACAGGGCTGTTGTATGTCTTTCGGGCTGTGTGACCATGTTCCAGAAGTATTCTCTCCTGACGTTTCGCCCACATCTATGGCAGGCATCCTCAGAGGTTGTGAGGTATGGACAACCTCTGAAGATGCCTGACATAGATGTGGGCGAAACATCAGGAGAGAATACTTCTGGAACATGGCCACACAGCCTGAAAGACATACAACAACCCAGTTAGCAGAGTGTCTTTACCAAGTCTTGATTCACCCAAAGTTTCGCCAACCAGAGAACAAGCCAAATACTTATGTGAAAAAACAGCATAGTATTCAGTATAATGATAGACTTGGGATGCAATAAAAGAATAAATAACAAGTTTTCATAAGTATTTGTATATTTACTGGCTTGTTGACATTAAGTCAATCACGGATACATCTGCATACCCACATCATCGCATTCCTCAACTTCACATCCTTTACGAGGGCATTCCCACCACGGTCTAGACCAGGCATGGGCAAATTTTGGCCCTCCCGTTGTTTTGGACTTCAATTCCGAACAGCCTACCAGCTGGTAGGAATTGTGGGAGTTGGAGTCCAAAACACCTGGAGGGCCAAAGTTTGCCCATGCCTGGACTAGACCTTTAAACCTACCAATGAACAGCTCCTCTTCTTCCCATGAGAGGGAATGAAGCCCTTCTCTTGCCTGTGACGTGGAGGAAACCCTTGGCCAAACACAGCGCGGATCCTAGCCAGCTCCTTTTCTCTGCCAATCTGGGGGAGGAGCAGGAAATCAGAACAGCTGTCAAAACGTATTTAATGTCATGTATTTCTCTGTGTTGGTATGCTTGTACGTTTTAGAGTTCAGACTCTGTACTTGCATCCATTTTGGCCAAACTGTAATAAACCTCTGTCTTTTGCCTTCAGTCCCTGAGTGCCTCATCCAGTGTCCTAGCCTAGCTGGTTTAGCAGAAGTTACTGGGCACGAACCTGCTATCTCTGCTGAAAATCACAACAAAAGCACTTCTGACAACTAGTCTTCCTAGCTCTTCTGAAAAACTTCAGGAGAAGGAGACTCCAGCACACGCCCAGGAAGCATATTCCACTGCCAAACAGGCCTTACCACTAGGAAGTTCTTCCTAAAGCATAGGAGGAATGTCTTACTTCAATTTGGATCCATTGCTCTGTGTCCTAGCCCCTGGAGCAGCAGAAAACAAGTATGTCCCCCTCCTCACTGTGACATCCTTTCCAATATTTAAACATGGCTGCCATGTCTCCTCTCAGCCTTCTCTTCTCCAAACTCAAAATCCCTAGATCCCTCCACCATTCCTCAGAGGGCCGCATTTGCAGACCTTTGGTCATTTTGATCACCCATCCTGGACACATTCCAGCTCACCAATATTTATCTTGAATTGTGGTGCTCAGAACTGGACACAGTATCGTCTATATGTGTCAAAGTCCAGAAATGCTTTTTGGATTTTTAAAGAAAACCTGAAAACAAGAATTACAGGAACAAAGGCTTCAATGACCCAACAGTCTTTTATTTGAAACTAGGTTTCATGGATGCATCTGACAAAGGGGTTTGAGTCCGTGAAAGAAGAGATCGCCTACCATGAAATTGTCATGTTTTTAAAAATCTTTTAAATATTTATTGCTTGATTTTCAAATCTTATATTTATACTTTAATTTTATGTTTAGGCCTTAATTGATTTGGTTTTATTTTTAGCTTGTATTCTTTTAAAGTGTTGCAGGCCACCTTGACTTCCATTTTGGAAGAAATGTAGGACATAAATGGACAACGACAACACTGATGATGATGATGATGATGATGATGATGATGATGATGATAATAATAATAATAATAATAATTGTTTTGTCCCATTTGGAAGAGTCTGTAGTGTATACTCTTCAGCTTTTGTTATGTGAGCTGTAATTAGATGCATAGCACATGCTGTTCATATCAGACTGAGTCAGCCTTGTAGCTCTTGCTCCAATCTCCAAACTCGGGGCGTTGAAAGCAAAACAACCTCATCCTCCAAATGCTACAATTGTGGAAAGGCAGCTGGCTCAGGGTCAAACCATGATCATCACTATTTCAGCCAAACAATGCTTGATTTTTGGAACTAAGGACTCAACTTCCCTGTGGGCTTGTCAAGAGAGAGTCAAGGGCCTCTATGACACACAGAGGAGACATTTCCATGGCTGATTCCCACCCTCTTTTTGTCACTTGATTTTGATTTGCTTTGAACTCTATTTAGCCCTAATCATATGGATTTGGTTAGACAATGATGCAATTATACAAGTCAAAATTGCAGTTATTTTGACAAATAAAGGATACTTGTTAGCAAGCTACTTAATCTGACAAAAATTGGGAGAAGAAGCATCAATTTATTGCTTCTCTAGAGGCAAAATTTGGCCAGCTCTTCACAGAAATGGGAAAATCTAGTAAATGCTAGCCCTTGAATTGATAGTTAGCTAAAATGAAGCTGTTTTGAGCATTCCTCTTTGCAGAATTTGCTGCTATACATACAGAGGGCATTTATCTCACTTCAGTCCCTCCTATCACATCATCCCACTCAATTCCCATTACAAGGTCACTTCAAAACTCAATGGCTTTCATTCCAATCTCATTGTGTCATTTGTATTTCAAAACCATGCATTCCTCATAGGGTTGCCAACTGACCCAGGCATGGCTTGCTTTTGAGCCTTTAAAAACAATTTTATCTGTAGAAAAGCTCTTGGTGATATGAAGCTAAAGACCATCTTCTGCCGATGAAGTGTATCAGACACTGCTGCAAAAGGCACAGCTGCCAAGTGTAGGTGAAGAGTTGGCAACCCTCGTTTCAATGAAATTATGTGGTGCAGCTAAAATTTGACAGCTGTGTTGGGAGGGGCAGGTTTCTGAATCCATCTTTGATTTGGAATTATTCGAAAGGAAGAATATAAGGAAGGCAGTATAAATATGCGTCAGTTGAAAGACATACATCTGAAGTGAAACGTCTGCGTTGCCTTTTGAAGTTCAGTCTTTTGATCTTGGATGGTCTGATCCAACTGCTTGGAAAAACAAAAGAGGAGCCAAGTAAGTGGATTTGGCATCAGAGGCACTGGTTCTGACAGAGGGGAGCACACAGCACCCGTCACTGCAAGTTAGCATGTTTGCCTGGAAAGAGGGCTTATGCTTTGCTCTGTAAGAAAAGATTGAGTGTATGGGCATGGCGGCTCCTTAAAGTAATCCTGTTAACAAATAACAAGATTTGGGTGCGCAGAGTGCCAATACCCTGAGGCTGCATGAGTGCTCCCAAATTCCACAGAGCTGCTCCTCGCAAAGAACGGGTAAGCCTACGGTTCCTAACATAAACATGAATTTCTCAAGAAGGGAGATGTTAAACAGGCCTCTCTATATGGAGCTTATGTGTGAAGCCAGGTGCCAATCATTTCCCCAGAACATTGACCCTGGGCAGCTCCAACGGGATTGTGCAACACAAAGCCTACGTGGCAGCGGAAATGGATAGCTTCCATATCAGAAGAAACTGGGTGTTTAGCATGAGCTTTAATGGGACTAACTGAGGCATTCAACCTTACCCTCTAAAACAAATTCAACACCTAGAATAGCTACTTTAAATTTCAAACTAAAGCTCTGAGTTAATTCATTGAGGCTCCCAACTCCTACAGTCAGCCCTTCATATTTGTTGGAGTTTGGGGCATAAGACCCCAACAAAAGTATAAAACCGGAAGTCATAACACTGATATTTTTATACAGTACTTGGAACAATATTGTTCTAGGAATCTCCAAGTTCTCTGCTGGAAGGTTGCCACCATAGCATTGCATTGAGAACTTAGGGATTCCTATAAAGGCTCTCTCTCTAGGAATCTCTAGATCCTGCCAGCAGAGACAGACCATAAAGACACACAAGAGGACCAAGAGATTTCTGCTTCTCTTCGGGCAGGAGCAAATATTTGTGGAAGAATAGGCGACCATATCAACCCTCCAGGAGATCTTGGAAGGATGCATGTGTACCTACTCTCTTAAAAAAGAATTCATATACCTATCCTCACAGTATATAGCAGGGCTTCTGTAGCTTAAAAAAAAGTTTTACAAAAAGTTTGCAAAATTTCATTTTGTTCCCATGGTGATCCAGGAAAGTTCCACGTGTGATGGGAAATCTTTTTAAGGCACATCAAAGCAAAAATAATGTTTGACTCCTGGGAGCCACAAAAATGGCCCTTGGGGTGCAGGTGGCCTCCAGGCCATATGCTTCCCACCTCAGCCATAGGGGAAGTTTTGAACTGATTTCTCCAGACTTTTTGCAAACTTCAGACTGATTGCATCTGTTTTTAATCCCCATTACAGCTGGAAGCGGCAGAAGGGTGACTTTTACAGCAATGATGTCCCTGTCCTCAGGACAGTCCACTCCCCAATCTAAAAAACTTGGCATATTTTGAGAGGGATTGGAAAGGAAGAGAGAAGTATTTGGGCTCAATGGGTGTGTGTTTGTGATCCAGAGAGGGATCTAGAGGAACTGGCCCTTACTTCCCTTGCGGTTACTCACTCCTCTCCCAGAGCAAAGAGAAGTTATTGTCTTCTCTTTCACTGTGATTATGAGGGTTGAGGTTGATACAGGCCAATGAGCATGTCATATTATGGAATCATATCGACCAACCTCCCTGCCATGCAGGAATGCACAATGAAAACACTCCTGAGAGGTGACCATCCAGACTGTTTAGATCCAGGGAAGTCATGCTACCCCTCTATTCTGCCTTGGTCAGACCACACCTGGAATACTGTGTCCAATTTTGGGCACCGCAGTTGAAGGGAGATGTTGACAAGCTGGAAAGCGTCCAGAGGAGGGCAACTAAAATGATTAAGGGTCAGGAGAACAAGCCCTATGAGGAGCGGCTTAAAGAGCTGGGCATGTTTAGCCTGCAGAAGAGAAGGCCGAGAGGAGACATGATAGCCATGTACAAATACGTGAAGGGAAGTCATAGGGAGGAGGGAGCAAGCTTGTTTTCTGCTGTCCTGGAGACTAGGACGCGGAACAATGGCTTCAAACTACAGGAAAGGAGATTCCACCTGAACATCAGGAAGAACTTCCTCACTGTGAGGGCTGTTCGACAGTGGAACTCTCTCCCCCGGGCTGTGGTGGAGGCTCCTTCTTTGGAGGCTTTTAAGCAGAGGCTGAATGGCCATCTGTCGGGGGTGCTTTGAATGCGATTTCCTGCTTCTTAGCGTGGGGTTGGACTAGATGGCCCATGAGGTCTCTTCCAACTCTACTATTCTATGATTCTATGATTCTAAGTTCTCCAAAGAAGGAAGGTCTGCCATCTTCCAAGCATATCTATTCCACTGTGGAACAACTTTTTCTTTCAGGAAGTTCTTCCTAACATTTAGGTGGAATTCCTTGTAATTCAGATCTACTGACTTGTGTTCCAGTCCCTGGAGCAGCAGCAGCGACATCTTTTAGTTATGTAAAGATGGGTATCATATTATCTGTCTTCCTTTCCCCAAGTTAAAAATTCCCAACTCCTTAATTATTCCTCATAAGACGTAGTTTCTAGACCATCTTGGGTGCCTTTGTCTAGACTTGATCTTGATCTGTGATGCCCATAACTGGACACAATATTCCAGCATGTGGCAAGTTTGGCTTTATGTCACAGGTTCCCTTTCTTCAGGTCACCTTTATCATGTGGTGGAGTCTCTTTGTCTGGAGGCTTTTAAGCGGAGGCTGGATGGCCTTCTGTCAGGGGTGCTTTGATTGTGTGTTCCTGCATAGCAGAATGGGTTGGGACTGGGTGGCCCCTGTAGTCACTTCCAACTCTATTTCTATGGTGTAATTATATAGTCACCTTGGGATAACTGTTCCTGCTCAAAAATGTAAATTGATCCACTGTTGGAGAAACAGCTCGCAAGAGTGTATAGTTAATCTTCAACTCTGCCGCAGTGACTCTCATTAAAATGGGGAGCACATGGTAGGCTTAATCGTAATTTTATGTGAATCATGAACTCAGATTCTTGACATAAAAAAGATACAATGCTAGAGTCCAGCTCTGCACCTCCCAGTGAATTTTGCTTTTGTTTATATAAGCAACATGCCAGTGATGAATGCATTGCCACACATGGCAAACCAAAGGGTTTTTCTTTCTAACGCACACAAATGCATTCCTCTCTCCCATACTTCTCATAGCAAGGACCATACTTCTCATAGCTAAAATAATCCTTAAGCATGTAGATAATATATGATAGTGAGTTAGACTGAGATATTGATCAGAAATTCCAAAACTAAAGAGAATGCATGAAAATGCTCAAATGAGAATAAAAATTGTATAGCTAATGATATTGAAATACAGGCTGCCTATCCCTCTGATATGCTTGGGACCATAAATGTTTTATATTCCAGATTTATTTTTTATCTTTTTGGATTTAGGAATACTTTCACATACACCATGAGATGTCTTGGAGCCCTGAGTCCCCTCGGGTGAGAAGGGCGGGGTATAAATGTTATAAATGTTGTTGTAAATAAACAAAGAATTGCTTTATTTTTCAAAAACACTTTATGCCCATAGCCTGAAGGTAATTTTATCACTATTTCAATAATTTTGTGCATGAAGCAAACTTTGTTTTCCTTAAACCACCAGAAATCAAAGTTGTTAGTATTATGTGGAAAATATGGAATATTCTGGATTTTGGAATTCTGGATAATGATGATGATGATGATGATGATGATGATGATGATGATGATGATGATGATGTATTTCTTATAAACCCTCCCCCTTCACCTCCCTGAAAGGACTTGGGGCGGCTTACATGGGGACAAAGCCCTGAGAACAAGTACAGTAGAGACTCACTTATCCAACATAGACGGGCCGGCAGAATGTTGGATAAGCAAATATGTTGGATAATAAGGAGAGATTAAGGAGAAGCCTATTAAACACCAAATTAGGTTATGATTTTACAAATTAAGCACCAAAACATCATTTTATACAACAAATTTGACAGAAAAAGTAGTTCAATACGCAGTAATGTTATGTTGTAATTAGTGTATTTACGAATTTAGCACCAAAATATCACAATATATTGAAAACATTGACTACAAAAATGCGTTGGATAATCCAGAACATTGGATAAACGAATGTTGGATAAGTGAGACTCTACTGTATACAATTAAAACACAGTACAAATTATAGAATTAAGATGCATAACAGAACAAATACTTAAAATGTCTTAAAAATAAAACACACAACTTAGCAGTTCCATATTGACTATTCTAACAGTTCACATATATTATAGTTCAATATTTCTATAAGTCTCTTGGTAATCCATGAGCCTTCTTGATTTTCTTTCCTATCCAATCTCTTTTTCTCACTAATCTTACTCTATCTCTTTCCTTCAATCAACTTTCCTTAGCTTTTCTTAACTTTCCCTCTCAACACCTACCTCCTACCATCAAGTAAATTGCTGTTATATTCAAAACCTTCAACAACCATCCCAGAACTTACAACTCTTCTTACTAACCAAGTTCCTTCCTATAAAATATCCTATACTTCACCTCTTGTCTCCTGTGTGATCTATCTTCCTATGTGAAAACTGAGGTCTTAAGCTTTCTGTAACTCCGGTCTATTGCACTCACTCCCCTTCCCTTATTCTAGATCTCAAGGTGCCTGGAGATTTCCACTAAGGATCCACTCAAGATACAGATGTTGTAGGCCTTCCGCCAACCCGACTCACGGGGCGATGGTTAGCACGGGGCAATTCCCAAGCAGCAAACCAGCAAGACCGTCTCCCGGTCTGATAAAGCGGCTGCCGGCAGTGGGGCAGATCAGGTCGTCCGGGCAAAGCGGAAGATGGTGACGTGCTGATGGTGGTAAGGCATGCTTCGCCCATAAGAGCCTTTCAGCTTCACCATAGCTAAGAAACTGTCTCTTATTAATACCTTCCTCACAAAGGGGAAGATAAATAGGCTGATTCTTTAGCTCTCTGTCAATGACACATCTTCAGAAATCCACTGCTCAATTAAGGGAATGTGTGCAACCTTCTAAAAAAGAAACAACTATTTTTGTTTGTTTGCATGTTTGTTTGTTTTTGTTTGTGGAAAAAAACATGAATTTTAACCATATTTTATAACCCTGGGTAACTTAACAGATGCACTCTTGGTTAAGTTAAGCTGCACAACCGGAACTCTCAAACAACCGGTACAAAAAAAAAATCAAAGAAATAATACTGCATTCACCAAGTTGAATAATGCAATAAACTGTGCTACATTAAATTAAGTTTGTCTTAATTTGCCTTTAATTACTGTATTAATGCAGCTTGACACCACTTGATCTGCCACAGCCCAATTCTATAGAATCATTGGTGTCGTAGTTTGATAAGGCCTTTAGCTTTCTCTGCCTAAGAATGCTGCTGACTCAGTAAACTACAATTTGCAGGACCTCATAACAATTGAGCCATGGACAAAATTAAAGTAGGTGCACTCTGGACTCCACAAACAATGGATCTAGACAAAGTTGTATACCACAATAAAATGGTGCTACATTAAGATTATCTGGGATTTGTTTTTAATTACTGTATTAATGAAATTTGACACCACTTGATCTGCCAACGTTCAATACTATGGGAGTTGTATTTTGACAAGACCTTTGGCTTTTTGTGTCGAAGTGTGCTGCTGCCTCAGTAAACTACAATTCCCAGGATTCCATAACATTCAGCCATGAGCAGAAAACAAGTAGGTATAAACTATTGTTCTCCCAACTCTTATTTGTTTCCATGTAAAATAGTATCACAGAACTTAGTAAAGTTAAGGGTCCTCTGGTGGCGCAATGGGTTAAAGCGCTGAACTGCTGAACTTGCAGACCGAAAGGTTGGCAGTTTGAATCCAGGAAGTGGGTGAGTTCCCACTGTTAGCCACAGCTTCTACCAACCTAGTAGCTCGAAAACATGCAAATGTGAGCAGATCAATAGGTACTGTCTTGGCGGGAAGGTAATGGAGCTCCATGCATTCATGCTGGCCACAGGACCTTGGAGGTCTCTACGGACAACGCCGGCTCTTTGGCTTAGAAATGGAGATGAGCACCACCCTCCAGAGTCGGATACAATGAGACTTAATGTCAGGGGGAAACCTTTACCTTTACCTTTTTTGTGAAGTTAAAAATACATTGGTGGCAGGAAAAAAAATAGTTTGATGTTCCTGGCAGTTTGAATTATATATGGGACTGACAAACACTCCTTGAAGATCCCTTGCCAAAAGAAAAAAAAGTATGACAATGTTTAGTGTCAGAAGCGAACCGAGGGTACAGATGTAATATATTTAAAAAACACAAAGTTAAAAAACTTGGCATTATAGTAAATGTCCTTTGACCAGTAGCTGGCCACTTGGAGTGCCTCTGGTGTTGCCATCAGGTCTTCCCTTGTGAATGTGGCAGGGCTCAGGCTGCCTTGTAGTAAGTGGTCTGTGGTGTGCTCTTCTCCACACTCGCATGTCGTGGACTCCACTTCGAAGCCCCATTTCTTAAGGCATCTCGTGCTGCCAGAGCACAGTCTGTTCAGCGCCTTCCAAGTCGCCCAGTATTCTGTGAAGCGATTTGCAGCAGTGTGTCAATTCATTGGGTTTATACATTTTTAACAAACATGAACTGAGGGAAAAAACCCATATGCAAAGAATACTCTGAAGTTAACAAACAAGAGATCTGGGCCGAGTTGTATAACTCTGGAGGTTGGTACTCATCTCCATTTCTAAGCCAAAGAGCCAGAGTTGTCCATAGACACCTCCAAGGTCATGTGGCCGGCATGACTGCATGGAGCACCATTACCTTCTCACCTATTGATCTATTCACATTTGCATGTTTTCAAACTGCTAGGTTGGCAGAAGCTGGAGCTAACAGTGGGCGCTCACTCCACCTCCCGGATTCGAACCTGCAACCTTTCGGTCTGCAAGTTCAGCAACTCAGCGCTTTAACACACTGTGCCACCAGGGGCTCCAGGCAGATAAAAAGTAAATGCAACCAATTTTTTCCAACTGGAATTGTTTCCATGTAAAACAATATGACAGAACCCAATATCAACAACCCAATATAACAGAACTTAGTGTGGTTCAAAATATTTTTTATGTATTTATTTACTACAATTATATCCTGCCCATCTCACCCTGAAGAGGACTCAGAGAGGCTTACAAATTATATGTACATACAATATATTGTATTATTAGCATAGCACAATATTAGCATTATATTTTGCTATATTGTATTATACCACTATATTGTAATATTATTAGTAATATTACATGTAATATATTATTATTATTATATTGTATAATTATTAGTATTGTATTGTATTACATTGTAATATTATTATCAATATTATATGTATATACATATAATACAGTAGAGTCTCACTTATCCAACATAAACGGGCCAGCAGAACATTGGATAAGCGAATATGTTGGATAATAAGAAGGGATTAAGGAAAAGCCTATTAAACATCAAATTAGGTTATGATTTTACAAATGAAGCACCAAAACATCATGTTAGACAACAAATTTGTCAGAAAAAGTAGTTCAATACACAGTAATGCTATATAGTAATGACTGTATTTATGAATTTAGCACCAAAATATCATATTTTGAAAGCATTGTCTACAAAAATGTGTTGGATAATCCAGAACGTTGGATAAGCGAGTGTTGGATAAGTGAGACTCTACTGTAAATACTACATAGCATTACTGCGCATGAAACTACTTTTTCTGTCAAATTTGTTGTATAATATGATGTTTTGGTGCTTAATTTGTATAACGATTACCTAATTTGATGTTTAATTGGCTTTTCCTGAATCCCTTCTTATTATCCAACATATTCACTTATCCTGCTGGCCTGTTTACGTTGGATAAGTGAGACTCTACTGTATATTTCTAATCTTATATTATCTGCTTAGAACTGGATTATATGAGGCCCCTTCTTCACAGCTATATAAAATGCACACTGAAGTGGATTATATGGCAGTGTGGAGTCAAGATAATCCAGTTCAAAGCAGATAATATAAGATTATAAATGGGTTATATAGCTGTGTAGAAGCTATATAATCCAGTGCAAATTAGATAATCTGTGGAAGAGACCTAAGTGAGGCCTAAATCTGCCTGTCCCCTAACTGAAACCTGGCTGTCCCTTGGTTGCTAGGCAACCAAGTGGGCAGAGATTAGCCCTCTAAACTGGCAGCAATTGGATAAAAAAAAATATTGCTCTCCCTCTAATTAGGACTTTATTTTTCGTTTCTTTTTGTTGTATCAACCTAGAGGCGTGGATGATGGGTTGTGTTGTCAAATTTTGAGGTTGGGGAGCCTGTACTTTTGTTATTTTGTGAGTCCCCGTGATGCCATCACTCATATATATATATATATATATATATATATATATATATATATATATATATACTTTTATTATACATATTATATATACAATTTTATTCTATGTGTGTGTGTGTGTGTGTATATATGTATGTGTGTATATATATATATATATATATATATATATATATATATATATATATACACACACACACACATATACATATACAGTAGAGTCTCACTTATCCAAGCTAAACGGGCCGGCAGCAGCTTGGATAAGCGAATATCTTGGATAATAAGGAGGGATTAAGGAAAAGCCTATTAAACATCACATTAGGTTATGATTTTACAAATTAAGCACCAAAACATCATGTTATACAACAAATTTGACAGAAAAAGTAGTTCAATACACAGTAATGTTATGTTGTAATTACTGTATTTACAAATTTAGTGCCAAAATATCATGATATATTGAAAACATTGACTACAAAAATGGCTTGGATAATCCAGAAAATTGGATAAGCGAGGCTTGGATAAGTGAGACTCTACTGTAATTTTATTATATATAATGTGTGTGTGTATGTTTATATATATAATTTTATTATACAGTGTTCCCTCACTACTTCGCGGTTCACTTATGTCTTGGCAGGGTTAGGCTTCAGGTGGTTCTCTTTCAAGGCATTCGTGAGTTGGCTTTCAACTGTTTCAAAATCTTTTGCTTGTGTTGTTAAGCCAAGGTCATCGGCATATATAAAACTCTTTTTGAGTGGTAGTTGTGGCTGATCATTCATGAAGATGTTAAACAAGGTTGGTGCAAGAACGCTGCCTTGGGGTAAACCATTCTTTTGCCTCCTCCATCTGCTTTTCCTGCCCTGAAACTCCACATAGAAGCTGCAGTTTTCCCAGAGGGTCTGGACAGTTTTTGTAAAGTCAAAATCCCAGGTGATATGGTGGACTTTATGCAGCATTTTTCTATGTTGCACCATGTCATAGGCTGCTGTAAGGTCCACAAAAACTGTTCCCGTAATGCAGCCTTTCTCATAGCCTTCCTCGATATGCTCAGTTAGATGAAGAATTTGACCTGTACAGTTTTTCCCTGGCCTGAAACCTGCTTGTTGTGCAGTAAGCTTGGGTTCGATGACAGGTCCTAATCGATTTAATAGCATCCTCTCATAGACTTTATATAGATGACATAAGAGGAAGATTGGTCGGTAGTTCCTGGCACTGGAGGCATCTTTACCAGGTTTTAAAATGGCAATGATCTTAGTTTTCCTCCATGCTCTGAGAATCTGTTTGTGTGCCAAGCATTGATTGTAGAATTTCACAAGCCAGTTTTCAGCTTTGGGCCCCAAGTGTTTGCTTGCTCCATCATTAAATCATCTAGGTCAGGTGCTTTACCAGTTTTACATCGCTTGATGGTTTCTCTGAGTTCTTCCAGGTTTAGAGGAGATGCCAACTGGTGGGTTTCAAGTTCTGGCACCCTGTTGATTTTTATCTTTACTCTGCTGCAGTTGGTTTTCCCATTCTGAATTAGCTGGTGAGCTATCTGGTCTGGTGTTACGTTTGCATGCCCATGGTTGACCAGAGGGTCACTATCCAGGTGTCTCAGCAATTGCCAGGCTTTTCGGCTACTCTTGGACATGTCAAGGTTCTCAAGCAGCTCTATCCAGCGGTCTTTCTTAGCATTAGCTATGGCTGTAGATGGTTTTTGGCCTGCAGCTATAATCACGTCACTGTATGGATTCTCTTGAAATAGTCTGAGATATTCCTTTAGTTGATTTAGCGATTCTTCATTTAGGCCTGGTAGGTAGCTTGTGCGACAGCCTCTAGGGATTGAGAGCCTCAAGGATCTTTTCACAGCATCTACAACAGATTGTAGCCTTCTATAGAAGTTCTATATCAGAAATACCTGCTTCCAAGGACTTGGAAGCAGGGGTTCTGTTGTCAATGAGGCAAGTGGTGTGTGTGAATGTGTGTGAATGTGTGTGCGTGTCTTTCTATCTATCTGTCTGTCTGTCTGTCTGTCTGTCTATCTCTATGGAATAATATCCAGGGTCGGAGAAAGAACTCTTGTCAGTTGGAGGCAAGTGTGATGTGTTACAATTAGTAAGCTTTATTAGCATTGAATAGCCTTGCAGCTTCAAAGCCTGGCTGCTTTCTGCCTGGGGAATCCTTTGTTGGCAGGTGTTGATTGTTTCCTGTCTGGAATTCCCCTGCTTTCAGAGTGTTATTCTTGATTTACTGTCCTGATTTTAGAGTTTTAAAAAATACTAGTGGCCAGATTTTGTTCACTTTCATGGTTGCCTCCTTTCTGTCGAAATTGCACCTGACCTCCATCCAGAGAGTACTGTTAACCCAACCAAGGATGGATCTGGACCAAACTTGCCACGGATAATGGGATTTGCAGTACCTTCACTGATACTGTGACCCCTGCTGACAATGGACTGGGACTGCACTTGGAATAGAGAAACCCCATGACCATCTGAATAGTTCACCTGCAACCTTACTTACTTACCACAAAACACTGAACCCAGCTGACATTAGACCAAACCCAGCACAGAGACCCAACATGACCAACTGTGCATATACACCCAGTTTGGGAAGTATTTACTGTGGATCTGGAAGTTATAGTTCGCCCTTACCCAGAGAACTTGGAACCCAGCTGCCACCCGCATACATCTGTTATTGCAGTACGACATTGGCCCAACGGCAGGCCTCCAAAAATTGCTGGGATAGGTCCCAGACTAAGAACAATCCAGTGATTTGGTGGACAAAGCCATACCAAACTCATGGGCGGCCTCCTTTTACATTATGATGTCTACTCAAAGCTTCCACTCTGATCGTATGCCTTGCTCCGAACAAACAACAAGAGTTGCATCGCTTTCAAAAGCTGCTTTTTCAAGTGCTTACCGTAAGATAGTCCCTGTCAAATCGAGTCGGAAGTCCTCCTGCGGTGCCTCATGGGCTGTATGCAAATGAAACCGGTCTGTGCACTCTGAGGTTTCCGAGGCGGTCTCAAAAGGTGCAGGATTATGCTTTGTTAAAAATGCAGGAGCCTTTATAGCAACCCAATGAATTGTCATGCTTTTTGGGGGTTTTTTTAGTAATGGATGTCAAGTAGTTTTCTTCATCCGATGTATTTTGAACAAAACTAAGTTCAGTGATATTATTTTACACGGAAAAAATAGAGTTAGGAAAATTAGTTGCATTTACTTTTTATCTGCACGCAGCAGAATGTTATAGAATCCTAGAAGTTCTAGTTTATTGAGGCAGCAGCCAAAGGCCTTGTCAAACTACAACTCCCATAACATTGAACGGTGGCAGATCAAGTGGTGTCAAATTGCTTTAATATTATTTGTTTATTTATTGATTAATTGTGTCAGAAGCAAACCAAGGGCACAGTTGTAATGTATTTAAAAACACAAACAAATTTAAAAACTTGTCATTAAACTAAATGTGCTTTGACCAGTAGCTGGCCACTTGGAATGCCTCTGGTGTTGGTATAAGAAGGTCCTCCACTGTGCATGTGGCAGGGCTCAGGCTGCATTGTCATAGGTGGTCTGTGGTTTGCTCTTCTCCACACTCGCATGTTGTGGACTCTATTTAGTGGCCCCATTTCTTGAGGCTGGTTCTGCATCTCATGGGACCAGAGTGTAGTCTATTAAGCACCTTCCAAGTGCCCAGGAGGGAGTCTCTCATCCGGTATCAACCATGGCTTGAGGTTCTGGGTTTTACCCTGCCACTTTTGGACTCTTGCTTGCTGAGGCATCTCAGCGATTATCTCTGTAGATCTTAGGAAGTTATTTCTTGATTTAAGGCGTTGGCATGCTGGCTAATATCCAAACAGAGGATAGACGGGAGATGTCCATGCCTTGTTCCTTTCATTACTGCCTGCTACTTCCCAGCGGATGTCAGTTGGTGCAATACCGGATAAGCAGTATAATATATCCAGTGGTTTGGGGTGTAGGCATCCTGTGATTATGTGGCATGTCTCATTAAGAGCCACATCCACTGTTGTAACATGGTGAGATGTGTTCCATACTGGGTAGGTGTATTCAGCAGCAGAGAAGCAAAGCGCAAGGGAAGATGTCTTCATTGTATCTGGTTGTGATGCCCATGTTGTGCCAGTCAGCCTTCGTAGGATACTGTTTCTTGCTCCCATTATTTGCTTTGTAGTCAAGCAGTGCTTCTTATAGGTCAGAACGTGGTCCAGGGTAACTCCCACGTATTTGGGTGTGCTGCAGTGCTCCAGTGGGATTCCTTCCCAGGTGATACTCAGAGCTGGAGATGCTTGTCTGTTCTTAAGGTGTGTGTGTTTTAGACGTCTGTGTTTTAGATGGATTAGGAATCAGCTGGTTTTCCCTGTAAGAGGCAGTAAGAGCACCTAAAGCTTCAGGGAGCTTCTGTTCTACCATTTCAGAGCTCCCTGCTTGGGTGGTGATGGCACAATCGTCAGCATAGATGACACTCTCTGTCCCTTCTGGCAGTGGCTGATCATTGGTGTAAATGTTCAACATGGATGAAGCAAGCACGCTCCCCTGAGGCAGGCCCTTCTTCTGTTTCCCCATCTGCTTCTCTGGCCCTGGAATTCAACCAAAAAGGCTCCAGGAATTAATACAGCAATTAAAAGCAAATAGAGATAAACTTAACGTAGCACCATTTTATTGTATTATATGTATTTTATTATAAATGTAAATAAAAATATATAATTTTATTATACATATTATATATACAATTTTATTCTATATAATGTGTATGTATGTATATACAGTAGAGTCTCACTTATCCAACATAAACGGGCCAGCAGAACGTTGGATAAGCGAATATGTTGAATAATAAGGAGGGATCAAGGAAAAGTCTATTAAACATCAAATTAGGTTATGATTTTACAAATTAAGCACCAAAACATCATGTTATACAACAAATTTGACAGAAAAGGTAGTTCAATACGCAGTAATGCTATGTAGAAATTACTGTATTTTTTAATTTAGCACCAAAATATCACGATGTATTGAAAACATTGACTACAAAAATGCGTTGGATAATCCAGAACATTGGATAAGCGAATGTTGGATAAGTGAGACTCTACTGTATGTGTGTGTGTGTGTGTGTGTGTGTGTGTGTGTGTGTGTATATATATATATATATATATATATATATATATATATATATATAACTTTGTTCTATATAATGTGTGTATGTATGTGTATATATATAATTTTATTATATATGTGCATTTATACCCATTGTATGTGGAGTTCAGAGTGCTCTTCACATATTGAACTATAACTTTCATCATCCTCTGCCATTGCCCCCCCCCCCCCACAAACCCATCCAATACTTAAATTTGGTCATGATGAGTATGTGTGCCATTTTTGGCCAAATCCATCTGTGGGATTTTGCAAGGCTGGATCTCTGGATTTGGGTGAACTATAATTCCCAACATCAAGGATCACATACTTCAACCAGACATGAGTTCTCTCTCCCACCCTGGACATTTCCAACAAACCTCCCAACCTCTGAGGATGCCTGCCACAGATGTGGACAAAATGTTAGGAGAGAATGCTTCTGTAACATGGCCATACAGCCAGAAATAAAACCTTTTGCTTCCATATACCTGCCATTATACTACATTGTTGACCCGACGGCAGGCCTCCAAAAACTCGTTTATAGTCACGCACTTTTTGTTATACAATGCTTTTGACACGAAATAAATAACCCAAGTAAAAAACCTCACCAAGAAGAGACCTCCTTTTACGTTACGATGTACACCCAAAGCTTCCGCTCTGATCGCATGCCTTGCTCCCAACAAACAAGACGAGTCGTAACGCTGTACAAAGCTAATTCTTTTTCAAGCGCTTACCTTACAATTTCCCCTGTAAATTCAAGTTGAAAATCCTCGCGCAGTGCCTCATGGGCTGTATGCAAAGGAACCCGGTCGCCCCGCTCTGAGGTTTCCGAGGCGGTCCCAAACGGTGCCGGATTCATTCTCAGTTAAAAACTGTACAAGCCTTCATGGGCGACACAACTACAGTAGAGTCTCACTTATCCAACACTCGCTTATCCAACGTTCTGGATTATCCAACGCATTTTTCTAGTCAATGTTTTTAATACATCATGATATTTTGGTGCTAAATTCGTAAATACAGTAATTATTACATAGAATTACTGTGTATTGAACAACTTTTTCTGTCAGATTTGTTGAATAACATGATGTTTTGGTGCTTAATTTGTAAAATCATAACCTAATTTGATGTTTAATAGGCTTTCCCTTAATCTGTCCTTATTATCCAACATATTCGCTTATCCAACGTTCTGCCGGCCCGTTTACGTTGGATAAGCGAGACTCTACTGTAATTGTCATGTTTTTTTTATTTTTTGGCAACGGATGCTCAAGGAGTTTTTGCCAGTCCCATACATAACTCAAACGCCCAGAAACATGGAACCACCTTTTTTCCTGCAGCGAATATATTTTGAACTATTTTGAACCACTGAGTTCTGTGGTTTGATTTTACATGGAAACGAGTTGGGAGAACAATAGGTTGCACCTACTTTTTTCCCCTGCCCATGGCTGAATGTCATGGAATCCTGGGAGCTGTAGTATACTGAAGGAGCAGCACACTTTGGCAGAGAAAGCTAAAGGCTGGGTTTCTGTGAGTTTTCCGGGTTGTATGGCCATGTCCCAGTAGCATTCTCTCCTGACATTCTGCCTGCATCTGTGTCTGGCATCTTCAGGGGTTCTGTTGTCAATGAGGCAGGTGGTGTGTGTGTGTGAATGTCTCTCTCTCTCTCTCTCTCTCTCTCTGTGGAATAATGTCCAAGGTGGGAGAAAGAACACTTGTGTGTTGGAGGCAAGTGTGATGTGTTAGAATTGATCAGCTTCATTAGCATTGAATAGCCTTGCAGCTCCAAAGCCTGGCTGTTTCCTGCCTGGGAAATCCTTTGTTTTGTAGGCGTTAGCTGGCCCTGATTGTTTCCTGTCTGGAATTCCCCTGTTTTCAGAGTGTTGTTCTTGATTTACTGTCCTGATTTTAGAGTTTTTCTTAAATACTTGTAGCCTCATTTTGTTCATTTTCATGGTTTCATCCTTTCTGTTGAAATTGTCCACATGCTGGTGGATTTCAATGTTCGACAGGGTGGTGGTTAAGAGTGGTCCAGCATTTCTGTGCTCTCAAATAATAGGCTTTACATTTTAAATATGTTTATTTTATATAAATACATATTAATATATGCTTTTTACTAAATGTATTTTATTATAATTATGTATTTTAATTGTATTGTGCCCTGCTAGAGCCATAAGGAGAGGTGGGTAATAAATGCATTATTATTATTGACACAAAGACAGAGTATGACACAGCAAACGAGATACTGTATGTGTGTGTGTGTGTGTGTATGTGTGTGTGTGTGTGTATGCTGGATTTCATGTACTGATGATGATGATGTATTTATTACCCAACTCTCCTTATAGCTCTGTTGTTGTTGTTGTTGGTCCAGATCTATTGTTGGTGGGATCCATTGTGAGGGGTAAACTATAACTCCCAAAATCCAATGGCTAGCTATTAAAAATAGGACCAACTCCAATCAGAGCTGCATTTACTTTTCTCAGTTGTGCCTTCAGTTCCAAAACAAAGTTGCAGAACTTTTACTAGACACAATGAACTTAATTGCAAACCCCATAGTTATCACATATCTCCCAATACACACACACATAGTAATAGTGAAAATGTGTATGTGGTGAACATGTCCACTTACATAGACAACCTCTGGCTGACCCCGCCCATTGCCTTTCCCTTAACCTTTTCCTATGGGCACACAGTTAACAGAAGAATGGATCAGCAACTGAGCAAGAGGTTTGGGGAGAATTCACCATGGTTTACAAGAGTTGCACTTGACCTCCATCCAGAGAGTACTGTTAACCCAACCAAGGATGGATCTGGACCAAACTTGCCACGGATAATGGGATTTGCAGTACCTTCACTGATCCTGTGACCCCTGCTGACAATGGACTGGGACTGCAGTTGGCATAGAGAAACCCCATGACCATCTGAATATACTGCAGGGGTTTGGGGGGATGGACCTTCATTCTGGGAGTTATAGCTCACTTGCAACCAGAAAAGACTGAATTCGGCTGACGTCAGACCAAACCTGGGACAGACACCCAACATGTCCAACTGTGCATACACACGCGGTTTGGAAAATATTTACCTCGGATCCTGGAGTTGTAGTTCACCCTTACCCAGAGAACTCAGAACCCAGCCCCCAAATTGGCCATCAGCAAGATTATTACCCCAGATCAGGCCAGATACTGCCAGCTTGTATCTGCTTTTACAGTACAATATGGGCCCGACGGCAGGCCTCCAAAAATTGCAATTTGTCAGCGGTAAGCTGAGCTTGCGTGTTCCAATGATGCTGAGCATAAAGACAAAGTCATACCAAACTCATAGGCGACCTCCTTTTACGTTAGGGTGTCTACTCAAAGCTTCCGCTCTGATCGTATGCCTTCCTCGGAACAAACAACAAGAGCCGCAATGCTTTAAAAAGCTCTTTTTTTTTTTCAAGTATTTCCCTTACGATTCCCCCTGTCAAATCGAGTCGGAAGTCCTCGCGCCGGGCCTCATGGGCTATATGCAAATGAACCCGGCCTCCACGCTCTGAGGTTTCCGAGGCGGTCTCAAAACGTGCAGGGTTATGCTTTGTGAAAAATGCACCAGCCTTTATAGCAACCCATACCTTTTTTGGGGTTGTTGTATGTCTTTCGGGCTGTGTGGCCATGTTCCAGAAGCATTCTCTCCTGACGTTTTGCCCACATCTATGGCAGGCATCCTCAGAGGTTGTGTTACCTCACAACCTCTGAGGATGCCTGCCATAGATGTGGGCGAAACGTCAGGAGAGAATGCTTCTGGAACATGGCCACACAGCCCGAAAGACATACAACAACCCTGTGATCCCGGCCATGAAAGCCTTCGACAACACATACCTTTTTTGTGTGTGCAAAGGATGCTCAAGTAGTTTCCTGCAGCAAATGTATTTTGAACAACACTCACTTCAGTGATAAGGGGCCCCTGGTGGCACAGTGCGTTAAAGCGCTGAGCTGCTAAACTTGCAGACCAAAAGGTCCCAGGTTCAAATCTCGGGAGCGGAATGAGCACCTGTTGTTAGCCCCAGCTCCTGCCAACCTAGCAGTTCAAAAACTTGCAAATGTGAGTAGATCAATAGGTACCGCTCCGGAGGGAAGGTAACAGCACTCCATGCAGTCATGCTGGCCACATGATCTGGACAGATATATAATTTTATTATATATGTGCTTTTATACTCATTGTATGTGGAGTTCAGTGTGCTCTTCGCATATGGGTGAACTATAATTTACATCTTCCTCTGCTGTTGCCCCCCCCCCCCCCCCAAATACTTCCAATACTTAATGTTGGTCATGATGAGTATGCGTGCCAAGTTTGGCCAAATCCATAATCTGGGATTTTACAGGGCTCTCTGGATTTGGGTGAACTATAATTCCCAACATCAAGGATCAATTCCTTCCAAACCCAGACAGTATTTTCTGTTGGTCATGGTGGGTATGTGTGCGCCACGTTTGGTCCAGGTCCGCCATTGGCAGGAGTCATAGGCGTTCTGATAGTATAAGGATGTGGGTGAACTACAACTCCCATCCTGCTGGGGCAATCCCCCTCAAACTCCCAACGTTATTTTAAGCTGGTCATGTTGGGTATATGTGGCAAGTTTGGTCCATATCTATTGCCAACTGGGTTCACAAACTTTCCCTGGATGTGGGTGAACTATAACTCCCATCCTCCTGGGTCAGTCCTCCAAACAGCACTGATATTTAAAGTTGGCCATGTTGGGCATGTTTGCCAACTTTGGTCCTGGTCTCTAGTTGGTGGTCTCCATAGTGTGGGATAAACTATAATTCCCAAAATCTGAGAGCTGGCTATTAAAAATAGGACTAAGTCCAATGCTGTTTCAATATTACGAACTCTTCATATTGACCTCAAAATATTCTTATCCTGAATTGCTGCAACTGAAAGCCAAGCAAGCAATTGAATAATTTCCTGCATTGTACATCTGTCTCCATTATTGAACTATGTCTCCCTATCCCTTTCCCTTTGATGACAGAGTTGCATTTGCTTTACTCAGTCTCTGTCTCCAGTTCCAAAACAAAGTTGCAGGCAGGAAGCAGCCAGGCTTTGAAGCTGCAATGCTAATCAAGGTGGCCAATTGAAACATTCACAACTCAGCCAGACAAGAGTTTTTTCTCCCACCCCGGACATTTCCACACTTGCCCAATTTCCAATAAACTTCACAACCTCTGAGGATGCCTGCCACATGTGTGGGCAAAATGTCAGGAGATGATGCTTCTGTAAAGTGACCATACAGCCAGAAATGAAAGCACTGGCTTTCATATACTTGCCATTATACTACATTGTTGGCCCGACGGCAGGCCTCCAAAAATTCGTTTCGAAGAAACGGAAGACTATCATCCTCGAACGACAAAGAACGGCGCAAGTAAAAAAAAAACCTCAGCAAGAAGAGACCTCCTTTTACATTACGACGTACACCCAACGCTTCCGCTCTGATCGCATGCCTTGCTCCCAACAAACAAGAGGAGTCGTAACGCTATAAAAAGCGAATTCTTTTTCAAGTGCTTACTCTACGATTTCCCCTGTAAAGTCAAGTTGAAAATCCTCACGCAATGCCTCATGGGCTGTATGCAAATGAACCCGGTCGCACCCTTCTGAGGTTTCCGAGGCGGTCCCAAACGGTGCCGGATTCATTCTCAGTTAAAAACTGTACAAGCCTTCATGGGCGACACAACTAATTGTCATGTTTTTTTATTTTTTGGCAACGGATGCTCAAGGAGTTTTTGCCAGTCCCATACATAATTCAAACGCCCAGGAACATGGAACCACCTTCTTTCCTGCAGCGAATATATTTTGAACTATTTTGAACCACTGAGTTCTGTGGTTTGATTTTACATGGAAACAAATAGAGTTGGGAGGACAATAGGCTGCCCCTACTTTTTTCCCCCGACCCATGGCTGAATGTCATGGAATTCTTGTGGGTGGCTTCTCTCATGTGTTGTGCCCTGCTCAAGACATAAGGAAAGGTGGGTAATAAATGCATTATTATTATTGTTATTATTATTATTATTATTATTATTATTATTATTATTATTATTATTATGGCTTTTTTTAGTGTCAGGAGGGACTTGAGAAACTGCAAGTCGCTCCTTGTATGAGAGAATTGGCCGCCTGCAAGGACGTTGCCCTCGGGATGTGTAAATGTTTGATGTTTTACCATTTTTGTGAGTGGCTTCTCTCATTTCCCTGCATGGGGAGCTGGAGCTGACAAAGGGAGCTCACCCACTCTCCCCAGATTCAAACCACCAATATGTCGGTCAGCAGTCCTGATGCCACAAGGTTTTAACCCATTGCGCCACTGGGGGCTCCACATTATTATGGCTTAAAATATGCAAGAGTTTGCACAACATTAATACTAATGGAACTTCCCTAATGCAACCATATTTAGGATACAATCCCTTTGCAGCACTGGAACTTGGAACCACTAGTGTAAAGGGATCCTGGAAAAATCTATTTTTCCTGCTCTGTTCATGCATATGACAAGTCTGGCTTGAATATGTCTTTTCCATGTCGTTGATGTGAAAGGCCTGTTTGGAAATAACAAATCAGTCCAATACATTATGTGCACATCTGGATGCAAAATGCAGATCTCAGTATTTAAAGGACTTAACCATGCAAGCATGCGTGATTTACTAAGTCTTAGTCATTCTTAGGAATCATCTCTTTTACCGAATAAATGGGTCAGGGAAAATGCTCAGCCTTCAGAATATTTCAAAATTCTTCTCTGCTTGAGACCACCAAGGATAAGAACTGGCAATGCTTTACCTACATGCTATTTATAAGACGTGAACTAAAGCTGACCTGTCAGTCTGTCAGAAGCATTTGGGTAGAAACCATGAAATCTAATCTTCTGACATCTACCTTCTGTTGTACAAAAAAAAGCGTCCTTTGCCTCTTTCCAATTGAATTGTGTAATCTTGAGGCTCTCTGTGTTTATTTTAAAATAAAGATTGTGTAGCAATTTGCAGCCTAGTAAAAGTCACATTTGTTTCCTTTATTCCTTGAGGCCTTTCCAAAAGGCAGATTGAAAGAGAGAGAGCTCTAATTTTGCTTATTGTGTACAAATAAAATAAGCATCTGGAATGGGTTTTCCTCCTAAGAGTTTAGATGGGTAGCATGTAGTTGGATTATTTACCCTCAAGGTTGACTAAGGGCCTAACAAGGCATGCTTTTAATATTGTGAATTTGTACCATGTATTATTTTTGATATTACCAGTATCAAAGTGGGGCAGAGAGAAAGGGCAGAAAAAGACTTTAAACCTTTGCCTTCCCAAAGTGGTCTAAATCAGAACTGAACCCCTTTACCTCCACCCAATACAAATGTCCCCATATGTCCGGGACAGACCCATTTCATCCTCCATCATCCCATTTTTTTAGTTGCTTTTAACATGTCCCAAATTCTTTCTCATTTTCTCACTCCCCCCCCCCCTTGTATTCATCTTCTTTTCCATTTTTATCTTTGGTTAAAATAAACCAAACTGGGGAGCTGATATAAAATGTCCCTGATTGTGGCAGCAGCTGATAGAAAACATTGTGGGACAAAGAAAATAAGTATGTATCTCCAAATCAAAATCAGAAAGTATAGGAACACACCCTGGGATTTTCTGGTCTACTAATTGCAACAAGCACATACATGAATGCAAGGTAGGGAGAAGATGTCTTGTTCTCTGGTGAGAAGCTATTTGTGCACAATGAATACTACAGCTTTCATCCAATTTGGGACCTCCATGTAAGCCACGGGGCCTGGAAAACTAGGGACTGCCTCATTTCTTAACCATTACCTAATGAAACATCAAACACTGCAGATAGACATCTCTACCTGTTATCCATGATGCTTCATCAAGGACAGGAGATGCGGAGAAATTGTCTTCTGAGATCATAAATTGAGTGGGAACATGAGAAAACGGGAGGGGGGGGGGACATGTGGGATGAGATCTGTCAAATTTGCACGTGTTTAATCACTTCAGTGACGTGGAGTAAGGGGCGTTCCTATGGGTGGTCTCCTACCAAGCACTGACATTACTCTCCCCAAATCCTGCTTTATGAGCCTGGCATGGTAATTTTTTTTTCAAAATTAATTTAATCATGAGAAATGCCAACATTTCAAGGAATCACCACTTTTTCCTGTCATTTCTTATTCATTGTAATCTTGGCTTTCGAAATAGTGCTACTGCTAGCTTTTCAGCTTTCTTTTGAACTTCTGCAATTGAGAGTAATGAGATTGGGAGGAGGGGAGGGGAGCAGAGAGAAGGAAGTGATGCCTCCTGTCTCCTTGGGAGTAAGGAGATTGGCAGGAAAAGGATAGAAGCCCATGGAGAGGAATGGTGTCTGCCTTAAGGGTGATGCCTCCTGTCTCCTCTAAGCGGGTGGTTGAGCTGGGAGGAAGCAATCCTGTGTGATGGGGGTAAGGAAATTCTCTAAGACAGCACGTGATGATTTCACACACAAAGAAGACGCTTCCCCCTGCTTTCCCCATCTTCATCCGATGAAGTCCTAAGTTTCCTCCATGCTTTGCGTTTCACAAGAGGAAGATGCTGGGAGATGGTGAACACAGAACTGAGACATGACATATTGTTGGTTCCTCAAATGGCAGTAAACAGAGATTAGGCAAATCCCATGGAGAGGGGTAAATCCGTCAGGAGGTATTAGTTAGCAGAGTGCTGTCGAAGGCTATCATGGCCGGGATCACAGGGCTGTTGTATGTCTTTCGGGCTGTGTGACCATGTTCCAGAAGTATTCTCTCCTAACGTTTCGCCCACATCTATGGCAGGCATCCTCAGAGGTTGTGAGGTATGGACAACCTCTGAACATACCTGCCATAGATGTGGGCGAAACATCAGGAGAGAATACTTCTGGAACATGGCCACACAGCCTGAAAGACATACAACAACCCAGTTAGCAGAGTGTCTTTACCAAGTCTTGATTCACCCAAAGTTTCGCCAACCAGAGAACAAGCCAAATACTTATGTGAAAAAACAGCATAGTATTCAGTATAATGATAGACTAGGGATGCAATAAAAGAATAAATAACAAGTTTTCATAAGTATTTGTATATTTACTGGCTTGTTGACATTAAGTCAATCACGGATACATCTGCATACCCACATCATCGCATTCCTCAACTTCACATCCTTTACGAGGGCATTCCCACCACGGTCTAGACCAGGCATGGGCAAATTTTGGCCCTCCCGTTGTTTTGGACTTCAATTCCGAACAGCCTACCAGCTGGTAGGAATTGTGGGAGTTGGAGTCCAAAACACCTGGAGGGCCAAAGTTTGCCCATGCCTGGACTAGACCTTTAAACCTACCAATGAACAGCTCCTCTTCTTCCCATGAGAGGGAATGAAGCCCTTCTCTTGCCTGTGATGTGGAGGAAACCCTTGGCCAAACACAGCGCGGATCCTAGCCAGCTCCTTTTCTCTGCCAATCTGGGGGAGGAGCAGGAAATCAGAACAGCTGTCAAAACGTATTTAATGTCATGTATTTCTCTGTGTTGGTATGCTTGTACGTTTTAGAGTTCAGACTCTGTACTTGCATCCATTTTGGCCAAACTGTAATAAACCTCTGTCTTTTGCCTTCAGTCCCTGAGTGCCTCATCCAGTGTCCTAGCCTAGCTGGTTTAGCAGAAGTTACTGGGCACGAACCTGCTATCTCTGCTGAAAATCACAACAAAAGCACTTCTGACAACTAGTCTTCCTAGCTCTTCTGAAAAACTTCAGGAGAAGGAGACTCCAGCACACGCCCAGGAAGCATATTCCACTGCCAAACAGGCCTTACCACTAGGAAGTTCTTCCTAAAGCATAGGAGGAATGTCTTACTTCAATTTGGATCCATTGCTCTGTGTCCTAGCCCCTGGAGCAGCAGAAAACAAGTATGTCCCCCTCCTCACTGTGACATCCTTTCCAATATTTAAACATGGCTGCCATGTCTCCTCTCAGCCTTCTCTTCTCCAAACTCAAAATCCCTAGATCCCTCCACCATTCCTCAGAGGGCCGCATTTGCAGACCTTTGGTCATTTTGATCACCCATCCTGGACACATTCCAGCTCACCAATATTTATCTTGAATTGTGGTGCTCAGAACTGGACACAGTATCGTCTATATGTGTCAAAGTCCAGAAATGCTTTTTGGATTTTTAAAGAAAACCTGAAAACAAGAATTACAGGAACAAAGGCTTCAATGACCCAACAGTCTTTTATTTGAAACTAGGTTTCATGGATGCATCTGACAAAGGGGTTTGAGTCCGTGAAAGAAGAGATCGCCTACCATGAAATTGTCATGTTTTTAAAAATCTTTTAAATATTTATTGCTTGATTTTCAAATCTTATATTTATACTTTAATTTTATGTTTAGGCCTTAATTGATTTGGTTTTATTTTTAGCTTGTATTCTTTTAAAGTGTTGCAGGCCACCTTGACTTCCATTTTGGAAGAAATGTAGGACATAAATGGACAACGACAACACTGATGATGATGATGATGATGATGATGATGATGATGATAATAATAATAATAATAATAATTGTTTTGTCCCATTTGGAAGAGTCTGTAGTGTATACTCTTCAGCTTTTGTTATGTGAGCTGTAATTAGATGCATAGCACATGCTGTTCATATCAGACTGAGTCAGCCTTGTAGCTCTTGCTCCAATCTCCAAACTCGGGGCGTTGAAAGCAAAACAACCTCATCCTCCAAATGCTACAATTGTGGAAAGGCAGCTGGCTCAGGGTCAAACCATGATCATCACTATTTCAGCCAAACAATGCTTGATTTTTGGAACTAAGGACTCAACTTCCCTGTGGGCTTGTCAAGAGAGAGTCAAGGGCCTCTATGACACACAGAGGAGACATTTCCATGGCTGATTCCCACCCTCTTTTTGTCACTTGATTTTGATTTGCTTTGAACTCTATTTAGCCCTAATCATATGGATTTGGTTAGACAATGATGCAATTATACAAGTCAAAATTGCAGTTATTTTGACAAATAAAGGATACTTGTTAGCAAGCTACTTAATCTGACAAAAATTGGGAGAAGAAGCATCAATTTATTGCTTCTCTAGAGGCAAAATTTGGCCAGCTCTTCACAGAAATGGGAAAATCTAGTAAATGCTAGCCCTTGAATTGATAGTTAGCTAAAATGAAGCTGTTTTGAGCATTCCTCTTTGCAGAATTTGCTGCTATACATACAGAGGGCATTTATCTCACTTCAGTCCCTCCTATCACATCATCCCACTCAATTCCCATTACAAGGTCACTTCAAAACTCAATGGCTTTCATTCCAATCTCATTGTGTCATTTGTATTTCAAAACCATGCATTCCTCATAGGGTTGCCAACTGACCCAGGCATGGCTTGCTTTTGAGCCTTTAAAAACAATTTTATCTGTAGAAAAGCTCTTGGTGATATGAAGCTAAAGACCATCTTCTGCCGATGAAGTGTATCAGACACTGCTGCAAAAGGCACAGCTGCCAAGTGTAGGTGAAGAGTTGGCAACCCTCGTTTCAATGAAATTATGTGGTGCAGCTAAAATTTGACAGCTGTGTTGGGAGGGGCAGGTTTCTGAATCCATCTTTGATTTGGAATTATTCGAAAGGAAGAATATAAGGAAGGCAGTATAAATATGCGTCAGTTGAAAGACATACATCTGAAGTGAAACGTCTGCGTTGCCTTTTGAAGTTCAGTCTTTTGATCTTGGATGGTCTGATCCAACTGCTTGGAAAAACAAAAGAGGAGCCAAGTAAGTGGATTTGGCATCAGAGGCACTGGTTCTGACAGAGGGGAGCACACAGCACCCGTCACTGCAAGTTAGCATGTTTGCCTGGAAAGAGGGCTTATGCTTTGCTCTGTAAGAAAAGATTGAGTGTATGGGCATGGCGGCTCCTTAAAGTAATCCTGTTAACAAATAACAAGATTTGGGTGCGCAGAGTGCCAATACCCTGAGGCTGCATGAGTGCTCCCAAATTCCACAGAGCTGCTCCTCGCAAAGAACGGGTAAGCCTACGGTTCCTAACATAAACATGAATTTCTCAAGAAGGGAGATGTTAAACAGGCCTCTCTATATGGAGCTTATGTGTGAAGCCAGGTGCCAATCATTTCCCCAGAACATTGACCCTGGGCAGCTCCAACGGGATTGTGCAACACAAAGCCTACGTGGCAGCGGAAATGGATAGCTTCCATATCAGGAGAAACTGGGTGTTTAGCATGAGCTTTAATGGGACTAACTGAGGCATTCAACCTTACCCTCTAAAATAAATTCAACACCTAGAATAGCTACTTTAAATTTCAAACTAAAGCTCTGAGTTAATTCATTGAGGCTCCCAACTCCTACAGTCAGCCCTTCATATTTGTTGGAGTTTGGGGCATAAGACCCCAACAAAAGTATAAAACCGGAAGTCATAACACTGATATTTTTATACAGTACTTGGAACAATATTGTTCTAGGAATCTCCAAGTTCTCTGCTGGAAGGTTGCCACCATAGCATTGCATTGAGAACTTAGGGATTCCTATAAAGGCTCTCTCTCTAGGAATCTCTAGATCCTGCCAGCAGACACAGACCATAAAGACACACAAGAGGACCAAGAGATTTCTGCTTCTCTTCGGGCAGGAGCAAATATTTGTGGAAGAATAGGCGACCATATCAACCCTCCAGGAGATCTTGGAAGGATGCATGTGTACCTACTCTCACAAAAAAGAATTCATATACCTATCCTCACAGTATATAGCAGGGCTTCTGTAGCTTAAAAAAAAGTTTTACAAAAAGTTTGCAAAATTTCATTTTGTTCCCATGGTGATCCAGGAAAGTTCCACGTGTGATGGGAAATCTTTTTAAGGCACATCAAAGCAAAAATAATGTTTGACTCCTGGGAGCCACAAAAATGGCCCTTGGGGTGCAGGTGGCCTCCAGGCCATATGCTTCCCACCTCAGCCATAGGGGAAGTTTTAAACTGATTTCTCCAGACTTTTTGCAGACTTCAGACTGATTGCATCTGTTTTTAATCCCCATTACAGCTGGAAGCGGCAGAAGGGTGACTTTTACAGCAATGATGTCCCTGTCCTCAGGACAGTCCACTCCCCAATCTAAAAAACTTGGCATATTTTGAGAGGGATTGGAAAGGAAGAGAGAAGTATTTGGGCTCAATGGGTGTGTGTTTGTGATCCAGAGAGGGATCTAGAGGAACTGGCCCTTACTTCCCTTGCGGTTACTCACTCCTCTCCCAGAGCAAAGAGAAATTATTGTCTTCTCTTTCACTGTGATTATGAGGGTAGAGGTTGATACAGGCCAATGAGCATGTCATATTATGGAATCATATCGACCAACCTCCCTGCCATGCAGGAATGCACAATGAAAACACTCCTGAGAGGTGACCATCCAGACTGTTTAGATCCAGGGAAGTCATGCTACCCCTCTATTCTGCCTTGGTCAGACCACACCTGGAATACTGTGTCCAATTTTGGGCACCGCAGTTGAAGGGAGATGTTGACAAGCTGGAAAGCGTCCAGAGGAGGGCAACTAAAATGATTAAGGGTCAGGAGAACAAGCCCTATGAGGAGCGGCTTAAAGAGCTGGGCATGTTTAGCCTGCAGAAGAGAAGGCCGAGAGGAGACATGATAGCCATGTACAAATACGTGAAGGGAAGTCATAGGGAGGAGGGAGCAAGCTTGTTTTCTGCTGTCCTGGAGACTAGGACGCGGAACAATGGCTTCAAACTACAGGAAAGGAGATTCCACCTGAACATCAGGAAGAACTTCCTCACTGTGAGGGCTGTTCGACAGTGGAACTCTCTCCCCCGGGCTGTGGTGGAGGCTCCTTCTTTGGAGGCTTTTAAGCGAAGGCTGAATGGCCATCTGTCGGGGGTGCTTTGAATGCGATTTCCTGCTTCTTAGCGTGGGGTTGGACTAGATGGCCCATGAGGTCTCTTCCAACTCTACTATTCTATGATTCTATGATTCTAAGTTCTCCAAAGAAGGAAGGTCTGCCATCTTCCAAGCATATCTATTCCACTGTGGAACAACTTTTTCTTTCAGGAAGTTCTTCCTAACATTTAGGTGGAATTCCTTGTAATTCAGATCTACTGACTTGTGTTCCAGTCCCTGGAGCAGCAGCAGCGACATCTTTTAGTTATGTAAAGATGGGTATCATATTATCTGTCTTCCTTTCCCCAAGTTAAAAATTCCCAACTCCTTAATTATTCCTCATAAGACGTAGTTTCTAGACCATCTTGGGTGCCTTTGTCTAGACTTGATCTTGAACTGTGATGCCCATAACTGGACACAATATTCCAGCATGTGGCAAGTTTGGCTTTATGTCACAGGTTCCCTTTCTTCAGGTCACCTTTATCATGTGGTGGAGTCTCTTTGTCTGGAGGCTTTTAAGCGGAGGCTGGATGGCCTTCTGTCAGGGGTGCTTTGATTGTGTGTTCCTGCATAGCAGAATGGGTTGGGACTGGGTGGCCCCTGTAGTCACTTCCAACTCTATTTCTATGGTGTAATTATATAGTCACCTTGGGATAACTGTTCCTGCTCAAAAATGTAAATTGATCCACTGTTGGAGAAACAGCTCGCAAGAGTGTATAGTTAATCTTCAACTCTGCCCATTAAAATGGGGAGCACATGGTAGGCTTAATCGTAATTTTATGTGAATCATGAACTCAGATTCTTGACATAAAAAAGATACAATGCTAGAGTCCAGCTCTGCACCTCCCAGTGAATTTTGCTTTTGTTTATATAAGCAACATGCCAGTGATGAATGCATTGCCACACATGGCAAACCAAAGGGTTTTTCTTTCTAACACACACAAATGCATTCCTCTCTCCCATACTTCTCATAGCAAGGACCATACTTCTCATAGCTAAAATAATCCTTAAGCATGTAGATAATATATGATAGTGAGTTAGACTGAGATATTGATCAGAAATTCCAAAACTAAAGAGAATGCATGAAAATGCTCAAATGAGAATAAAAATTGTATAGCTAATGATATTGAAATACAGGCTGCCTATCCCTCTGATATGCTTGGGACCATAAATGTTTTATATTCCAGATTTATTTTTTATCTTTTTGGATTTAGGAATACTTTCACATACACCATGAGATGTCTTGGAGCCCTGAGTCCCCTCGGGTGAGAAGGGCGGGGTATAAATGTTATAAATGTTGTTGTAAATAAACAAAGAATTGCTTTATTTTTCAAAAACACTTTATGCCCATAGCCTGAAGGTAATTTTATCACTATTTCAATAATTTTGTGCATGAAGCAAACTTTGTTTTCCTTGAACCACCAGAAATCAAAGTTGTTAGTATTATGTGGAAAATATGGAATATCCTGGATTTTGGAATTCTGGATAATGATGATGATGATGATGATGTATTTCTTATAACCCCCCCCCCCCTTCACCTCCCTGAAAGGACTTGGGGCGGCTTACATGGGGACAAAGCCCTGAGAACAAGTACAGTAGAGTCTCACTTATCCAACATAGACGGGCCGGCAGAATGTTGGATAAGCAAATATGTTGGATAATAAGGAGAGATTAAGGAGAAGCCTATTAAACACCAAATTAGGTTATGATTTTACAAATTAAGCACCAAAACATCATTTTATACAACAAATTTGACAGAAAAAGTAGTTCAATACGCAGTAATGTTATGTTGTAATTACTGTATTTACGAATTTAGCACCAAAATATCACAATATATTGAAAACATTGACTACAAAAATGCGTTGGATAATCCAGAACGTTGGATAAACGAATGTTGGATAAGTGAGACTCTACTGTATACAATTAAAACACAGTACAAATTATAGAATTAAGATGCATAACAGAACAAATACTTAAAATGTCTTAAAAATAAAACACACAACTTAGCAGTTCCATATTGACTGTTCTAACAGTTCACATATATAATTATAATAATAATAATAATAATAATAATAATAATAATAAAACTTTATTTATACCCCGCCACCATCTCCCCAACGGGGACTCGGGGCGGCTTACATGGGGCCATGCCCAAGACAATACAATAAACCATAACATAATACAATTAAATAATACATTACATAAAATAAACAGTACAACATAAGATCAAAACAGCAATATTATATATTATAGTTCAATATTTCTATAAGTCTCTTGGTAATCCATGGGCCTTCTTGATTTTCTTTCCTATCCAATCTCTTTTTCTCACTAATCTTACTCTATCTCTTTCCTTCAATCAACTTTCCTTAGCTTTTCTTAACTTTCCCTCTCAACACCTACCTCCTACCATCAAGTAAATTGCTGTTATATTCAAAACCTTCAACAACCATCCCAGAACTTACAACTCTTCTTACCAACCAAGTTCCTTCCTATAAAATATCCTATACTTCACCTCTTGTCTCCTTTAACTTCCAATGGGCCTGTGTGATCTATCTTCCTATGTGAAAACTGAGGTCTTAAGCTTTCTGTAACTCCGGTCTATTGCACTCACTCCCCTTCCCTTATTCTAGATCTCAAGGTGCCTGGAGATTTCCACTAAGGATCCACTCAAGATACAGATGTTGTAGGCCTTCCGCCAACCCGACTCACGGGGCGATGGTTAGCACGGGGCAATTCCCAAGCAGCAAACCAGCAAGACCGTCTCCCGGTCTGATAAAGCGGCTGCCGGCAGTGGGGCAGATCAGGTCGTCCGGGCAAAGCGGAAGATGGTGACGTGCTGATGGTGGTAAGGCATGCTTCGCCCATAAGAGCCTTTCAGCTTCACCATAGCTAAGAAACTGTCTCTTATTAATACCTTCCTCACAAAGGGGAAGATAAATAGGCTGATTCTTTAGCTCTCTGTCAATGACACATCTTCAGAAATCCACTGCTCAGTTAAGGGAATGTGTGCAACCTTCTAAAAAAGAAACAACTATTTTTGTTTGTTTGCATGTTTGTTTGTTTTTGTTTGTGGAAAAAAACATGAATTTTAACCATATTTTATAACCCTGGGTAACTTAACAGATGCACTCTTGGTTAAGTTAAGCTGCACAACCGGAACTCTCAAACAACCGGTACAAAAAAAAAAAATCAAAGAAATAATACTGCATTCACCAAGTTGAATAATGCAATAAACTGTGCTACATTAAATTAAGTTTGTCTTAATTTGCCTTTAATTACTGTATTAATGCAGCTTGACACCACTTGATCTGCCACAGCCCAATTCTATAGAATCATTGGTGTCGTAGTTTGATAAGGCCTTTAGCTTTCTCTGCCTAAGAATGCTGCTGACTCAGTAAACTACAATTTGCAGGACCTCATAACAATTGAGCCATGGACAAAATTAAAGTAGGTGCACTCTGGACTCCACAAACAATGGATCTAGACAAAGTTGTATACCACAATAAAATGGTGCTACATTAAGATTATCTGGGATTTGTTTTTAATTACTGTATTAATGAAATTTGACACCACTTGATCTGCCAACGTTCAATACTATGGGAGTTGTATTTTGACAAGACCTTTGGCTTTTTGTGTCGAAGTGTGCTGCTGCCTCAGTAAACTACAATTCCCAGGATTCCATAACATTCAGCCATGAGCAGAAAACAAGTAGGTATAAACTATTGTTCTCCCAACTCTTATTTGTTTCCATGTAAAATAGTATCACAGAACTTAGTAAAGTTAAGGGTCCTCTGGTGGCGCAATGGGTTAAAGCGCTGAACTGCTGAACTTGCAGACCGAAAGGTTGGCAGTTTGAATCCAGGAAGTGGGTGAGTTCCCACTGTTAGCCACAGCTTCTACCAACCTAGTAGCTCGAAAACATGCAAATGTGAGCAGATCAATAGGTACTGTCTTGGCGGGAAGGTAATGGAGCTCCATGCATTCATGCTGGCCACAGGACCTTGGAGGTCTCTACGGACAACGCCGGCTCTTTGGCTTAGAAATGGAGATGAGCACCACCCTCCAGAGTCGGATACAATGAGACTTAATGTCAGGGGGAAACCTTTACCTTTACCTTTTTTGTGAAGTTAAAAATACATTGGTGGCAGGAAAAAAAATAGTTTGATGTTCCTGGCAGTTTGAATTATATATGGGACTGACAAACACTCCTTGAAGATCCCTTGCCAAAAGAAAAAAAAGTATGACAATGTTTAGTGTCAGAAGCGAACCGAGGGTACAGATGTAATATATTTAAAAAACACAAAGTTAAAAAACTTGGCATTATAGTAAATGTCCTTTGACCAGTAGCTGGCCACTTGGAGTGCCTCTGGTGTTGCCATCAGGTCTTCCCTTGTGAATGTGGCAGGGCTCAGGCTGCCTTGTAGTAAGTGGTCTGTGGTGTGCTCTTCTCCACACTCGCATGTCGTGGACTCCACTTCGAAGCCCCATTTCTTAAGGCATCTCGTGCTGCCAGAGCACAGTCTGTTCAGCGCCTTCCAAGTCGCCCAGTATTCTGTGAAGCGATTTGCAGCAGTGTGTCAATTCATTGGGTTTATACATTTTTAACAAACATGAACTGAGGGAAAAAACCCATATGCAAAGAATACTCTGAAGTTAACAAACAAGAGATCTGGGCCGAGTTGTATAACTCTGGAGGTTGGTACTCATCTCCATTTCTAAGCCAAAGAGCCAGAGTTGTCCATAGACACCTCCAAGGTCATGTGGCCGGCATGACTGCATGGAGCACCATTACCTTCTCACCTATTGATCTATTCACATTTGCATGTTTTCAAACTGCTAGGTTGGCAGAAGCTGGAGCTAACAGTGGGCGCTCACTCCACCTCCCGGATTCGAACCTGCAACCTTTCGGTCTGCAAGTTCAGCAACTCAGCGCTTTAACACACTGTGCCACCAGGGGCTCCAGGCAGATAAAAAGTAAATGCAACCAATTTTTTCCAACTGGAATTGTTTCCATGTAAAACAATATGACAGAACCCAATATCAACAACCCAATATAACAGAACTTAGTGTGGTTCAAAATATTTTTTATGTATTTATTTACTACAATTATATCCTGCCCATCTCACCCGGAAGAGGACTCAGAGAGGCTTACAAATTATATGTACATACAATATATTGTATTATTAGCATAGCACAATATTAGCATTATATTTTGCTATATTGTATTATACCACTATATTGTAATATTATTAGTAATATTACATGTAATATATTATTATTATATTGTATAATTATTAGTATTGTATTGTATTACATTGTAATATTATTATCAATATTATATGTATATACATATAATACAGTAGAGTCTCACTTATCCAACATAAACGGGCCAGCAGAACATTGGATAAGCGAATATGTTGGATAATAAGAAGGGATTAAGGAAAAGCCTATTAAACATCAAATTAGGTTATGATTTTACAAATTAAGCACCAAAACATCATGTTATACAACAAATTTGACAGAAAAAGTAGTTCAATATTCAGTAATGCTATGTAGTAATTACTGTATTTACGATTTTAGCACCAAAATATCACGATATATTGAAAACATGTGTTGGATAATCCAGAACGTTGGATAAGTAAGACTCTACTGTACATTGGTTGCAGAAAGAAAAATAGGTTCAATGTTCAGTTTGAATTATGTATGGGACTGGGGAAAATTCCTTGAGCATGCATTGCTCAAAAAAAAAAAAAAGATGACAATTTATTGAGTTGCTGATAGGCAAGGCAAGAACCGGTGCCCTTTGAGACCGCCTCGGAAACCTCAGCGTGCGGCGACCGGGTTTCTTTTGCATACAGCCCATGAGCCATCGCGCGAGGACTTCCGACTCGATTTAACAGAGGAAATCGTAAGGTAAGTACTTAGAAAAAATAAATTTTTAAATAGCGTTATGATTCTTGTTGTTTCTTCGGAGCAAGGCATACGATCGGAGCGGAAGCTTTGGGTAGACGTCATAATGTAAAAGTAGGTCGCCTATGATGTCGGTTCGTGGTGGGGCCTGTGTTTGTTGCTGTGAGTTTTCCGGGTTGTAGAAGATTTTTGGCCGTTCCGGAATTAAACCCGCGGACGGGGGAGTCAACACTCCCCTTAGTTCGCAATTTTTGGAGGCCTTTCGCTAGGCCAATCACGTAGTCTAAGAACAGAATAAGTAGGAGGTAAAGTAGTTGCTGTTAAGTTCCTTGTGTGTAAATACAAGGATGGGCCAAGTTGGTTCTTCCGGGCGTTTTGGACTTCAACTCCCAGCATTCCTGGCAGCCTCAGGCCCTTTCCTTTTCCCCCTCAGCGCTTAAGCGGCTGAGGGGGAAAAGGAAGGGGCCTGAGGCTGCCAGGAATGCTGGGAGTTGAAGTCCAAAAAGCTCGGAAGAATCAACTTGGCCCATGCCTCGTCTAGTAAAATAAAATCCCTGCAACTTTGTGCTGTCGAAGGCATTCATGTTCCAGAAGCATTCTCTCCTGACGTTTCGTCCACATCTATGGCAGGCATCCTCAGAGGTTGTGAGGTCTGTTGGAAACTAGGCAAGTGGGGGTTAATATATCTCTGGAATAATGTCCAGGGTGGGAGAAAGAACTGTCTGTTTGAGGCAAATGTGGATGTCGCAATTGATCACCTTGATTAGCATTTAATGGCCTTGCAGTTTCAAGGCCTGGGTAGTTACTGCCTGGGGGAATCCTTTGTTGGGAGGTGTTAGCTGGTCATGATTGATTCTTTTCTGGAATTCCTCTGCTTTTTGAGTATCGCTCTTTATGTGCTGTCCCGATTTTGGGTTTTTTTAAATACTGGTCGCCAGATTTTGTTCATTTCCATGGTTTCCTCCTTTCTGTTGAAATTGTCCACATGCTTGTGAATTTCAATGGCCAGTATTTAAAAAACCTGTAAAAGCAGAACAGTACTCAAAAGAGCAATATTCAAATACAGTAGAGTCTCACTTATCCAATGTTCTGGATTATCCAACGCATTTTTGTAGTCAATGTTTTCAATATATTGTGATGTTTTGGTACTAAATTCATAAATACAGTAATTACTACATAGCATTACTGCATATTGAACTACATTTCCTGCCAAATTTGTTGTCTAACATGATGTTTTGGTGCTTCATTTGTAAAATCATAACCTAATTTGATGTTTAATAGGCTTTTCCTTAATTCCTCCTTATTATCCAACATATTTGCTTATCCAACATTCTGCCGGCCCATTTATGTTGGATAAGTGAGACTCTATTGTAGCAGGGGAATTCCAGACAGGAATCAATCAGGACTAGCTAACACCTCCCAACAAAAGATCCCCCCAGGCAGTAACCACCCAGGCCTTGAAAATGCAAGGCCATTAAATGCTAATCAAGGCGGCCATATAGAAATGGAACTGAAAGGATGCCAATGAGAATTACTAATTATTAATTCATTGGGTTGTTGTGAATTTTCTGGGCTGTATGGCCATACAGGTTGGAAATTTCACAACAATCCAGTGTTTCCGGCCATGAAAGCCTTTGACAAAATATTAATTATTGTTACTGTAATTATTCATACTTTCTCCCAGTATGGGACTCCAAGTTTTAAGGAGAGAAAATAGATGGATCCCACGACAATTAGTCAATTATCAGGCAGTTTCCACCTGCACTCTAAGGGCTATTTTTTTGTTTAAAGGGTCAAAATTATTTTTTCTTTGAAGTGCCCCAAAAAAACGGTCCCACAACAAGTGGCACTCTTCTGGATCACCATGAGAACAAAATGAAATATTGCAAACTTTTTGTAAAACTTTTTTTTTGGCTGCAGAGGGCCCTCTATATAATGTGAGAGTAAGGTACATACATCCTTCCAAGTTCTCCTGGAGGGTTGATATGGTCACCTATTCTTCCACAAATATTTGCTCCTGCCTGAAGAGAAGCAGGATTCTCTTGGTCCTCTTGTGTGTGTTTATGGTCAGTCTCTGCTGGCAGGATCTAGAGATTCCTAGAGAGAGATTCTTTGTAGGAATCCCGAAGTTCTCAGTGCAGTGCTATGGTCACCTTCCAGCAGAGAACTTGGAAATTCCTAGAATAATATTGTTCCAAGTTTTAAAATATCAATGTTATGACTTGTGGTTTTACACCTTTGTCGGGCTCCTGTGCCCCAAATTCCTACAAATATGGGGGGCTGACTGTAGGATTTAGGAGCCTCACTCATGGAGTAATAAATTAACTCAGAGCTTTAGTGTGAATTTTAAAATAGCTAAATTAGGTGCGGAATTTATTTTAGAGGGTAAGCTCAATGCCTCAGTTAGTCCCATTAAAACTCATGCTAAACACCCAGTTTCTCCTGATATGGAAGCTATTCACTTCTTCTGCCACATAGGCTGTGTTGCGCAATCCCGTTGAACTGCTGCCTGGAGCTGCCCAGGGTCAATGTTCTGGGGAAATGATTGGCACCTGACTTCACACATAAGCTCCAAATAGAGAGGCCTGTTTAGCATCTCCCTTCTCGAGAAATTCATGTTTATGTTAGGAACCGTAGGCTTACCCATTGTTTGCAAGGAGCAGCTCTGTGGAATTTGGGAGCACTCATGCAGCCTCAGGGCATTGGCACTCTGCGCACCCAAATCTTGTTATTTGTTAACAGGATTACTGTAAGGAGCCGCCATGCCCGCACACTCAATCTTTTCTTACAGAGCAAAGCATAAGCCCTCTTTCCAGGCAAACATGCTAACTTGCAGTGACGGGTGCTGTGTGCTCTCTTCTGTCAGAACCAGTGCCTTTGATGCCAAATCCACTTACTTGGCTCCCATTTTATTTTTCCAAGCAGTTGGCTCAGACCATCCAGGATCAAAAGGCAACACAGATGTTTCACTTCAGATGTATGTGTTTCAACTGACCCATATTTATACTGCCTTCCTTATATTCTTCCTTTTGAATCATTCCAAACCAAGGATGGATTCAGAAACCCGCCCCTCCCAACACAGCTGTCAAATTTTAGCTGCATCACATAATTTCAGTTGAAATGAGGGTTGCCAACTCTTCACCTTCACTTGGCAGCTGTGCCTTTTGCAGCAGTGTCTGATACGCTACATTGGCAGAAGATGGTCTTTAGCTTCATGTTACCAAGAGCTTTTCTACTCATAAATTGCTGTTAAAGGCTCAAAAGCAAGCCATTTCTGGATCAGTTGGCAACCCTATGAGGAATGCATGGTTTCAAAATACAAATGACACAATGAGATTGGAATGAAAGCCATTGGGTTTTGAAGTGACACTGTAATGGGAATTGTGTGAGATGATGTCTGATAGGAAATTGTGTGGGATGATGTTTGATAGGAGAGTAATGTCAATGCTTGGTAGGAACCCATAGGAACGCCCATTACTCCACGTCACTGAAGTGATTCAACACATGTGCAAATTTGACAGATCTCATCCCACATGCCCCACTCCATTTATGATCTCAGAAGACAATTTCTCCCCATCTCCTGTCCTTGATGAAGCATCATGGATAACAGGTAGAGAGGTCTATCTGCAGTGTTTGATGTTTCATTAGGTAACGGTTAAGAAATGAGGCAGTCCTTAGTTTTCCAGGCCCCGTGGCTTACATGGAGGTCCCAATTTGGATGAAAGCTGTAGTATTCATTGTGCACAAATAGCTTCTCACCAAAGAACAAGACATCTTCTCCCTCCCTTGCATACATGCATGTGCTTGGTGCAATTAAATCTCACATAGGTTTATTCATTCAGACAGAGGAATGTTAAGTGTACTTCTACTAGACCAGAAGTCCCAGGTTGTGTTCCTGTCCTTTCTGATTTTGATTTGGAGATCCATACTCATTTTATTTGTCCCACAATGTTTTCTATCAGCTGCTGCCACAATCAGGGACTTTTTATATCAGCTCCCAGTTTGGTTTATTTTAACCCAAGATAAAAATGGAAAAAAAAAAGATGAAACCAAGGGGGGGGGGGGAGTGAGAAAATGAGAAAGAATTTGGGACATGTTAAAAACAACTAAAAAAATGGGATGATGGAGGATGAAATGGGTCTGTCCCGGACATATGGGGACATTTGGATTGGGGTGGAGGTTAGGGTTCTGATTTAGACCACTTTGGGAAAGCAAAGGTTTAAAGTCTTTTTTTTTTCCTGCCCTTTCTCATTCCAGTTGCTTATTCCATTCCAGTTGCTTATTTTATTTGTACACAATAAGCAAAATTAGAGCTCTCTCTCTCTTTCAATCTGCCTTTTGGAAAGGCCTCAAGGAATAAAGGAAACAAATGTGACTTTTACTAGGCTGCAAATTGCTTTATTTTAAAATAAACACAGGGAGCCTCAAGATTACACAATTCAATTGGAAAGAGGGAAAGGACGCTTTCTTTTTTTGTACAACAGAAGGTAGATGTCAGAAGATTAGATTTCATGGTTTCTACTCGAATGCTTCTGACAGACTGACAGGTCAGCTTTAGTTCACGTCTTATAAATAGCATGTAGGTAAGGCGTTGCCAGTTCTTATCCTTGGTGGTCTCAAGCAGAGAAGAATTTCGAAATATTCTGAAGGCTGAGCATTTTCCCTGACCCATTTATTTGGTAAAAAAGATGATTCCTAAGAATGACTAAGAGTTAGTAAATCACACATGCTTGCATGGTTAAGTCCTTTAAATACTGAGATCTGCATTTTGCATCCAGATGTGCACATAATGTATTGGACTGATTTGTTATTTCCAAGCAGGCTTTTGACATCAACTACGTGGAAAAGACATATTCAAGCCAGACTCGTCATAAGCATGAGCCGAGCAGGAAAAATAGATTTTTCCAGGATCCCTTTACACTAGTGGTGCCGAGTTCCAGTGCTGCAAATTGATTGTATCCTAAATATGGTTACATTAGGGAAGTTCCATTGGTATTAATGTTGTGCAAACTGTTGCATGTTTTAAACTATAGTGATGCAGAGCCCCCAGTGGTTCAATGGGTTAAAACCTTGAGGTGGCAGGACTGCTGACCGACATATTGGCCGTTCGAATCTGGGGAGAGTGGGTGAGCTCCCTTTGTCAGCTCCAGCTCCCCATGCAGGGACATGAGAGAGGCCACCCACAAGAATGGTAAAACATCAAACATTTACGTGTCCTGAGGGCAACATCCTTGCAGGCAGCCAATTCTATCACACCAGGAGCAACTTTCAGTTTCTCAAGTCACTCCTGACACTTAAAAAGTCATAATAGCAACAACAACAACAACAACAACAATAATACTGTATTTATTACCCATCTTTCCTTATGGCTCGAGCAGGGCACAATACAGTTAAAATACATTATAATAAATTCAACCAGTAAATGGCAGATATTAAAACATATTTCTACAAAATAAACATTTAAAATACATGGAACAAAGACCAAAACACAAGACATAAACTGTGATTTTAAAATTCATAGTTAAATACTGACTGGGTAGCATAAACCACCATTTCACTGGGGCCCATTCTGAAAAGAGGGATTCACCCAGCCATGGAAAGGCAGCATGGTGCAGTGGTTTGGGTGTTGGAGTCTGACTCTGGAGGTCAGGGTTCAAATCCCCACTGAAACCTACTGGGTAACCTTGGACTATTCGGCCTTAGAGCAAGGCAATGGCAGAGTTCCATTTAATAGCTCTTGCTAAGAAAACCCTGTTGTGGATCATCTCCATTTACGGAAGCCATTGAAATCCACAAGCGCTTGGACAATTTCAACAGAGAGGAGGAAACCATTGAAATGAACAAAATCTGGCTACCAGTGTTAAAAAAGCTATAAAATAAAATAAATATAATTCAATAAAGTGGTGCTACATCAAGCTTATCTCTATTTGCCTTTAATTGCTGTATTAATCACTGGAGCCTTTTTGGTTGAATTCCAGGGCCAGAGAAGCAGATAGGGAAACAGAAGAAGGGCCTGCCTCAGGGGAGCGTGCTTGCTCCATCCATGTTGAACATTTACACCAATGATCAGCCACTGCCAGAAGGGACAGAGAGTGTCATCTATGCTGACGATCGTGCCATCACCGCCCAAACAGGGAGCTCTGAAAGGGTTGAACAGAAGCTCTCTGAAGCTTTAGGTGCTCTTACTGCCTCTTACAGGGAAAACCAGCTGATTCCTAATCCATTTAAAATACAGACGTGTACTTTTCACCTTAAGAACAGACAAGCATCTCGGGCTCTAAGGATCACATGGGAAGGAATCCCACTGGAGCACTGCAGCACACCCAAATACGTGGGAGTTACCCTGGACCACGTTCTGACCTATAAGAAGCACTGCTTGACTATAAAGCAAATAATGGGCTCAAGAAACAATCTCATATGAAAGCTGACTGGCACAACATGAGCATCACAACCAGATACAATGTGCTTTTCCCTAGCGCTTTGCATTTCTGCTGCTGAATACACCTGCCCAGTATGGAACACATCCCACCATGTTACAACAGTGGATGTGACTCTTAATGAGACATGCAACATAATCACAGGATGCCTACGCCTCACACCGCTGTATAAATTATACTGTTTATCCAGTATTGCACCACTTGACATCCGCCGGGAAGTAGCAGGCAGTAATGAAAGGACTAAGGCATGGACATTTCCGGCCCATCCTCTATTTGGATATCAGCCAGCATGCCAATGCCATAAATCAAGAAATAGCTTCCTAAGATCTACAGAGATACTTACAGGAACACCTCAGCAAGCAAGAGTCCAAAAGTGGCAGGCTAAAACACGTATCCTCAATCCATAGCTGATACCGGATGAGAGACTCCTTCCTGGGCACACAGAAGACTGGGCGACTTGGAAGGCGCTGAACAGACTGCGCTCTGGTCCCACGAGATGCAGAACCAGCCTCAAGAAATGGGGCCACTAAATAGAGTCCACAACATGCGAGTGTGGAGAAGAGCAAACCACAGACCACCTATGACAATGCAGCCTGAGCCCTGTCACATGCACAGTGGAGGACCTTCTTATAGCAACACCAGAGGCACTCAAAGCGGCCAGCTACTGCTCAAAGCACATTGAGTATAATAACAAGTTTATAACTTTTTGTGTTTTTAAATATATTACAACTATACCCTTGGTTTGCTTCTGACATGATAAACATACTGTATGAAGGCAATTTGACTCCATTTGATTTACCACAGCTCAATGCTATGGGAGTTGTAGTTTGACAAGACCTTTAGCTGCTTCCTCAATAAACTACAACGCCCAGGATTCTATAACATTTGGCTCTGGGCAGATAAAAAGTAAATGCAACCAACTGTTTTCCCAACTCTGTTTCTTTCCACGTAAAATAATATCACTGAAGTTATTGTTGTTCAAAATACATTGGCTGCAGAAAACTACTTGAGCATCCATTGCACACACAAAAAGGTATGACCAGTTGCTATAAAGGCTGGTACATTTTCCACAAAGCATAACCCTGCACCTTTTGAGACCGCCTCGGAAACCTCAGAGTGCGAAGGCCGGGTTTATTTGCATATAGCCCATGTGGCCCAGCGCGAGGACTTCCGACTTGATTTGGCTGCGGGAATCGTAAGGAAAGCACTTGGAAAAAAAAAAAGCTCTTTAAAGCATTGCGACTCTTGTTTGTTCCAAGGAAGGCATACGATCAGAGCGGAAGCTTTGAGTAGACATCCTAATGTAAAAGGAGGTCGCCCGTGAATTTGGCATGACTTTGTCATTCAGATTTTCAGGTGCTCTTGGTTCTATTCCTCGCGTCATTGGAGTGGTTAAGCTCCCTAAACCGCGATAAATAGTAATTTTTGGAGGCCTGCCGTCGGGCCAATATTGTACTGTAATAATAGATATATGCTGGCAGTATCTGACCCTACCTGGGGCAATATCCTTGTAGTTGGCCAGTTTGGCAGCTGGGTGGAGAGTTCCCTGGGTAAGGAATGAACTACAATTTTCAGATCCTAGGTAAATAACTCTCAACTCATAGTTGGCCATGGTCCAGATCTGATGTCAGCTGGGTTCATTGCTTTCTGGTTGCAAGTAAGCTATAACTCCCAGAATCAAGGTCCATTCCCACTAACCCCTGCAGTATATTCAGATGGTCAAGGGGTTTCTCTGTGCCAAGTGCGGTCTCAGTCCATTGTCAGCAGGGGTCACAGTATCAGTGAAGGGACTGCAAATCCCATTATCCGTGACAAGTTTGGTCCAGATCCATCCTTGGTTGGGTTAACAGTACTCTCTGGATGGAGGTCAGGTGCAACTCTTGTAAACCATGGTGAATTCTCCCCAAACCTCTTGCTCAGTTGCTGATCCATTCCTCTGTTAACTGTGTGCCCATACGAAAGGGTAGGAAAGGGTTAAGGGAGAGGCAATGGGCGGGGTCAGGCGGAGGTTGTCTGTGTAAGTGGACACGTTCACCACATACACATTTTCACTTTTACTATGTATGTGTGTGTGTGTGTGTATATATATATATATATATATATTAGCAGATATGTGATAACGATGAGGTTTGCAATTAAGTTCATTGTGTCTAGTAAAAGTTCTGCAACTTTGTTTTGGAACTGAAGGCACAACTGAGAAAAGTATATGCAGCTCTGATTGGAGTTGGTCCTATTTTTAATAGCTAGCCATTGGATTTTGGGAGTTATAGTTTACTCCTCACAATGGATCCCACTAACAATAGATCTGGACCAATAATAATAATAATAACAGAGCTATAAGGAGAGGTGGGTAATAAATACATCATCATCATCATAATCATCATCAGTACATGAAATCCAACATATATACATATACAGTATCTCGTTTGCTGTGAAATACTCTGTCTTTGTGTCAATAATAATAATGCATTTATTACGCAGCTCTCCTTATGGCTCTAGGAGGACACAATACAGTTAAAATACATAATTATAATAGAATACATTTACTAAAGGGTATATATTAATATGTATTTCTATAAAATAAACATATTTAAAATGTAAAGCCTATTATTTGAGAGCACAGAAATGCTGGACCACTTTTAACAACCACCGTGTCAAACATTGAAATCCACAAGCATGTGGACAATTTCAACAGAAAGGTGGAAACCATGAAAATGAACAAAAAGCAGGGTAATTCCAGACAGGAAACAATCAGGGCCAGCTAACACCTCCCAATAAAGGATTCCCCAGGCAGGAAGCAACCAGGCTTTGAAGCTACAAAGGTATTCAATGCTAATCAAGCTGATCAATTGTAACACATCACACTTGCCTCCAACACACAAGAGTTCTTTCTCCCACCCTGGACATTATTCCACAGATAGAGAGAGAGAGAGAGAGAGAGAGAGAGAGAGAGAGAGAGAGAGAGAGAGAGAGAGAGAGAGAGAGAGATGCACACACACATATTGACACACACACACCACTTGCCTCATTGACAACAGAACCCTTGAAGATGCCAGACACAGATGCAGGCAGAATGTCAGGGGAGAATGCTATTGGGACATGGCCATACTGCCCGGAAAACTCACAGCAACCCAGCCTTTAGCTTTCTCTGCCAAAGTGTGCTGCTGCTTCAGCAAACTACAGCTCCCAGGACTCCATGACATTCAGCCATGGGCAGGGGAAAAAAGTAGGTGCAGCCTATTGTTCTCCCAACTCTATTTGTTTCCATGTAAAATCAATCCACAGAACTCAGTGTGTTATGAATAGCATATCAATAACTTTGAAGCATCGGTTCTTTTTATTGCAAATTCAGTCTGAGCGGTATAGCAGAACCTTTACAGAATAACAAAGAATGACATTAAACAAACAGATTCTGTGCAACTACATTGGATTCACAAACAACCTACAGTTGCATTGGCTAACAAACAAAAGGCGAGGGTTACGTTTTCATTCAGCGTTCACAAACATCTGCATGCATCCATCTTCATGCATATCAAATATTACCATATTCTTTCTCCCTCCTTGGAGAATCACCTGCTTAGGCCAGACCCAGCTTCCACTGCTGCCTGCCAAGACATAGTTCCAAAAGGCACCGGTGGTGAAGTGCATTAAAGCACTGAGCTGGAGACCGAAAGGTCCCAGGTTCAAATCTCGGGAGCAGAGTGAGCGCCCACTGTTAGCTCCAGCTTCTGCCAACCTAGCAGTTCGAAAACATGCCAATGTGAGTAGATCAATAGGTACCGCTCCGGCGGGAAGGTAACAGCGCTCCATACAGTCATGCCGGCCACATGACCTTGGAGGTGTCTACGGACAACGCTGGCTCTTCAGCTTAGAAATGGAGATGAGCACCAACCCCCAGAGTCAGAGATGACTGGACTTAACATCAGGGGAAAACTTTTACCAAAAGGCCAAAATGCCAAAAAGACCATGACTTCAAAATGCACTCCTTCCTCTTTCCCTGAGAAAAGGAGGCCCGAAGAGTGAACAGAATCATGCTTTCCCATAGCAGATCTGCCACATGTTCTGGACTGTCCTAAGGTCACTTATATAGCAATATTTTGCTCATGATGTCCCAAAGTTGTAAATGAATGATAGACGTCTTCCATCCTGGAATAACCCCAGTTTCCTGGACCAGATGTTGATTCCTCTTAATTGGTGTTAGCAAACACAAGGAGAAGACTTCCTTCTTAACAGATGTTAAGATTTCCTTAATTTGATGTAAACATTTCTCTTATCAGTCACAGTTCTTATCACAGTTTATCGGGCAGGACAACTATTTCAGGTCTTATTAGCAGGTTTTAATTACAATTCCTGAGAAGGTAGTTAATGGTTTGCAGGCCTTAGTGTCTTCAAATTTACTAACTCTCTTTCATTCTTCCATTCATACCAACATATAATAAATCTATATTTTGGTCACAAGTGTATTTCAAAATATATTGGCTGCAGGAAAGAAAATAGTTCCATGTTCCTGGCAGTTTGAGTTATGTATGGGACTGGCAAAAACTCCTTGAGCATCCGTTGCCCAAAAATTAAAAAAGCATGACAATTAGTTGTGTTGCCCATGAAGGCTTGTACAGTTTTTAACTAAGAATGAATCCGGCACCGTTTGGGACCGCCTCGGAAACCTCAGAAGGGTGCGACCGGGTTCCTTTGCATACAGCCCATGAGGCATTGCGCGAGGATTTTCAACTTGAATTTACAGGGGAAATCTTAGGGTAAGCACTTGAAAAAGAATTAGCATTTTACAGCGCTACGACTCCTCTTGTTTGTTCGGAGCAAGGCATGCGATCAGAGCGGAAGCTTTGGGTGTACATCGTAACGTAAAAGGAAGTCTCTTCTTGCTGAGATTTTTTACTTGGGCAGTTTTCGTTGTTTCGAGCATGATGGTCTTCCATCGGTGGTATCACCTTAGGTGGCTATAAACGAATTTTTGGAGGCCTGCCGTCGGGCCAACAATGTAGTATAATGGCAGATATACGGAAGCCAGGGCTTTCGTTTCTGGCGGTATGGTCACGTTACAGTAGCATTCTCTTCTGACATTTTGCCCACATCTGTGGCAGGAATCCTCAGAAGTCGTGAGGTTTGTTGGAAATTGGGCAAGTGTGGAAATGTCCAGGGTGGAAGAAAGAACTCTTGTCTGGTTGAGGGTATGTGAATGTTTCAATTTGCCAGCTTGATTAGCCTTGCAGCTTCAAAGCCTGGCTGCTTCCTGCCTGCAACTTTGTTTTGGAACTGGAGACAGAGACTGAGTAAAGCAAATGCAACTCTGCCATCAAAGGGAAAGGGACAGGGAGACATAGTTAAATAATAGAGACAGATGCAGGAAATTGTTAAATTGCTTGCTTGGCTTTCAGTTGCAGCATTTCAGGATAAGAATATTTTGAGGTCAATATAAAGAGTTCGTAATAATGAAACAGCATTTGGGTATAAATGCACATATACACCCTGAGTCCCCTCGGGTGAGAAGGGCGGGGTATAAATGTTGTAAATAAAAATAAAATATACAGTATAATAAAATTATATATAATATACACATACATACACACATTATATAGAATAAAATAATATATACCTATACACACACATATAGAATAAAATTGTATATATAGTATGTATAATAAAATTATATATTTTTTGTTTATACATATATATAATAAAATACATATAATACAATAAAATGGTGCTACATTAAGCTTATCTCAGTTTGCCTTTAATTACTGTATTAAAGTCATTTGACACCACTTGATCTGCCACCGCTCAATGCTATGCAAATTCTAGTTTGACAGGGCCTTTAGCTGCTGCCTCAATATACTACCCACAAGGATGGTAAAACATCAAACATCCGGGTGTCCCCAGGGCAATGTCCTTGGAGACAGCCAATTCTCTCACACCAGGAGCGACTTGCAGTTTCTCAAGTCACTCTTGACACTTAAAAAAGCAGCAGCGATAATAATAATAATAATAATAATAATAATAATAATAATAATAATAATAATAATGCATTTATTACCCACCTGTCCTTGTGGCTCGAGCAGGGCACAATACAGTTAAAATATGTAATTAAAATAAAATACATCCAGTAAATGGCAGATATTAATACATATTTCTATAAAATAAACATATTTAAAATACATGGAACAAAGATTAAAACACAATAGACATAGAATGTGATTTTAAAATTCATAGTTAAATACTGACTGGGTAGCACAAATCACCATTTCTCTGGGGCCCATCCTGAAAAGCGGGATTCACCCAACCATGGAAAGGCAGCATGGTGCAACGGTTTGGGTGTTAGAGTCCGACTCTGGAGGTCAGGGTTCAAATCCCCACTGAACCATAGAAACCCATCGGGTAACCTTGGCTTAAGTATTAAGTGTGGCTTAAGTATTTTATAATGTATGGTTTTAAATCTATTTAATGTATTTTGTTAAATTATCTATTAATTGCTTATGTTTTATCTTTTTGTATTGTATATTGGCATTGAATTTTGCCAGATTGTGAGCCGCCTTGAGTCCCTTCAGGTGAGAAGGGCGGGATAGAAATGATGGAAAGAAAGAAAGAAAGAAAGAAAGAAAGAAAGAAATAGTCATCCTCAGAAGGAGGCAATGGCAAACTTCCCTTGAATAGCTCTTGCTAAGAAAACCCTGTTGTTCATTGTCTCCATTTACGGAAGCCATTGAAACCCACAAGCGTTTGGACAATTTCAACATACAGGAGGAAACCATGAAAATGAACAAAATCTGGCTACCAGTATTTTAAAAAACTCTAAAATAAAATACATATAATACAATAAAGTGGTGCTACATTAAGCTTATCTCTATTTGCCTTTAATTGCTGTATTAATCACTGGAGCCTTTTTGGTTGAATTCCAGGGCCAGAGAAGCAGATGGGGAAACAGAAGAAGGGCCTGCCTCAGGGGAGCGTGCTTGCTCCATCCATGTTGAACATTTACACCAATGATCAGCCACTGCCAGAAGGGACAGAGAGTTTCATCTATGCTGACGATCGTGCCATCAACGCCCAAGCAGGGAGCTCTGAAATTGTAGAAGCTTTAGGTGCTCTTGCTGCTTCTTACAGGGAAAACCAGCTGATTCCTAATCCATCTAAAACACAGACATGTGCTTTTCACCTTAAGAACAGACAAGCATCTTGAGCTCTGAAGATCACCTGTGAAGGAATCCCACTGGAGCACTGCAGCACACCCAAATACGTGGGAGTTACCCTGGACCACATTCTGACCTATAAGAAGCACTGCTTGACTATAAAGCAAATAATGGGCTCAAGAAACAATCTCATACGAAAGCTGACTGGCACAACCTGGACATCACAACCAGGGCCGGAGATAAATTTAAATATTAAGCGGGGGCGCTGAAAAGCGCCCCCCGCCGGCCCCGCCTCCTGCGCCCTGGCCCCGCCTCCCAACCAGCGTGCCCTGGCCCCGCCTCCCGCGCTGCGTGGGAGGCGCGGCCAGGGTTGGAAAGAGGGAGGCTTCGCCGCCCGGGGAGGGAAGGAGGGGATCTCTCCTCCCCTCCCCGGGCGGCGAAAGAAGCAGGCTTCGCCGCCCGGGGAGGGAAGGAGGGGATCTCTCCTCCCCTCCCCGGGCGGCGAAAGAAGCAGGCTTCTAATTTTTGGTGGCCTGCCGTCGGGCCTATATTGTACCGTAGTAGCAGATATATCCTGCCAGTGGATATTTTTACACTGGGTAATATCCTTGCAGATGGCCAATTTGGTGATTGGGCTCAGAGTTCCCTGGGTAAGGGGGAACTACAACTCCCATATCTGAGGTAAATAACCCCTAAATTGGGTTTTATTCACAGTTTGCTATGTTGGGTCTTGTGTGCAGCTCTCCTTATTATCCAACATATTTGCTTATCCAATGTTCTGCTGGCCTGTTTATGTTGGATAAGTGAGACTCTACTGTGTGTGTGTGTGTGTGTCACACACACATATATATATATATTAGCAGATATAAGATAAATATGAAGTAAAGTATTTGCAATTAAGTTCATTGTGTCTAGTAAAAGTCTAGTAAAAGTTCTGCAACTCTGTTTTGGAATTGAAGGCACAACTGAGAAAAGTAAATGCAGCTCTGATTGGAGTCCGTCCTATTTTTAATAGCTAGCCATTGGATTTTGGGAGTTATAGTTTACCCCTCACAATGGATCCCACCAACAATAGAGGTGGATCAGTAATAATAATAATAATAATAAGTCCTAGACACTTGGGAAGTGTTCGACTTGTGATTTTGTGATACGAAATCCAGCATATCTATCTTGTTTGCTGTGTCATACAATAATAATATTTTCCAGGGAGACTCATTGTCCCCTCTGCTGTTCATTATTGCCATGATCCCTCTGTCAACAATCTTACAAAAAACAAATCTCGGCTATCAAACATCTAAGAAATCTCACAAAATGTCGCATCTGATGTACATGAATGACCTGAAGCTGTATGGGAAAACGGAAACTGAAATCCAGTCTCTGATTAACACTGTCTGAATTTTTAGCACTGATATCAGCATGGAGTTTGGTTTGGACAAATATTCGACAGTGGCATTGAAGAAGGGAAAAATCATTGAAAGTGAGGGCATAAATATGCCTAATGGCAAAACGATCAAGTGTCACCAACCAGAGGCCTATAAATATCTGGGCATATTACAGCTGGACAACATCAAGCATGAACATGTGAAAACTGTGGTCAACAAAGAATACACACAAAGGGTCAGAAAAATTCTCAAAAGCAAGCTCAATGGAGGCAACACCATCAAGGCCATAAACACCTGGGCCATACCTGTCATAAGATATACTGCTGGCATCATAAACTGGACACAGGCAGAACTGGACAATTTGGACAGAAAAACAAGAAAACTCTTGACCATTCATCATTCACTGCACCCTCGCAGTGATGTTGACTTCTGCCTAGAAGATCTGGTGGCAGAGGACTCTTACAAGTAAAACAAGCAGTCAAAGAAGAAGAACATGCCCTGGCAGAATATGTAAAGCAAAGTGAAGAACCTGCTTTGATTGAAGTCAAAAATCAGAAACGCCTCAAAGCACAGCAGACAAAGAATCAGTACAAGAAGACTACACTACAAACTAGAGCTGACAGCTGGCACAACAAAACATTGCATGGAAAGTTCCTTGACAAAATTGAAGGAAAAGCTGATAAGGAGAAGACCTGTCTATGGGTCACGAATGGGACCCTGAAGAAGGAGACAGAAGGCCTGATCCTTGCAGCCCAGGAGCAAGCCATCAGAACAAATGCAATTAAGGCCAAGATCGAAAAATCAGCGGATGACCCAAAATGCAGACTGTGCAAGGAAACCGACGAAACCATTGGTCATATCCTCAGCTGCTGTAAGAAAATCGCACAGACAGACTAGAAACAGAGGCACAACTATGTGACCCAAATGATTCATTGGAACTTATGCCTCAAGTACCACCTTCCAGCAGCAAAGAACTGGTGGAACCACAAACCTGCAAAAGTATTGGAAAATGAGCACGCAAAAATACTGTGGGACTTCCAAATCCAGACTGACAAAGTTCTGGAACACAACACACTAGACATCACAGTTGTGGAAAAGAAAAAGGTTTGGATCATTGGTGACATTGACAAAAAACAACAGGAAAAACTCAGCCGCTATCAGGACCTCAAGATTGAACTTCAAAGGATCTGGCAGAAACCAGTGCAGGTGGTCCCGGTGGTGATGGGCACACTGGGTGCCGTGCCAAAAGATCTCAGCCGGCATTTGGAAACAATAGACATTGACAAAATTACGATCTGCCAACTGCAAAAGGCCACCCTGCTGGGATCAGAGTGCATCATCCGAAAATACATCACACAGTCCTAAACACTTGGAAATTGTTCGACTTGTGATTTTGTGATATGAAATCCAGCATATCTATCTTGTTGGCTGTGTCATAAAATAATAATAATAATAATAATAATAATAATAATAATAATAATAATGCCATAAGGAGAGGTGGGTAATAAATACATCATCATCATCATCATCATCATCATCATCATACAAAATGCAGCATATATATCTCATTTGCTGTGTCATGCTCTGTCTTTGTGTCAATATATTACCCACCTCTCCTTATGGCTCTAGCAGGGCACAATACAATTAAAAATAATTTAGTAAAAGGCAGATATTATGTATTTCTATAAAATAAACATATTTAAAATTTAAAGCATATTATTTGAGAACACAGAAATGCTGGACCATTCTTAACAACCACTGTGTTGGAAAGGCCTCAAGGAATAAAGAAAAGAAATGTGACTTTTACTAGGCTGCAAATTGCTATACAATCTTTATTTTAAAATAAACACAGGGAGCCTCAAGATTACACAATTCAATTGGAAAGAGGCAAAGGATGCTTCCTTTTTTTGTACAACAGAAGGCAGATGTCAGAAGATTAGATTTCATGGTTTCTACCCAAATGCTTCGGACAGACTGACAGGTCAGTTTTAGTTCACATCTTATAAATAGCATGTAGGCAAGGCGTTGCCAGTTCTTATCCTTGGTGGTCTCAAGCAGAGAAGAATGTCAAAATATTCTGAAGGCTGAGCATTTTCCCTGACCCATTTATTCGGTAAAAGAGATGATTCCTAAGAATGACTAAGAGTTAAGTCATAGTTAAGTCCTTTAAATACTGAGATCTGCATTTTGCATCCAGATGTGCACATAATATATTGGACTGATTTGTTGTTTCCAAGCAGGCCTTTGACATCAACAACGTGGAAAAGACATATTCAAGCCAGACTCGTCATATGCATGAACAGAGCAGGAAAAATAGATATTTCCAGGATCCCTTTACACTAGTGGTTCCAAGTTCCAGTGCTGCAAATGGATTGTATCCTAAATATGGTTGCATTAGGGGAGTTCCATTGGTATTAATGTTGTGCAAACTGTTGCACATTTTAAACTATAGTGATGTGGAGCCCCCAGTGGCGCAATGGGTTAAAACCTTGTGGCATCAGGACTGCTGACCGACATATTGGTGGTTTGAATCTGGGGAGAGTGGGTGAGCTCCCTTTGTCAGCTCCAGCTCCCCATGCAGGGAAATGAGAGAAGCCACTCACAAGAATGGTAAAACATCAAACATTTACGCATCCCGAGGGCAACGTCCTTGCAGGCGGCCAATTCTATCATACAAGGAGCGACTTGCAGTTTCTCAAGTCCCTCCTGACACTAAAAAAAAGCCATAATAATAATAATAATAATAATAATAATAATAATAATAATAATAATAATAATAACAACAATAATAATAATGCATTTATTACCCACCTTTCCTTATGGCTCGAGCAGGGCACAACACATGAGAGAAGCCACCCACAAGAATTCCATGACATTCAGCCATGGGTCGGGGGGAAAAAGTAGGGGCAGCCTATTGTCCTCCCAACTCTATTTGTTTCCATGTAAAATCAAACCACAGAACTCAGTGGTTCAAAATAGTTCAAAATATATTCGCTGCAGGAAAGAAAGTGGTTCCATGTTCCTGGGCGTTTGAATTATGTATGGGACTGGCAAAAACTCCTTGAGCATCCGTTGCCAAAAAATTAAAAAACATGACAATTAGTTGTGTCGCCCATGAAGGATTGTACAGTTTTTAACTGAGAATGAATCCGGCACCGTTTGGGACCGCCTCGGAAACCTCAGAAGGGTGCGACCGAGTTCATTTGCATACAGCCCATGAGCCATTGCGTGAGGATTTTCAACTTGACTTTACAGGGGAAATCGTAGAGTAAGCGTTTGAAAAAGAATTCGCTTTTTATAGCGTTACGACTCCTCTTGTTTGTTCGGAGCAAGGCATGCGATCAGAGCGGAAGCGTTGGGTGTACGTCGTAATGTAAAAGGAGGTCTCTTCTTGCTGAGGTTTTTTTACTTGCGCCGCTTTTTGTAGTTCGAGGATGATTGTCTTCCGTTTCTTCGAAACGAATTTTTGGAGGCCTGCCGTCGGGCCAACAATGTAGTATAATGGCAGGTATATGGAAACCAGCGCTTTCGTTTCTGGCGGTATGGTCACGTTACAGAAGCATTTTCTCCTGACATTTTGCACACATCTGTGGCAGGCATCCTCAGAGGTTGTGAAGTTTGTTGGAAATTGGGCAAGTGTGGAAATGTCCAGGGTGGGAGAAAGATCTCTTGTCTGGTTGAGGTATGTGAATGTTTCAATTTGCCAGCTTGATTAGCCTTGCAGCTTCAAAGCCTGGCTGCTTCCTGCCTGCAACTTTGTTTGGAACTGGAGACAGAGACTGAGTAAAGAAAATGCAACTCTGCTGTCAAAGGGAAAGGGATAGGGAGACATAGTTCAATAATGGAGACAGATGTACAATGCAGGAAATTATTAAATTGCTTGCTTGGCTTTTAATTGCAGCATTTCAGGATAATATTTTGAGGTCAATATGAAGAGTTCGTAATATTGAAACAGCATTGGACTTAGTCCTATTTTTAATAGCCAGCTCTCAGATTTTGGGAATTATAGTTTATCCCACACTATGGAGACCACCAACTAGAGACCAGGACCAAAGTTGGCAAACATGCCCAACATGGCCAACTTTAAATATCGGTGCTGTTTGGAGGACTGACCCAGGAGGATGGGAGTTATAGTTCACCCACATCCAGGGAAAGTTTGTGAACCCAGTTGGCAATAGATATGGACCAAACTTGCCACATATACACACCATGACCAGCTTAAAATAACGTTGGGAGTTTGAGGGGGATTGCCCCAGCAGGATGGGAGTTGTAGTTCACCCACATCCTTATACTATCAGAACGCCTATGACTCCTGCCAATGGCGGACCTGGACCAAACGTGGCGCACACATACCCACCATGACCAACAGAAAATACTGTCTGGGTTTGGAAGGAATTGATCCTTGATGTTGGGAATTATAGTTCACCCAAATCCAGAGAGCCCTGTAAAATCCCAGATTATGGATTTGGCCAAACTTGGCACGCATACTCATCATGACCAACATTAAGTATTGGAAGTATTTGGGGGGGGGGGGGGGGAACAGCAGAGGAAGATGTAAATTATAGTTCACCCATATGCGAAGAGCACACTAAACTCCACATACAATGAGTATAAATGCACATATATAATAAAATTATATATCTCTCCAGGTCATGTGGCCAGCATGACTGCATGGAGCGCCGTTACCTTCCCTACCTATTGATCTACTCACATTTGCAAGTTTTTGAACTGCTAGGTTGGCAGGAGCTGGGGCTAACAACAGGTGCTCATTCCGCTCCCGAGATTTGAACCTGGGACCTTTTGGTCTGCAAGTTTAGCAGCTCAGCGCTTTAACGCACTGTGCCACCAGGGGCCCCTTATCACTGAAGTGAGTGTTGTTCAAAATACATTTGCTGCAGGAAACTACTTGAGCATCCTTTGCACACACAAAAAAGGTATGGGTTGCTATAAAGGCCGGTGCATTTTTCACAAAGCATAACCCTGCACCTTTTGAGACCGCCTCGGAAACCTCAGAGCGTGGAGGCCGGGTTGATTTGCATATAGCCCATGAGGCCCCGCGCGAGGACTTCCGACTCGATTTGACAGGGGGAATCGTAAGGGAAGCACTTGAAGAAAAAAAGAGCTTTTTAAAGCATTGCGGCTCTTGTTGTTTGTTCGGAGCAAGGCATACGATCAGAGCGGAAGCTTTGAGTAGACACCCTAACGTAAAAGGAGGTCGCCTGTGAGTTTGGTATGACTTTGTCTTTATTCTCAGCATCATTGGAACACGCAAGCTCAACTTACCGCTGACGAATTGCAATTTTTGGAGGCCTGCCGTCGGGCCCATATTGTACTGTAAAAGCAGATATATGCTGGCAGTATCTGGCCTGATCTGGGGTAATAATCTTGCTGATGGCCAATTTGGGGGCTGGGCTCTGAGTTCTCTGGGAAAGGGTGAACTACAACTCCAAGATCCGAAGTAAATATTTCCCACACTGCATGTGTATGCACAGTTGGACATGTTGGGTGTCTGTCCCAGGTTTGGTCTGACGTCAGCCTAATTCAGTCTTTTCTGGTTGCAAGTGAGCTATAACTCCCAGAATGAAGGTCCATCCCCCCAAACCCCTGCAGTATATTCAGATGGTCATGGGGTTTCTCTATGCCAACTGCAGTCCCAGTCCATTGTCAGCAGGGGTCACAGGATCAGTGAAGGTACTGCAAATCCCATTATCCGTGGCAAGTTTGGTCCAGATCCATCCTTGGTTGGGTTAACAGTACTCTCTGGATGGAGGTCAAGTGCAACTCTTGTAAACCATGGTGAATTCTCCCCAAACCTCTTGCTCAGTTGCTGATCCATTCTTCTGTTAACTGTGTGCCCATAGGAAAAGGTTAAGGGAAAGGCAATGGGCGGGGTCAGCCAGAGGTTGTCTATGTAAGTGGACATGTTCACCACATACACATTTTCACTATTACTATGTGTGTGTGTATTGGGAGATATGTGATAACTATGGGGTTTGCAATTAAGTTCATTGTGTCTAGTAAAAGTTCTGCAACTTTGTTTTGGAACTGAAGGCACAACTGAGAAAAGTAAATGCAGCTCTGATTGGAGTTGGTCCTATTTTTAATAGCTAGCAATTGGATTTTGGGAGTTATAGTTTACCCCTCACAATGGATCCCACCAACAATAGATCTGGACCAACAACAACAACAACAGAGCTATAAGGAGAGTTGGGTAATAAATACATCATCATCATCAGTACATGAAATCCAGCATACACACACACACACACACACACATACAGTATCTCGTTTGCTGTGTCATACTCTGTCTTTGTGTCAATAATAATTATGCATTTATTACCCACCTCTCCTTATGGCTCTAGCAGGGCACAATACAATTAAAATACATAATTATAATAAAATACATTTAGTAAAAAGCATATATTAATATGTATTTATATAAAATAAACATATTTAAAATTTAAAGCCTATTATTTGAGAGCACAGAAATGCTGGACCACTCTTAACCACCACCCTGTCGAACATTGAAATCCACCAGCATGTGGACAATTTCAACAGAAAGGATGAAACCATGAAAATGAACAAAATCAGACTACAAGTATTTAAGAAAAACTCTAAAATCAGGATAGTAAATCAAGAACAACACTCTGAAAACAGGGGAATTCCAGACAGGAAACAATCAGGGCCAGCTAACGCCTACAAAACAAAGGATTTCCCAGGCAGGAAACAGCCAGGCTTTGGAGCTGCAAGGCTATTCAATGCTAATGAAGCTGATCAATTCTAACACATCACACTTGCCTCCAACACACAAGAGTTCTTTCTCCCACCTTGGACATTATTCCACAGAGAGAGAGAGAGAGAGAGAGAGATTCACACACACACACCACTTGCCTCATTGACAACAGAACCCCTGAAGATGCCAGACACAGATGCAGGCAGAATGTCAGGAGAGAATGCTACTGGGACATGGCCATACAACCCGGAAAACTCACAGAAACCCAGCCTTTAGCTTTCTCTGCCAAAGTGTGCTGCTCCTTCAGTATACTACAGCTCCCAGGATTCCATGACATTCAGCCATGGGCAGGGGAAAAAAGTAGGTGCAACCTATTGTTCTCCCAACTCGTTTCCATGTAAAATCAAACCACAGAACTCAGTGGTTCAAAATAGTTCAAAATATATTCGCTGCAGGAAAGAAGGTGGTTCCATGTTTCTGGGCGTTTGAGTTATGTATGGGACTGGCAAAAACTCCTTGAGCATCCGTTGCCAAAAAATAAAAAAAACATGACAATTACAGTAGAGTCTCGCTTATCCAACGTAAACGGGCCGGCAGAACGTTGGATAAGCGAATATGTTGGATAATAAGGACAGATTAAGGGAAAGCCTATTAAACATCAAATTAGGTTATGATTTTACAAATTAAGCACCAAAACATCATGTTATTCAACAAATCTGACAGAAAAAGTTGTTCAATACACAGTAATTCTATGTAATAATTACTGTATTTACGAATTTAGCACCAAAATATCATGATGTATTAAAAACATTGACTAGAAAAATGCGTTGGATAATCCAGAACGTTGGATAAGCGAGTGTTGGATAAGTGAGACTCTACTGTAGTTGTGTCGCCCATGAAGGCTTGTACAATTTTTAACTGAGAATGAATCCGGCACCGTTTGGGACCGCCTCGGAAACCTCAGAGCGGGGCGACCGGGTTCCTTTGCATACAGCCCATGAGGCACTGCGCGAGGATTTTCAACTTGAATTTACAGAGGAAATTGTAAGGTAAGCGCTTGAAAAAGAATTAGCTTTGTACAGCGTTACTTCTCGCCTTGTTTGTTGGGAGCAAGGCATGCGATCAGAGCGGAAGCTTTGGGTGTACATCGTAACGTAAAAGGAGGTCTCTTCTTGGTGAGGTTTTTTAGTTGGGTTATTTATTTCGTGTCAAAAGCATTGTATAACAAAAAGTGCGTGACTATAAACGAGTTTTTGGAGGCCTGCCGTCGGGTCAACAATGTAGTATAATGGCAGGTATATGGAAGCGAAAGGTTTTATTTCTGGCTGTATGGCCATGTTACAGAAGCATTCTCTCCTAACATTTTGTCCACATCTGTGGCAGGCATCCTCAGAGGTTGGGAGGTTTGTTGGAAATGTCCAGGGTGGGAGAGAGAACTCATGTCTGGTTGAAGTATGTGATCCTTGATGTTGGGAATTATAGTTCACCCAAATCCAGAGATCCAGCCTTGCAAAATCCCACAGATGGATTTGGCCAAAAATGGCACACATACTCATCATGACCAAATTTAAGTATTGGATGGGTTTGTGTGTGGGGGGGGGGGGGGGGGCAATGGCAGAGGATGATGAAAGTTATAGTTCAATATGTGAAGAGCACTCTGAACTCCACATACAATGGGTATAAATGCACATATATAATAAAATTATATATATACACATACATACACACATTATATAGAACAAAGTTATATATATATACACACACACACATACAGTAGAGTCTCACTTATCCAACATTCGCTTATCCAATGTTCTGGATTATCCAACGCATTTTTGTAGTCAATGTTTTCAATACATCGTGATATTTTGGTGCTAAATTAAAAAATACAGTAATTTCTACATAGCATTACTGCGTATTGAACTACCTTTTCTGTCAAATTTGTTGTATAACATGATGTTTTGATGCTTAATTTGTAAAATCATAACCTAATTTGATGTTTAATAGACTTTTCCTTGATCCCTCCTTATTATTCAACATATTCGCTTATCCAACGTTCTGCTGGCCCGTTTATGTTGGATAAGTGAGACTCTACTGTATATACATACATACACATTATATAGAATAAAATTGTATATATAATATGTATAATAAAATTATATATTTTTATTTACATTTATAATAAAATACATATAATACAATAAAATGGTGCTACGTTAAGTTTATCTCTATTTGCTTTTAATTGCTGTATTAATTCCTGGAGCCTTTTTGGTTGAATTCCAGGGCCAGAGAAGCAGATGGGGAAACAGAAGAAGGGCCTGCCTCAGGGGAGCGTCCTTGCTTCATCCATGTTGAACATTTACACCAATGATCAGCCACTGCCAGAAGGGACAGAGAGTGTCATCTATGCTGACGATTGTGCCATCACCACCCAAGCAGGGAGCTCTGAAATGGTAGAACAGAAGCTCCCTGAAGCTTTAGGTGCTCTTACTGCCTCTTACAGGGAAAACCAGCTGATTCCTAATCCATCTAAAACACAGACGTCTAAAACACACACACCTTAAGAACAGACAAGCATCTCCAGCTCTGAGTATCACCTGGGAAGGAATCCCACTGGAGCACTGCAGCACACCCAAATACGTGGGAGTTACCCTGGACCACGTTCTGACCTATAAGAAGCACTGCTTGACTACAAAGCAAATAATGGGAGCAAGAAACAGTATCCTACGAAGGCTGACTGGCACAACATGGGCATCACAACCAGATACAATGAAGACATCTTCCCTTGCGCTTTGCTTCTCTGCTGCTGAATACACCTACCCAGTATGGAACACATCTCACCATGTTACAACAGTGGATGTGGCTCTTAATGAGACATGCCACATAATCACAGGATGCCTACACCCCAAACCACTGGATATATTATACTGCTTATCCGGTATTGCACCACTTGACATCCGCCGGGAAGTAGCAGGCAGTAATGAAAGGAACAAGGCATGGACATCTCCCGTCTATCCTCTGTTTGGATATTAGCCAGCATGCCAACGCCTTAAATCAAGAAATAACTTCCTAAGATCTACAGAGATAATCGCTGAGATGCCTCAGCAAGCAAGAGTCCAAAAGTGGCAGGGTAAAACCCAGAACCTCAAGCCATGGTTGATACCGGATGAGAGACTCCCTCCTGGGCACTTGGAAGGTGCTTAATAGACTACACTCTGGTCCCATGAGATGCAGAACCAGCCTCAAGAAATGGGGCCACTAAATAGAGTCCACAACATGCGAGTGTGGAGAAGAGCAAACCACAGACCACCTATGACAATGCAGCCTGAGCCCTGCCACATGCACAGTGGAGGACCTTCTTATACCAACACCAGAGGCATTCCAAGTGGCCAGCTACTGGTCAAAGCACATTTAGTTTAATGACAAGTTTTTAAATTTGTTTGTGTTTTTAAATACATTACAACTGTGCCCTTGGTTTGCTTCTGACACAATTAATCAATAAATAAACAAATAATATTAAAGCAATTTGACACCACTTGATCTGCCACCGTTCAATGTTATGGGAGTTGTAGTTTGACAAGGCCTTTGGCTGCTGCCTCAATAAACTAGAACTTCTAGGATTCTATAACATTCTGCTGCGTGCAGATAAAAAGTAAATGCAACTAATTTTCCTAACTCTATTTTTTCCGTGTAAAATAATATCACTGAACTTAGTTTTGTTCAAAATACATCAGATGAAGAAAACTACTTGACATCCATTACTAAAAAACCCCCCAAAAAGCATGACAATTCATTGGGTTGCTATAAAGGCTCCTGCATTTTTAACAAAGCATAATCCTGCACCTTTTGAGACCGCCTCGGAAACCTCAGAGTGCACAGACCGGTTTAATTTGCATACAGCCCATGAGGCACCGCAGGAGGACTTCCGACTCGATTTGACAGGGACTATCTTACGGTAAGCACTTGAAAAAGCAGCTTTTGAAAGCGATGCAACTCTTGTTGTTTGTTCGGAGCAAGGCATACGATCAGAGTGGAAGCTTTGAGTAGACATCATAATGTAAAAGGAGGCCGCCCATGAGTTTGGTATGGCTTTGTCCACCAAATCACTGGATTGTTCTTAGTCTGGGACCTATCCCAGCAATTTTTGGAGGCCTGCCGTTGGGCCAATGTCGTACTGCAATAACAGATGTATGTGGGTGGCAGCTGGGTTCCAAGTTCTCTGGGTAAGGGCGAACTATAACTTCCAGATCCACAGTAAATACTTCCCAAACTGGGTGTATATGCACAGTTGGTCATGTTGGGTCTCTGTGCTGGGTTTGGTCTAATGTCAGCTGGGTTCAGTGTTTTGTGGTAAGTAAGTAAGGTTGCAGGTGAACTATTCAGATGGTCATGGGGTTTCTCTATTCCAAGTGCAGTCCCAGTCCATTGTCAGCAGGGGTCACAGTATCAGTGAAGGTACTGCAAATCCCATTATCCGTGGCAAGTTTGGTCCAGATCCATCCTTGGTTGGGTTAACAGTACTCTCTGGATGGAGGTCAGGTGCAATTTCGACAGAAAGGAGGCAACCATGAAAGTGAACAAAATCTGGCCACTAGTATTTTTTAAAACTCTAAAATCAGGACAGTAAATCAAGAATAACACTCTGAAAGCAGGGGAATTCCAGACAGGAAACAATCAGGGTCAGCTAACACCTGCCAACAAAGGATTCCCCAGGCAGAAAGCAGCCAGGCTTTGAAGCTGCAAGGCTATTCAATGCTAATAAAGCTTACTAATTGTAACACATCACACTTGCCTCCAACTGACAAGAGTTCTTTCTCCGACCCTGGATATTATTCCATAGAGATAGACAGACAGACAGACAGACAGATAGATAGAAAGACACGCACACACATTCACACACATTCACACACACCACTTGCCTCATTGACAACAGAACCCCTGCTTCCAAGTCCTTGGAAGCAGGTATTTCTGATATAGAACTTCTATAGAAGGCTACAATCTGTTGTAGATGCTGTGGAAAGATCCTTGAGGCTCTCAATCCCTAGAGGCTGTCGCACAAGCTACCTACCAGGCCTAAATGAAGAATCGCTAAATCAACTAAAGGAATATCTCAGACTATTTCAAGAGAATCCATACAGTGACGTGATTATAGCAGCAGGCCAAAAACCATCTACAGCCATAGCTAATGCTAAGAAAGACCGCTGGATAGAGCTGCTTGAGAACCTTGACATGTCCAAGAGTAGCCGAAAAGCCTGGCAATTGCTGAGACACCTGGATAGTGACCCTCTGGTCAACCATGGGCATGCAAACGTAACACCAGACCAGATAGCTCACCAGCTAATTCAGAATGGGAAAACCAACTGCAGCAGAGTAAAGATAAAAATCAACAGGGTGCCAGAACTTGAAACCCACCAGTTGGCATCTCCTCTAAACCTGGAAGAACTCAGAGAAACCATCAAGCGATGTAAAACTGGTAAAGCACCTGGCCTAGATGATTTAATGACGGAGCAAGCAAACACTTGGGGCCCAAAGCTGAAAACTGGCTTGTGAAATTCTACAATCAATGCTTGGCACACAAACAGATTCCCAGAGCATGGAGGAAAACTAAGATCATTGCCATTTTAAAACCTGGTAAAGATGCCTCCAGTGCCAGGAACTACCGACCAATCTTCCTCTTATGTCATCTATATAAAGTCTATGAGAGGATGCTATTAAATCGATTAGGACCTGTCATCGAACCCAAGCTTACTGCACAACAAGCAGGTTTCAGGCCAGGGAAAAACTGTACAGGTCAAATTCTTCATCTAACTGAGCATATCGAGGAAGGCTATGAGAAAGGCTGCATTACGGGAACAGTTTTTGTGGACCTTACAGCAGCCTATGACATGGTGCAACATAGAAAAATGCTGCATAAAGTCCACCATATCACCTGGGATTTTGACTTTACAAAAACTGTCCAGACCCTCTGGGAAAACTGCAGCTTCTATGTGGAGTTTCAGGGCAGGAAAAGCAGATGGAGGAGGCAAAAGAATGGTTTACCCCAAGGCAGCGTTCTTGCACCAACCTTGTTTAACATCTTCATGAACGATCAGCCACAACTACCACTCAAAAAGAGTTTTATATATGCCGATGACCTTGGCTTAACAACACAAGCAAAAGATTTTGAAACAGTTGAAAGCCAACTCACGAATGCCTTGAAAGAGAACCACCTGAAGCCTAACCCTGCCAAGACATAAGTGAACCGTGAAGTAGTGAGGGAACACTGTATAATAAAATTATATATATAAACATACACACACACATTATATATAATAAAATTACAGTTGAGTCTCACTTATCCAAGCCTCGCTTATCCAATTTTCTGGATTATCCAAGCCATTTTTGTAGTCAATGTTTTCAATATATCATGATATTTTGGCACTAAATTCGTAAATACAGTAATTACAACATAGCATTACTGCGTATTGAACTACCTTTTCTGTCAAATTTGTTGTATAACATGATGTTTTGGTGCTTAATTTGTAAAATCATAACCTAATTTGATGTTTAATAGGCTTTTCCTTAATCCCTCCTTATTATCCAAGATATTCGCTTATCCAAGCTGCTGCCGGCCCGTTTAGCTTGGATAAGTGAGACTCTACTGTATGTATATATATATATATATATATACACACACACACACACACACACACATAGAATAAAATTGTATATATAATATGTATAATAAAAGTGTATATATATATATATATATATATATATATATATATATATATATATAAAAGAGTGATGGCATCACGGCGACTCACAAAACAACAAAAGTACAGGCTCCCCAACCTCAAAATTTGACAACACAACCCATCATCCACGCCTCTAGGTTGATACAACAAAAAGAAAAGAAAAATAAAGTCCTAATTAGAGGGAGAGCAATAATTTTTTTTATCCAATTGCTGCCAGTTTAGAGGGCTAATCTCTGCCCACTTGGTTGCCTAGCAACCAAGGGACAGCCAGGTTTCAGTTAGGGGACAGGCAGATTTAGGCCTCACTTAGGTCTCTTCCACAGATTATCTAATTTGCACTGGATTATATGGCAGTGTAGACTCAAGGCCCTTCTACACAGCTATATAACCCATTTATAATCTTATATTATCTGCTTTGAACTGGATTATCTTGACTCCACACTGCCATATAATCCACTTCAGTGTGCATTTTATATAGCTGTGAAGAAGGGGCCTCATATAATCCAGTTCTAAGCAGATAATATAAGATTAGAAATATACAGTAGAGTCTCACTTATCCAACGTAAACAGGCCAGCAGGATAAGTGAATATGTTGGATAATAAGAAGGGATTCAGGAAAAGCCAATTAAACATCAAATTAGGTAATCGTTATACAAATTAAGCACCAAAACATCATATTATACAACAAATTTGACAGAAAAAGTAGTTTCATGCGCAGTAATGCTATGTAGTAATTACAGTAGAGTCTCACTTATCCAACACTCGCTTATCCAACGTTCTGGATTATCCAACGTATTTTTGTAGACAATGCTTTCAAAATATGATATTTTGGTGCTAAATTCATAAATACAGTAATTACTATATAGCATTACTGTGTATTGAACTACTTTTTCTGACAAATTTGTTGTCTAACATGATGTTTTGGTGCTTCATTTATAAAATCATAACCTAATTTGATGTTTAATAGGGTTATCGTTAATTCCTCCTTATTATCCAACATATTCGCTTATCCAACGTTCTGCCGGCCCGTTTATGTTGGATAAGTGAGACTCTACTGTACTGTATTTACAAATTTACTACTAAAATATCACAATGAATTTAAAACACTGACTACAAAAACATTGATTATGAAAAGGCAGACTGCGTTGGATAATCCAGAACATTGTATAAGCGAATGTTGGATAAGTGAGATTCTTCTTTAATATGAAATAATTACTGGGATAGAATAATGCAGAACAATATAATCTCTAAAACCAGGACAGTAACTAAACAGGAGAATTCCACACAGGAAGCAATCAGGGCCAGCTAACACCTCCCAACAAAGTATTCCCATCACCAAAATCAGGCAAATCCTGTTTTCTCAGGGCCACAGACAGTAGAAGCACATAAAATATCGCAAACAATACCACTCTGAAAACAAGGGAATTCCAGACAGGAAAAAATCAGGGCCAGCTAACACCTCCCAACAAAAAATTCACACAGGGAGGAAACAGCCAGGCTTTAAAGCTGCAAGGCCATTACATCCTAATCATTTTTCCTAATTGCAGCATTCATACTTCCCTTCAACAGACAAAAAACAAAACAAAAAAACAATCAGAAATATTGTATATTCACAACCTTTAGGAAATAATATCCCCTGATGGCGCAGAGTGTTAAAGCACTGAGCTGCTGAACTTCTGGACTGAAAGGCCGCAGGTTTGAATTGAGGGAGCGGAGAGAGCCCCCACTGTTAGCCCCAGCTTCTGCCAACCCAGAAGTTCAAAAACATGCAAACGTGAGTGCATCAATAGGTACTGCTCTGGCGGGAAGGTAACGCCGCTCCATGTAGTCATCCCACATGACCTTGGAGGAGTCTACGGACAACGCCAGCTCTTCGGCTTAGAAATGGAGATGAGCACCAACCCCCAGAATCAGACATGACTGGACTTAATGTCAGGGGAAAACCTTTACCTTAACTACCACCAATTCCTCAATACTTTATTTCCCATACCACCAGACTTCACCACAGCAACGCGTGGCCGGGCACAGCTAGTGTGTGTGTGTGTGTGTGTGTGTGTGTGTATATATATATATATATATATATATATAAAAGAGTGATGGCATCACGGCAATTCACAAAACAACAAAAGTACAGGCCCCCCAACCTCAAAATTTGACAACACAACCCATCATCCACGCCTCAAGGTTGATACAACAAAAAGAAAAGAAAAATAAAGTCCTAATTAGAGGGAGAGCAATAATTTTTTTTTATCCAATTGCTGCCAGTTTAGAGGGCTAATCTCTGCCCACTTGGTTGCCTAGCAACCAGCCAAGGGACAGCCAGGTTTCAGTTAGGGGACAGGCAGATTTAGGCCTCACTTAGACTTCTTATACAGATTATCTAATTTGCACTGGATTATATGGCAGTGTAGACTCAAGGCCCTTCCACACAGCTATATAACCCATTTATAATCTTATATTATCTGCTTTGCACTGGATTATCTTGACTCCACACTGCCATATAATCCACTTCAGTGTGCATTTTATACAACTGTGAAGAAGGGGCCTCATATAATCCAGGTCTAAGCAGATAATATAAGATGATCAATATACAGTAGACTCTCACTTATCCAACATAAACAGGCCGGCAGGATAAGTGAATATGTTGGATAATAAGAAGGGATTCAGGAAAAGCCAATTAAACATCAAATTAGGTAATCGTTATACAAATTAAGCACCAAAACATCATATTATACAACAAATTTGACAGAAAAAGTAGTTCCATGCGCAGTAATGCTATGTAGTATTTACAGTAGAGTCTCACTTATCCAACACTCGCTTATCCAACGTTCTGGATTATCCAACACATTTTTGTAGTCAATGCTTTCAATATATCGTGATATTTTGGTGCTAAATTCATAAATCCAGTAATTTCTACATAGAATTACTGCGTATTGAACTACTTTTTCTTCCAAATTTGTTGTCTAACATGATGTTTTGGTCCTTAATTTGTGAAATCATAACTTAATTTGATGTTTAATAGGCTTATCCTTAATCCCTCTTTATTATCCAACATATTCGCTTATCCAACATTCTGCCGGCCCGTTTATGTTGGATAAGTGAGACTCTACTGTACTGTATTTACAAATTTACCACTAAAATATCACAAGGAATTTAAAACACTGACTACAAAAACATTGATTATGAAAAGGCAGACTGCGTTGGATAATCCAGAACATTGTATAAGCGAATGTTGGATAAGTGAGATTCTTCTTTAATATGAAATAATTACTGGGATAGAATAATGCAGAACAATATAATCTCTAAAACCAGGACAGTAAATAAACAGGGGAATTCCACACAGGAAACAATCAGGGCCAGCTAACACCTCCCAACAAAGTATTCCCATCATCAAAGTCTGGCAAATCCTCTGTTTTCTCAGGGCCACAGACAGTAGAAGCACATAAAATATCGCAAACAACACCACTCTGAAAACAAGGGAATTCCTGACAGGAAACAATCAGGGCCAGCTAACACCTCCCAACAAAAAATTCACTCAGGGAGGAAACAGCCAGGCTTTAAAAGCTGCAAGGCCATTACATCCTAATCATTTTTCCTAATTGCAGCATTCATACTTGCCTCCAACAAACAAAAAAAACCAATCAGAAATATTGTATATTCACAACCTTTAGGAAATAATATCCCCTGATGGCGCAGCGTATTAAAGCGCTGAGCTGCTGAAATTCTGGACCGAAAGGCCGCAGGTTTGAATTGGGGGAGTGGAGAGAGCCCCCACTGTTAGCTCCAGCTTCTACCAACCCAGAAGTTCGAAAACATGCAAATGTGAGTGCATCAATAGGTACTGCTCCGGCGGGAAGGTAACGCCGCTCCATGTAGTCATCCCACATGACTTTGGAGGAGTCTACGGACAACGCCGGCTCTTCGGCGTAGAAATGGAGATGAGCACCAACCTCCAGAGTAATACACGACTGGACTTAATGTCAGGGGAAAACCTTTACCCTTGACCTTAACTACCACCAATTCCTCAAGACTTTATTTCTCATACCACCATACTTCCCCACAGCAGTGGCCGGGCACAGCTAGTGTGTGTGTGTGTGTGTGTGTGTGTGTGTATGTGTGTGTGTGTGTGTGTGTGTGTGTGTGTGTATATATATATATATATATATATATATATATATATATATATATATATAATCTGATCTGTCACCGCTCAATGCTGTGCAAGTTATAGTTTGACAAGGCCTTTAGCTGCTAACTCAATATACTACCCACAAGGATGGTAAAACATCAAACAATGTCCTTAGAGACGGCCAATTCTCTCACACCAAGAGCGACTTGGAGTTTCTCAAGTCATTCCTGACACGTAAAAAAAGCAATAATAATAATAATAATAATAATAATAATAATAATAATAATAATAATAATAATAATATAAAAAATTATTACCCACCTTTCCTTGTGGCTCGAGCAGGGCACCATACAGTTAAAATATGTAATTAAAATAAAATACATCCAGTAAATGGCAGATATTAATACATATATTTATAAAATAAACATATTTAAAATACATGGAACAAAGATTAAAACACAATAGACATAGAATGTGATTTTAAAATTCATAGTTAAATACTGACTGGGTAGCATAAACCACCATTTCTCTGGGGCCCATTCTGAAAAGAGAGATTCACCCAGCCATGGAAAGGCAGCATGGTGCAATGGTTTGGGTGTTGGAGTCCAACTCTGGAGGTCAGGGTTCAAATCCCCACTGAAATCCACTGGGTAACTTTGGACTATTCGGCCCCAGAGGAAGGCAATGGCAAGCTTCCATTGAAAAGCTCTTGCTAAGAAAACCCTGTTGTTCATCATCTCCATTTACGGAAACCATTGAAATCCACAAGAGTTTGGACAATTTCAACAGAAAGGAGGAAATCATGAAAATGAACAAAATATGGCTACCATTATTTTAAAAACTCTAAAATAAAATACATATAATACAATAAAGTGGTGGTACATTAAGCTTATCTCTATTTGCCATTAATTGCTGTATTAATTACTGGAGCCTTTTTGGTTGAATTCCAGGGCCAGAGAAGCAGATGGGGAAACAGAAGAAGAGCCTGCCTCAGGGGAGCATACTTGCTCCATCCATGTTGAACATTTACACCAATGATCAGCCACTGCCAGAAGACGATTCCTCTATGCTGACGATCGTGCCATCACCGCCCAAGCAGGGAGCTCTGAAATGGTTGAACAGAAGCTCTCTGAAGCTTTAGGTGCTCTTACTGCCTATTACCTCCTGCCAACCTAGCAGTTCGAAAACATGCCAATGTGAGTAGATTAATAGGTACCGCTCCGGAGTGAAGGTAACGGCGCTCCATGCAGTCATGCCGGCCACATGACCTTGGAGGTGTCTACGGACAACGCTGGCTCTTCGGCCTAGAAATGGAGATGAGCATCCAGTCAGACATGACTGGATTTAACGTCAGGGGAAAACCTTTACCTTTACCTTTACTGCCTATTACAGGGAAAACCAGCTGATTCCTAATCCATCCAAAACACAGACGTGTGCTTTTCACCTTAAGAGCAGACAAGCAAGTTCGGGCTCTGAGGATCACCTGGGAAGGAATCCCACTGGAGCACTGCAACACACCCAAATACGTGGGAGTTACCCTGGACCACGTTCTGACCTATAAGAAGCACTGCTTGACTGTAAAGCAAATAATGGGAGCAAGAAACAATCTCATACGAAAGCTGACTGGCACAACCTGGGCATCACATCCAGATACAGTTAAGACATCTTCCCCTGCTCTTTGCTTCTCTGCTGCTGAATACACCTGCCCAGTATGGAACACATATCACCACGTTAAAACAGTGGATGTGGCTCTTATTAGACATACCACATTATCACAGGATGCCTACGCCCCACACCACTGGATAAATTATACTGTTTATCCAGTATTGCACCACCTGACTTCTGCCGGGAAGTAGCAGGCAGTAATAAAAGGACCAAGGCATGGACATTTCCGGCCCATCCACTGTTTGGATATCAGCCAGCATGCCAACACCTTAAATCAAGAAATAGCTTCCTAAGATCTACAGAGATACTTGCAGGAACACCTCAGCAAGCAAGAGTCCAAAAGTGGCAGGCTAAAACACGGATCCTCAATCCATGGCTGATACCGGATGAGAGACTCCCTCCTGGGCACACAGAAGACTGGGCGACTTGGAAGGCGCTGAATAGACTGCACTCTGGCCCCACAGGAAATGGGGCCGCAAAGTGGAGTCCACGACATGCGAGTGTGGAGAAGAGCAAACCACAGACCACCTATGACAATGCAGCCTGAGCCCTGCCACATGCACAGTGGAGGACCTTCTTATAGCAACACCAGAGGCACCCAAAGCGGCCAGCTACTGCTCAAAGCACATTTAGTATAATGCCAAGTTTTTAACTTTTGTTTGTGTTTTTAAATACATTACAATTGTATCCTCGGTTTGCTTCTGACACCATCAATAAATAAACAAACTATATTAAAGCAATTTGACACCACTTGATCTGCCACCGTTCAATGCTATGGGAGTTGTAGTTTGACAAGGCCTTTAACTGCTGCCTCAATAAACAGGATTCTATAACATTCTGCTGCAGGCAGATAAAAAGTAAATGCAACCAATTGTTTTCCTAACTCTATTTGTTTCCATGTAAAATAATATCACTAAATATAGTGTTGTTCAAAATACATTGGCTGCAGATCCAGCCAAAATACATTGGCTGGATCATCCACTACTACTAAGTACAGTAGAGTCTCGCTTATCCATGGTTCTGAATTATCCAAGCCATTTTTGTAGTCAATGTTTTCAATATATGGTGATATTTTGTGCTAAATTCATAAATACAGTAATTACTACATAGCATTACTGCGTATTGAACTGCTTTTTCTGTCAAATTTGTTGTATAACATGATGTTTTGGTGCTTAATTTGGAAAATCATAACCTAATTTGATGTTTAGTAGGCTTTTCCTTAATCCCTCCTTAATATCCAAGATATTCGCTTATCCAAGGTTCTGCCGGCCCGTTTAGCTTGGATAAGTGAGACTGTTGGGTTTGGCTTAAAGGTTTGGCCATAAAGGCTCCTGCATTTTTAACAAGGCATAAGCAGGCACCTTTTGAGACCGCCTCGGAAGCCTCAGAGCGAGGAAACCGGATCATTTGCATACAGCCCATGAGGTCCAGCGCGAGCACTTCCGACTCGATTTGACAGTGGTAATCGTAAGGTAAACACTTGAAGAAGAAAAAAAGCAGCTTTTAAATGCGATTCTTGTTGTTTGTTCCGAGCAAGGCATACGATCAGAGCGGAAGCTTTGAGTAGACATCCTAACGTAAAAGGAGGTTGCCCATGAGGTTGGTATGGCTTTGTCAACTAAGTCGTCGGATTGTGTTTAGTCTGGGCGCAAGCCCTAGCAATTTTTGGGGGCCTGCCGTTGGGCCAATATTGTACCATAATAGCAGGTATATGCTGGCAGTCTTTTTTTTTACTCTGGGTAATATCCTTGCAGATGGCCAATTTGGCAGCTGGGTTCTGCGTTCTCTGGCTAAGGGTGAACTACAACTCGCAGATCTGAGGTAAATACTTCCCAAACCGGGTAGCCACAGTTGGCCATGTTGGGTGTCTGTGCCAGGTTTGGTCTGACGTCAACCAGGTTCAGTACAGAACTGCAAGGACGTTACCCAGAGAACCCCAGATGTTTTGATGTTATTATAATCCTTGTGGGAGGCTTCTCTCATGTCCCCGCATGGAACTGGAGCGCTCCCCGGGTGAGATTTCTGGTTGCAGGTGAACTATAACTCCCATAATCAAGGTACATTCCCACTAACCCCTGCAGTATATTCAGGTTGTCATGAGGTTTCTCTATGCCAAGTCCCAGTCCATTGTTAGCAGGGGTCACAATATCAGTGAAGGTACTGCAAATCCCATTATCCGTGGCAAGTTTGTTCCAGATCCATCCTTGGTTGGGTTAACAGTACTCTCTGGATGGAGGTCAGGTGAAACTCTTGTAAACCATGGTGAATTCTCCCCAAACCTCTTGCTCAGTTGCTGATCCATTCCTCTGTTAACTGTGTGCCCATAGGAAAGGGTAGGAAAGGGTTAAGGGAGAGGCAATGGGCGGGGTCAGCCGGAAGTTGTCTATGTAAGTGATACAAAGAAAGGATTCCCTGAAATGCACAGGTAAGAGGCCACTATAGCTAGAAATGTATTTCAATACTCTCTCTATATATAAAAGGGTAATGAAATTTCGGCCTAGGACAAAACAACAAAACTACACATCCCAGAAACACTAAACTTGGCAGCACAACCCCTCATCCATGCCTCTACGTTCATACAACAAAAAGAAAAGAAAAATAAAGTCCTAATTAGAGGGAGAGGAATAGTTGTTTTTATCCAATTGCTGCCAGTTAGAAGGCTAAACTCCGCCCACTTGGTCTCCCAGCAACCCACTCAGCCCAGGGGACAGGCAGAGTTAGGCCTCACTTAAGCCTCTTCCACACTGCCTATAAAATACAGATTATCTTATTTTAACTGGATTATATGGCAGTGTAGACTCAAGGCCCTTCCACACAGCTATATAACCCATTTATAATGGACTTAATGTCAGGGGAAAACCTTTACACTTTACCTTAACTACCAATACTACCTCAATACTTTATTTCCCATACCACCATACTTCGCCACAGCAACACGTGGCCGGGCACAGCTAGTGAACTATAAAACAGTAATTAAACCAAAATATAATCCATGTGTTACCAACACATATACATTCATAGAAAGTAAAACTCTATATTCAGAGTTTGTGAGTCCAATGCCCACCAGAGTTCATGTTCCACATGGAGGACTGTATAAGTCACTAATTGTGAGTCCAAATTTAAACATCCAAGTAAGTGAATCCTTTTATGAAATCCAATGTTTTAAACAAGTCCAAGGTTAGTCACCATCCACGACCGGTTTCGACTGTGTGGTCTTCCTCAGGTGGTGGTTATGCAGGTATGGAGAACCTAGAGTAGTCAATTTCGTTCAAGTATATAATTTCAATAATATAATTACTAAGAATGACTAAGAGTTAGTAAATCACGCATGCTTCCATGGTGAAGTCCTTTAAATACTGAGATCTGCATTTTGCATCCAGATGTGCACATAATGTATTGGACTGATTTGTTATTTCCAAGCAGGCCTTTGACATCAACGACGTGGAAAAGACATATTCAAGCCAGACTCGTCATATGCATGAACAGAGCAGGAAAAATAGATATTTCCAGGATCCCTTTACACCAGCGGTTCCAAGTTCCAGGGCTGCAAATGGATTGTATCTTAAATATGGTTGTATTAGGGGAGTTCCATTGGTATTAATGCTGTGCAAACTCTTGCACATTTAAAACATAATGATGCGGAGCCCCCAGTGGTGCAATGGGTTAAAAACTTGTGGTGGCAGGACTGCTGACTGACATATCGGCAGTTCGAATCTGGGGAGAGTAGGTGAGCTCCCTTTGTCAGCTCCAGCTCCCCATGCAGGGACATGGGAGAAGCCACCCACAAGAATGGTAAAACATCAAACATTTACACATCCCCAGGGCAACATCCTTGCAGGCAGCCAATTCTCTCACACCAGAAGCAACTTGCAGGTCCTCAAGTCACTCCTGACACTAAAAAAGCCATCATAATAATAATAATAATAATAATAATAATAATAATAATAATAATGCATTTATTACGCTCCTTTCCTTATGGCTCGAGCAGGGCACAATACAGTTAAAATACATAATTATAATAAATACATCAGTTAAATGGCAGATATTAATACATATTTCTATAAAATAATCATATTTAAAATACATGGAACAAAGACCAAAACACAATAGACATAGAATGTATTTTAAAATTCATAGGATTCACCCAGCCATGGAAAGGCAGACTTCCCTTTAATACTTCTTGCTGAGAAAACCCTGTTGTTCATTGTCTCCATTTACGGAAACCATTGAAATCCACAAGCGTGTGGACAATGACAACAGAAAGGAGGAACCATGAAAATGAACAATATCTGGCCACCAATATTTTTTAAAACTCTAAAATCAGGACAGTAAATCAAGAACAACACTCTGAAAACAGGGGAATTCCAGACAGGAAACAATCAGGGCCAGCTAACACCTGCCAACAATGGATTCCCCAGGCAGGGAGCAGCCAGGCTTTGACGCTGCAAGGCTATTCAATGCTAATCATGCTGATCAATTGTAACACATCACACTTGCCTCCAACACACAAGAGTTCTTTCTCCCACCCTGGACATTATTCCACAGATATAGATAGATAGATAGATAGATAGATAGATAGATAGATAGATAGATAGATGCACACACACATTCACACACACACACCACTTGCCTCATTGACAACAGAACCCCTGAAGATGGCACACACATATGCAGGCAGAATGTCAGGAGAGAATGTTACTGGGACATGGCCATACAGCCCGGAAAACTCACAGCAACCCAGCCTTTAGCTTTTTCTGCCAAAGTGTGCTGCTGCCTCAATAAACTACAGCTCCCAGGATTCCACGACATTCAGTCATGGGCAGAGAAAAAGGAGGTGCAACTTATTGTTCTCCCAACTCTATTTATTTCCATGTAAAATCAAACCATAGAATTCAGTGTAGCTCAAAATATATTGGCTTCAGGAAACAAAACGGTTCCATGTTCCTGGCAGTTTGAGTTATGTATGGGACTGGCAAAAACTCCTTGAACATCCGTTGCCAAAAAATTAAAAAAGCATGACAATGTAAGAAGATTAAAAGCTTCTGGAGACTAATTCAGAAAGAGATGGAGATCATACTTCAAAGAAAGCTTGTACTAAAACCGGCATACTTCTTATTAGGCTTAACAGACTTTTTTACGGACCAAAACAATGAAAAACTGTTTATATACATGATAAGTGCAGCCAGAATGGTGATTGCGAAGATCTGGAAAACATCAGAAATTCCGTCACTGGAGCAATGGACACTGAAACTGATGGACATACAGAATATGGACATCTTAACGCAGATAATTTCACAAAATACTCAAATAGGGATGAAAACGGACTGGAGTAAATTAAGTATATACTTAAAGGAAAAAAGGAATCTGGACATATAAAGAGATTTTACGTTAAAGAGGAGGCACTCTCGGGTGATAAGATTACTGGTACGGGATATGAAAAAAAAGAGAATACTACGAAGTTAAACGCAGAGCAGGGAAGCTGGAAGGCTATAGAGGGAGGGGGGTATAGGGGAACTGGTGTAGTGTATGTCCGTGTGGTTTTTTTGGGTTTTTTTTTTTTGGTTTTTTTCTCTTTTTGTGGATCACATGTGTTCCTCTTTTTTATTCTATCAATATAATCATAAATAAAAGGATTAAAAAAAAGCATGACAGTTGTGTCGCCCATAAAGTTTTTAACTAAGAATGAACCGGCACAGTTTGGGACCACCTCGGAAACCTCAGAGCGGGGCGACCGGGTTCATTTGCATACAGCCTATGAGGCATTGCGCGAGGATTTTCAACTTGAATTTACAGGGGAAATCTTAAGGTAAGCACTTGAAAAAGAATTAGCTTTTTACAGCGCTACGACTCTTCTTGTTTGTTGGGAGCAAGGCATGCTATCAGACCGGAAGCTTTGGGTGTACATCGTAACGTAAAAGGAGGTCTCTTCTTGGTGAGGTTTTTTACTTGGGGTGTTTTCGTTGCCGAGTATGATGGTCTTCCATTTGTGGGGTCACAGTCGGTGACTATAAACGAATTTTTGGAGGCCTGCCGTCGGGCCAATAATGCAGTATAGAGGCAGATATATGGAAGCAAAGGCTTTCATTTCCGACTGTATGGTCATGTTACAAAAGCATTTTCTCCTGACATTTTGCCCACGTCTATGGCAGGCATCTTCAGAGGTCGGGAGGTGTGTTGGGAAGTGGGGTTTATATATCTGTGGAATGATGTCCAGAGTGGGAGGAAGAACTCTTGTCTGGTTGAAGGAAGTGTGAATGTTTCAATCGGCCACCTTGATTAGCATTGCAGCTTCAAAGCCTGGCTGCTTCCTGCCTGCAACCTTGTTTTGGAACTGGAGACAGAGACTGAGTAAAGCAAATGCAATTCTGCCATCAAAGGAAAGGGATAGGGAGACATAGTTAAATAATGGAGACAGATGTTCAAGGCAGGGAATTATTACATTGCTTGCTTGGCTTTCAGTTGCAGCATTTCAGGAAAAGAATATTTTGAGGTCATAATGAAACAGCATTGAACTTAGTCCTATTTTTAATAGCCAGCTTTTGGATTTTGGGAGTTATAGTTTACCCCACACTATGGAGCCCACCGACTAGGGATCAGGACCAAAGTTGGCGCTCACGCCCAACATGGCCAATTTTAAATCCTGGTGCCATTTGGAGGACTGACCCGGGAGGATGGGAGTTATAGTACACCCACATCCAGGGAGAACATGTGAACCCAGTCGACAATAGATATGGACCAAACCTGGCATATTTACCCAACATGCCTGGCTTAAAATAGTGTTGGAGTTTGAGAGGGATTAGCCCCAGCAGGATGGGAGTTGTAGTTCACCCACATCCTTATACTATCAGAACGCCCTATGACTCCTGCCAATGGCGGACCTGGACCAAACTTGGCGCACACATACCCACCATGACCAACAGAAAATACTGTCTGGGTTTGGGAGGAATTGATCCTTGATGTTGGGAATTATAGTTCACCCAAATCCAGAGAGTCTGTAAAATCCCACAGATTATAGATTTGGCCAAACTTGGCACATATACTCATCATGACCAACTTTATGTATTGGATGGGTTTGGGGGGGGGGGGGGGCAACGGCAGAGGATGATGGAAATTACAGTTCACCCATATGCGACGAGCACTCTAAACTCCACATACAATGTTTATTAATGCATATATGTAATAAAATTCTATATATACACATACACATACGTACACACATTATAATTATTATTATTATATATATATATATATATATATATATATATATATATATGTATGTATATATATATATATAAAAGAGTGATGGAATCCTGGCGACCGACAAAACAACAAAACTACAGGCCCCCCAACCTCGAAATTTGACACGTCTCTAAGTTGATACAACAAAAAGAAAAGAAAAATAAAGTCCTAATTAGAGGGAAAGGAATAATTGTTTTTATCCAATTGCTGCCATTTAGAAGGCTAAGCTCTGCCCACTTGGTCTCCTAGCAACCAACTCAACCCAGGGGACAGGCAGAGTTAGGCCTCTTCCACACTGCCTATAAAATACAGATTATCTTATTTTATTATATGGCAGTGTAGACTCAAAGCCCTTCCACAGAGCCACGGTCACCCGGGGGGACTCAGGGCGGCTTACACAGTTGGCAACATTTAATGCCAAGAACATAATAATAAAACAAAAAACAGTACATATAATCAAACTATAAAAATACATCATTAAAATACATTATAAAAATTAAAACATAAGTAATTAGATCCATTTGTCTAAAAACCTCATGCTTCAGCCTTCAATCGGACCATGTCGATGTTATCACATTACTCGTTAAAAGCTTGTGCACATAGCCATGTTTTCACAGCCTTTCTGAAACCCAGAAGAGTTGGGGCTTGTCGGATATTTGTGGGGAGGGTGTTCCACAGCCGGGGAGCCACCACCGAGAAGGCCCTGTCCCTCGTTCCCACCAGCTGCGCCTGCGAGGCAGGTGGGACCGAAAGCAGGACCTCTCCGGATGACCTTAGGGATCTAGCTGGCTCATATGAGGAGATACGTTCGGATAAGTATATTGGGCCAGAACCGTTTAGGGCTTTATAGGTCAAGACCAGCACTTTGAATTGGGCTCGGTAGCATATCGGCAGCCAGTGGAGCTGGCTTAGCAGGGGGGTGGTACGCTCCTTGTATGCCGCCCCAGTTATTAATCTGGCTGCCGCCCATTGTACTAGTTGAAGCTTCCGGGCCGTCTTCAAAGGCAACCCCACGTAGAGAGCGTTGCAGTAATCCAAACGAGCTGTAACCAGAGCGTGGACCACCGTGGCCAAGTCAGACCTCCCAAGGAACGGGCGCAGCTGGTGCACAAGTCTCAGTTGCGTGAATGCTCCCCTGGCCACCGCCGAGACCTGGGGCTCCAGGCTCAGCGATGAGTCCAAGATCACACCCAGACTGCGAACCTGCGTCTTCAGGGGGAGTGTGACCCCGTCCAACACAGGCTGTAACCCTATTCCCTGTTCAGCCTTACGACTGACCAGGAGGACCTCTGTCTTGTCTGGATTCAGTTTCAATTTGTTCACCCTCATCCAGTCCGACACAGCGGCCAGACACCGGTTCAGGACCTGAACAGCCTCCTTAGTGACAGGTGGGAAGGAGTGACAGAGCTGGACATCATCTGCGTACAGATGACACCGAACCCCGAAACTCCGGATGATCTCTCCCAGCGGCTTCATGTAGATGTTAAACAACATGGGGGACAGTACTGACCCCTGCGGGACCCCACAAGACAATGGTTGTGGGGTCGAGCAGGTGTCCCCCAATGACACCATCTGGGAACGACCCTCCAGGAAGGACCGGAGCCACTGCAGAACAGTACCTCCGAGCCCCATCCCAGCAAGGCGCCCCAGAAGGATACCGTGATCGACTGTATCGAAGGCCGCTGAGAGGTCCAGCAGAACCAGCAGGGACACACTCCCCCTGTCCAGTTCCCGGCGTAGATCATCGACTAAGGCGACCAAGGCTGTCTCAGTACCATGCCCCGGCCTGAAACCAGACTGCGCCGGATCTAGAAAATCAGTGTCAACCAAGAATGCCTGGAGTTGTGCGGCCACCACACGTTCCAGGACCTTGCCCCAAAAGGGGAGATTGGAAATAGGCCGAAAGTTCTCCAATTGAGTGGGGTCCAGTGATGGCTTCTTCAACAGCGGTTTGATCACAGCCAGTTTGAGGTTCGCTGGAAAAATGCCTTCCCGAAGGGAGGCATTCACCACCACCTTCACCCACTCGGCCAACCCCCCTCTGGCTTCTCTCACCAGCCAGGATGGGCAGGGGTCTAGGATGCATGTGGTAGCCCTCACCTCTGCAAGCACCTTGTCCACATCCTCAAGCTCAACCAATTGAAAAGAATCCATCAAAATGGGACAAGCAGGTGCTCGTGTTACATCCTTGGAAGCTGCCGTTAATATGGTGTCAAAGCCAGAATGGATCAAAGCGACTTTGTTCGCAAAGAACCGAGCAAATGCTTCACAGCGGGCTGCCGAGTTATCAGGGATCCCGTCTTGAGGGACGGGATATAACAAACCTCTGACAACTCGGAACAGCTCCGCCGGACGGTTCTTTGCAGACGCAATATTAGCTGCAAAGAAAACGTTCTTTGCAGCATCTATTGCTGCGGCGTATGCCCTAAGATAGGAACACAGCCGTGTTCGGTTTGGCCCGCTCGGCTCAGAGCGCCACACGCCCTCTAGTTCCCTCTTCTTTCGCTTCATCGCTGCCAGCTCCTCAGTGAACCAAGGAGATGGTTTAGCTCGGGTACTCGAGAGGGGACGTTCCGGAGCGATCGTGTCTATTGCCCTAGTCGCCTCCTTGTTCCAGAGAGTGACCAGAGCATCGACAGAATCACCAGCCAAGGTGGCGGGAAACTCCCCAAGAGCCGTCAGGAATCCGTCCGGATCCATAAGCCTCCTGGGGCGGACCATTTTGGGTCCTCCACCCCTGCAGAGGTTGGGGAGCGCAGTGATTCTAAACCTAATCAAGTAATGGTCGGTCCATGGCAAAGGAGCGATGGTGAGCTCCTCCACACCGCCACCTTCCTCCCCTCCCTGGCAGAAAACCAAGTCAAGTGTGTGCCCTGCTCTGTGGGTAGGGCCAGATACTAACTGGGACAGCCCCATGGTTGCCATGGCAGCCATGAAGTCCTGAGCTGCACCAGAAGGTGTGGTCTCGGCATGGACATTGAAGTCCCCCAGCACAATGAGCCGTTGGGACTCCAACGCCAGGCCAGAGACCATCCCTGCTAGCTCAGGCAGGGAGACTGTAGTGCAGCGGGGTGGTTGGTACACTAACAGAATCCCTAAACTGTCCCGGCCCCCTACCCTCAGATGAGCACACTCAAACAAGGTAGACTGCGGGATGGGGCACCTGGTCAGGGGGATGGACTCCTTATAGACCATTGCAACTCCTCCTCCCCCGCCTCCAGATCTTGGTTGATGCTGTACGGCATAACCTGGTGGACAAAGCTGGGTGAGATTGACACCCCCAGCCTCATCCAACCAGGTCTCCGTTATGCACACCAGGTCTGCCCGCTCATGCCATATAATCCACTTCAGTGTGCATTTTATACAGCTGTGTAGAAGGGGCCTCACATAATCCAGTTCTAAGCAGATAATATAAGATTATAAATATACAGTACAGTCTCACTTATCCAACATAAACAGGCCGACAGAACGTTGGATAAGTGAATATGTTGCATAATAGAAGGGATTCAGGAAAAGCCAATTAAACATCAAATTAGGTAATCATTATACAAATTAAGCACTAAAACATCATGTTATACAACAAATTTGACAGAAAAAGTAGTTTCATGTGCAGTAATGCTATGTAGTAATTACTGTATTTACAAATTTACCACCAAAATATCACAATGAATTTAAAACACTGACTACAAAAACATTGACTACTAAAAGGCAGACTGCGTTGGATAATCCAGAACATTGGATAAGTGAATGTTGGATAAGTGAGATTTTACTGTAATATGAAATAATTACTGTGATAAAATAATACAGAACAATATAATCTCTAAAACCAGGACAGTAAAGAAAGAGCAACACTCTGAAAGCAGGAAAATTGGAAATTCCACAAAGGAAACAATCAGGGCCAGCTAACACCTCCCAAGGAAGGATTCTTCCAGAAAGGAAGCTGACAATGGAGTGAAGCAGTGTGTATTACCAAAGTCATTATTATTATTATTATTATTATTATTATTATTATTATTATTATTATTATTATTATCTTATTATGACACAGCAAACAAGATAGATATGCTGGATTTCATATCACAAAATCACAAGTCGAACACTTCCCAAGTGTCTAGGACTGTGTGATGTACTTTCGGATGATGCGTGCAGATCCCAGTAGGGTGGCCTTTTGCAGCTGGCAGATCGTAATTTTGTCAATGTCTATTGTTTCCAAATGCCGGCTGAGATCTTTTGGCACAGCACCCAATGTGCCCATCACCACCGGGACCACCTGCACTGGTTTCTGCCAGAGTCTTTGAAGTTCAATCTTGAGGTCCTGATAGTGGCTGAGTTTTTCCTGTTGTTTTTCGTCAATGCGACTGTCACCTGGGATGGCGACATCAATGATCCAAACCTTGTTCTTTTCCACAACTGTGATGTCTGGTGTGTTGTGTTCCAGAACTTTGTCAGTCTGGATTCGGAAGTCCCACAGTATTATTGTGTGCTCATTTTCCAATACTTTTGCAGGTTTGTGATCCCACCAGTTCTTTGCTGCTGGCAGGTGGTATTTGAGGCATAAGTTCCAATGAATCATTTGGGCCACATAGTTGTGCCTCTGTTTGTAGTCTGTGCAATTTTCTTACAGTAGCTGAGGATATGATTAATGGTTTCGTCGGTTTCCTTGCACAGTCTGCATTTTGGGTCATCAGCTGATTTTTCGATCTTGGCCTTAATTGCATTTGTTCTGATGGCTTGCTCCTGGGCTGCAAGGATCAGGCCTTCTGTCTCCTTCTTCAGGGTCCCATTTGTGAGCCACAGCCAGGTCTTCTCCTTATCAGCTTTTCCTTCAATTTTGTCAAGGAACTTTCCATGCAATGTTTTGTTGTGCCAGCTGTCAGCTCTAGTTTGTAGTGTGGCTTTCTTGTACTGGTTTTTTGTCTGCTGTGCTTTGAGGGGTTTCTGATTTTTGACTTCAATCAAAGCAGGTTCTTCACTTTGCTTTACATATTCTGCCAGGGCATGTTCTTCTTCTTTGACTGCTTGTTTTACTTGTAAGAGTCCTCTGCCCCATGATCTTCTAGGCAGATACAGTCGGTCAATATCACTGCGAGGGTGCAGTGAATGATGAATGGTCATGAGTTTTCTTGTTTTTCTGTCCAAATTGTCCAGTTCCATCTGTGTCCAGTTTATGATGCCAGCAGCATATCTTATGACAGGTATGGCCCAGGTGTTTATGGCTTTGATGGTGTTGCCTCCATTGAGCTTGCTTTTGAGAATTTTTCTGACCCTTTGTGTGTATTCTTTGTTGACCACAGTTTTCACATGTTCATGCTTGATGTTGTCCAGCTGTAATATGCCCAGATATTTATAGGCCTATGGCTGGTGACACTTTATTGTTTGGCCATTAGGCATATTTATGCCCTCACTTTCAATGATTTTTCCCTTCTTCAATGCCACTGTCGAACATTTGTCCAAGCCAAACTCCATGCTGATATCAGTGCTAAAAATTCGGACAGTGTTAGTCAGAGACTGGATTTCAGTTTCCGTTTTTCCATACAGCTTCAGGTCATTCATGTACATCAGATGCGAAATTTTGTGAGAATTCTTAGATGTTTGATAGCCGAGATTTGTTTTTTGTAAGATTGTTGACAGAGGGGTCATGGCAATAATGAAAAGCAGAGGGGACAATGAGTCTCCCTGGAAAATTCCTCTCCTGATGTTGACAAGTCCATAACTTTCATTTCCAACAAACAGTTCAGTTTTCCAGTGCTCCATCATGTTTTCAATGAAGGTGCCAACGTTTTTACTAATCCCGATGGCGTCCAGGCACTTGATGATCCAGCTGTGTGGGAGTGAGTCAAAGGCCTTTTTGTAGTCAATCCACGTCATGTGAAAATTAGCTTTTCGGCTTTTACAGTTCTCCAGAATCATTTTGTCAATCAATAACTGGTCTTTTGTGCCCCTGCTTTTCCGTTTGTTGCCTTTCTGTTCATCTGGCAAGATGTTTTTTTCTTCAAGATAGTCTTGAATTCTGTGAGCTATGATGCCAGTCAGTAGTTTAAACATAGTGGGCAGACACGTTATTGACCTGTAGTTTCCTGGTGCTGCTCCTTTTGCTGGATCCTTTTGTATCAAGTAAGTTCTTCTTATTATTATTATTATGTTGCTGTGAACCGTGAAAATGACTACAATCTGCCTCCAAGTATTCAAAAACACTAAAATCAGAATATATAAAAATTACTGTGGTATAATAAAACAGAACAATACAATCTCTAAAATCAGAACACTAAATACAGAACAACACTCTGAAAACAGGGGAATTCCACACAGGAAACAATCAGGGACAGCTAACACCTCCCAACAAAGTCTTCCCATCACCAAAGTCTGGCATATCCTCTGTTTTCTGAGGGCCACAGACAGTAAAAGCACATAAAATATTGCAAACAACACCACTCTGAAAACAAGGGAATTCCAGACATGAAACAATCAGGGCCAGCTAACACCTCCCAACAAAAAATTCACTCAGGGAGGAAACAGCCAGGCTTTAAAGCTGCAAGGCCATTACATGCTAATCATTTCCCCTAATTACAACATTCATTCAGGTTTGAATTGGGGGAGTGGACAGAGCCCCCACTGTTAGCCCCAGCTTCTGCCAACCCTAAAGTTCAAAAACATGCAAATGAGAGTAGATGAATAGGTACTCCTTCGGTGGAAAGGTAACGGCGCTCCATGCAGTCATGCCACATGACCTTGGAGGTGTCTACAGGCAACGCAAGCTCTTTGGCTTAGAAATGGAGATGAGCACCAACCCCCAGTCAGACAGAACTGGACTTAATGTCAGGGGAAAACCTTCATCCTTTACCTTAACTACCACCAATTCCTCAGTATTTTATTTCTCATACCACCATACTTCGCCACAGCAACGCGTGGCCGGGCACAGCTAGTATAGAATATATATATATATATATATATATATATATATATATATATATATAAAATTGTATATTTAATATGTATAATAAAATTATATATCTTATTTATACAGATATATATATATATATATATATATATATATATATATATATATAATAAAATACATATAATAAAATAAAATGGTGCTACATTAAGCTTATCTCAGTTTGCCTTTAATTACTGTATTAAAGCCATTTGACACCATTTGATCTGCCACCGCTCAATGCTATGGGAGTTGTAGTTTGACAAGGCATTTAGCTGCTGACTCAATATACTACCCACAAGGATGGTAAAACATCAAACATTTGGGTGTCCCCAGCACAATATCCTTGCAGACAGCCAATTCTCTCACACTAGGAGTGACTTGCAGTTTCTCAAGTTGCTCCTGACATGGATAAAAATAAATAAACTACAACTTCCAGGATTCTATAACATTTTACAAGCAGATAAAAAGTAAATACAACCAATTGTTTTCTTAACTCTTATTTGTTTCCATGTAAAATAATATCACTGAACTTAGTGTTGAGCCCCCAGTGGCAAAGCGTGTTAAAGCGCTGAGCTGCTGAACTTACAGACTGAAAGGTCGCAAGTTCGAACCCAGGGAGCATAGTGAGCACCTGCTGTTAGTCCCAGCTTCTGCCAACCTAGCAGTTCGAAACATGCAAATGTGAGTAGATCAATAGTTACCGCTCCAGCGGGAAGGTAATGGTGCTCCATACAATCATGCCAGCCACATGACCTTGGAGGTGTCTCAGGATAACGCTGGCTCTTTGGCTTAGAAATGGAGATGAGCACCAACCAACCCTCAGAGTCAGACAGAACTAGACTTAATGCCAGGGGAAAACTTTTAACTTTACCTTTACCTTGACTTGTTAAAAATACATTGGCTGCAGAAATATCCTTGAGCATCCATTGCTCAAAAAAATAAAAATATGACAATTCATTGGCTTGCCATAAAGGCTCGTGTATTGTTTAACAAAAAATAAACCGGCACCCTTTGAGACCGGCTCGGAAACCGGATCATTTGCATACAGGCCATAAGGCACTGCGAGGATTTTCAACTTGATTTGACAGGGGGAATCGTAAGGTAATCACTCGAAAAAAAATGAGCTGTTTAAAGCGTTACAACTCTTGTTGTTTGTTCCGAGCAAGGCATACGACAAGAGCGAAAACTTTAGGTATACATCATAACATAAAGGGAGGTCGCCCATGAGTTTGGTATCACTTTGTGGAGTGGATGCCATCGTCGTTTCCGACTCAAGTTGTTGTTTAGTCGTTTACAATTTTTGGAGGGCTGCCGTCGGGCCGTAAGTGTAGTGTAATGGCAGATGTGAGCAACATATGCGTGTTGATATGTAAGGTAAGCATGAGGTTAAATATTTGCAATTAAGTTCATTGTGTCCAGTAGAAGTTCTGCAACTTTGCTTTGGAAATGAAGACACAACTGAGAAAAGCAAATGCCGATCTGGAGTCAAAGTGAAAGGGAGACCTAGTTAAATAAGGGAGAGATATGTACAATACAGGAAAACTTTGTATAAAATTGCTTGCTTTAAATTGCTTGGCTTTCAAAACACTGAGGGTCAATACATAGATTTCATAATAATGGAACAGCGTTGAAGTTATTCCTATATTTAATAGCTAACTATTGGGTTTTGGGAGTTCTAGTTTACCCAGCACTATGGAGCCTGCAAGCAGTAGAAGAGAATCAAACTTGGCACACATACCTAGTAGGAACAACAGAAAATATTGGCAGGGTTTGGAAGGAAATGAATATTGATTTTGGGAATTGTAGTTCACCCAAATCCATAGAACCCTGTGAAATCCCACCGATGACGGATCTGGACCACACTTGGCTCACATGACCAACTTTAAGTATTGGATGGGTTTTGGGAGGCAATGGGTGGTGGAAGTTATAGCTTACCCATGTGTGAAGAACACTCTGAACTCCACATACAATGGATCGAAGTGCATATATATATATAATAAAATTATATATATATACAGTAGAGTCTCAGTTATCCAACGTTCTGGATTATCCAACGCATTTTTGTAGTCAATGTTTTCAATGCATTGTGATATTTTGGTGCTAAATTCGTAAATACAGTAATTACTACATAGCATTAATGTGTAATGAACTACTTTTTCTGTCAAATTTGTTGTATAACATGATGTTTTGGTGCTTAATTTGTAAAATCATAACCTATTTTGATGTTTGATAGGCTTTTTCTTAATCTCTCCTTATTATCCAACCTATTCGCTTATCCAACGTTCTGCCGGCTCGTTTATGTTGGATAAGTGAGACTCTACTGTATGTATGTATGTGTATATATATATATATATATATATATATATATATATATATATATATAAAAGTATATACCCTGTTTCCCCAAAAATAAGACATCCCCGAAAAATAAGACCTAGTAGAAGTTTTGCTGTATTGCTAAATATAAGACCTCCCCCGAAAGTAAGACCTAGCAAAGTTTTTGTTTGGAAGCATGCCCAGCACCTGCCAAACAGAACACCAGAGCATTCAGGATTGGTAAATGTACATACCAGTTGTACATGGAAATAATGGTAGTAACAAGAAATTCTTGATACGATTCACAGTTTGTCTGGTTATGCTGGTTTGTGATGACAACTACTGTACAGTATATAATAAATATTCATTTTTTTGTTCAACAATAAATGTGAATTCTTCTTCATGGAAAAATAAAACATCCCCTGAAAATAAGACCTAGCACATCTTTGGGATCAAAAATTAATATGACACTGTCTTATTTTCAGGGAAACACGGTATATACACATTATATATAATACAATTGTATATATAATATATTTAATATGTATTTTTATATATATATATATATATATATATATATATATATATATATATATATAATTTTACATATCTATATATATAAATGGGTAATGATATTTCGGCCTAGGACAAAACAACAAAACTACACATCCCAGAAACACTAAACTTGGCAGCACAACTCGTCATCCATGCCTCTACGTTCATACAACAAAAAGAAAAGAAAAATAAAGGGAGAGGAATAATTGTTTTTATCCAATTGCTGCCAGTTAGAAGGCTAAGCTCCGCCCACTTGGTCTCCTAGCAACCCACTCAGCCCAGGGGAAGGCAGAGTTAGGCCTTACTTAGGCCTCTTCCACACTGCCTATAAAATACAGATTATCTGATTTTAACTGGATTATATGGCAGTGTAGACTCAAGGCCCTTCCACACAGCTATATTACCCATTTATAATGGACTTAATGTCAGGGGAAAATCTTTACCTTTTACCTTAACTACCACCAATTCCTCAATCCTTTATTTCCCATACCACCATACTTCACCACAGCAACGTGTGGCTGGGCACAGCTAGTATATAATAAAATAAATATAATACAATAAAATGGGCCTACATTAAGCGTATCTTAATCTGCCTTTAATTACTGAATGAAAGCAGTTTGACACCACTCGATTTGCCACAGCTGAATGCTATGGGAGTTGTAGTTTGACAAGGCCTTTAGCTGCTGCCCCAGGAACTACAACTTACAGCATTCTATAATATTCAGCTCTGGGCAGATAAGAAGTAAATGCAACTAATTGTTTTCCAAACTCTAATTGTTTCCATGTAAAATAATATCACTGAACTTTATGTTGAGCCCCCGGTGGTGCAGCATGTTTAAGCGCTGAGCTGCTGAACTTACAGACCGAAAGGTTGCAAGTTCAAATCCAGGGAGCATAGTGAGCACCCGCTGTTCACCCCAGCTTCTGCCAACCTAGCAGTTCGACAACATGCAAATGTGAGTAGATCAATAGTTACCGCTCTGGCGGAAAGTTAATGGTGCTCCATACAATCATGCCGGCCACATGAGCTTGGAAGTGTCTCAGGACAACGCTGGCTCTTCAGCTTAGAAATGGAGATGCGCACCATCCCCAGAGTCGGACACGACTGGACGTAATGCCAGGGGAAAACCTTTACTTTTACCTAGTGGTGTTCAAAATACATTGGCTCTAGAAAACTGCTTAAGTTGCTCAAAAAATAAAAGTATGACAATTCATTGGCTTGCCATAAAGGCTCGTGCTTGCTTAACAAAGCATGAACTGGCACCTTTTGAGACCGTCTCGGAAACCTCAGAGCGCGGAGACCGTGGTAATTTGCATACAACCCATAAGGCACTGCGCGGGGATTTTCAACAGGGGGAATCGTAAGATAAGCACTTGAAAATAATTAGCTGTTTAAGGTGTTACAATTCTTGTTGTTTTTTCGGAGCAAGGCATACGATCAGAATGGAAGCTTTGCGTACACGTCGTAATGTAAAAGGAGGTCTCCCATGAATTTGGTATCGCTTTGTGCCATGGAAGGCGTCGACGACGCTTCAGATTAAACTTGTTCATTCGTTGGCAATTTTTGGAGGCCTGCCGTCGGGCCACAAGTGTAGTGTAATGGCAGATGTACGCAACAAATATGTATGATTGTAAGGCAAATATGAGGTAAAGTATTTGCGATTTGGTTCATTGTGTCCAGTAGAAGTTCTGCAGCTTTGCTTTGGAAACCGAAGACACAACTAAGAAAAGCAAGTGCAGCTTTGGAGTCAAAGTGAAAGGGAGTCACAGTTAAATAAGGGAGAGATATGTACAAAACAGGAAAACTTTGTATTAAATTGCTTGCTTGACTTTCAATACCTTGAGGTCAATACATAGAGTTCATAATAATGGAACAGCATTGAAGTTAGTCCTATTTTTAATAGCTAGCCATTGGATTTTGGGAGTTCTAGTTCACCTATGGAGCCCCGAGACAATAGAACAGGATCAAACTTGGCATGTATACCCAATATGGCCAATTTTAAATAGTGGTTTTAGGAGGGTTTAGGAGGAATTGATCCTTGATGTTGGGAATTATAGTTCACCCAAATCCATAGAGTTCTGTGAAATCCCAGAGATAACGGATCTGGACCACACTTGGCACACTTACCCACCATGACCAGCAGAAAATACTGGCAGGGTTTGGGAGGAATTGAATCGTGACTTTGGGAATTATAGTTCACCCACATCCATAGAGCCCTGTGATGGATCTGGACCACACTTGGCACACATACTCATCATGACCAACTTTAAGTATTGGATAGGTTTTGGGAGGCAATGGTAGAGGAGGATGGAAGTTATAGTTTACCCTTATGCAAAGAGCACTGAACTCCACATACAATGGATATAAGTGCATATCACATACACATTATATATGATTAATAAAATTATATATATACACAGTCTATGTAATACAATTCTATATACAATATATTTAATATGCATAATAAAATTATATATACAGTAGAGTCTCACCTATCCAACGTTCTGGATTATCCAACGCATTTTTGTAGTCAATGTTTTCAACACATTGTGATATTTTGGTGCTAAATTCGTAAATACAGTAATTACTACATAGCATTACTGCATATTGGACTACTTTTTCTGTCAAATTTGTTGTATAACATGATGTTTTGGTGCTTAACTTGTAGAATCATAACCTAATTTAATGTTTAATAGACTTTTCCTTAATCCCTCCTTATTATCCAACATATTCGCTTATCCAACATTCTGCCGGCCCGTTTATGTTGGATAAGTGAGACTCTACTGTATATATACAATCCTATACATGTACATCATAAAATACATATAAAAATGGACCTACATTAAGCTCATCTCCATTTGCCTTTAATTATTGTACGATAGCAATTTGACACCATGTGATCTGCCACAGCTCAATGCCATGGGAGTTGTAGTTTGACAAGGCCTTTAGCTGCTGCCCCAAGAACTACAACTTCCAGGATTCTATAACATTCAGCTCCAGCAGATAAAAAGTAAAAGCATCCAATTGTTTTTCTAACTCTATTTGTTTCCATGTAAAATAATATCACTCAACTTAGTGTTGTTCAAAATACATTGGCTGCAGAAAACTCCTTGAGCATCCATTGCTAAAAAAATTAAATAGCATGGCACTTCATTGGGTTGCCATAAAGGTTCGTACATTTTAAAACAAAACATAAACCGGCAATGTGTTGTCGAAGGCTTTCATGGCTGGGATCACAAGGTTGTTGCATGTTTTCCCGGCTGTTTGGCCATGTTCCAGAAGTATTCTCTCCTGACAATTTGATTCGCCCACATCTATGGCAGGCATTCTCGGAGGTTGTGGGGTATGGAGAAACTAAGCAAGGAAGGTTTATATATATCTGTAGAAAGTCCAGGGTGAGAGAAGAACTCTTGTCAGTTGGAGGCCAGTGTGAATGTTGTAATTAATCACAATTAATCCTGGCTTCTTCCTGCCTGGGGGCATCCTTTGTTCAGAGTCATTAGCTGCCCCTGATTGATTCATGTCTAGAACTCCTCTGTTTTCAGAGTATTGCTTCTTATTTACTGTTCTGATTTTTGAGTTTTTTTTAATACTGGTAGCCAAATTTTGTTCATTTTCATGGTTTCCTCCTTTCTGTAGAAGTTGTCCACATGCTTGTGTGACTTCTCTGTGTAGTCTAACATGGTAGTTGTTAAAGTGTTCTCTGTGTTCTGTGTTCTCAAATAATATGCTGTGTCAGGTACTTTGCTATGGCTGACTTTTCTGGATGAATTGGTCTGCAGTGCCTTTCATGTTCTTTGACTCATGTTTGGGCTTTGCGTTTGGTGGTCCCTATGTAGACTTGTCCACAGCTGCATGGTATACGGTAGACAAGTATATCATGCTGTGGACAAGTCTACATAGGGACCACCAAACGCAACACTCAAACATGAGTCAAAGAACATGAAAGGCACTGCAAACTAACTCAACCAGAGAAATCAGCCATAGCAAAGCACTTGATGAATCAACCTGGACACAGTATATTATTTGAGAACACAGAAATGCTTGACCACTCCAACAGCTATCATGTCAGGCTACACAGAGAAGCCACTGAAATCCACAAGCATGTGGACAACTTCAACAGAAAGGAGGAAACCATGAAAATGAACAAAATCTGGCTACTAGTATTAAAAAACTCAAAAATCAGAAAAGTAAACACGAAGCAACACTCTGAAAACAGAGGAGTTCAAGACATGAATCAATCAGGGGCAGCTAACGACTCTGAACAAAGGATGCCCCCAGGCAGGAAGAAGTCAGGAGATGAAGCTATTCAATGCTAATTATGGTGATTAATTACAACATTCACAGTGGCCTCCAACTGACAAGAGTTCTTCTCGCACCCTAGACTTTCCACAGATATATAAACCTTCCTTGCTTAGTTTCTCCATACCTCACAACCTCTGAGGATGCCTGCCATAGATGTGGGTGAAACGTCAGGAGAGAATACTTCTGGAACATGGCCATACAGCTTGGAAAACATGCAACAACCTCCATAAACCGGCACCTTTTGAGACCGCCTCGGAATCCTCAGAGCACAGAGGTGTTTTAATTTGCATAGAACCCATGAGCCTTCGCGTCGGGACTTCCGCCTGCATTTGACAGGGGGAATCGTATGGTAAGTATTTGAAAAAAATACAGCTTTTTAAAGTCTTTCGACTTTTTCTTGTTTGTTCGGAGCAAAGCATCTGATCAGAGCGGAAGCTTTGCGTAGACGTCATAACGTAGAAGGAGGTCGCCCGTGAGTTTGGTAGCGCTGCAGCGGGTATAATGTTAGCTCTAGCGTCGACTGGTCCATGATGTCACGCGACTGAAGGAATAAACAACAATTTTTGGAGGCCTGCCGTCGGGCCAATTTTGTGTCATAATAGCAGAAATATATATTTAACACGACATAATAGTACTTCTATGACAAGCCGAGGTAGAGTGTTTATAATTAAATTCATTGTGTTTAGTGGAATTTCTGCAACTGTTGTTTGGGGACTGAAGACATAATTGGAAAACCAAAGGTGGGTCTGACATGGTTATGTAGTTAAATAGTGGAGAAATACCTACAGGAAGACTTGGTATTACTTTCATAGTTTGGCTTTCAATTGCAGCGTTTCAGGAAAAGAATACTTTTTGAGGTCAATATATAGAGTTCATAATACAGTAGAGCCTTACTTATCCCACACTCGCTTATCCAACATTCTGGATTATCCAACACATTTTTGGAGTCAATGTTTTCAATATATCGTGATATTTTGGTGCTAAATTCATAAATACAGTAATTACTACGTAGCATTACTGCGTATAGAACTACTTTTTCTGCCAAATTTGTTGTCTAACATGATCTTTTGGTGCTTCATTTGTAAAATCATACCCTAATGCCTCCTTATTATCCAACATATTCACTTATCCAACATTCTGCCGGCCTGTTTATGTTGGATAAGTGAGACTCTACTGTAATAGAACAGCATTGGAGTTAGTCCTACTTTTAATAACTAGGTATTGGATTTTGGGAGTTATAGTTTGCCTTGCACTACAGAGCCCACCCAGAGTAGATTTGGACCAAACTTGGCCAACATAATAACTAATAATAATAATAATAATAATAATAATAATAATAATTCTAATAATGTTAGGTTGCTGTGTGTTTCTGGGCTATATGGCCATGTTCCAGAAGCATTCTCTCCTGACGTTTAGCCCACATCTATGGCAGGCATCCTCAGAGGTTTTGAGATCTGTTGGGATCTAGGCAAGTGATGTTTATATATCTGTGGAATAATGTCCGGGGTGGGCGAAAGAACAATTGTCTGTTGGAGGCAAATGTGAATGTTGCAATAGTCCAGTTGATTAGCATTGAATGGCCTTGTAATAAATAATAAAACTTTATACCCCGCCACCATCTCCCCGCGGGGACTCAGGGCGGCTTACATGGGGCAGAGGCTCAAACAACATAAGGACAAAATATAAGCAACATAATACAAATCACAATATAAAAAAGATAAAACAGTAATACAATATATCAATTAAAACAACAATACAAGGATAAAAAATTGCATTTAAAACATAAATGGTAAGACCGTAATAAATACAGGACAGATTATTAAAAACCCTCTGGGGCTGATTGATTAATTAATGATTGTCTCACCGAAGGCCTGCCGAAACATAGCTTCAAAGCCTGACTGCTTCCTGCCTGCAGCTTTGTTTTGGAACTGGAGACACGACTGAGAAAAGCAAATGCAATGCTGGCATCAAAATGAAGGGGAGACATAGTTAAATAATGGAGAGATAGGTACAATATAGGAAAACCTTATTAAATTGTTTGCTTGGCTTTCAATTGCAGCATTTCAGGGTATCTTGAGGCCAATATGTAGAGTTCATAATAGAACAGCATTGGAGTTTTTCCTATTTTTAATGCCTTGCGATTGGATTTTGGGAGTTATAGTTTCCCCCACACTATGGAGCCCACGGACAATAGATCTGGACCAAACTTGGCGAACATAATAATAATAATAATCATCATCATCATCACCATCATCATCATCCCCCGGTTCTGGAATACCCTCCCTAAGGAAATTAGCCCCCACTCTTCAAGTCTTTCGGGTGAGTCTAAAAACATGTCTCTTCAGACAAGTCTTTGATTCTGAGTAATCTATGGTCAGCTTGATGAATCTCCAATTGTACTGCTTCACATTTTGATTGCTGGCAGGGTACAAATAAAGATTATTATTATTATTATTATTATTATTATTATTATTATTATTATTATTATTATTTATTACCCACCTTTCCTTATGGCTCAAGCAGGGCACAATACAGTTAAAATACATAATTATAATAAAATACATCCGGTAAAAAGCAGATATTGCAACTTCCCTCAGGCAGGAAGTTGCAGGCAGGAAGCAGCACAGGCTTTGAAGCTACAATAATAGTAATAACAACAACAACAACAACTTTATTTATACCCCGCCACCATCTCCCCACGGGGACTCGGGGCGGCTCACATGGGGCAAGGCCCGACCAGCACAATTTACAAAAACAACAGCATAAATATATTGAACAATATACAAAAAATAAAACACAGTAAGACAATGAAACAAGAGTTAATACAGCAGTAATAATATCAATCAACCACCAAGTACAATTCAGTCGACTTCATTGGTGGGGGGACTGCAGCAGCAATAAAAATAACATCATCCGTTAAAATACCAGAATAAAAGGGACCTAATAAAATTCAGGATAGAGTTATAATTCCAACTGAGGTTGGTCATCCAGTAACTGCAATGCTTTTCAATGCTAATCAAGCTGGCCAGTTGCAACATTCCCACTTGCCTCAGGCAGACAAGAGATCTTTCTCCCATCTTGGACCTTCCACAGATAAATAAAACCCACTTGCCTAGTTTCCAACAGACCTCACAACCTCTGAGAATGCCTGCCATAGATGCAGATGAAAAGTCAGGAGAGAATGCTTCTGGAACATGTCCATACAGCCCGGAAAACTCACAGCAGCCCAGTGATTCCGGCCATGAAAGCCTTCGACAACATATTTAAACACAGATTAAAACACAACAGACATAGACTGTAAATTTTAAATTCATAGTTAAAAACTGACTGGGTAGCACAATTCACAATTTCACTGGAGCTCATTTTGAAACGAGGCATTCACACAGCCATGGAAAGGGATCATGGTGCCTTGGTTTGGGACTTGGACTATGACTCTGGAGATCAGGGTTCGAATTCTTACTGAATCATAGAAACCCACCAGTGTTTTAAATCAGGAGCGACTTAAGGAACTGCATTTGCTTCTGGTGTGAGAGAATTGGCCATCTGCAAGGATGTTGCCCTGGGGACGCCCGGATGTTTGATGTTTTACCATCCTTGTGGGAGGCTTCTCTCATGTCCCCACATGGGGAGGTTGAGCTTAAGCTGATAGAGGGAGCTCATTTGCACTCTCCTTAGGTTGGATTCGAACTGGCAACCCAATCTTCAAGTCATCAGTCCTGTCGGCACAAGGGTTTAACCCACTGCGCCACCGGGCACTCCTTAACCCACCGGGTAACTTTGGACTAGTCTTCCTCAATGTGAAGTTGTTCAGCAGTGGAACTCTTTGCCGTGGAGTGTGGTGAAGGCTCCTTCTTTGGAGGCTTTTAAGCAGAGGCTGGATGGCCATCTGTCGGGGGTGCTTTGAATGCGATTTCCTGCTTCTTGGCAGGGGGTTGGACTGGATGGCCCACAAGTTCTCTTCCATCCCTATGATTCTTTGATTCTAATTATGAATACCAACAGTTATGAATGTGTAACGCATTTGGAATCCTATACTTAATGCAATTTGACACCACTTTTACTGCAGTGAATCAATGCTATGGAATTCTGAGAGTTGTAGTTTAGTGATGCAGCAGCGTTCTTTGGCAGAGAGAGCTAAAGACATGTAAAATTATAACTCTCTTTGTGCCATGGCATGGAGGTATGGCAGTTAAAGTGGTGTCAAACTACGTTAATCCCACAGTGTTGTTGCATTCCAGGCTACGCATTTGTCACTCCCCAGCAGGATTCTGGTCATAAGAAACAGTGAGAGAGAGAGATGGAAGTCTGGTAAGTGTGGTTTAAAGAAAAGAACTACCCGACAGATGGTTTTTAATTAGCCAACCCTGTCAGAAATATTAAAAATTAGCTAGGTATTTTAATTACAAAAATTTGAGTCAAGCACTGAAAAGGTTAAATAAGCTTGAATCACCCTGAGGAGAGTGAATAGGCCGAAGCCTTTTAGAATCATAGAATCATAGAATAGTAGAGTTGGAAGAGACCACATGGGCCATCCAGTCCAACCCCCTGCCAAGAAGCAGGAAATCGCATTCAAAGCACCCCCGACAGATGGCCATCCAGCCTCTGCTTAAAAGCCTCCAAGGAAGGAGCGTCCACCACGGCCCCGGTGAGAGAGTTCCACTGTCGAACAGCTCTCACAGTGAGGAAGTTCTTCCTGATGTTCAAGTGGAATCTCCTTTCCTGTAGTTTGAAGCCATTGTTCCGTGTCCTAGTCTGCAGGGCATCAGAAAACAAGCTTGCTCCCTCCTCCCTATGACTTCCCCTCACATATTTATACATAGCTATCATGTCTCCTCTCAGCCTTCTCTTCTGCAGGCTAAACATGCCCAGCTCTTTAAGCCGCTCCTCATAGGGCTTGTTCTCCAGACCCTTAATCATTTTAGTCGCCCTCCTCTGGACACTTTCCAGCTTGTCAACATCTCCCTTCAACTGTGGTGCCCAGAATTGGACACAGTATTCCAGGTGTGGTCTGACCAAGGCAGAATAGAGGGGGAGCATAACTTCCCTGGATCTAGACGCTATACCCCTATTGATGCAGGCCAGAATCCCATTGGCTTTTTTAGCAGCCGCATCACATTGTTGGCTCATGTTTAACTTGTTGTCCACAAGGACTCCAAGGTCTTTTTCGCGCACACTGCTGTCAATCCAGGCGTCCCCCATTCTGTATCTTTGATTTCCATTTTTTCTGCCGAAGTGAAGTATCTTGCATTTGTCCCTGTTGAACTTCATTTTGTTAGTTTTGGCCCATCTCTCTAGTCTGTCAAGATCGTTTTGAATTCTGCTCCAGTCTTCTGGAGTGTTAGCTATCCCTCCCAGTTTTGTGTCGTCTGCAAACTTGATGATCGTACCTTCTAACCCTTCGTCTAAGTCGTTAATAAAGATGTTGAACAGAACCGGGCCCAGGACGGAGCCCTGCGGCACTCCACTTGTCACTTCTTTCCATGATGAAGACGACGCATTGGTGAGCACCCTTTGGGTTCGTTCGCTTAGCCAATTACAGATCCACCTAACCGTAGTTTTGTCTAGCCCACATTTTACTAGTTTGTTTGCCAGAAGGTCGTGGGGGACTTTGTCGAAGGCCTTACTGAAATCCAGGTACGCTACATCCACAGCATTCCCTGTATCGACTCAACTCGTAACTCTATCAAAAAAAAGAGATCAGATTAGTCTGGCATGACTTGTTTTTGGTAAATCCGTGTTGACTATTAGCAATGACCGCATTTGTTTCTAAGTGTTCGCAGACCACTTCCTTAATGATCTTTTCCAGAATTTTGCCTGGTATTGATGTGAGGCTGACCGGACGGTAATTGTTTGGGTTAGTGGGCCAAAGTTAGTGTTGTCCTGAGGACAGTGAGAAGGCCTCAGTGTGAGAAGCTTCGGTGAGAGAAGCCCCAGGTTGAAGGCCCTGTGTGTGAAGCTCAAGTGTGAAGGTTCCTATGAGTAAAGCTATTGTGTGAAGCTCCTGTGTAAGTTTGGTGTATGAAGAAGGCTCAGTGTGAGATGCTTCAGTGAGAGAAAGCCCCAGGTTGAAGGCCTCATGTGAGAAGCTCCAATGTGAAGGCTGTTGTGAGTAAAAAGAAGTTCATTTGTATTATTATTATTATTATTATTATTATTATTATTATTATTATTATTATTATTATTTCATTTCTGTCCCGTTTTTCTCTTGTGGGTGGGATTCAAAGAGGCGTACAATATATAAAATTCATACAAATGCATCCGACCACAATACATAATCAGTTAAAACATCATATCCCAATTAAAAAACCCAATTAACTTATCAAATAAAACAATTAAAAAACTTACAGCAAGCACCATTTAAAGATATCCATAACCTCCAGCCACTGGGAGCCCCTGGTGGCGTAGTGGATTAAAGCCTTGTGACTTGAAGGTTGGGTTCCTGATCTGAAAGCTGCCAGGTTCGAATCCCACCCGGGGAGAGCGCAGATGAGCTCCCTCTATCAGCTCCAGCTCCATGCGGGGACATGAGAGAAGCCTCCCACAAGGATGATAAAAACATCAAAACATCCGGGCATCCCCTGGGCAACGTCTTTGCAGACGGCTAATTCTCTCACACCAGAAGCGACTTGCAGTTTCTCAAGTCGCTCCTGACACACACACACACACAAAACCAACCCTCCAGCCACTGATGTTATTTGTCAAATATTATCAAAATATTTATCAGACTGGCAGTGCCTATTATCATTTGTCTGGGAAGGCCTGGCTCCATGAAAAGATTTTAATTTGCGAATGAAATGCCAGTAAGGAGGGGTCCGATCGTGCCTCATTAGGGAAATATTTCCAGAGCCGCAGGGCCACTACCAAAAAGGCCCTCTCTCTCGTTCCCACCAAATGCGCCTGCGATGATGGTGGGACCAAGAGAAGGGTCTCTCCTGAGGATCTCAGGGCTCGAGTGGATTGGTAGGAGGAGATATGGTCCCTCAAGTAAGCTGGGCCCGAATTGTATAGGGCTTTGTACGCTAAAGCCAGCACCTTGAATTGTGCCCGGAAACAAACTGGAAGCCAGTGTAACATCTTCAGAAGCAGAGTAGTTCTTTCCCTATATCTCGCTCCCGTAAGCAGTCTAGCAGTTGACCTTTAAACCAGTTGATGTTTCCGAACATTCTTCTGGGGCAACCCCATGTAGAGCGCGTTGCAGTAATCTAGCCTGGATGTGACTAAGGCATGTACTACCATGGCCAAATAGGGCTTTTCAAGATATGGGTGCAGCTAGCTCATGAGTTTTAACTGTGCGAAGGTCCTCCCTGCCACTGCCAACACCTGGGCCTCCAGGGTCAGCTCTGAGTCCAGGAGGACCCCCAGGTTGCGAACCTGTGCCTTCAGGGGGAGTATGACCCCATCCAGTGCAGGTTGCAACCCAATATGGGTGACCAGGAGTACTTCCGTCTTGTCTGGATTCAATTTCAACCTGTTCGACCTCATCCAGTCCATCATAGCTCACAGGCACCAGTTCAAGGTCAAGGCATCATCCTTGGCAGCAGGTGGAAAAGAGTAGTAGAGTTGGGCGTCATCTGTGTACAGATAGCACCAAACTCCAAAGTCTAGATGATTTCTCCCAGCGGTTTCATGTTGTCACGCCAGGCAACGGAGCACCAAGAACCGAACACGGAGGCCAATAACTATCTAATATCTTTATTAAGGAAATATATAAGAATAATAAAAACAAGTAGAAAGTATAGTCCAGAAGCAGACCTATCAAATGAAATATTTTGTCCAATAAATGATATTAGAGTCCAAAGATAAAATCCAATAAACCGAAACACACACTATTGCCAAGCAATAGTGTGAGGAATTGTCCAGGGTCTTTCAAGGTCCAAGGTAAATCTACAACAAGGCTGGAAACAAAACTTGATTCTAGGAACAAGGTCCGTGACTAGGAACGAGGCAAGGCAATTCTTGAATACTTGGATAGGCAAGGCAAGGAAACTGGATTTGCGGACTTTGCGAAGTCCACACAAGGCTGGAAACACGAAATCACTCCTGAAGCTGCTCTGTTGACTCTGCACGGAACCTACCGTGCCAGGCACCTATATCTGGGCCCCGTTTTCCTGCCAAGCAGGTGTCCAGCGTTCTCTTTCCCTAGAGAACAGGAAACGAAACCCAGCTTTCTCCAGATGTGAGACTCCCTAGATTTTCCTAGGGGAAACATGGCTAATCAGTGTCTTGTTTAGCTGCAATTCTCAAACTCCTGCGAACCTGTTCTTTCACTCCCCTGTCTGCAGTATAGGACTGTCTCCTAGCAAAAGGGGGTGAGAGCTGCTCAAGGTCTGTTTTAATGGGTTCTTGGGCAAAAACATCAACATCAGGCATCTGGAAAGATTCCGGCTCTTGCTGAACCGGCGAAAACCCCATGTTTTCGTCTTCATTGGCCACGATGGCACTGGGAGCAGGACTACAAGGCCCATGAGGCATCACACATGTAGATGTTAAATAACATGGGGAACGGTTGTTTTTTGTAAATAGTGCAACTATATTATTTTGCTTCAAAGAAAAGCCTCCTAAGAAAGAGATAAGATTGGTCTATGTGTTTCTGTTCTTTTAATCACTTTTGGCTACTGGTGCTGGGTCACACTGCTGCTAGTAAGTTACTCTGCTATACGTTTATGGGGAGGAGCTTTTGTTAATAAGCCCACTCACCCAACAAACCCAAAGCAGTTGTTTTAAATTAGCCAACCCAGAGTTTGTTCCATAGCATCTGGAGAGGTTGATAGTTGAAAACTGAATGGATTTTGCAGTCTTTGGCTGATACAGAGCATAGAATTCTGGTGGAGGACGCCTGTGGTAATTTGCAATTGGCATTTGCATCACTCTTGGCCCTCATTATGGATGTTGCCTTTGGCAAGACAAGGAGCTGGGAGCTGAGGCCAGCTAAATATTTCTTCTTGAGACTAAGGTACACTTGAGACTCTGTGCCCAACTCTCTCCCCAGGCTGTTTTTTGAAATGATGTTTCAGGTCTTACTGACATTGAGCAACAATGCCAACTCTTCATTACTGAATTAAAACCAAATTAACCTTAGGCCAGAATCCAACAAAAAGAGAAGCCAGACATGGGATGCTGTTACTTTGCTAACTCTGTCCTCTGCATTACTAAAAAACACTTGAAGTTCAAGTTACGTGCCTTTTCAGCTGTGGAACCTGCTATGAGGACCAGGGTTAATAAGGATACCCTTTCCTTTCCATTTTTGATCCATGGAACCCCCTGGTTTGGCTGCATTACAGAGGAGAGGACAGTGTTTGGAAATGTTATGTTTCTTGGACTCCTAATAGTCCAAGGTTCCTGGAAATTATAATTATTTATAAGAATTATAAGAAATTATAAGCATTTCTAAGCAAATATGTGGTGACGTCCATATAATACAGGTTGAACATCCATCCCTTAGCTAATATTCTGAAATCCAAAGGACTTTGAAATAAAAAAATTGCTCAGAAGAAATAGTGATAATTTTGAATTCTGATGTTTCAATCATACATAAAATTATTTTAAAATTTGCATCAAATTGCATTCAGGCAATGTGTATAAAGTGTATATGAAACATAAACAAATGTGTGTTTAGACTTGACTGTCATCTCCAAGATATTTTATTATGTATGTACAGTAGAATCTCACTTATCCAACATCCACTTATCCAACATTCTGGATTATCCAACGCAGTCTGCCTTTTAGTAGTCAATGTTTTTGTAGTCAATGTTTTCAATACATTGTGATGTTTTGGTGCTAAATTTGTAAAAACAGCAATTACTATGCAGCATTACTGCATATTGAACTACTTTTTCCGTCAAATTTGTTGTATAACATGATGTTTTGGTGCTTAATTTGTAAAATCATAATCTAATTTGATGTTTAATAGACTTTTCCTTGATCCCTCCTTATTATCCAACATATTCACTTATCCAACATTCTGCTGGCCCGTTTATGTTGGATAAGTGAGACTCTACTTTATATGCAAATATTTCAAAGTTCTAAAAATCCAAAATCCCAAACACTTCTTTGTATATAGTTTCTCTGCATATGGAGGTTGTACAATTAGCTTTCCACATTTGCGGGTTTGACTTTCGAGGACTTGATTATTCATTGATTTAATTGAAATTTTCTCTCTAGCAATGCTTAAGTCCTCTAGTGTGATTCTGTCATCATCTTTTAGTGGAATTTACCATAGATTTGTGCTAGAATACGTAGAAATTCCTTTAAATGTATACTCTCAGGTTTTAAAAAAATGCATTTTTACAGTATTCACAATATTTCACTTCCCAGGGATCCTGTGTCCCTAACTCTAGTGAATGTGGAGGGTTGACTGTACTTCCATTTCAGAGGTTTCCTTTCATAGAGTTGGAAGTGACCCCAAGGACCATCCATTCCAACCCTGTGCAATGCAGGAAAAGCACAACCAAATCACCCTGACAGATGGCCATCCAGCCTTGGTTTAAAAGCCTCCCAAGAAGAAGCCTCCCCCACACTCCAAGGCAGAGAGTTCCACTGTTGAAGAGCTCTTACATTCAGGAAGTTCTTCCTAATGTTCAGGTGAAACCTCCTTTCCTGTAATTTTGAGCACATTGCACCTTCTCAAAATGTCACCAAAGCATCTCAGAAATGACATAGATAGGCTTGTATTCCAGGTCACTGGAAGGAGAGGAAAGAACAGGGAGGAAGTTGGGAGACAAGGAAAATTAAAAAGAGATCATTTGAAAAAAAAAAAATTGGCTTGTTAGAGCCTTGGCCCCCAGACAAAATGTTTGGCTTCATCTATTAGTCTTGGCAAGGCTGAGTGCTTTTGAAGAGTTTTGGCCTGTTTAATGACAGAATTATTAACGAACGAGATGTATGTGATGATTAGCGAAGATAGTTCTAAATGCTCTTTTGCTGACACCAGTGCATTTTCATCATAAAAGAAAGGCTGAGAGATCTTAGAGATAATCTAGCCTTGTTGTAATCCCCAAAGGTGAAGCAGAGACTTCCTGTATTTTTTTTAAAAACCCACACACAACAAACACATTTTGTTCTGTTATTTAAAAAACTTTAAGTATTGTGATCAACCATGCCATCTAGTGGCTACAGAGTATATATTTTACTTTCAATGTGTTGTGGAAGGCTTTCATAGCCGGAATCACTGAGTTGCTGTGAGTTTTCTGGGCTATATGGCCATGTTCCAGAAGCATTATCTCCTGATGTTTCACCTACATCTAAGGCAGGCATCCATAAATTTGTTTTAAAATTAGTTTATGTATATATTGCTTACAAAATCAGAGTTGGAAGACACCCCAAGTGCCATTAAGTCCAGCCCCATTTTGCCATGCAGAAACACACGATCAAAGCATCCCTGACATATGGCCATCTATCCTCACATTACAAAAATTCCAGAGAACAAATTTGCTGATAAAGGACATTCCACTATCTAATGTTTAATAAATTTTATAGACATGCCCCAGTTAGCATAGACTCTGATGGCAAAGCTCATTTTTTTCAAGGATTTTAATGGCCATCCAGGTCCCTCTTTTCCTCCTTGTCCTTTCCCTAGCTGGAAGTCTTTTTAGCAGCGTTGAGATTCAAAAGATGTTTTTCAGTGGCATGGAGACTAGAAAGGCAGAATGGAGAAGCAGATCTTTGGTACTGCATTACAGGAGCATGTTTTCAGTAAACAATGCATAAACAAAGTTTGGGCTGCAAAAGAACAGTTTTTCGAAATCCTGGAGTTGGAAGGGACAAGGGCCACCCAGTTCAACCTCATTCTGCCATGCAGGAACAGTCCCGACAGATAGTCATCCAGCCTGTGTTTAAAAACCTTAAAAAGAGAGAGACCAAAGCAGAGAGTTCCATTATTGAACAGTTCTTCCTGTCTGAAGGTTTTTCTTAATATTTAGGTGGAATCTCTTTTCCCACTATTTGAATCCAAATGAATTCAAATTAGTGGAGCTGACTCTACTGTAGCTATGTCTACCTGTCTACAGTAGTCAAGGCAAACAGCAGCTGTCTCCAGAATCTCTTACTGATTATGCATGAAAGCTAAACAGAAAAAAAGCTTTAAAGTAAGTCAGGAAAGGCACTTTGATCAGAGAGAAGGGAATGCCAATTCCCGCAGCACCTGAAACACCACATCCACACTTGTAATGACATTTAATTTCTACCAGGTTTGCACAATCTGGGTGCTTTGAATTATATTATTTTACTGTTATCAGAAATAGAGGCAATAAGTACACTGTTATGAGAACATAGTACAATCAAGGATATTTTTAATTGCACAGTTAACAAAGGAATTTTTTTACAAATACACTTCATATAAGAATAGTTTTAATACAGAAAATAGGTCTCTATACAATTTACAGAGAGCATATGGGGGTTTGTCTGTGAATATGATGTACCTGATTAAATAAATGTATACTTTCTGATCTGGTTTATACAACAGCTCAGACAACAAAACATACTACTTTTGGATCTGCAAAAGGCTACTGCACTCTACTTAAACAAAAGCTGTAGATAGTTCTTGAATTACTTTAAATAAACATATTCAAGTATTCAAATACACTCTTTAAAGAGTTTTAGAAAAAATACAAAGTATTTCCATAGTTAACACCATGAATTCAAGTCAAGGTATATTGATGAGAACCTTAACAAGGCAGCATTTGATTGTGGTTATAAAATTCAATTAGGTAAACAAAGGAATAATAGTGAAGGGCTTCACCAATAGTAGTAACCTACCTCTTTTGAAAATGAAAAATACTGTATTGATGGTATAATACAAACAACAATAAGTATATACATAACATTAAAGAAATCCCAATTCTATAATAATAATTTAGTGTAGAACATAAACTCTGTAGAATTCCAAGACATCTGAAAAACAGACATGTGGGTATACATGTTTTTAGATATTTAAGAAACATTGCAGACAAATTCTAAGCACTTTTACGTTCACATTCATTTCAAAGGATAATTAATAAAGTATATAACCTTTTCAACAACATCAACAGATTTCGGACTAAACCAATTGTTAGCATTGACCAGAGCAAGACCTACTGACTCAATAAGAGTCACCATTTATTTAAATTTCATTTTCAGTCTATTCCAGTGAACATTAACATTTGAATTTAGCCCTTTAGAAGGAGCTATTTTTCCTGCATGTGGCTTTTCCTTCATTTTTGAAAAAAAGTGAGTGGCGAATTCAAAAACAAGAGTAAGCACTGAATAATACTAACCACTTTAGCTCACGATTAAATTTCAAACCAGAGTCCTTCAATATTTATACTTAGTGATAACGGCATTTCTCCAAAAATTAACCAGGAGTTAAATTAGTTTCACAGCAGCCTTTTGAACAAGTATTTAAGCCAATTCTCAGATTATCTCCTAAGAGGGCCAATGCTCAACATAGTTCACTAAGATGACAGTATGAAACAACTCGCATTATAACCTAACTTTTGCTCTCATATTTAGTGATTCATCAAACTATTTCCCCCAACTCACTCATTTTGCAGTCTAAAGGATAGACCATACAACCATAAAATAAAGAATCACATTGTACTGGGTCACAAGAACAAGAAAATTATTGCTATTCCAGTGACTTGGCAAACTCAGCATAGTCAATGTATCCGTCATTGTTTTTATCGTCATCTTGCAAGACGCCATCTATCAAGCTAATTAGTTCCTCTTCTTTCATCGTTGGAGTATGTTCGCCTCCTTCCTACAAGAAATGCAAAGTGAATGGGTTGAACAGAGCAAAATATCAGTGAGATGTATCAAAATGTGAAGTCACATTTCCCTGGGGGTTGCTTTAAGAATGTACGAACTTTGCTAGAAAGCAGGCAGTGAAGGAAAGAAAAACCTGACTAAGCCAAAGCAGATCTTGAGTCAAAAACTAAGCTACATTAGGGCTGGCAGCATGTTCAGTGCTGACAAGATTGTAAACCAGACATATGATCATAAACATGACATTCATGTTTATGTTTGTTAATAAAAAGAACCAGCCTATTAAACTAAGCGGTGCTCCCAGGTATGGGGTGTGTTGAGACAAGTAGCTGCATCAGGACCTGAAGAATCTCCCCAGAGGCCTATCTCATCAATTTGAGGGAAGAGCAGATTAAAAACTAGACCGAGATCCTGCATCGTTGAGCAACAATAGAGTTCTATTTTTACAGCTACTACTACCTGGTTGGGAGTGCTGCAGTCATCCTTTCCCATTTGCTGAATTTGCAGAACTTGGAAACTCTTCCGTTGGGATGCTGCCTGGCTTCAGATGTCTGCTTTTGTGGATAGCAGTGGAAGAAGCAGCTATAAAGATAGAGCTGTATTGTTGCCTAACAATGTAAGATTTTGGCCAACGTTTTAATCTGATCTCTCAAACCAGTGCTGCAGGATTTTTCATCCCTTGCCCTCAAGCCATAGGTGATCAATTGGCATTTTCTAGGCCCTTCAGTGTGGCTCTGTGGTATGCTTCAATTGGAAGTAATTCATTTCAACAGAGTTCACTGTTACCTGCTTGTTTCCACAATAAGTCCAGGAATGTATCCCCTCTATTGGTATGGGGATCATAATGTGATTAATGATTTACAGAACTGAAGTGTATTGAGGGCAAGGATTCAAAAGGCCCGCAGCATTGAACTGAGAGAAGATCAGATCAAAACTTAGGCCAAGATCCTGCATTGTTGAGCAACAATAGAGCTCTATCTTTATAGCTACTGCTACCTGATTGGGAGAATGCCACAGTAATCCTTTCCCATCTTCTGAATCTGCAGAGCTTGGAAACTTCCACTGGGGTGCTGTATAGCTTAAGATGTCTGTTTTTGTGGGCGGCATTGGTAGAAGTAGCTATAAAGATAGAGCTCTGCTGTTGCCTAAAAATGCAGGATATTGGCCTAGGTTTTCATTTTATCTTCTCTCAAAGCACTGCTGTAGGATTTTTCACCCCTTGCCCTCAAACTACTTGTGTTCTGTGAAGTCACCAATTCAATAAACCCCTATACTAATAGGGGATACATTCCTGGACTTACTGTGGGGACAAGCAGATAATAGTAGCTCCTATTGAATTACTTTCAGTTTAAGCACACCACATAATTGCACTGGAGGACCAAGAACATGCCTAGAGAGAAGTCATTTAGCACCTTGCTTATTAAACTGTGGATCCCAACATGTTGGGGCTCAATGTTAGGGTCCCAAATAATTTTGTGAACATCGCCTAGTGGTTATTTTAGACATTTACATGCATTTATTGTGCAGTACTTGTGGACTCTGCAGAAAATGCTTCAGCTGTACTTCATAAAAGGAAAAATCAGCCTGTTTAGCAAGCCTTACAAATGCTATCAGTAAATGTTTTATTTTTATACCTACTTTATATACCTATATACCTGGGGCCACACAAAAATTTCTTGGGCTGAAGGGGTTCATGAGTGGCAAAATTTAAGATGCCCTGATCTAGCACAGCTCCATGGTCACTTTCCGGAAAATCATACCACAGAATTGCACCGGAGGGTGTAGGAAATGCCTAGTAAGAACACTGTTTTTCATACACAAGTAAGTTACATTGTGAGTACTGGTCCCATAGATATTTAATATTCAGGCTAGAATTAAATCTTTCCTGGAAACAATCCAGAGTTGTTAATTTTAGATTGAACTGGCTTTTTTAAAAAAGCGAATGGGACAAATATATGACACACACAAATATTAGGCATATTCTCCCTGCTGCTGGATATTGCTGACTACATTTCCAGTCCAGGCACTGCGCTCCTCACCTCTTTATGCACATGTGTTATTGCAGTGGCAAGCTCAAGCCCATCAAGCAAGTTGTTGCCATCATAGTCATGCATTTTGAAGTAATGAAGCTGCAGCTCTTGTGGTGACATTTCAGATTCTGGCTTGTCTATAACTCCTTCTAAGTGTTCCATGATATGACTGCAAAAGAAGATGATCACTTTAAAATACACATATATACTCAAACTGTAGACCAGGACATACTAAGAATGCATCTACACTGTAGAATTAATTTGATTTGGCAACATTTTCACTACTATGGCTCAATGCTGTGGAATCCAGGAATTCGTCGTCTGCTGATATACCAACACTCTTTAGCAGAGAAGGCTAAACATCTTGAAAAACTCCAATGAAAACTTAGCATTGAGCAATTGCAGTTAAAATGGTGCTAAACAACATTAATTCTACACTGTAGATACGCTCTAAGACAGGAAATGGAAAACCTCTGCTCACCCTGGGTGCTTCTCAAAGAAATTTGCACTTCACAACTATTTGGGGGGGGGGTGCTAGATGGAGTGCATAGAGTTACAAAACAGCTCTGTGCACACCATATATATCCACCACAGAGTGGGATATAATGAAAGCTGCATGTACATATGTGTATGTAATTCATAGGATGTTACCCAAAGAGTTATATGCCGCCTCAGCAATGCTCAGTGGAAAGAAAAAACTTTTGTGTAGTTGGCATTTATCTAACAAAAAAAACATGAGCAAACCCTATTGACCCAATATGTCAATAGAGCCTTCGAAAGGGCTTCACAGGAAATAAACCAGTGGTCAAAGTAGGCCAATTATAAAACAATCTAAGATTTTGAAAAGATTATTTCCACACCTGAGATCTGGTTGCCTTTAGTCTTCTGGCACTCTTGTCCCAGATATGAAACTACAACTGGTGGAAGCCCGTTAGTACTACCAATATCAATACAGGCTGTGGGATTTTGAGACATAATCCAATATAGTACATTTTCCACACTGTCTTATTCTAAAACCGCAATGCATTCAAGGACAAAATGGCTCATATCTTAAATACATAGATGATTAAATCAAATGGAACACTACTCTCCTTCAAAATGCCCTTTCAACAACACTCCCTATCTGCCAACGGAAAGACATAACTGTGCTAAAGAAAGGTCTGCTCTCACTTTGGCATTAGGTTGCTTGAAATAAATAATACTGTTTGAGAAAATAAGTTTACTTTTTGGTTCAAAGGACTGTGAAAGCTGTTCAGTTCTGGTAGTCTCCTTTGTAAAGAGAAAAAGCCTAAATAATAATAATAGGTAAAATGGATATCAGAAGCTTGAGTTGTCATTACGCCTGACATTACAGTCATACCTCAATTAGCAAAGCCTTTGAGAATGAAGCTACTTTATACAAATACTTTTTATTCCCCTCCAGCCTCTTTTCCCTTGTTTGGCTGGATGTTTTTAGCAGCACTGAAGGAGGGCTGCAGAAACAAACTTTTAATTTTGGATTGCAGAGAGGTCTGCAGTAAACAATCCCATAAATAACGATCCTGTAATAAAAGATTTTCCCCCCAGGTTGTTTCTGCCTCTGAAATCAATTTTTTCTCTTAGAGAAGTAATGCCCTGGAACATATCTAATTTTTAACTGAAGTAAGCATACATTTCCAACATTCTGTCATAAACAGAAACATAATAGAAGTTTCAAGATCTAACAATTAGGGCATAGTAATATTGATCTTCTGCCACTTGATATCAACTCAATAGTCAGTTGACACTGAAATACAACACCGCCTGAGCTCTGCGAGTGCAGCATTTTTCCGTATGAAGCAGAGAGTGTTTGATGACCAGGACATCCGTAGAGATACCAAGGTGCTTGTTTACAAAGCCATTGTCCTCCCAACCCTGCTCTATGCCTGCGAAACATGGACTGTCTACAGACGTCACACCAAACTCCTGGAGCGTTTCCATCAGCGTTGCCTCAGGAAAATCCTACAAATCTCTTGGGAAGACAGGCGGACAAATGTCAGCGTACTGGAAGAAGCAAAGACCACCAGCATTGAAGCGATGCTCCTACGCCATCAACTCCGCTGGACTGGCCACGTTGTCCGAATGCCCAATCACCGTCTCCCAAAGCAGCTCCTCTACTCCGAACTCAAGAATGGGAAACGGAATGTTGGTGGGCAGGAAAAGAGATTTAAAGATGGGCTCAAAGCCAACCTTAAAAACTGTGGCATAGACACTGAGAACTGGGAAGCCCTGGCCCTTGAGCGCTCTAATTGGAGGTCAGCTGTGACCAGCAGTGCTGCGGAGTTCGAAGAGGCACGAACGGAGGGCTTAAGGGAGAAACGTGCCAAGAGGAAGGAGCGTCAAGCTAACCCCGACCGGGACCGCCTTCCACCTGGAAACCGATGTCCTCACTGCGGGAGAATATGCGGGTCAAGAATAGGTCTCTTCAGCCACCTAAGAACCCACCCCCAAGACACCAAGGTTGGAAGACAATCGTCCTCGAGCTACGAGGGATCGCCTAAGTAAGTAAGTAAGTCAGAGATATGTCATTGTTGACCATGGAGACTTTGATTAATTATCATAGTCAATGTTTATTTATAGCCAGAAAAAGTCAATTATTTCATAGGTTAAATTCCTCCTTTAAGTACAGCTCATAACATGTCACAGAGCAGCAGAAGAAAACTAATCAATTCAATAATCCAAACACTTGTTTAAACGACAAGATTTTCTCAGCCCTCAATTCGATGCCAGGGATGAACTAGCTTCCAGGGACCTGAGAATGGGCCTATTTAATGGATGCACCAAGAAATTAGAATTTCTAACATCATGATTTCAGCCATTAAAAATTCTATATGCTCGAATTCTAAGCTGTATAAATATTTAAGGGAAAAATTAAAATGTGAGATCTTTTGTGGCCTATACAAACTGATGCATCAACTAAGATAAGAACTTCAGGAAAATATGAGTTTTTGTTCAAGGAAGCAACAAATTAGACAAAAATTATGGGCTTTTGCCTCAAGCATTTATGTGCCAGGGAGCCCAAACTACCACTTTTTTTTATACTTCTACTGCTTTTTACAGGCACATAAATGCTTGAGGCCAAAAGCCCATAATCACTTTATACTGCTTGGAAGAACTTGCAGTTCCAACCAATATTTATACTGCATGTCAATGATGGAATACGTACTCTTTATCTTGCACCATGGTCTTATCAAGGCGTGCATTTGGTTGATGGTTGCCGCCTGGATGGTGATCCTCAGCCAAACATATCGAGGATATAAGAACTAGGCAGCTGAGAAACCATACCCTGTAAATCTTTAGGTGTGTCATTACAGCCATATTCCTGGAAAGAAAAATAAAACTCTTAAAATATTAGACACTTTTTATGCTGTCAGGAACATAACACTAATCTCCCACACATTTATAAACACTCATGAAGACAGTTCAAGGCTTCTGGACTGAGTGTGTAGTTTTAATGTATTTCTATTTTAATTGTAATGGTTGCAACGACACAAATTGTTTAGTTGTTTTTATTTTTATATTTACTTTCTAGTGTATTTCTATTGTTTTATATTCATTGTTAGCCACCTTGAGTCTCTATATAATACATGGGGGAATGCCAGAATAATAAATAATAAATAATAATATGTATTTTAGAATGAAGCCCATTACTACTTCAATAATAAAAGATACATTTTAGCACTGGAATGAGCCAAGTGTAAGCCACATGTGCTCCTTGTGTTCCCTGAGGACCCTCCCTTTCTTTTTTTTTTTCTTTTTTTTTAAAGGCCGGCATGAGAATTGTGTGGCTCAAGCACTACATATAGCCCGAGATGATCCAATGACCCCCTGAGCTCCCCTTGTTTTCAACCCCCAATCTCTGGGATGCTTAAAAATTCTACCAAAAATCAGCAAAACAATTTTCAAATAGAAATTACAAATGATGCAGCTTCATTTTTATTCACCTAAAATGGCAGTTGTGATTATGTGCTGCAGCCCTCCAGAAGTACAAACACCTCAGAACAATACCCTTACCTTTTTCCTATTTTTTAAACATCTGTTTAGAAACATTTATCCCAATTCTTCTGCTCATATCTTTATTTTTAAAAAGGTAGCTGTAACTAAAAGCTAAATTAATAGCCTGCTTTAACTGAACACCTAGTTTACGGTGTATATCTCCATAAGGGTGAAAACAGATAGTTTGGGACATATGGAATGGAAAAGGCATCTTTGCTCGGGATATTAATATTTACATTTACAGAGAACACACTGAGTCTATTTCAGTTTTTAAAGAGATCCCTTTAATCTAATCAGAAGGGAATTAAAATGTCTCATAGTATATTTAAAACGGCTAAAAGAGTTTTATATTGTTCTTTAGGTACCTTAATGGAGTATAATATTCAAGCCACAGTTATTTTAAGCAAAGTTGGAATCAGAATTGGAAGAGATTACAACAACCATCTAGTTCAACTTCGTTCTGCCATGCAGGAACACACAGTCAAAACACTCCCAACAGAAGGCCATCCACCCCCTGCTTTAAACCTCCAGAGAAGGAGATTCCACTATACTCCACAGTTGTCAGGGCAGAATATGGTAAATATTATAATGGGATACAGCAAGGGCATTGTGGAACTGGTCCCAATAATAGAAAATGACACATAAGATTCAATCTTACACATTCATTACAAGTTTGTGTATATTTCCATATTATGCAGTTTGATCAAATACTTTATGGTGACTATATTTTTAAGTTTTAAGTTCAAGTACATTATTTTTTCTTGATATTTAATAGTGCTCAAGCATTTAGACCAGAGATGTTTTGAACAATTAAGAAGTGTCAACTGCGCTGAAGTAATTCAGATAAGGATGAAATGACAAGTTTCTCGAGATAAGAGAATGGATTATGAAAGTTTGAACACTATATTAAACATCATTTGTTTAATGATGTCGCAACACAACACCCAAGATCAGGCCAGCTTGTATCTTCCCTTCCAGCTCAACCTATTCATACAGAACAGCTGCTGCTTATTACATGTCTAGCCAGAAACAGAATTCCTCTTCCAAACATTTGTGCTTGATTGGAACAATACTATCATTCATGCCTGATCCCAAAACATGCCAGTGGGTGGGGTGAATAATATATTTCTAGTCATTTTAACTAAAGCAGAGAGAATGTTGTCATGGAGGACCAAGTGACTCTCTTGGACTCCAGATGTTTGGCCTAGAACACTCTCAAACATTTACAACTACCCATGCTGCTAGAGGCTGATGGGAGTTGTAGGCCAACATGTCTGAAAGGTCAGAGGTTCCTCCCACAACCCAGTACAAGGGAGAGGTCTAACCCACATTAGATAACACTTCAGCTATTTCTATTTACCTGGACTTTGATTTGTGATTTTGCAAGGCATGTCCACAAACCTATATAGTTTGAACATTTGCTTTGAAGACTATTAACAAATGGTCTCCAAATTTGTTAATGGTTAAATAATGTTTAAACTATGAAGGTTTGTGGCCATGCTTTTATGTTCAACACTAAAAATTCTGGCTATATTCACTCTTTCCTTTCATTACAGGGATCATTGCTTATTAAATATATTTACTTACCCACTAGCCGATCCAGTCAATAAGGGAACTTGGCACTAATTTTCTGAACAGCCGGAATAGCATTACCATTATAAGGAAAAAAGAAAAAAACACTTATTTTTTTAAAAATAATTTTATACTCCAGTCGAATTTAGCTAAACCTGGTGTACTTTTTGATAGTGACAGAGAGAAGATAGGTTAAGAAACTTCCTAGTAACAGCTGTCTGTCTCCATGAGCTGACTTTTCTACTATCCTGTGCATTACTTTATTCATGGAAGAAAGCTGATGTTCTTATGCTTGTACTTTGGTTTTCTACAAAGGAATTTATGGTGCATCGCAACAGGAAAAAGCGATTAAGAAAGTGGACAGTTCATATTTTATCAATCAAATTTGTAAGGCTTATGTATATTTATTTTTATTTTCAGAAGCTTAATATTTTGACATTTATGCCTCTCTTTTAATGCAAAGTGCCTATTAAATACAATATGCAACATCTTAGGAGAAAACAAGAAAACTGAACAATGTAAAGTCAATTTAAGCAAACTCAGGTAATCGTTCGCTTGCTTTCAGAGCTTTCCAATAAACTTTGAATATTCTATGAATGGCTGAGAAGTCCTATTTTTATCTCACCAAGCTACAACATAATATTTTGCTTCCTTGACGGCAGCTTGTTTCCTTTCTAAATAAATATGTGACACTGTAAGTACTTTCTGAGGAAGGCTCTAGCAGACAGCTGTGAAATCTTGCACTTGTTTGTCTAGATATAATTCCCTTCGAAATTGATGGGACTTACTTTCAGGGAGACATAGTCAAGATTATTATTACATGCAATCAAGTTCCCTGTCAACATATGTAGACACCATGAATTTCATTTGATTTACTTATGCAAGAAATATCAAGTAGTGGTGTTAGCAGTTCCTTTCTCTGAAGTAATATCTTACAGCATCTGGTATTTATTGGCAGTCTCCCCTCCATGCAGAGACTGAGCATCCCTTATTAAGAAGTCTAAAATAAGAAACATCCCAAAATTGCCCATATGGCTGTTGAGATACCTTTGCTTTCTGAGGGTTCAGTATAGACAGAAAAATGTTTAAAAGAGAGGTGTACAAGGTACATATAAATTAGGTATGGGCAAACTTTGGCCCTTCAGGTTAATTAATTAATTCTACAGTGTAAATTAGTACTTCCCAACTTTTGGGCCTCCAGATGTTTTGGACTTCAGCTCCCACAATCCCTAACAGTTGGTAGGCTGTTAGAAATTGTGGGAGTTGAAGTCCAAAACACCTGGAGGGCCGAAGTTTGCCCATGCTTGATATAAATCATAAATGAATTTCATGCTTAGACTAACAGTTATTCCAAAATCCCCACCTCCTAATTCAAAATTCCCAAACACTTCTGAACCCAAGCATTTTGGATAAGCATTGCTCAACTTGTGTAACCAAGGTGCATCTACACCAGTGGTTCCCAACCTGTGTGTCCCCAGGTGTTTTGGCCTACAACTCCCAGAAATCCCAGCCAGTTTACCAGCTGTTAGGATTTCTGGGAGTTGAAGGCCAAAATATCTGGGGACCCACAGGTTGAGTACCACTGACGTACACTGTTGAATTAATGCAGTTTCATACCACTGAAACTGCCATGGGTCAGTGCTATGGAATTTTGGATATTAGTTTCACAAGGATCTTAACATTTTTTGCCAAAGAGTGCTGGTGCCTCACCAAACTACAAATACTAGGATTCCACAGCATTTTTATCGTGTCAGAAGCGAATTGAGAATATACTGCAAGTCACTTCTGGTGTGAGAGAATCGGCCATCTACAAAGACATTGCCTAGGGGATGCCTGGATATGTTACCATCCAGTTGGAGGCTTCTCTCATGTCCCCGCCATGGGAAACTGGGGCTGACAGATAGGAACTCACTCTGTCTAGTGGATTCAAACCGCCGACCTTCAGGTTTATTGGTCTGCAGTTCAGCCAGCATAAGGATTCTACAGCATTGATGCACTAGAAGTTTAAGTGGAGTCAAAGGACATCAATTCCACAGTGTAAATCAGTACTTCCCAACCTTTGGGCCTCCAGGTGTTTTGGACTTCAGCTCCCACAATTCTTAACAGCTGGTAAGCTGGCTGGGATTTCTGGGAGTTGAAATCTAAAATTCATGAAGGCCCAAATATTGCGAACCACTGGTGGAAACGTAACCAAAGACCAGACAGCATCTGGTGCCTTTAGGGCAGGCATGGGCCAGCTTGGGCCCTCCAGGTGTTTTGGACTTCAACTCTCATAATTCCTAACAGCCGGTAGGCTGTTAACAATTTTGGGGGTTGAAGTCCAAAACACCTGGAGGGCCCAAGCTGGCCCATGCCTGCTTTAGGGCATTTAGGCTATCCTATTATTATATGCAATTATACCCTGTTTTTTCTCCAAAACCAAAACTCCCAAGCGCCTCAGGATACAATAAAAACAGGTAATAACAATGGAATATTAAACTAGAATCAAACGAGTTACAACATTAAAACCATTCAGATCTGAATAAAATAGAATTAGGAGGATAAAAACAGTTAATGGGTGCCATCTACATTGGCGAGTTCATGTAGTTTGATACCACTTTAACTAACGGTGCAATAACAGTTCAACAGGGACCAATAAAGCAGACATCTCAATAATAATAATATGGGAATAATGGGAGTCGTGGTTTCTCAAGGACTTTAGCCTCCTCTGCCAAATTACAGATCCCATGATGTCATACCCTGAAGCACAGGTAGTTAAAGTGGTGTTGAACTGCGTTAGTTCTACAGTGTGGATGCACCCATGGTTGAAGTTTAAAAACTATAGACCAGGCATGGGCAAACATGGGTCCTTCAGGTGTTTTGAACTTCAACTCCCACCATTCCTAACAGCTTACCAGCTGTTAGGAATGGTGGGAGTTGAAGTTCAAAACACCTGAAGGACCCATGTTTGCCCATGGCTGCTATAAACCCCTAAAGAACTCAGAGGCCTCCTTATTAACATGCCACAAGGTTGTGGAAAGGGGAGTGGGATACGCACGGAGCAGGGAGCCTCTTCCTGGCCTTCGCCTGACAACGCCAACAGCTGCTCCGGCTACGAAGACAACATCCTCCCTCACAAAGAGGCAGTCTCATGAACAAAACTGTCCCCACTCGGCCACCATCCCTACCTCTTTGGCTCACCTCTGAACCTTTCGCGCGAGCACTCCGCAACGCCTCCTTCACCACGATTGGCTGGCGGCCTGGACGTTCTTTGCATAACCGGTCGCGCCAACGGGGAGGCGAGAAGGCGCATGCGCAGTCCTTAACAGGTAGGCCGATAAGAAGCCACGCCCCCATCTGGTATAGTAGCCCCGCCCACCCCTCCTTCCAAATTTTGACGTGGCTTTACTCCTCTCTGCAGACGGCGCTGTAAGGGAAGGCCCGCCTTCGCCCCGCCCTCTTTATGCTGATAGGCTCAGCCTTGTGACAATTATTTGCAGCAGAATGGAGCTAGCCAATCGCGGCAAGAAGTTTACTTTTTTTTGTTGGCGGTCGTAAGGGTGGAGTCTTCATTGAAGAGGAGGTTTTATTATTTATTGTTGTTGTTGTTATTATTATTATTATTATTATTATTATTATTATTATTATTATTATTATTATTATGTTCATTAAGATCTGGCAAATTTTTTCCCACAAAATTGGGACTCAACGTGGCTCCCAATTTTTTAAAATGCTGTTCATAAAAAATTAAAATAGAATTGGAACTACAGTATTTACATTTTAAAGCAGTTCACATCCAAATTCAAAACACACAACTATAAGTTTAAAAGAGCAATGCAATTAAAATACTTAAAATTAAAATAGAATTAAACTGTTTACATGGTTGCTGTGAGTTTTCCGGGCTGTATGGCCATGTTCCAGAAGCACTATCTCCTGACATCTATAGCAAGCATCTATAGCAGGCATCCTCGGAGATTGTGAGTTCTGTTGGAAACTAGGGAAGTGGAGAATGTCCGGGGTGGGAGAAATAACTCTTGTCTGCCTGAGGCAAACGTGAATGTAGCGACTAGGCAGCTTGATTAGCATTGAATGGCCTTGCAGCTTCAAAGCCTGGCTGCTTCCTGCCTGGGGGAGTCCTTTGTTGGGAGGTGTTAGCTGTCCCTGATTGTTTGTTTTCTGGAATTCCCCTGTCTTCTGGGCGTTGTTCTTTATTTACTGTCCTGATTTTAGAATTTTGTAATACTAGTGGCCAGATTTTGTTCATTTTCATGGTTTCCTCCTTTTTGTTGAAATTGTTCACATGCTTGTGGATTTCAATGGCTTCTCTGTGTAGTCTGACATGGTAGTTGTAAGAGTGGTTCTTTCTCCCACCTTGGACATTTCACAGATTTATAAACCCCACTTGCCTAGTTTCCAACAAACCTCACAACCTCTGAGGATGCCTGCCATAGATGTGGGCGAAACGTCAGGAGAGAATGCTTCTGGAACACGGCCATTCAGCCCAGATATCTCAAAGCAACCCAGTGATTCCGGCCATTAAAGGCTTCGACAACACAAACTTTTTACAGTTTTAAGATCAACTGAAAGAATTATGTTCCATTTTAAAAGATAAAAAGCTGTTTAAAACAGATCGGTTCAAACAATACCTCAATCTAGAATGTGAATGAATGTGTCATTGTTACATTACTATTATCTCCATTTATATCTTGATTTTTCCCTCAAAATTGGGACTCAAAAGTAGCTCACAATTTAAAAAATAATGCACTTAAAATATGTAAGAAGTAAACATTAAAATAGAATTAAATTATTTCCATTTTGAAGCAGTTCACATCCACATAAAAGAATGCAGTTTTAAAAGTTGCAACTCTCTTTAGAACAGTTCAAATAATAGAGCAAACCTAGCATTCTAAACTATGACAATATTATTATTATTATTATTATCCCACTTTGTTTATATATATATATATGAAAAACCATTTGTGATTCTAAGGCACAACTCATTTTTAGAGATGTTTATTTGGGGTGAGGGGAGACTGAGTCTTGGAATCAAAGAAATATGGTTGTTTAGTCATATTCAGATATTTACTTTTTGTATGCTCTATCTGCATTGGGTTTTTTTTAATTGTGAGCCACTTTGAGTCAATTTTGAGGAACAAAGCAGGCTATACATTGATATAAAAATTGTGGGAGTTGTTGTTCAGTGAAACACCAGCACTCTTTGGCAGAGAAAGCAAAGACCCTCCCATGATTCCATAGTATTGAGCCATGGCATAATAAAATAGTGTCTCATGTAATAAATGGCATAATAAAATAGTGTCTCGTGTCAAATAGCAAAATCAAAGTTTACATTTTGGGATGTTTTAAAATGTTTTTTGTTCATGGTTGGTTGAATCTGTGTACTATCAACAATTAAAGCCCAAAATTATGAATATTAATAATGATATACTTTATTTATATTCTGCTCTATCTCCCCAAGAAGACTCAGAGAAGATTACAGGTACATATATGGCAAACATTCAATGCTGTCATACAATTGAGGTGTTGTTGTTCCATTCTTCCACGCCGAGGAGCCTGTCGTCCATGAATGCCTTCCTAATCGAATCAGCAGCATGTTTTTTTTTAGGGGCCTTTTATCTTCCTGCTAATGCGGTACCTATTTATCTACTCACATTATTGTTTTCAAACTGCTAGGTAGGCAGGAGCAAATCTGATGGCAGGAGCTCACTCCGCCCTCAGCTTGAACTGCCAACCTTCAGGTCGGCCAAATATTCTGTAGCTGACGGTTTAATCCACTGTGCTATGAGATATGACTCTACTGATTGCCTTACAGTAACCATTTTTATGCAATTCCCTGGAAATTCCACAGCATAGTACCTCACCCAGAAGAAATTCTCTGGTCTCTGTATCAGACCCTTATGGAGAGACCTACGGTATTGACTTGGCCAACACCTTGGAGCACCCTATTGTTTCTCAAGGCTAACACCATTGTTTACACCTGGAGCGGAAGATTTGGGACCCATCCCAGCCTATTACAGTAGAGTCTCACTTATCCAAGCTTCATTTATCCAAGGTTCTGTATTATTCAAGGCAGTCTATCTTTTAGTAGTCATTGTTTTTGTAGTAAATGTTGCAATGTTTTGTTGCTAAATTTGTAAATACGGTAATTACTACATAACATTACTGTGTATTGAACTGCTTTTTCTGTCAATTTCTTGTAAAACATTATGTTTTGGTGCTTAATTTGTAAAATCATAATGCAATTTTATGTTTAATAGGCTTTTTAAAATCCCTCCTTATTATCCAATGTTCTGCCGGCCCATTTATCTTGGATAAGTGGGACTCTACTGTATCACCAGAAATATCACATTCCTTCTTGGTTGCAACCCTCTCCTGGGTAGATCGATAAACAGACTGACAGACTGACACTTCAAATGCTCCAATGTTAGTTTATCAAATTTCCTACCACTATGAAAGACCAATGAGAGATTATGTTTAATGGAGTCCCGAGCCACTCAAGATGCGGAACAGGAACTTGTGCAAGTTTCTTGCATAGCTGTCAAATGAAATAAAAATAATCTGCTTTCTCCTCTGACATTGAGAATAAACCGCTGGTTTTGCTTTTATTTATTTATTTACAGCATTTATATTCCACCCTTCTCACCCCGAAGGGGACTCAGGGCGGATCACATTACACATATAGGCAAACATTCAATGCCTTTTAACATAGAACAAAGACAAGACAAACATAGGCTCCGAGCGGGCCTCGAACTCATGACCTCCTGGTCAGAGTGATTCATTGCAGCTGCTCTCCAGCCTGCGCCACAGCCCAAGCCCGTCTTTTCAACCCGTCTGTGTTTCATTCTGAAAGCTAGATATGACGAGCCTCTGAACAAGTGATTTTTTGCGGATGCTGAAATCATATAATGTGGAATCAAAATCCATTAACATGGAGGACGAATGTTGCTGAGTGTATCTTAGGTGTACATTGACACAGGTGCACATCAAGTTCCTAAAGTGTTACTAAAGTCTGCTTTGAGTAATGTACAGTCCCCTTGAATCATGCAAAGACAAGATGAGTGCAATTTGCCACACAGGAACTTGTAGATATTCAATTGTCTCTGCTAGTGCTTTCATCCTATTTCAAAGATACATGCTGCTTTGTATGTTTAAAGCACTTGAACTGATTTGTATGCTTTTGTTGTAGTATATATCATGTTCCTTTGGTTTTGGCCCAGATAAGAAACATCCTGTAGAAGTGATGGCAATGTTTGGTAAGACCTAAGTATTCCCAAAGTCACCAAATCCCATCTGATCTTGGAAGCTAAGCAGAGTGAGCCCTGGTTAGTACTTGGATTAGAGACCTCCAGCAAATATCAGGTTATATTTCAGAGGAAGGAAATGGCAAAGCCACCTTTGATAATTCCTTGCCTAAGAAAACCTTGTGACATATGAGTCACTTTAAGTTGATAGGTAACACGAAAGCACAGACACCCTTTGGTGAATTATTGAGAAGTAAAAGTAGGCTTCTGTACTTAGTAGTTTCCAAACTTTATCTTGTTTCTTTTATTTAATTTTGATTGCTGCTGCTGCTCAGTCGTTTAGTTGTCTCCAACTCTTTGTGACCTCATGGACCAGTGCACACCAGAGCTCCCCGTCGGCCGTCACCGCCCCCAGTTCCTTCAAGGTCAAGCCAATCACTTCAAGGATACCGTCCATCCATCTTGCCCTTGGTCGGCCTCTCTTTCTTTTTCCTTCCATTTTCCCCAGCATCGTGATCTTTTCCAAGCTTTCCTGTCTCCTCATGATGTGGCCAAAATACTTCAGCTTTGCCTCTAATATCCTTCCCTCCAGTGAGCAGCCGGGCATTATTTCCTGGAGGATGGACTGGTTGGATCTTCTTGCGGTCCAAGGCACTCTCAGAATTTTCCTCCAACACCACAGTTCAAAAGTGTCTATCTTCCTTCGCTCAGCCTTCCTTATGGTCCAGCTCTCGCATCCATAGGTTACTATATTATATGCTGCTTTTTATTTCAGGAACCTGAGATTTACTTAACCTTTTTATAAGCAAAACGTAGACTGTGAAATGTTCTTGATTAATCATGTTAAGTTGACTGGAAAGTAGTGTCAGGTCTGACATGTTATAAGGAGAGAGAAAATATAGCTGAAAATATTACGAACTGCATCACCAGACTGACGAAATTGGGTAAATCAACTGTATTATTCATAATGTCCCAATGAAGTTCAAAGTGTATATATTCGAATGCAAAATTCAAATGCTGTGTCAGTAACATGTCCCATAGGAAAAACTAAAAAAAAATATGGAGAAACAACAAAATTGTCTTGTGGCACATGAAAGAGCAGCATGGTTTATCTGATATAAACATTTGTGGATTCCAGGCCACTTCAGAGACAAATCTGGAATAAATTCTGAATTATGTAAATATGGAAGTATCTGTTTTCTAAAAGTAAGTTCAATTTGCAAACTATTCTGTAGCATAGACTTGCCTTTAGATTTTGAAAATGTCAAAGAGGGATTTCTGACATAAAAACTGTTGACAGTGGCAATAGAAAATTTGCAGATAAAGGTTAATATAATCCAGTTCAATGTGGATTTTATACAGTTGTATGGAAGGGACTTGAATTACCCAGTGTTCTCCCTTATTGCCCACATATCCTTGTCCCATACAACGCAAACTGAGGGCCCTTCCACACAGCCATATAACCCAGAATATCAAGGCAGAATAATCCACAATATCTACTTTGAACCAGGTTATCTGAGTTCACACTGCCATATATTCCAGTTCAAAGCAGATAATGTAGGATTTTATTCACCTGTGTGAATACTCTTCAGGATGCTTTTCCACCTCTTCTCCTCCCTCCATTCCTCTCTCAGCAATTTCCTACAATGAAGCTAGATTTTTTTAAATGAATACTTCCCTATACATTAGTGATTCTCAACCTTTGGGCCTCTAGGAGTTTTGGACTTTGACTCCCACAGTTCCTAACAGCTGGTAAGCTGACTGGCATTTCTGGGAATTGAAGTCCAAAATACCTGGAGGCCTAAAGGTTGGGAACCACTGATATACATAGTGAGATATCATGGAGACAGAACCCATGTCTAAACACCAAATTTAAGTTTCAGATGCACCTTCAACATACAGGCTAAAGATAATTCTCATCAAACTCAGTGAAATTTGCTTCGGAGCAGATATGCACAGAATTCTGTTGTAAGGGCTTAAGGCTACCCTCTTGTATATTCCTGGGAATACATTTCAGTGACCTAAGTAGGCTTACTTTCAAGTAGACATGCATAGGGCTGTTTAGTTCAAAGCTCATTCTTGACTTCTTATTTTCAAACAAACTGCAAAATTTTGTCAGCTTTTTCAAATGTCCGTACGCAGATATTTAACAGTTTTTCTTCTGCCAAAACTGCAGAGTTCATGATCATCCAAGTAACTTCCCTAACTTGTTACCCTAAGGATGTATTGGACAGCAACACCCATCTACCCCTAGACATCATGGCCACTATGTTAATGTAGGTTCAATAGTGCCTGCTAGGATAATTTCTCTCCCAAAATATTAATCTTTAAGGTTTAGGGAGTGGGAAAATAGAAAATCTTTGGCACCTTACATACTCTACAGCTCACTTCATCAAGCGAAGCCCCATCCACATTGCTATATAAAATCTAGATTATCTGCTTTGAATTGGATTATATGGCAGTGTATATTTCACATGAGTGGTCTGTAATCCCCAAGAGTTGTGTTTTAATACTGGTAGTCTCTAAGATGCCATCAGAATATTGATTCTGCTGGGCAAGTTGAGAAATGCCTTTTTCCAGGCCAAAGAGCCTTCTCTTGCTTCTAGTCTCATTTCTAATGCAGGCCTCTCCATGGGACCCATAAGCAGTCCACAGTCTCTGAGAATAATGTTGTGGATGCAGGGATATTTCGAGGCTGAACATATATACCAGAGGGACGTGTACCTTTAGGTAATGAGTTTCGTAGGGTATGCAAGGGACCTCTCACCTTCTCAGATTCTTTGTGCAAGTTTCTCTGCTACATTTTAAAAAGATGTATAACTTTATCCTCTTCAGCCCAGACTGGTTTGGGAAAGCAGCCAACAGTACTGTATACACAAAGTACAATATTGGGGCCCTGACAATTGAATGACATACTCCAGATTTTAGGCAAGTCCCTCTATGGGTAGAAGGCAAAAGGCACTGCAAAGGGACTCAGTAGCTGATGCTAAAGATGGTAACATCGCTTCTCTGTTGTGTATGTGAAAGGCTTGCCTAATGTTTTATTTCTCAGACCTGTAAAAAGATCCACTTTTTACCTTTAGCAGGAGCATTGTTAATGGCCAGAAAGAATGAAGTGCTTATGAAACTTTTAATTTCCTACATTAGGATACATTTGTTACTCTTTAATGTGCTACAGATGCTGTAAAACGTTGCAATGTATTAAAACAGTTACTCCTTTGGTAATGAATAGTTGGAACTGAAGTAGGCTGCAGTGCTTGGGCAGGGTGGTAATCCTTATTTCCCCCATTTTTCTTGTGGAAAATCTCTTCTTTGGATTTGCTTTGGTGGAGTCCAACACATTTTACATTATTAGGGAGGGATTCCTTTTAGATAAAAGGATTTTCCTTTGGATTTAAGCAGAAGTGGAAAGGAATCAACCCTTTCCTGCCCTGGTTCTAATCTCATTATCAATACTCTTGAGTATATGCTGTTTGTATCTCTAGGCAGTACATTTAGTAGATAGTTACTACTGAAGTGCAATGTCTAAAGTGCCTGATCTAAGAGATGCAGATTCATCTCCTCAATGAGGCAAGCAGGGGCGGTTCAACCGGTAGGCAAACTGAAGGCGCCCCCTTTTGGGGGCGCAATTGAGGTGCCTCCAAGTGCCCTAAGGCTAATGAGCAGCTTCTTTTTGTTTTTTGTTTTGTTTTTTCCCCCTCCCCGCTGTGAGGGGCCATGCCCTCCGGGCGCACCTGACCTTCCCCCTCCCGCGTGCGCACACTTGCTCACAGCTGGGAAGGAAAGTGGGAGGGGGAGGCCTGCTCACGCACTCGCAGCCAGAGTTTTCCCTCTGGCCGCGAGTGCGCGAGCAGGCCTCCCCCTCCCACCTTTACTCACCAGGCTGCCTCCTGCTGGGTGAAGTGGCTGGCGAGTGTGCGCGCCGCTGCTTCCAGCGAGGTCTCTTGGAAACTAGGCAAGTGGGGTTTATATATATGTGGAATGTTCAGGGTGGGAAAAACAACTCTTGTCTGAGTAGGTGTGAATGTTGCAATTGGCCACCTTGATTGGCATTAAATAACCATGCAGCTTCAAAGCCTGGCTGCTTTCTGCCTGGGGGACTTAGTTGTTGGAAGGTGTTAGCTGGCCCTGATTGTTTCCTGTCTGGAATTCCTCTGTTTTCTGAGTGGTGTTCTTTATTTACTGTCCTGATTTTAGAGTTTTTTTTTAAATACCGGGGCCAGATTCCCTTTCGGTGGCCTTTTAATTCCTATGGATTCCTAAGGACCCTCGGAGCTCTTCCAGACAGCCATATAACCCAGAATATAAAAGCAGAATAACCCAAAATATCTGCCTTGATCTGGGTTATCTGAGTCCCCACTTCTATATAATCCAGTTCAAAGCAGCTATTGTGGATTATCTGCCTTGATATTCTGGGTTATTGTCACGCCCGTGGCAACGGAGCACCAAGGAGCACCATGGGGGCCAATATCTATCTAATATCTTTATTAAGAAAATATATAAGAATAATAAAAACAAGTAGAGAATATAGTCCAGAAGCAGACTTATCAAATGAGGTCAAATATAGTCCAGAAATATTTTGTCCAATAAATGATATTAGAGTCCAAAGATAAAATCCAATAAACCGAAACACACACTATTGCCAAGCAATAGTGTGGGGAATTGTCCAGGGTCTTTCAAGGTCCAAGGTAAAACCACAAGAAGGCTGGAAACAAAGCTTGAATCTAGGATCAAGGTCCGTGACTAGGAACGAGGCAAGGCAATTCTTGAATACTTGAATAGGCAAGGCAAGGAAACTGGATTTGCAGACTTAGTGAAGTCCACACTAGGCTGGGAACACGAAATCACTCCTGGAGCTGATCTGTTGTCTCCGCACAGAATCAACCGTGCCAGGCACCTTTAACTGGGTCTCGTTTTCCCGCCAAACAGGTGTCCAGCGTTCTCTTTCCCTAGAGAACAGGAAACGAAACCCAACTTTCCAGATGTGAGACTCCCTGGATTTTCCCATGGGAAACATGGCTAATCAGTGTCTTGTTTGGCTGCAATTCTCAAACTCCTGCGAACTCGCTCTTTCACTCCCCTGTCTGCAGCAAAGGACTGTCTCCTAGCCAAGGGAGGTGAGAGCTGCTCAAGGTCTGTTTTAATGGGTTCTTGGGCAAGAACATCAACATCAGGCATCTGGAAGGATGCCGGCTGTTGTCGATCCGGAGAAAACCCCATCTTTTCATCCTCATCAGCCACAGTGACACTAGGAGCGGGACTACAAGGCCCATGAGGCATCACAGTTATATGGCTGTGTGGAAGAGCACTGAGGGTCCTTCCACACAGCCATATAACCCAGAATATCAAGGCAGAATAACCCAAAATATCTGCTTTGAACTGGGTTATCTGAGTTCACACTGCCCTATATCCCAGTTCAATGTTCGGTGCTATATTCTCAAATATAGTAATTCCTACATAACATTATCATGTATTGAACTGCTTTTTCTGTTGATTTGTTGTAAAACATGATGTTTTGGTGCTTAATTTGTAAAATCCAATGCTTTTATTTTTCAGTGATTGGTTTTTTTTGGGGGGGGAGGGGGGAATTCTGTTCGCTTACACTTGAAAATTACTTAGGGCCGGCCCTGGAGGCAAGACATTTATTGGGTGATCTTGGAACAGTCAACCTGAACTACCTTGCAGGGTTGATGCAGGGACAATGTGTAGGACTGATACCCTACAGTAGGTTCAGGTGCTTGAAGTTGTCATCAAACCCAAAAGACCCCCCCCCCCTAAATTATTGAATTAAACATTAACCTGCAACAGAGCATTCCGCCAGTTAACACAGCCCCAACTCTCACTTCCCTGAATACCTGCCAGTCTGGAGGGGCCCAGCAGCAGCCACCAGCACTCAGGAGAACTACAGGTTTGGTTCCTGCCCTGGGTTCTGGTGAACTGCTGCTCGAATCTCACTATCCACAGCTGTGTCAAGTTGCTCCATTTTAAAGTTACAGCAGAATAGATTTTGCTTGAACATTAGAAATAACTTCCTGATAGTAAGCTGGGTTAGGCAGTGGGATCAATTATATAGGGACGTCCCCTCTTCTGGACGTCTTCAGAAAGAGGCTGGAAAGCTCCCTGCTGGGGATGCTGTAACTTGGGTTCTTCCACTGAAGAGAGGTTTGGGTCTAATGACCAATGAGGCCCCTTTCAACAATATGACTCTATGGTTTTACTTCTTTAACAGAAAATTTGCTTTAAAGGGAAGAAACAACATGGAAAGAAGTGTGCTATTCCTGCACTACAAAAAAGAGCAGCTTAACATATTTCAGCAAACTTTTTATTGAAAACTAACAACATGCACATGTGAAATGAACTGATGTGAGCTTTGTATAAGCAAACAAAAACACCTGAAACTTCTAGGGTCTACTTGAATACTTCATCCAGAAAGTATCCAGGGCTGATTTTTTTCTGTCACAAGCCCATACATATCTTATGATTTCCATTTTGATAGCCAGATTTATATATATATGCTGCTTTCACATGCTAGAGGCAACTGTTGTTTACCTCGTCTATTGTAGTCAGGCACACACAGGGCTAAAACAGAATCTTACTCTTTCCCAGCTCAAGGTTTGTTTATTACAGTGTTCACTGAAATCCAGCCCTGCTTCCCCATCCTACAAAAACTGATGCTGCAAATAAATGTGCTGTTAGAGGAAAAAGAGGGCTGGCGAGCAAAAAAAGATTTGTAAAAAGGAGCTTTTTTGTTAACTGTACTTTGTTACGTAAACTATGTCTCTATGTATAAAAAATAATGATCACAGTAGCAGCATTTTCAAACAGAGGACTGCTTGACATTTTGCTAAGGGATTTTATAACATCTTTGAGACTGAGAGGAAGACATTGATAGCATAAGATTTAATTTGATTCCTCAGATGCATGGAGAAAGACTATCTCTGTCTGTATCCGGGTAAGTGTTTTAAAGAGGTTCATGGATTGCCACTCCATCTGTCTGGATTTGGTGCTCATCATAGGGGTAGAATTAAAAGACAACAGTTAGTATGAAGTATGCAAAGGGATCTTGTCGTAGCTATAAGATTAGCTGAGAAAAAGATGTTGGTAGCATAAGCTATTGTAGACTTACATCTACTCCCTCAGCCCATGTTTGCTGAAAACTTAGACCCCCTTGCACATCAATATTCCAGACTGACATGGCTATGTCTTTGAATTTCTATCCCAAGGGAAAGTCCCAAATTCATCCGGATGGATTGGAAATCCTTCAATCTCTTTAAGACAAAGGTACAGACAGACATCACGTTTCACCATGTATTTGAGTAAGTCTGTTTAAATCTAGGAAAGTTTATGATGCCGCCTTCTTTCAGGATGTACCTATGCTGTAGAATTAATCCAATTTGACACCACTTTAATAGCTCAATGTTATGGAATCCAGGGAGCTGTAGTTTAACAAGGTTTTTAGCATCCTCTGCCAAAGACAACTAGTACCTTACCAAACTACAACACCCAAGATCCCATAGATTCACCCTGAGAATAAGAAGTTGGGAGAACAAGATTTCATGGACCTAACTCTACTATCTTAGCCACAAAGGTGAGGCAAAAGAAAAAAAAAACCATTGGCATATCAACAGTCTTCCAGAAATTCTCAATCTCTAGTTTTCCAGGTGTTTGGAATTCAACTCCCCAAAATCCTCAGCTGTCTTGGCCGATGATCAGGGCTTCTGGAATTTGAAGTCCAAAAGACCTAATATTGACATCAGAATTTCTGGGCTGTATCTTGGCCTTCAGAATCCGTATCTTTCAACTTTCTTAATTGTTTGCTCCTTCTCCCAGAAATCTCAGTTGCCTTGGCTGATGAACAGGGCTTCTGGAAGCCAAAGTCCGCAGATCAGGGAAACTAGAATTTGAGAAACACTGACTAGCTCAGGAATGGGCAAACTTCAGCCCTTCAGGTGTTTTGGACTTCAACTCCCACAATTTCGAACAGCAGATGAAGTTTGCCCATGCCTGGGCTAGAATCTAGTTCTCCAACTCCCAGAAGCCTCTGCTGCCTTGGCCAATTATTAGGGCTCCTAGAAGCTGAAGAGCAAAACACTTGGAAGACCAGTTTGGGGAAATCTGGTTTAGTCATTATCCCCAAACTCTAGTCCTCTTGGTGTTTTGAATGACAACTCTCAGAAGCCGCAGCTGTTTTGGCCAGTGGCTAAGGATCCTGGAAGCTGAAGTCCCAGACTCTTAGAAGACCAAAGTTTGGGAAACACTGATCTAGTAGTGATTCCCAAACACTAATCCTCTAGGGGTTTTTGGACTTCAAATCCCAGAAGTCTCTGTTGTTTTGGCAAATGATCAAGGATCCTGGGAGCTGAAGTCCAAAACACCTGGAGGACTGGAGTTTCGCAAACACTGTTCTCAAAGGCTTTCATGGCCAGAATCACTGAGATGCTGTGAGTTTTCCGGGCTGTATCGGCATGTTCCAGAAGCATTATCTCTTGATGTTTCACCCACATCTATGGCAGGCATCCTCAGAGGTTGTGAGGTTTGTTGAAAACTAGGCAAGTGAGGTTTATATCTCTGTGGAATGTCAAGGGTGGTAGAAAGAACTCTTGTCTGTTTGAGGTGAATGTTACAATTGATCACCTTGATTAGCATGGAATAGCCTTGCAGCTTCAAAACTTGGTTGCTTCCAGCCTGGGAAAATCCATGGTTGGAAGATGTTGGCTGGCCCTGATAGTTTGTCTGGAATTCCTCTGATTTCTGAGTGTTGTTCTTCTCTCTTCTTCTCTCTTCTTCTCTCACCCTGGACTTTCCACAGATATATATATATAAACCTTCCTTATTTAGTTTCTCCATAGCTCACAACCTCTGAGGATGCCTGCCATAGATGTGGGTGAAACGTCAGCAGAGAATACTTCTAGAACATGGCCATACAGCCCAGAAAACATACAACAACCCTACTCTGTACAATTGAAGCTGACCAACCAAAGATTCCCCTAGGTAGCAAGCAGCCAGGCTTTGAAGTAATAAGGCTATTCATTGCAATTCTAGCAGCCCAAAAAACCATTCCTCTAGAACACAAGTACCCAGCCTTCCAAGCAGCAAGCCTATTCCATTGTATTCCAGCTCACCAAACAAGGATTCCCATAAGCCACAGCAATGCATGGCTGGGCACCACTAGTATGTTTATATGTTTTAAATGTACCTTGTTGTATTTTGTGGTGTATTTTGGGCTTGGTCCCCATGTGAGCCGCCCCGGGTCCCTTCAGGGAGATGAGGTGAGTTACAAGAATAAAGTAGTTGTTATTATTGACACAACAACATTGTATGACACAGCAAACAAGATAGATATGCTGGATTTCGTATCACAAAATCACAAGTCGAACACTTCCCAAGCGTCTAGGACTGTGTGATGTATTATTATTATTATTATTATTATTATTAGTAATATTTTATTATGACACAGCAAACAAGATAGATATGCTGGATTTCGTTTCACAAAATCACAAGTCAAACACTTCCCAAGTGTCTAGGGCTGTGTGATGTATTTTCGGATGATGCGTGCAGATCCCAGCAGGGTGGCCTTTTGCAGTTGGCAGATTGTAATTTTGTCAATGTCTATTGTTTCCAAATGCCGGCTGAGATCTTTTGGCACGGCACCCAGTGTGCCCATCACCACTTGGACCACCTGTACTGGTTTCTGCCAGAGTCTTTGAAGTTCAATCTTGAGGTCCTGATAGCGGCTCACTATTATTATTATTATTATTATTATTATTATTATTATTATTATTATTATTATTATTATTGGCTGTTAGGAATTGTGAGAGTTGAAGCCCAAAACACCTGGAAGGCCGAAGTTTGCCAATGCCTGGGCTATATACAGTCATGCCGGCCACATGACCTTGGAGGTGTCTATGGACAACGCCGGCTCTTCGGCTTAGAAGTGGAGATGAGCATCAACCACCAGAGTCGGACAGGACTGGGCTTAATGTCAGGGGAAAACCTTTACCTTTACTTGAGCTAGACGTGTGATTCCTGTCCTTTGGCAGTGAGTGACATCTGTCTCTGTGTGTGTGTGTTTGCACAGCTGCCCAGAGGCAGGAGGCGATCCCGACGGGCGCGGGGGGGAAAGGCGTCTTTCTGCACATGCTCAGGGGAGGGAAGGGGAGGGGAAGCCGGCTGTTTCCCGGGCGCGCCTCTGCTCGCCTGGCTTCGCCTTTTGCTTTGCTTTTTGCCCGGGACTTCCCTGTTGCAGCCCGCCCGCCGCCACCCCCGCAAAGATGGCTGCGAAGGGCTTGCATTTCCACCTGAAGCTGGACGAGGCGGAGGTGGAGAGGTCCCGGGCGGAGGGCCACTGGGAGAGGCAGCTGGCCGCCGTGGGGCAGATGCGGGCCCGCGCCACCAGCCCCCGGCACCACAAAGGGGCCAAAGGAGGGCGGGAAGCCCCGGCGCACAAGTCCGGTAAGCCGGCCTCTTTCCCTCTCTCTTTCTCTCCCTCCCTCCCTCCCGGGTCTTTGTGGAGCCAGGTTCCCATCTGTGAAAGGATGTCCCAGCGAGGAGGGGGCGAGGATAGTTTCCTGCCGCTTTGCAGACAGAGAGCAATGGATCCAAATGGCAGGAAAAGTGATCCCAGCTCAACATGAGCAAGAACTTCCTGGCTGTAAGAACTGTAAGAGCTGTTCGGCTGCCTCGGAAGGTGGTGGAGTCTCCTCCTCTGGAGGTTTTGAAGCTGAGCCAGACAGATGGATGGCCATCTGTCCAGAGCTCTTTGATTGTGTGCATGACAGAATGACTTCTGCCAACCTAGCAGTTCAAAAACATGCAAATGTGAGTAGATCAATAGGTACCGCTCTGGTGGGAAGGTAACGGCGCTCCATGCAGTCATGCCGGCCACATGACCTTGGAGGTGTCTACGGACAATGCCGGATCTTCTGCCTAGAAATGGAGATGAGCACCAACCCCCAGAGTTGGACACAACTAGACTTCATGTCAGGGGAAAACCTTTACCTTTATCTACGACAGAATGGGGTTGGACTGGGGTCCCTTCTGACTCTATATCAGAGTTCTCAACCTTCCTAATGCCGAGACCCCTTAATACAGTTCCTCATGTTGTGGTGACCCCCAACCATAACATTATATTCATTGCTACTTCATAACTGTCATATCCGTGTAACACAAGCCAACGAGTATTTTTCATCAGCTATAATTTTAGGTCACTCTTATAGAGTTTTTTGCCCTGAATTCAGACTTGTCTTTATTTTTTCTTTACCACGTGTAGTTTTTACAATGAGACTAATCAAATCATTAATGCATTTACGCACTGATATCAATAGAATGTAATAGGAGCCCCTGGTGGTGCAGTGGGTTGAAACCTTGCACTGGCAGGACCGATGACTTGAAGGCTGGGTTGTTGACCTGAAGGTTGCCGGTTCGAATCCAACCTGGGGAGAGCACGGATGAGCTCCCTCTATCAGCTCCAGCTCCATGCGGGGACATAAGAGAAGCCTACCACAAGGATGGTAAAAACATCAAAACATCTGGGTATCCCCTGGGCAGAGTCCTGGCAGACAGCCAATTTGCTCACACCAGAAGCAACTTGCAATTTCTCAAGTCACATAAAAAATGGAATTTAATTGATATCAATGAGTAAATACATTAATTATTCAGTTGGCGCCATTGGAAAAACTACATGTGACAGAGTATAAATAAACACAGATCAGAATTCAGCGCAAAAACGGTAAGAATGACCTAAAATTATATCTAATGAAAAATACTTGTTGGCTTATGTTATTCTTGCTTGAGCTATGTGGCATTAGGGCTAATGCATTCACACATTACCCTCCAGCCTCCTATCTGCGGGCACAAAGGTGGCTCTGTGGCCAGGAAGTCTGCCCGAGAATGTTGTCTTTAGCATCCGTAGACTTACAGAATCCTCAAGTTGGAAGGAACCACAAAGGCCATCCAGTATAACCACTCCCTCCAAATGCAGGAATACACACAACCAAAGTCCTCTCAACAGATGACCATCTAGTCTCTGCAGAGAAAGAGACTCCATCATACTCTGAAGCACCATCTTGGCACCACTTCCCATCCCTGATTCACTCACAAAGTGCATACTACCCAGAGCTTGACTAGGTTACTTCAGGAGAAAGTCCCACAAGCAGCCCTTCCACTGGCAGTGAATGAACAAATTCAATAACATGGAATTTGCTGTCCTCTTTGGACACCTAAAATCTGCATGCAAAGTCAGCTGCCTAATTATTTCTAATGGTATAAGGGAAGAAGTTATTCCTGGGTTCATATACACTGCAGAATTTATATGGTTTGATCCCACTTTAACTACCATGGCTCAGTACTATGGCATCTTGGGTGTTGCAGTTTTCCAGGGTCTTTATCCTTCTCTGCCAAAGATTGCTGGTGCATCACCAAACTGCCCATTCCAGAATTCCATAGCATTGAGCTATGGCAGTTAAAGTGAGGCCAAGCTATATTAAACTACACAGAGAAGCCATTGAAATCCATAAGCATGTGGACAATTTCAACAGAAAGGAGAAAACCATGAAAATGAACAAAATCTGACTATCATATTTAAAAAAAACTCTAGCATCAGGACAGTAAATAAAGAACAACACTCAGAAAATGGGAATTCCAGACAACAAACAACCAGGGCTAGTTAACACCTCCCAACAAAGGATTTCCCCAGGCAGGAAGCAGCACAGGCTTTGAAGCTGCAAGGCTATTCAGTGCTAATCAAGCTGGCCAATTGCAACATTCACACTTGCCTCAGCCAGACAAGAGTTCTTTCTCCCACCCTGGACATCATTCCACAGATATATGAACCCCACTTACCTAGTTTACAACAGACCTCACCACTTCTAAGGATGATGTGGGTGAAACATCAGGAGTGAATGCTTCTGGAACACAGCCATACAGCCCAGAATACTCAATACAACCCAGTATATTAATTCTGTAGTGCAGATGTATTCCACACTTTTTTCTTATCAGTTGCTTGCTCGCTCCACAGTACAGCTAAGTGATAACCTCCCCTCCTTCCTGTAATAAAGTTTATTATCGTGCTGCTGTTGATACTGTTATGCTTTCAAGTGGAGAACTTAAGGTGAACCTCTCATGGGGCTTTCTTGGTGAGATTTTTTTGGGGGGTGCTATTGCCTTTCCCCAAGGCTGAGAAAGTGTGACTTGCTGAACTCACTATTACTTGAAAAAAAAGCAGATTGTTTTGTGATATAGTGAATTGCTGTTTTGTTGGTGGGTTATCTAGAGGTACTTTCATGAAGGGACATGAGTAGAGATGTTCAGAATGAAATAAAATAAGCAGGAGTTCGCCTCCCTCAGAGAAAACTCTGGAGAAACTGGATTCGGATCCACACTCAAGTTTAAAGTATGTGACTTGCCCACAGTAAATTTCCATGGCTGAGCAGAGAATTGAACCATGGTCTCTCCCAAACCCTCTCTCAGGTGGATTTCCATTGGTGAGTGGGTTCAAATCCCCACTTGGCAATGGAAATCCAGGCTCAGAGAGGGCAACTCACACTTTTGGCCCTTCCACACAGCCCCTATATCCCAGGATCTGATCCCAGATTATCTTCTTATCCCAGAATATCTGGCAGTGGAGACTCATATATTCTAGTTTAAAGCATATAATCTGGGATCAGATCCTGGGATATAGGGCAGTGAGAAAGGGCCCTCTCCAAGTCTCAAAGGAATGTAAAGCAAGCCCCCTTTGAACAAATCTTGTCAAGAAAATCTTGTGATAGGTTTTTCCTTCAGGTAGACATAAATTGGGAATGACTTGAAGACACACATCAACATCTCTTCCAAGTGCAGCTGGACTAGATGACCACAGTTTAAAGTATGAAAAATATCAAGATGACCCTCGCCCATAAGATGTCACACAGGGTCTAAAAGGACCTAATTGGCAATAACGAAAATTAGTGGTTTGAATGTTGGACTGAGATTGTGGAGACCAAGGATTTTCCGCTCAGTCATGGAAACCCACTGGGAGACCTTGGGTGAATCACACACTCCCAGCCTCAGAATATCCCATTATTTTAGCAGCCATAAGTCAGAAAGGGCTTGAAGGCACACAACAAAAATTATGAGAGGTTAAATTATCAGACCCTAAGGGCTTTTTGATAATTCAATATCTCCCTTCAGAAGGCTATGGGATCTCCTTCATTTGAGGTGGTGAAATAGAGACTGCATGTCCACTTCACAGAGTCATTGATTCCTTAATGGCAGGTGTGTTGACTAAATGGCCTTCAGGTTCCTTTTACAACTCCATGATTCCATCTGCAATATATGTGCGTATTTCCTTTCCCCATGACTTTAAAATGTTATGAAGGAGTCTTGATCAGCACTGCCCGCTCAGAGGAAATCCTGAGCTTTGTAGTTTGGTGAGACATCAACACCCTTTGATAGAGCAAGTTAAAGATCTTGCAAAACTCTGACTCCTAGCATTCCATAGCACTGAGCCATGGCTTTTGAAGTGTTGTCAAACTGCCTTGAATGTTACAGTGTTGATGCACCCTTAGACAGTAACTATTAAGTCATTTAATTTGTTGGGACTGTAGTTTTACTAGCATTCTGCAAGTGGGACCTTGGTACAGCATTGAGGGTGAAATGCAGCTCTGAGGATTGGATTTGGTTTACAAATGGCTTTTTTCTGATCTTTGTAATAAAGATGTCACCAGCATTTAAAAAAGAAAGGAATATAGAATGATATAATTTACAGCTGGCAAGCCTGGACATGCGATGAAAATTTAGTGATTTGCTTTGTCCCATGACTCTGACTTTTCTTTTAAAAAGCAATAATCCTCTGATTTTTGACCTCTCGCTTTTTGTTCCTGGGTTGTTTTAATCTGTTTTTGTTGCAAAACTATGAACAAAGACAAAAAAGTTGCCTTGCCACTTTGGATACATGATAGCGCAAAAAACAAAAACAAAACAAAAACAAAGAGTTTGTGATAGTGGGTTGCTGTGAGTTTTCTGGGCTGCATATTCCAGAAGCATTCTCTCCTGACATTTCATCCACACCTATGGCAGGCATCCTTAAGGATTGTGAGGTTTGTTGAAAACTAGGCAAGTGGAATGTCCAGGGTGGGACAAAGAACTCTTGCCTGTTTGAGGAAGTGTGAATGTTACAATTGACCAACTTGATGAGCTTTGAATAGCCTTGCAGCTTCATAGCTTGGCTGCTTCCTGACTGGGGAAACCCTTTGTTGGGAGGTGATTAACTGGCCCTGATTGTTTCTTGTCTGGAATTCTCCTGTTTTTGAGTGTTGTTCTTTATTTGGTGTCCTAATTTTAGAGTTAGATTTTGTTCATTTGTGATAGGTTTTCCTCAATAACTGCTCTGTTTCACTTTGTTTAGGATTTTTCAACCAAAACACATTAAAGTAACCCAGAAACAAAATCTGTCTGTCTGTCTGTCTATCTACCTATTTAATTAGGCAACTTTTCATCTTTCCCTAACCTGACATCCTTCAGATTAGGTGAACTACAGTGTTTAACTAATCTGAAGGATGTCAACTATAGGAACACTACAGTTCCTATATTGTGTAGCTTATCTGACAGGAACTGTGGCCAGATACATCTGGACGACACCAAAATGAGTAAATCTATTTCAGAGTATTCTTTTTCCATCTTTTTCCATGGAAGGATGATCACCAATGAGTAATATGTGAACTTTGAAATGCAATATTTCCTGCTTTGATTCCTGATGACTTCCTGTTTGACCTCAAAATGCCCTGGGCACAGTCCAGCCAACTATCCACTGAAATATTTTTTTTTGGGATAGGATAATCCAGAAAAACAAAAGGAACCATTTGTCACACATCACATTGTCAAACCATGGAATTTGCTATCACAAGTTGTTTTCCTGATCTCCAACTCAGAGATGTAGTTTTTAAAAAAAAAGATTGGACAAAAACCCTGCAGGGTAAGGCTATTCATTATCCAGACCCAATGAAAATACTAATTTTGGGTACTTTGGGACTTCTAATTCCTATACAGCAACTTTTCCAAGCTGTGGAACAGCTGATGGCTATGTATTTTCTTCAGTATCAGATATGATATGCATCTCAATACAAGATGTTGAACAACATAGGGTAGTGTAGATTTACAATGTAGATTTAATGCGATTCACCACTTTAACTTCTCTTTGGCCTTCTCTGCCAAAGAGTGCTGTTGCCTCTATGAAATGGCATTAATAAGTGAAAGACAACTTACTGTGGCTGCGTTACATATAACGGGACATAGGATTACATAGGATTTGGTATCAAGAGAGGCCCGGGACCAAACTGCAATGTGGATGCAAACCAGAGCTGTATCCACACTGCAGAAATATAGTACTTCCACGTTACATTAACTGCCATGGTGCAGCACTATGGATTTCTGGGATTTGTAGTGTCATGAGATTTTTTAACCTTCTTTACCAGAGTGCTCTGGTGCCCCAACAAACTGCAAATCCCAGTTAAAGTGGTGTCAAACTGCTATAATTCTGCAATGTGGATGATTTTCAAGGCTCACTGTATTTGTACTTGTCTCTTCTTTTGAAATTGTTGGTCTTCAAGGGGAGAGATTAGAGATAAGAGATGAATTGTGTTTTATATCTTGTCAGATAAAATTTGCAGGCACAGTTGCATGAGCGAGAAAGAAAAGGGGAGAGGGAGCAGAAAGGAGAAATGATGTGGACTCTCTCCTCCAGCTTTTGGATACGTCACACAGTTATATTTCCCTTGGTTACATCTTGAACCACATTATAATTTCAATCTTAAGAAATAACCATCTGGTATAAAGAGGTGGAAGAAATTACTCACCAGGCACTAGTTGTTTTTTTTCTCTCTCTCCTAAAAATCTGCCTCAAACCAGGGCCAGGGAGCCACGTATCCTTTCCGGAAGGGCTCTCTTGCCAATTCTAAATTTGTTATGAGACCCAGTCAAGAATATATGTACAAACATATATACTGGCCTATGCTTTGCTTTTAGGATCTCATCCCACACATTCTGGGCTCTGTTTCCATAAGCTTCAGAAACGGAGTCCCACAGAGACCATCACATGATGTAAGGGCGCTTCCAATGGGATTCTGTGGAGCTCCGTTTCCATGCGCTGCAGAAACGGAGTCCAAAATGCACTTCAAAAGTCTTAAGATGGGGAAAGGATATGGGATGGCTGGTGGACCTCGATGGTAGGGAAACAGAGTAGGACAATTTCCTCCACTTTCCCCGCTCATGGGATGAGGTCCTTAGTCTCTATGGTAAACAGTGGAAACTAACCACAGAGTAGGGTTGTTGTATGTATTCCGGGCTGTATGGCCATGTTCCAGAAGTATTCTCTCCTGACGTTTCGCCCACATCTATGGCAGGCATCCCCAGAGGTTGTGAAGTCTGTTGAAAACTAGGCAAGTGGGGTTTATATATCTGTGGAATGACGTCCAGGGTGGGAGAAAGAACTCTTGTCTATTGGAGGCAAGGGTAAATGTTGCACTTGGTCACCTTGATTAGCATTGAATGGCATCTCAACTTCAAAGCCTGACTACTTCCTGCCTGGAGGAATCCCTGGTTGGGAGGTGTTAGCAGGCCCTGATTGTTTCCTGTCTGGAATTCCCTTGTTTTCTGAGTGTTGTTATTTATTTACTGTCTTTATTTAGTCTGACATGGTGGTTGGTAGTGTGGTCCAGCATGTCAGACTACACAGAAAAGCCACCGAAATCCACAAGAAGCATGTGGACAACGTCAAGAGGAAGGAGGAAACCATGAAAATGAACAAAATCAGGGTTGTTGTATGTATTCGGGGCTGTATGGCCATGTTCCAGAAGTATTATCTCCTGATGTTTCGCCCACATCTCCAGAGTCATTCTGGAGGATCTAGACATTCTTAGAGAGATGTGCTCTCAGCATATTTGAAATTCAAGGTTTTTCACTTTAGCAGTGGTCCTGTGTCCCTAACTCAAGTGAATGTGGAGGGCTGCCTGTACTGTCATCTTCCAAGCTGGACTCTTCCAATACACCAGAGGTTCTCAACCTGTGGGTCCACAGATGTTTTGACTTCCACCTCCCAGAAATCCTAACAGTTGGTAAACTAGCTAGTATTTCTGGGTGTTATAGGCCAAAAAATCTGGGGACCCACAGGTTGAGAACCACTGTAATACACTGCGATCGATGCCCCTTGAAAAGGAGTCAGAAGCTGTGACAGGTCCAGAATGGGGCTTTGAAAATATGTTCAATGAATGGCGAAAAGTCCTGATTTACATAATCTGTGATAGCTCCCAGTTGGGCCCATTTCAATGTTCTAGTGCTGGCCTCTGAGGTCCCAAATTACATGCTTAGTCTGGAGAAGAGGAGGTTAAGTGTAGATATGATAGTCATGTTTAAATATTTGAAAGAATGTTATACTGAAGATGGAGCAACCTTGTTTTCTGCTGCTCCAGAAACAGAGGGTACATCTATACCAGTGGTTTTCAACCCGTGGGTCCCTAGATGTTTTGGCCTTCAACTCCCAGGAATCCTAACAGTTGGTACACTGACTGGGATTTCTGGGAGTTGTAGGCCAAAAACCTGGGGATCCACAGGTTGAGAACCATTGATCTACACCATAGAATAAATGTAGTCTGATATCACCTTAACAGCCATGGCTCAATGCTTTGGGATCATGGTGCATGTGTGCAGCCTCCAGGGTGGGATTTATAGTTTGGTAAGGCACCAGCTCTCTTTGTCAAAGAAGACTAAAGATCTTGTATAACTGTAGCTCCCATGATCCCACACCATTGAGGAATTTCACTTAAAGTAGTGTCAAACCTCATTGATTCTACAGTGTAGATGTACCCTAATTTAACTATACTCCAGAAGGACCACCATATGCGTGGAGGATATGTTCCTAGATGCACACACACATTCATATTGTGGTGTGGTTATTAATCTGTCCCAACAGGTGAAGCTTTCAATGAGGTGTGCTGTGTCTGTGTTTTATTCCATCTTACATCTCTTATTTTTCCATTGTTTGAATTAGTTTGTGTAGCATCAAAGAGAACAAACAATTGTGTAGCATTAAAGGGTTCTGTTATCTGAAACTTCTGCTTTTCTACAAGCCTGGCTTATCAGTAGAATTGTTTTCATTTTTTCTCTCCTGACAATCATTTTGAAAGTATTAAATGTCTCCCTACTGCCAGTTTTTATTGTGCAATGGGTGAATGAGGTCTCTTTGCGAGGAGCATTTCCTGTTTTTGAGTTCATCTCATTGTGGCGCATTGACACCCGCAGTGACTTGCGGCCAATGGCCACTGCATTATTGTTGGGAATTTCTCAATTTGGAAGAATCAGTGATGGCAGACAGACTTTTTGAATAGGGAGAAAGCTTACCTCATCTTCCTTTGAAGCCACAATATTACATCATAGGGAGTGGTTATGGGTGCAGTCTAGAACAGAAGTGAGTGAGTGCCAGGAACATGGAGATCCACCAACTAGAGCCTGGTACACGAGATGTATGCTTTTGATTAAAGAGTTCCACACTCTCCAGGCTCCAGCATGTCACATATGAAAGCTAGGGGCACAGCTACACTGCAGATTTAATGCAGTTTGATCCCACTTTAACTGCTTTTATGACTGTAAACCGCCCTGAGTCCCATCCGGGAGATAGGGCGGTATATAAATAAAGTTTTATTATTATTTTATTATTATTACTATGGCCAAATGCTATGGAATCCTTGGAGTTGAAGTTTGGTGAGGCGTCAGCACTCTTTGGCAGAGAAGTCTAAATAACTTGTAAAACTACAATTCCCGTGAGCCATGGCAGTTAAAGGTGCCCCCGGTGGCGAAGCGTGTTAAAGCGCTGAGGTGCTGAACTTGCGGACCGAAAGGTCGCAGGTTCAAATCCAGGAAGCGGAGTGAGTGCCCACTGTTATCCCCAGCTTCTGCCAACCTAGCAGTTCAAAAACATGCAAATGTGAGTAGATCAATAGGTACCGCTAAGAGGAGAGCAACAGAGGATTTCATCAAAGAATGCCAACCAGCGATCCAACACCTCAACAAAAAAAAGAAAGTTAAATTAGATGTAAAAATACTCATTGGGGATACTATAAGATGGTAGGCAAAGAGGAACTGGTTATTAACTTAGAACCTATGATGCCATTTTCTGGCCCATCCAGACAGAAGTCAAAAGGTCCTTAAACAAAGACAATTATGTGAGAAATGTCAATGAATTATCAACAATATAACAATGTTCTCAACAAACACATTGTATGTTTTTAAATCAATAAACAAATAATAATAATAATAATAATAACAACAATAAAGCACTTTGCTTTATTATAATATTATTGCTGCCGTTATTGCCGTTTTTAAATTGCTTAGATTTTAGCTTGTTTTTGTAAGCCACTCCGAACCCTGGGGGAGTGTTTTTGAGATGTTTTTAAAGATGTTTTAAATATGTTTTTAAATTGTTAGATTTTAGCCTGTTTTTGTAAGCCGCCCCGAGCCCTAGGGGAGTGGCGGCATATAAGTTTGAACAATAAATAAATAAATAAATAAATAAATAATGATAATAATAGTAATAAAGCCTCCAGTGGTGCAGCATGTTAAAGCACTGAGCTGCTGAACTTGCGGACCAAAAGGTCGTAGGTTCAAATCCAGGGAGCGGTGTGGGTGTCCACAGTTAGGCCCAGCTTCTGCCAACCTAGCAATTCAAAAACATGCAAATGTGAGTAGATCAATAGGTACCGCTCCGGTGGGAAGATAAAGGTGCTTCATGCAGTCATGCCGGCCACATGACCTTGGAGGTGTCTATGAACAACGTTGGTTCTTCGGCTTAGAAATGGAGATGAGCAGCAACCTCCAGAGTCAGACATGACTGGACTTAATGTCAAGGGAAAACCTTTATCTTTGCAGCAAATGAAGCAAAACCAGGACAATGGGGAAAAGTGGGAAGGGAAGAGACATCTGTTGGAAGCTGACCATAGAATCACATTAGAGGACTTATGATAGTCCTGAAGAGGTGTTCTTTCTAGAAATCTCTAGTCCTCTAGCGTGACTGAGTCACACTGGAAGACCTAGAGATTCCTGGAAAGAATATTTGGAATCAAATCCATTAATAATCATATCCACAAAATAAAAACTGCAAATATGAAGGGAAGACTATATACAGTAGGGTACCCATAGTGTCTCATTTCTACCTCTTAATTCTTTTAACACTCTTCACCATTTTAATAATGGTTTCACAACGTTCTGTAATGTAGATTGAGTGTCCCTTCCCTATCTCTGCTTTCTAGGAATGTCTTCTTGTCTAGTTTGGAGGAAATTGATGGGAAGTCTTGTTTAAGGAAGGTTTTTCTGATACTTGATGTCGTTTATGGAACTCAGTTCATAGTTACAATGGATTGCTAGAAATAAAGACCCAGCTAGCTGTATTTGCTTCCTGCTGAAATTTGTTAAACAAACAATGTTGCTAGATTTCAGTGAGAGTTAAGTGGCAATTCTCAGTGCAATGCTTTGCATGTTTAATCAGAACTCAGTCCCACTATTTAGGTTAGGCTTAAATGTGTCTAACATTGTAACTGAGAGGCCAGAGTCCAAATGTGTGTTCAGCCCTGGAAATCCATGATGTGATGTTACACAAGCCACACACTCTCAGTCTACATAGAAGGCAATGGCAAACCACCTCTGAAGAAAACTTGTTCAGAAAACCAATGATAGAGTCACCAGAATTTGGGATTGACTTGTACACACAAACAGTCTATGACAGCTTGACATCATAAGTAGACTAAGTAACCTAAAGTGTTAGCTCATCTTATTTTGGAAGTTAAGTAGGGTCAGTACTGGTTAGTACTTGGATGGGAGGCCAGAGTTTCTCAAACTTTGCTCCTCCAGATGTTTTGGACTTCAATTCTCACAATTCCTAACATAAACTGGCTGGGATTTGTGGGAACTGAAGTCCAAAACACCGGGAGGAGCAAAGTTTGAGAAACACTGCTGTAGGCTATATTTCAGGAGAAAGAACTGGCAACACCGTCTCAGAGTACTCCTTGTCTAAGGAAACCCCATGAAATTCATGGGGTCATGGGATGGACAGTCACATACACACATTCCCAAAGTGATAGAAACAAATGTTAAAACTATGAATAATTCCAATACCGTTTTCAGTTAAGGAGAAATCTCTCTCTCATAGGAATATTTATAATACAATGCAAGTGCTTCTTTTTCTACTTAGCAAAAGTTCATAGCAAAAATAGAAGTCAGTACACAAGATATTGGCAAACTACAAAATCTTCAAATGGTCATTGCAGAATAATGTAAGCTAGTGGCTAAGATGGTTGACTTTTGCACTCAGTCTTGGAGCTCCTTTTTGAAAAGGAATGTTTACATATAGTCTAGGTTTCTGAGTTTATCTTTATGGGAACATGACACTAACTTTGACTTCTCTTCATTGCAGAAGACTATGTGAACCTACTTGTGGCGGAGGCCCTGCTGGAACTTTGCTTAAAAGAGAACGTTGCCAAAATTAAGGACGCCATCCCATTAATGGAAAAAAATGAGCCCCAAATGAGTGACGCCAAGAAGCACTTGACGGGCATTCTCAGCCGAGGGAAGTTGCTGGTAAGCATCCTTGGCAGATGTAAAACATGAGCGCTTCAGATGCCGCTAATGATGTACAATTACAAAAACTCTGATAAGAAAATGTTGGACACCTCCAGTCCCATCTGTCGCTTCCTCAACCCTTCTGTGTTACTTAATGAGTCCAGGAAATGTGCCAGTTGTTTGCTCTTTGCAACATTTTTCATTTAGGGTGAAAAAATCCCACATTCAGAGAATGTAAGAGGGAAAAGGTGGGGGGGGGGGGGGAGAGGGGAGGCCCCAAAACAATTCAGCAAGGAATGGCCATGCTTGGAAACAATGCAATGTGGGTACTGATTGTTTTGGGGAGAGGGCAGAAAACAAAAGTTGGGAAGGGAGTGGTATAGAGTATCCTAGAAAAGGGCATTGTCCCACTGGCTTGTTAAGCAAGTTCCACATTCAGTTGTTTTGCCTGGGGCTTATGTGTTGGCCCAGGCACTCTATGCTGTGTTAGCAAACCGCTTGTGCATTGTACAGGGCAGAGTTCATAGCAATGCAAACATATCATTTGGTTGAGATAGTACAATTTGTAAAAGCATTTGCACATGATGAGGATTATTTAGACTGCTTAGACCCATTTTACATTCGGTGGTTATACCTAAAGAAGGGCTGGATAGCTTATCTTTCAGGCCCCTTCCACACAGCTGAATAAAATCCCACGCTATCTGCTTTGAACTGGGATATATGGCAGTGTGAACTCAAATAACCCAACTCAAAGCAGATATTGTGGGATTTTCTGCCTTGATACCCTTAGTTCTATGACGGTGTGGAAGAGCCCTGGGATATATGGCAGTGTGGATTCAGATAACCCGGTTGAAAGCAGATATTTTGAGTTATTCTGCCTTGATATTCTGGGTTATATGGCTGTGTGGAAGGGCCCTCACATAGATCCATTTGTGTCCTGTAAAAGTGGCAGAATATTTTTGGTACTTTTCAGGAATGCTGATCAAAATCTGTTCATTTTGGCCATGTGTGGGTTACTCTGTATTTCAGGACATAGTATGTGTTTTGAAATACATGTCTTCTTATCTATTTTTTCCAGCAAAAAGCAGTGCCTTGCCACTGATGCCACCTCCAGCCTTGGGAGTGTGGGATGTTGGTTACACCATTAAACCAGTAATGACTTAATTGTCTACGTGTATAAATCAAGTTCTATGTATTGAAATGCTTTATTTTTAGTAAATATAGGCTTAATTCTCATAGAATGGTGGCCTTAGTCTACTTATGTCTTTTTGTTGCTGTTGTCTACAGTGAAAATTTCCTTTCTGTTCCCCCAGCCAAGAGATATGACAGAAGGCATGTTGATCCTGGCGAAACTTCATTACGTTGAGGGGTCTTACAGGGATGCTCTCAGCATGTACGCAAGAGCCGGCCTCGAGGACCTTCCTGTGGAAAAGAAGCCGTTGTACATGCTGCGTCTCCTGGCTGAAGCTCTTGTTATCAAAGGTAACGATTTGCTTGCTTTTTGCTAGAATTATTTCTGTATTTGGCAGTTGGTAACAATTTGCAAAATTAATTCATGGAAAGGTAAAGATTTGGATGGGTACTGCATTGAGCTTCAGTACTTCTGAAAAGCTGACCAGTAACTATTTACATGTATGCCAACATGTGTGGCTTAAAAACAGAAGTTTAAAATATTGTACTGGGGGTTATAATTAGCATTATTCAAACTTCCATCTTATGATATGAACTGTAGATGCTTCATTTTTTTTTGAATTCTTTTTTTGTTTAGAGCAGTGTTTCTCAACCTGTGGGTCCCCAGATGTTTTGGCCTTCAATTCCCAGAAATCCTAACATCTGGTAAACTGGCTGGGATTTCTGGGAGTTGTAGGCCAAAACACCTGGGGACCCACAGGTTGAAAACCATTTGTTTAGAGAGAAGAAACAGCAGTCAATCCTTCACTTAAGTCCAACTTTTGGAGCCTTACAGATGTGCCATACTGCTACCCTCAGAACGTAGCTGGGGGTTGTGCGAGTTGCAATTGAACACATCTGGAGGAAATCAAGTTTGGACTTTAGACTATTTGATCTCAGCTAAAGAGGTATGGAAAAACCACAAGTAGGACGTGGCCCCAACACAGTTGACATATCAATAATGTCATGACATTATGGTTTTTTTAAAAAAAGATAGAGAGTTGAAGGATGTAAACAAGAAAGAAGGTGAAGTATGTTTATGATACAAACTTGTATTGGTTGGGTTTTGAAACAAGTTTCATGACTTCCCTCTCCCAGATCTTGTGAACTCTAGTTTTGCATGGCTATTAGGAATTCGGTCAGCAAAGGACTGAATAAACGGTCCCTTTCCAGCTCTTGCTAGATTATAGCTCCCATCCTAACCAAAGGCCCATTGCATAAGTATGAGTGAATATGAAAACACCTGGAGGGGCTACACCTGCTCCATATACACCTGCTCCATATCCATCTTCAGCAACAACTCAATTCCCACATAGACTGAGAACTAAAGTCCTAAGGTTCCTTAGGAAGAAGGAATGACTATTAAATGAGTGTGTCTACACTGAAGAGGGAAACAGAATTTGGAAAAAATGTTTGGTTTTTTTGGGACTACAACTCCAAGAATCCTGAAGTCACGGGTCAGGATAAGAGGAGGGTTTTAAGACTCATTTTCTAAAATAGAACTTTTCTGGGTTCCGAATTTGCTTTCAGAAAGTCAGAGGAGTGAAAGTGAGGGAATTTATGGGCACTTTATGTAGCACTGTTACAGCACTACGTTTCTCTTTTAACTGCCATGTTTCCATCCTATGGAAATATAGGACTTATAGTTCACAGAGCTCCTGTGCCTTAATAAACTACAAACTCCAGGATTTCATAGAATGTTTCCCTGGCAATTAAAGTGTTATCATATTGCTGTAATTGTGTAGTGTAAAAGGGAGCCCCACCAAAAGGAGAAACTGGGACAATATCACAATTATAATTACATATTGATAAAAATGTCCGGTTCCCATGTTGCATGTTAGGTTTAAAGGTCTGAAAAACCTCAATACAAGTTATTACTCACAGATATGGAACAGAATGGCCTTATTACTAGATTCTGAAACATAATTTGTATCCATGAAAAATTAAACAGCACTATCTTTTTGTGCTTTGGCATCCATTGTTGGTTCTGTCCTGTAATTGCTAATCATTCTCAGTAGCTTCTAGCCAGTTAAATGGAACATTTGTCTTTTCTTTCTTGTAATAATTTATATATATTTTTTGTTCTTGCTGTCATTTACTAAAGCACTGTGGTAAGAAAAAAAATAACCTCGCCGGGATGCATGTTATTCAATTTCATTCTGTTGGGTGGGGGCAGTGTTTCAGAAAAGTGCTGGGGAAATTGTTCAGCTTATTTTTCCAGGTGCTTTTTCAATATAAAAAGCTCTCTTGCTGTTTTTGTCTTCTTTTTGCTTTCATTCCATCTTATAAATGTTGCTGAAATAGTTGCTGTCTATCTGTCTCCCCTCTTCTGCTCCTTTTCAGCATGCCTGCCAGCTTGTTAGGTGAATGGGGACTCTTGAGATGATCAAATACCTCCCACTGGTATGTAAAGATCAGAATGAAAACTCCACAGTTTTGTTTGGAGTGAACTTGATAGCATGTGTGTTGATTTCAGGGGACAAACCCCTTTGTGTGTTTGATGGGCACTTTATGGCACTGCTGCTCTGCTGCTCTATGACTTTGGGGAAAGGGGTATTTCTTCTGTGAATGTTTTTTTGGGGGGCTTGAAGGGGTGAACATCTGGGCCAACTAGATCAGTGGTTCTCAACCTCTGGGTCCCCAGGTGTTTTGGCCTACAACTCCCAGAAATCCCAGCCAGTTTACCAGCTGTTAGGATTTCTGCGAGTTGAAGGCCAAAACATCGGGGATCCACCGGTTGAGAACCACTAAACTAGATGATGACACCTTTATGAAGGGACAACTTTGGTTTTGAGTTACTTCTAACTAAATGTGTGGATGCTTCTGGGCTTAAGAAAGTTATTTTGTTGAACTGCATTCCCCAGAATCTTTAATACATGGAAAAAAAGATAACATTTCCAAGTTCTGGAACAGGCAGAATGTAGATCTGGCTTTTCTTGATAGCCAATAGCTAAGGATTTCTAAGGTCAAAATATCTTATAGGCTCTGTCTGATCTTCAAAGTTAAGCAAGGTCAGTGCAGATTTATATGTACAGTAGAGCCTTATTTATCCAACATTTGCTTATCTAATGTTCTGTATTATCCAATGCAGTCTGCCTTTTAGTATTTGATGTTTTGTGGTCAATGTTTTCAATACATTGCAATGTTTTGGTGCTAAATTCGTAAATACAGTACTTACTACATAACGTTACCGTGTATTGAATTGCTTTTTTGTCAGTTTGTTGTAAAATATGATGTTTTGATGCTTAATTTGTAAAATCATAACATAATAAAATGTTTGCCTTAATCCCTCCTTATTATCCAACAATTTCATTTATCCAACCTTCTGCTAGCCTGTTTATGTTGGATAAGCGAGACTCTACTGTGCTCGGATAGGAGACCACCAATGAATCCCTGTATTTCAGAGGAAAGAAAGAGCAAAAACACCTCTGAGTGTTCCTAACCTAAGAAGACCCTATGAAATATATGGAGTTGCCATAAGTTGATAGGAAACTTGAAGGCGCGCGCACACACATACACAAGGATTTCTGGCTGACTACTGTTTTAAAAAAGCAAAACATGGAATGACTCCATTTTTTGGCCTTCAGTTGTAGTTTTGAAATGAAGAAAACGTGGAATTAACCCAACATAGTCAGAGCTGTTGCACTAAGGAAATCTCTCTTCAGTCCTGACATATTATATTGTGTAAGTTTATTTATAACCTGCCTTGTCGTCAGATCTAGGACCAAGGTGCCTTATAAATAAATAGAAATACAAGCAAATAAACACATGTGTAGCTAAAAATAAGCCAAAATTATGATTAGAATGGCATTGAATTGCCTATAGAATTAAAACCATTTTAAATGTTGTTTTAAAAGCAAATAATGCATTTGATTAAGTAAACCTCTGACTAAGTAAAAGCTGCTGGAATAAGAAAAGATTTCACCTGCCAGTGAAAGGGCCATAAGGTGAGAGCCAGCCTAACCTCCTTAGGGCCTGGGACCAGCCATGGAGAAGTCTCTTAGTGATCAAAGTGTGTAAACTAGGACAGACCGTTCATTCCAACAATAGCATGCCATATACACATGCAAGACTCCCTGGACTGGTTTCAGTGAGGTGCTCTTTTTAGACCTGTGAAATTCCTTGGGCAATTGTGGCATTCTCATCAAAAATAACAAGCAAATAGTCAGAGGGTAAAAAATAGTTGAACTTCAGGGAGAGCAACAGGTGTTAGATATTGTTGTGCAAGACTCAGTTCCTTAAATGAGAATAATTCACCACAGAGTTTCTAGTTGAATTTCAGTAGTGAGCAACCTACAGCCCTTGGCCCGACTTCATGCAATCTGTTTGAAACTCTATCAGCAGGAGAGAAAGAGAGAGTGAGAGACTGGTTTGATTGAGAGGAAGTAGCTATACCAATGACTTTTCTCCAGATGTCCACTGACATATAGCCCCTGACAGATTATACTCAAGGATGAGCAATGTAAGACCTTCTAAACGTTGTGGTACCACAGCTCTCCCAATTCATTTCTACTGCTTGTAAGGACTTCATGCTGATGTGAATTTCTGTCAAATAACTTCTGAAGCAGAGCTTGGAAGATTTAGATGAGTAAATGTAAGGCACCCATAAATGAACCATGGTAGGTTGATGATCTGGGAAGTAATTCTTGAAGTTCTGGAGAGGTACATGTTTCTCATTCCTTCCTCAGGTTGATAAAACACCATCAGAAAATAATGTAATGTTTGCAATGGCAGTAACTTGCAGAAGTGACAGAAAGAAAGGGGCAGCTGATGGTTCCCATGCTAGTTAAATGGTAATTCCTCCCCAGATTTCAACTCAAGGTTTAAAGGAGTGCTCCAAAGTGCTGAACCTGATCTCTAAACATTTCAGCACCTTGGAGAGCTCCTTTACAACTAGCTGAAACCTGGGGTGGATTCACTGTTCTATTAGTGTGGAAAGTGGAGTTCAACGTAGCTGCAAAGTACTAGAAGGAAATGGACAACAACCCAGCCTGAGCTTTCTTCTTTATGTGCCATAGGAACTGGTTCCTTCATATCTTTACAGCAGGCCTGGACAACCTGTGGCCCTCCAGGTGTTTTGGACTTCAGCTCCCAAAATTCCTGGCCACTGGACAAGCTGAGTAGGGCTTCTGAAAGTTGGGCGTCCCAAACACCTGGAGTGCCACAGGTTTTGCAGGCCTACTCTACAGTCTGCAATTTAGAGAGTGATGCTGATAGTTTCTGTTGGGTCCAGACCCACTCTCAGGGATTCTGGTAGTTGCAACTCATGTAATATTTCTAAGGCATATGCAGCATGTTCTTTGTGGGTTTAGTGGAGTCTGGTGAGATGGCCGTATTTGGAGTAGAGCTTGGCCAAACCTTTTTGGATACAACCTCTAGAACCCCTAGTTTCTGAGAGATCCAGTATGGACATGTTAATGGAAGACCATCAGTATGGATGTTCTAGTTCAGCCCAATGTTTGGTTTAATTTGTTATCTGACACCTTGAATTAAAAAGGACTATCTCTCAGCTTCAACCCAGTGTGATATTTAATGTTTTATCTCTTTTTGAAGCCATAATGAAATGAGCCTTATAAATAATAATAAAACTTTATTTATATACCGCTCCATCTCCTTGAGAGGACTCAGGGCAATTTCGAAGATGAACATTAAAACATGCAATTGTCAAAAAACACCATACTTCAAAGTGTCTGTCCAGGTGTTTTGGTTTCATATGAATTTTCATAACTTGAATACAGGTGGGCTTCAGCATGTGACTTGTGTGTGTGTGTGTATGTGTGAAATTTAGAGGTTAATAACCTGTTTGATGCTGTGCCTTTTGCATGTAGAGAGCCACATTTTGCATAGAACTGTGCATGCAGGAGCTGTAACAATACATAGAAGGCATTTCCCCAATCTCAGTACAGACAAGGTGGAGAAAGAAAACCTGAGTCTTGTATGTCTGTATGAATAGGGGAGAGGAAACTGCGATGCCTTGGATTGAACCATTGGGTCTTCAGCTCAACATTGTGTTCATATTGTCTCTCAGCTACTTTCCAGGGTTTCAGACAGGAGTCTTTCCCAACCCTGCCTGCAGATGCCTGGGAGTGAATCTGGGATCTCTTGCTTGCAAAGCATGTGCTTATCCCGCAGGCTATAGCCCTTTCTTCTTAAAAAGAGCAGCCTCTGTTTGGGTGTATATGTATTTTAAACATAATACAACTGCATGCTGAAAGTAACCAAAACGTTACATGCATCAAAGCTGAATTATCTGATTTTGATAAATGATTCACACTTCCATAGACTAGTGTATATATCCGATGTTACCCAGGTGTCTGAGGGGCCACTGCCATCCTGCTTTCATCCCTACTTTCTCTTTCTTTCTTCCCTTCCTTTCATACCTTTCCCCCTTTCCTTTTCTTTCTCTTCCTCCCTTCCCTCCCTTCTTTCCTTCTCCCACTCTCCCTCTCTTCCCCCTTTCCTTCTTTTTCTTTTTCACTCTTTCCTTCTTTCCTTCCTTTCTCCTTTCTCCCTTCTCCAGCTCTGGGACTGCCTACTTTATGTCTGTATGGCAATATGGCTCTCTTTGTGGCTCTTTTTTCCCTTCCTCTCTTCTCTTGATATAATTCTATACACATGTCATCTTTCCCCAGTGATATCTCAGAGGTCCACATCCCCTAACAACAGCTAATCCTCCTGCTAACAACAGTCAATCAATCCAGTGACATCACAGAGGGTCACTTCACCTAGCAACCATCTTTATGATACGTACAAACAGACAGATGTTTCTATAGATCAGTGGTCCCCAGCCTGTGGGTCCTCAGAAGTTTTGGCCTTCAACTCCCAGAAATCCTAACAGTTGGTAAACTGGCTGGTATTTCTGGGAGTTGTAGGCCAAAACACCTGGGGACCCACAGGTTGAGAACCACTGCTATGGATAGTGGAAGCCATATAATAGTTCTCTATATATGACAACATAGAAGTCCAACATTGTATGGTTATTAGAGTGTTGGACTAAGGACCTCTGAGAGACTCAGGTTCAAATCTGCACTCAGCCATGGAAACTGTCTGGATGAACTTCGTAAATCCCCTCAATAAATCTTGTCAAAAAAGCCTCATGATTGGTTCATCTTAGTGTTATAATGAGTTTTTTTTAACTCAACAGTTCATAGTTAGCCCTCTATAGTTGCTCGAGGTGTAGGACTGCTGTGAATGTGGAGAAACCACATTTTTTTAAAAAAACCTTTTTTAGCTGAGAGAACACCTCTCTAAAACTCTCTATGCCAGTGGTTCTCAACCTGTGGGTCCCCAGATGTTTTGGCTTACAACCCCCAGAAATCCCATCCAGTTTACCAGCTGTTAGGATTTCTGGGAGTTGAAGGCCAAGACATCTGGGGACCCATAGGTTGAGAACCACTGCTCTAAGTCCTCTAGCACAACTTCTGCTATTGGTGCCAAATGTCTGCATATCCATTGGAAGTTGTCTATAAAGTCATACTAGCGGATCTAATGATTCATGGAGATACTATATTAACCTAATCTGTGAATGATCAATTCTGCAAAGGTCTGAATAGGGCTGACTGAATAGATAACTATGCAAAATTTCCTTTTGCCAAAGAAAGGTATCTGCCTGAAACAGCTCGCAATCTTTCTTTGTTTCAGTTTTGCATATATTTCTCTATAATACAGATAATAAAAAATGACAAGTTTCCCTTTCTTCCAATCTTTCGCCTGGACTACTTGCTTGCCTGTCCTGTCCAACCTCAGAGATTTAATTTAAGCATTGTTCATACACTTTCAAACTTGTCTTTTTAGACTTGTGAGCTACAATTTTTTCCATCTTACAGAGATGAAAGATGTGCCAAACAATGGCAGTCTTAAATATTAAAAAGCAAGCTCTCACTGGGAAAATATCTATAGTAACACCACCATGGAGAGTGCAAAATTGCAGGTGGTTATGTCGAGCCACAATTTTTGGCCGTTTGCATCTCTGACAGAATAAAGTCTTTTAGAAAACCATTTTAAAATACTTTGGACTGCAACCAGGATAATAAGTCATAACAGCACATCACGCAATCCTCATAAAATTTCTTCTCCAATTTTATGAGGATTGCAGCCAAACTCAGAAGGAATAAGGGACTCTGGGGATAGTGGCAGCTCATGATATTATCGTTCTTCTTAATCAAAAAGTCTTGGTGTTTGACCCAGTGAGCCCTGGTTTCATTCTACTATTGGTGCCAAATGTCTGCATATCCTCCGCCTGATCCAATTTAACAGAGACAGTCCCAATTAATCCACGGTTGTCCCCCCTTTTCAGCGGCTTTTAATATGTTCCCATTTCTTACTCTTTCTCCCACTTTACCCATTTGTCTTCAATTTCCTTGGGCTACTTTTCAAACTTCTTATGAGCCGCTTTAGCTCCAATTCCAAGAGAAATGTGATATAGCAATAAAATAAACTCTCCTTCAGTTATTGCAAATTGGCTCCATAGTGCAAAAACAGCACACAAGGTAACTCAGCTGGGGAGAGTGAAGAAGATGGGCTGAAGTCTTGCTTTCCCAGTAGGCTTGGGCAAAAGCAAATGGCTGCAACCTCTCCTAGTTTGTGTGTCCTTCCTCATTACTAACTTTTGCTATCTTTACTACCCACTGATCTTGCTTGGCCATATGTGTCCCAGTTTTTTCTGAAATGTTAAAAAGCATGTGTCTGTATAGTGTGATTCCGAAAATGCACTAAAATAGCTTTCCTACTGCAATGCCACTAGATATACATTACTTTGTGGAGGGTTTTCAGGCATACAGTGTCTACTTTCCTTTAAAAAAAATTATCATCCTAGAATCTGTCAGATGAGACCGGTTCAAAATTGTGAGATGGGAATAGGGGTGGGAGGAACAAAAATCTCAATTATGCTCTTCCTCCAAGATCTGCCCGTCTCTGTTCAGTAAACTGATTTCTACTGTTGAGTATACTGTTGGGAGTTAGAAATCCCTGGCAGTGTATTGCCAAGAATGGACAGCTATAGTGGGTCTGGGGGGCATTTTTGGCACTTAGGATCCCCTGCAGGTTATAAAGACTGCCAAAAGAGTAACAGAGGAAAAATATAGCTGGAAGTAGCCAGAGGTCTATGGATGCATCTGTACTGTATAATCAGTGCAGTTGACTCCACTTGCCATGGCTCAGTGCATGAGAGTTTTACAAGGTCTTTAGCCTTCTCTTCAAAATGAAGGGGCAAAGATGCAAAAAGTACTCCTTTTAATCAAAAGTCAAAAGCATGAACCCCCTTCCAGTGGAGAGGGCGAGGAAGGACACCATGAAAGTTGGATCTTCAAACTGCAAAAAGCTGTTCATTGCGTGGCCATAGCAATAACGACAAAAATGCTTACAGGAATACAATCAAAGCTTTTGTCACCCCTTGAAATGGGTTGCAAGGCTTTTTATTGCTACCGTGTTTCCCTGAAAATAAGACAGTGTTTTATATTAATTTTTGCTCCCAAAGTTGTGCTAGGTCTTATTTTCAGGGGATGTCTTATTTTTCCATGAAGAAGAATTTACATTTATTGTTGAACAAAAATTGAACATTTATTATATACTGTACAATAGTTGTCATCTCAAACCAGCATAACCAGACAAACTGTGAATCCTATCAAGAATTTATTACTACCATTATTTCCATGTTCTACAATTTATGGTACATATGCTTCCAAACAAAAACTTTGCTAGGTCTTACTTTCGGGGAGGCCTTATATTTAGCAATTCAGCAAAACCTCTACTAGGTCTTATTTTCTGGGGATGTCTTATTTTTGGGGAAACAGGGTATTACAGAAAGTAGAAAACATATTCTTATTGGCTTACAAAGATCATTTATCCCATTCATCTAACATTGATTATATCACAAGCATCTTAATTAACATACAATTTCATTGGTTTTCTTTGTTCTAATGACATGTGATTCCTTAGACAATGGTGCTTTCATGTTATTGACCCTGATCACTGCACCTGCTGGTCAATCTTATCTACTTCTGTTGCAAGCATAATTCCAACATGGCTGGGAAACTTAGGGAGTACTAGGTAACTAGCTCTGTCTTGATACACTTTTCCTTGAAAAGTACCTTCCTCTCTACAGCAACTCTTTCCAAACATCAGCATTTTCTCTCAAACATGGGCCTCACAAGGGCCTTTTGCAAATTAGGTCGAATAGCAGTAAATCAGGACATATGGGACTTATAGTCATTGAACGTATCCCTGAAAATTCCCTTTTTAAACCCACATGTAGTTCGGTGCCTCACCGAACTAAACATCCCAGGATTCTATACTATTGGGCCATGGCAGTGCTAGTGGTGTCGAGCTGCATTCATTCACACAGATACACACATAGCTTCCGGAATCTGGGGAAAGAGGAAGGCACTAGCATGAGACTGGCTCAGTGAGTCCAGTGGGAACAATCGAGTAAAGATTTTGCAGGGCATAAGGTATGGATACATGGCCAATAGGGAGGAAATGGAGGGCAGGTGTCAGAATGTGGTGCATTAAGTCAGCCGCCCTCAAGGACGCCCTTGGCACTTCAGAAGAGTTTTCTTGGCTGTCTTTGCAGGCTTGGCATTGGAACGCTCACCCAATTCTATTGCTTCCCGAGCCCGGCTGTCGGAAAGGGAGGAAGAAGTCATGGCTTGCTTTGAGAAAGCATGTGTGATCGCTCAAGTGTTCCTCCAAGAACTTGAGAAGGTAAATACAAGCCTACTTAAGATGCCTCTTAACACTCTTAGGCTCAAGAGAGAGAAAACCTGCTAGGCTCCTGCAAATCCTTCCATCCACAGTGCTACTTTGGATGCAAATGTTATTTTCTGTTTATTTTGGCCTTTTGGTTGACTCCTTTACAAAGTATTTTCATTGAATTTTGGGGTTCTCCAAGCCTTCTATTGTTGCTGTATTTTGTGCTGCTTTACATATTTACCGTACATTTTATTTTGTATTTAATAATAATAGGGTAGATTCTCAGTTAACTGGAAGTCAAGCAATAGGCCAAAACAGGAACTAAAGTTGAATATGGCAAACCATTTTTATAATAACATAAAGCTGTGTTGCATCGAGTTATGTTTTTCTTTATTCATCTTTATTTGCTTTTAATTGCTGTCTTTCAGTATTAACATCAAGTCAATACAGAGTATTCATTATAGTTATGTCTATTTTTAATAGTAACTCTCAAGCAACCAGAAACCACATTAGCAAACTGAGAGTACTGCATTTTGTATTTAAATGCATGTCAGCGATATGTGGCTCATAAGTCATGTGCAACCCCAAAGTAATTTTTATGGCCTCTCGTTTACTTCTGTTATTGAAAGTGCGCCATCACAAAACTTCTCTGGTGAAACATCCTTTTTTGCTTTTCTTGTCTAGAAAGGGGAAAAAAACATACCTTGCTCTTAAGAATAGCACAGCTCTGCAATAAATTTCCAGAAGAAGGTAACCATGGAGAAGCACTAGGAGATCTAGAGATCTCTACAGAGAACTTTTAATCAAATCTGTGAATATTCAAATCTGAAACAAGTCAAATCCGTAAATGTGGAGGGGTACTGTATAGCAATTTACTGAGCAAATGAAATTTTGTCATTTCTACAAGCAACCAAAAAGGAATGGTATTGACACGCACATAGTGCATCTCAGAGTCTGTCACTTGCTCTACACTGCAGAATGAATGCAGTTTGACACCAGTTTAACTGCCATGACTCAATATTGTAGAATCCTGGGAATCATAGTTGGGTTAGAAGAGTAATGTCAGCATAAAAATATAACTCACATGATTCCAAAGCATTGAGACATTGCATTTAAAGGGGCGTCAAACTGCATTCATTCTACAGTGTAGGTGCACCCTCCATTCAGTTCACTGGCTCCCAGGTTTTTTTTGGCCTGCGTATTTATGTAAGGAGGGAGACATTTCTAGCTGAATGTAGGCTTCTTCTCTTGGCCACCGCTCTGAGAGTAATACTAACAGGAACAAGAAAATCAAGGGAAGACGTAACAAGGATAATTTGGTGCAACCTTTGGTTTGTCTTGTCTTGTTTTCTCTTTCCTTTTTTGGAGGAACGTAGTGACAATTTTCCATCAAAGTGCTGCTATTATTCATCTCTAACAATGGTGTCCCATTTCTCTCTCCCTCCTACCACTACCAGAGTTTCGGCAACACGCATGCAAGAGGCGTGAAAGGTGGCCACGGGCCTCCTTTGGACTTTGAATTGCCTTATTTCCTGGAAGCTGCTCTGCAGAGTGCCTACGTGGCTCACTTAAAAAGAGGGTAGGTAGAGGAAAACTGCCTGCAGTTCCCAATGATGGCTGTTGCCTGCAATTTGTCCTAGCAGAATTTCTTCTTCTTTTTTTATTGCTTTTCAAGTGTTATTTTACAGCTAAAGTAGGAAAACAATTCCGTGAGGGAGTAGGATGGGTAGAAATAGGGGGGAATAGGTAAAGTATAGAAAAAAAAGGGAGAAACAGTCATAAGAAGAGACAGAACAAAACAAAGACAAAAAACAAACAAACAATGAACTTCCAATTGTCCTCCAGAGAAGCTATATTTTCATATTTACTCCGTTTCAAAGTCCAGCTGACCCTTTCGCGGATAACCTTTCACACTTCAGATAAGTCAATTGTGAATGTGTTTCCATTCTTACTAATAAATTCTTTGAAGCTTGTCCAATCTGTTCTTTGTCTTTGCATCTCTTAATTTCTGTGTTAGGATGTCCATTTGTATCAAGTCCAGTAGTTTCAGGATCCATTCATTTATAGAGAGTATCTTATTTTGTTTCCATACTTTAGCGAGGACTATCCTTGCAGCAACTCTTTTGAGTTGAAATGGACTCCAAGGAGCAGGAAGAAAAAAACTATAAGCAGAACCTAAAAAAGTTTAGGTTTTGGATGACAGCTCCCAGAATCCTCCAGCCAACAAGGCCAATGGCCCTGCTGATGGGAAATTCTGAGGGCCCTTCCACACAGCCATATAACCCAGAATATCAAGGCAGAAAATCCCACAATATCGGCTTTGAACTGGGTTATCTGAGTCCACACTGCCATATATTCCAGTTCAGAGCAGATAATGTGGGATTTTATTCAGCTGTGTGGAAGGGGCCTAAGACTTAGAATAATAAAAAGATGGAATGAAAGTGTTGGAAGGAGTCACAAGGACCGTATATCTGCAGAGGGATTGCACGGGAATTTAGGAAGCTAACATCTATTGCATCCTTGGTTCATCTAGTCCAGAATTGTCTGCTCTGACTGCCTGCAACAGCTCTCCAAGGTCTCAGGCAGAAGTCTTTCTTGGTCCTACATGGGGACTCTTACTTTTTCCTGACTGTCTCTCATCCAAAGTCTAGAAACATATCCCCATTGGATATGGGGGATCGTATTGTAATTATTTTGTGTATGGTTTCTAACATCATTACCTGATGAAGAAGCCAGTGGATTTTTTTGCATTTGGGTTGCCCAGTAAAGGATTCATTCTTTTATTCATTTCATTTTAAAAAGTGGATATCAATTCAAAGGATCAATATAGCAAAACAGATTGGATTGAACTTCCTTCTCTATGTGCCACAAGGGGGCACAAGCAGATCTTTTAACTTGCCAGGTTCTGTATCCAAAATTGTGAACATTGGGACACTTGATTATGTTCCTTATAAGATTTGCAATTTCTACAACCCGAATGATAGAGAATGCTCTTGTTTTGTGTGTTCGAGTTGAGCATTCTCCTGAGCAGACAGATTGCTAAGTATAGAAGAAGCCGTGGCAAATTATAGCATGTAAACAATGTGCTGATGTACATTTCTCTCCTAATGTGCAGCCATTTTAGACCAAATTTTAGACCAATCTGCGATAGGGTTTGTACATTCTAGGCTATAAATATGGGTGGGGAGTGCACCTTCACTATAGAATTAATTCAGTTTGATATCACTTTAATTGCCATAGCTCAGTGCCATAGAGTCATGGGAGCTGTAGCTTTACAAGCACTTCAGCTTTCTCAGCCAAATAGTGCTGGTGCCTCACAAAATTTGACTCCATAGCATTGAGCTACAACAGTTGAAATGATGCCAATACATTAATTCTACTATGTAGATCAGTGGTTCTCAACCAGGAGTCCCCAGATGTTTTTGGCCTTCAACTCCCAGAAATCTCAGCCAGTTTACCAGCCAAAACATCTGGGGACCCCAGGCTGAGAAGCACTGATGTAGATCCAGCTTTGGGAAGAGGAAGAGAATGGATTCATAAGTATGGTCATAGAACTGGAAACAGCTTAGAAAGCTTTGGTCTTCAATTTCTCGATTTCTTAGTTTCCCCAGTCAACATCCCCAACAGCGGAGCCATGGTGGTCACCTAGTCCAACCTCCTGGCCAGTCAGGATCTATAAATATTGACCTATGTCCATTGTGGAACATCCACTGACAAAACTGCTTCTGTCTGCAGCCTTCATCTACCCCCATGTACCCCAAAGATCAGTTGCAGAGGAATAACCCACGAGTATTTCTGGTGATGTGATGGAGAGGTGACATGAAGAAAGTTATCTTCCATGTTGTCGAAGACTTTAATGGCCAGAATCACTGGGTTGCTGGGAGTTTTCCAGGCTATATGGTCATGTTCCAGAATGCTTCTGGACATGGCCATGCAGCCCGGAAAACTCACAGCAACCCAAAGTTATCTTCTGTTGGTGCTGAAATTTCTCCCAATGGGGTCCTTGGTAGTAATCTATTAGCCTGTCATTCAATAATTCTAACAATAGAGAGTCTTTAATAGTTAATAATTTTTAATCTGATTTATAGTGTATTGTATAATTTTTATATCTGTGTTTATTTTAAGTCGCCCTGAGTCCCCTCTCGGGTGAGAAGGACGGGATATAAATGTTGTAATAAATAAATAAAATAAATTTCACTGGCTATGTGAAACAGTTCCCACTACAAGGTAGATCCTCTCTAAGTGTTTGTAAAAATCTCCAGAGTTTTGTTTACATTTTTTAACATAAGCAACAGTCCACAAGGAGTGAAGTTTTCTATCTGTTAACATTATCAGCCTGTATGTCCTTGTTATTATTTGCTGTCAAAATGACTGTGACTTATGGATACTAGGGTTGCACCTACATTGTAGAATCAATTCTGGTTAACATCACTTTGTATGTGACTTTTTATGACTGTTTTATCATTGTTTGATGTTTTATTGTTGATTTATTTATTGTATTGTTTGCGTTTACTTTTACAGTAGAACCCCGGTACTCCAAGTTAAACCGGCGGACTTCAACTCGGTCAACCGGATAACTCGGATTACCAGGCGGGAGGAAGGCTGGACCGGGAGGCGCTGCAAACACCTCCCGATCCAGCCCTCGTCCCAACCGTTGGCAGCGCCTCCCAATCCAGCCTTCGTCCCCATGGAGAAGCCTCTCTGTGAGGACGAGGACTGAACCGGGAGGGGTTGGCAGCGCCTCCAAATCCAGCCTTCATCCCCATGGAGAAGCCTCTCCGTGGGGACGAGGACTGAACCGTGAGGCGTTGGCAGCACCTCCCAATCCAGCCTTCGTCCCCATGGAGAAGCCTCTCCGTGGGGACAAGGACTGAACTGGGAGGCATTGGCAGCGCCTCCGAATCCAGCCTTCGTCCCCATGGAGAAGCCTCTCCGTGGGGACGAGGACTGAACCGGGAGGCGTTGGCAGCGCCTCCAAATCCAGCCTTCGTCCCCACGGAGAGGCTTCTCCATGGGGACGAGGACTGAACCGGGAGGCGTTGGCAGCGCCTCCCAATCCAGCCTTCGTCCCCATGGAGAAGCCTCTCCGTGGGGACAAGGACTGAACCGGGAGGCGTGGGCAGTGCCTCCCGGTCCAGCCTTCGTACCCATGGAGAAGCCTCTCCATGGGGACGAGGACTGGATCGGGAGGCGTTTGCAGCGCCTCCTGATCCAGCCCTCGTCCCCATGGAGAGTCCTCCCCGCGGTTGGGAGCACCCCCTGCAACGAAGGGGCTCTCCCTCCCTTTGGCAGAGGCCTGGAGCCAGGGAAGTGACACCTGCTTCCCTGGCTCCAAGCCTTCGCCAAAGGAAGAAAGCCCCTTCGGCAGGTGGGTGAACGGGGAGGGCCACAAAAGCCCTCCCCGTTCACCCACCCGCCCGCCCGTGCCTTGGCTCCTTCGTCACGCCGGGGCGGCAACACCGGTGCCCGGCAAGGCGAAGGAGTCGGACGTGCGTGTTGCTAGGTAGATAGCAAGCTACCTAGCAACACGCACGGGGCGTTCGCCCCTTGGAAGGTGCCCACTGCGTGTTGCTAGGTAGCTTACTATTTACCTAGCAACACGCAGGGGCCACCTCCCAAGGGGCGAGCGCTCCGTGCATGTTGCTAGGTAGCTTGCTATCTACCTAGCAACACGCACACCAGCGAGCAGGTGAACGGGGAGGGCCTTTGCAGCCCTCCCCGTTCACCTGCTCGGATTGCACGGAGGCTCGAACGAGCGGGGCTCGAACGAGCGGGGTTTTACTGTATATTGTTAGCTTGGCCCCATGTAAGCCGCCCTGAGTCCCTTCGAGGAGATGGAGCGGGGTATAAGAATAATGTTATTATTATTATTATTATTATTATTATTATTATTATTATTATTATTATTAATTGCCATGGCTCTGTGCTATGCGATCATTGAAGATATAGGTTTACAAGGTCATTAGCCTTCTCTGCCAATCAGTGCTTATGCTTCACCAAAATGCAAATCCCATATTTCCATAGCATTGAACCAAACTGCATTAGTTCTACTGTGCAGTTGTGCCCAAAAATTGCCACTTTTACCCAACTGGCTCTTATATACCCAGCAAGAAGAGGAAAAGCCAATCATTTTAGAAAGCCTGACAAAAATATGACGCTTAAAAATATTCTTTCCAGATGTCCCCTGTACTCATCTAAGATTTCCTCATAGGCCACCATCTGGGATCAGATGCCTAAGCAGCTCATGTTCAAAGGTCTCTTTGCTTGCTGTTATTTCCATTGGACCAACCTGAGGATAATTTGATATTTATTAAATGTCAAAGCTTTCTCCCCCCGCCATCCCTTCAAATCAAATCAATCTTCCTTCAAATATTTTTTCCTTTCTCATTCTCTTAGCAACATCGTTAAAGGAATACGAAATCTCAGAGAATTATTGCGGACGATGGAAACGAAGGCTACTCAGAGCTTCCGAATGGTAAGAGGACAGTGTCTTGTCGAAGGCTTTCATGGCCTGAATCACTGTGTTGCTGTTTCTATCATCTATTTTTGTATAGAGCTCCCTATAGCTAAAGGTTAGGACTCGATCTACAGAAGCTATGACTTCTGTTGCATGCTTATGGAACATGGCCATACAGCCCCAGAAAACCCACAGCAACCCGGTAAGAGGACAGTTCATTGGGAGATGTAGAAGCCCTCATTTTGGCAGATATAATTTGGAGGTGTCTATATAGTCTTCTCTATGTTTTCACCTGCTTGCTAAATAATGGGAACATGGCCATATAATTTTGTATTTAGCTACCTGGTTAACAAGATCAGGTAGAACTGAATTCAAATAAATAAAACAGTATTTAGAATAGAAAACTCAATGTACATCTTTTATCTATACAGGTTTTCTTCTACATGGGAACAGCTGCAAAATTGGGTCAAAATATAAGTTAAATAGACTGCCTCCTTATTTGGGGCTCTTTAAATAAATTTTGGATGGCTATCTCTCAGGAGTGCTTTTGTTGAATTTTCCTGTATGGCTGGGTGTTAGACTAGAAATGCAGCTACGCTATTGAATTGATTCAGTTTCACTGCTATGTCTCAATGCAATGGAATCATGGGAGTTGTAGTTTTACAAGGTCTTTTGTCTTCTCTGCCAAAAAGTGCTGATGCCTCATCAAACCACAGCTTCCATGATTCCAGGGCATTAAACCATGGCAATTAAAGTGCTGCCAAACTGCTCTACTTCAACAGTGTAGATGCATCCTAGCTTGCATCTTGACCTAGTCATGGAAATTGGAGTCCAGCAACTTCAGAATAGTCATCGCTTCTGTAGACCTAGTCCTAAATTGAACTAGATACCTTTAGTTGTGAAGCCCTTGGTGGTGCAGTGGATTAAACTATTGAGCTGCTGAACTTGCTGACCGAAAGATCGACAGTTTGAATCCGGGGAGTAGGGTGAGTTCCTGCTGTTAGCCCCAGCTTCTGCCAACCTAGCAGTTTGAAAACATGCAAATGTGAGTAGATCAATAGGTACCGCTCCGGCGGGAAGGTAACAGCGCTCTGTGTAGTCATGCCAGCTACGTGACCTTGGAGGTGTCTACGGGACAACACTGGCTCTTCAGCTTATTATTTATTTATTATTTATTTATTACATTTATATCCTGCCCTTCTCACCCCGGAGAGGACTCAGAGCGGCTTACAAATCAAATGTACATGCAATATATTATTAGCATAGCACAATATAAGCATTAAATTACTATATTAGAAATGGAGATGGCACCAACCCCCAGAATTGGACATGACTAGACTTAATGCCAGGGGAAAACCTTTACCTCTACCTTACCTTCAGCTGTATGGAACTCTATACAAAAATAGATTATAGTGATAGGTAGATATAAGAATTTTTTAAAAGTGAAAGTGATGAGATTTGAATTAGACATTTCAAATTGTTTCCCTTGATTTGTTTGCTTAATTGCTATAGTTCTTTTTCCCAAGGATTATCAAGGTTGATTGGGAACAGAAATGGGAGATATTAGAGACTTGTCATAGGGTCTTATGCTAGTAGCTCATGGACCAAATGGAGAGATGTCTTTTAGCCCCAACAATCAATGAGTTTCCCATGTAGATATGTGTATATGATGCCTCATATGCTTTGGGAACATATGAAACGTCATCCACAAATTCCAGGCTCTGTGGGAAATAGAGTTTCTATGGTATGTAGAAGCTTGGAGGCTGTTGTGAGCACATACTTCAGTGTTCACGGACCTTACGTTTCCTATGGTTCCTAGTTTCTCAGGCTGCTGCCAAACTTGGCTGCAGGAGCACCTAAATGCACCACATGCTACAAGAAGTATACTGTCTATTTTTCATTATTCCAAGTATGGCTGCATCTTGATGCTCAAGCATGCCGTACCATCTGGAGTTTGCATTTCATCCCAACTCTCCCTGGCATGTGTACAAAAGTGATAGGATGGTAAGCTTAGAGAAAAGCTTGTAGTTGTTGTGTGCCTTCAAGCCAATTCTGATATGGCGACCCTATTACAGGGTTTTACGAGAGTGTGGGACTTGCCCAAGGTTATCCAGTGGATTTTTATGATCGAATGGAGATTCAAACAATGGTTGCCAGAATCTTAGTCCAATGCTCAAACTTCTATGCCATGCTAGCTGATCTGCAAGAAAGCTTCCTATCATAATATTAGAAAGAATCCTTAATTTATTATAAAAATTCTTACAGTAATAACTTTCATATATATGCCTTCTGTTATATAGAACAATATATACCACAGCATAAACGCTTGTTCTAAAAATTTTTCCAGTTCCTCTTAATTTAAAAAATGTGTAAATTTGTCACCAATCTAAGGGTAGGAGAATCATAGAATCATAGAATAGTAGAGTTGGAAGAGACCTCATGGGCCATCCAGTCCAACCCCCTGCCAAGAAGCAGGAAATCGCATTCATAGCACCCCCGACAGATGGCCATCCAGCCTCTGCTTAAAAGCCTCCAAGGAAGGAGCCTCCACTACGGCCCGGGGGAGAGAGTTCCACTGTCGAACAGCCCTCTCAGTGAGGAAGTTCTTCCTGATGTTCAGGTGAAATCTCCTTTCCTGCAGTTTGAAGCCATTGTTCCGTGTCCTAGTCTGCAGGGCTGCAGAAAACAAACTTGCTCCCTCCTCCCTATGACTTCCCTTCACATATTTGTACATGGCTATCATGTCTCCTCTCAGCCTTCTCTTCTGCAGGCTAAACATGCCAAGCTCTTTAAGCCGCTCCTCATAGGGCTTGTTCTCCAGACCCTTAATCATTTTAGTTGCCCTCCTCTGGACGCTTTCCAGCTTGTCAACATCTCCCTTCAACTGTGGTGCCCAGAATTGGACGCAGTATTCCAGGTGTGGTCTGACCAAGGTAGAAGAGAATAAGGGGGAGCAGGACTTCCCTGAATCTAGATGCTATACCCCTATTGATGCAGGCCAGAATCCCGTTGGCTTTTTTAGCTGCTGCATCACATTGTTGGCTCATGTTTAACTTGTTGTCCACGAGGACTCCAAGGTCTTTTTTGCACACACTGCTGTCAAGCCAGGCGTCCCCCATTCTGTATCTTTGATTTCCATTTTTTCTGCCGAAATGAAGTATCTTGCATTTGTCCCTGTTGAACTTCATTTTGTTAGTTTTGGCCCATCTCTCTTGTCTGTCAAGATCGTTTTGAATTCTGCTCCTGTCTTCTGGAGTGTTAGCTATCCCTCCCAGTTTTGTGTCGTCTGCAAACTTGATGATCGTGCCTTCTAACCCTTCGTCTGAGTCGTTAATAAAGATGTTGAACAGAACCGGGCCCAGGACGGAGCCCTGCGGCACTCCACTTGTCACTTCTTTCCATGATGAAGACGACGCATTGGTGAGCACCCTTTGGGTTCGTTCGCTTAGCCAATTACAGATCCACCTAACCATAGTTTTGTCTAGCCCACATTTTACTAGTTTGTTTGCCAGAAGGTCGTGGGGGACTTTGTCGAAGGCCTTACTGAAGTCCAGGTAGGCTACATCCACGGCATTCCCTGTATCGACCCAACTCGTAACTCTATCGAAAAAAGAGATCAGATTAGTCTGGCATGACTTGTTTTTGGTAAATCCGTGTTGACTATTAGCAATGACCGCATTTGTTTCTAAGTGTTCGCAGACCACTTCCTTGATGATCTTTTCCAGAATCTTGCCTGGTATCGATGTGAGGCTGACCGGACGGTAATTGTTTGGGTCGTTCTTTTTTTCCTTCTTGAAGATAGGGACCACATTCGCCCTCCTCCAATCTGCTGGGACTTCTCCCGTTCTCCAAGAACTCTCAAAGAGAGTTCTTGTGCATGTCACTTTTGAGCTTTAGCTCAGTTAGAAGTTCTTCGGACATCCATTATGTGAAAGTTTTCAAGCCAAGCTTCTTCTCCTTTGAGATACCTAAACATAAAACAAGGAGAAGTCATTTGTAGTTGGATCTTAAGAATTTTCTTCTCAAAGGAAACAATGAGTAATTTTAACAATTTTCTCCCTCCCTGATTAAAGAAATTTAGAAAAGAATGCAGTTATCGAACCCAGGTCATACTTTTGGGACTTTTCTTTTGTATCAGGAGTGACTTGAGAAACTGCAAGTTGCTTCTGGTGTGAGAGAATTGGCCATCTGAAAGGATGTTGCCCAGGGAACGCCAGATGTTTTCGATGTTTTACCATCCACATGGGGAGCTAGAGCTGTCAGATGGAGCTCATCCACGCTCTCCCTGGATTTGAACCGGCAACCTTCAGGTCAGCAACCCAACCTTCACATCAGCAATTCTGCCGGCACAAGGGTTTAACCCATTGTGCCACCGGGGGCTAGTTCAGCATAAAATTTTATATATGGTTATTTTGTGCAAAAAAAAAAAGGATCTTTCTCTGCAGAAAATACATTTTTCAGAAAAAAGCTGGTTCTTATGCAGAAAATTCCACTTTCTATGCTAGTAAACCCATGTGAATTTTGCATAGAGTTATTGCGTAGAATTTTGCATTTTCTGCACAGAAATCTGTAATTTTTTGCCCCAACACCAGCCCTCAATTTTTACATGAGGTTGACTTATGTACAAGCATATATGGCATGTATAGTAGTTGTAATGTCTTACTCGTTTAATTGGTTGGATTGATTGATTGAAAAAACTTTAACTGATTAGAAGAGTGCCTCTGATTTAATCATACAGCAGCTTTTAAATGTACGTGATTTGCAGAAGTTCCCAGCTTTGCAAGAGTTAGAATTAAAAAATAAATCAGTGTAGTGTGTCATGTTCTGGCTCATAGCATAAGATGAGATAATTAATCCTGAATATGAATTAATGTTTTGCTGAGTTTTTTTTAATATAATGTATTTTGCCCATTTTCTTCCCATTCTTCTCCAGACTGCTGCCAAGCAGTTGGCAGAGCTGCTTCTCCACTCCTTGAGTGAAGATTGTTACTGGAGCCCTTTATCTGATCCTCTTCCCGAGTTTATGAACAAAGAGGATAATTCTTACATCTGCACCACTCTGCGTCGGAAACTGCAGCTACACGCTGGAGATAAGTACGTAATGTTCTTTGGGGATGATACATCTGGGACAAAAAGAAAAAAGAAAGAAAGAAAAGATAAAAGCAAACAATCTTGGGATCACACAGTTTTGAAGCTGATACTGATTGTGTATACTTCCTTCAAATCCAGCCCGGCAAGGCATTGGATGAGTTGATGTGATGCCAATTCTTCAGAATATACTTCAGAATATACTAATGATTTTTTTTAAAAAAAGGAGAGAAACTCTGGCATATTCCTGATAGCCTAATATAAGTGATGCAGATCAGGTGCAAGATCGGTTTGGCTGGGAAAAGGGAACTGAAACAGAATCCAGGGTCAAGAAAACCTGTGTATTACTGGTGAAATCAGAGGAAGGAGGGTTAAACAATTAGTGCTAGAGACTAATGAGGCTGATAAAGGGATAAAGGTGGCTGGAAGGCAACATTTCAGGTACAGGTTGACTGTCCCTTATCTGAATCCTAAATCCTGCAAAATCGTACACATGAGTGACTGAGATACCTTTGCTTTTTGGTGGTTCAATATACACTTTGTTTCATGCATGAAATTACCAATAATTGCCAGATGTAGGCTTTCTACATTCAGAGGAGCTTACTTTAAGTTAGTAAAGATTTATTTAAGAAAACAACTACTATCCTAGTTATTGTCAGAACTGCCAAACATCACAACCATCATATATGTACAGGTAATATAATTCAAATACTTTGAATGCTATTTCCCTATTAGTCAAGATCGGAGCCTCCGGTGGCCTAGAGGATAAAACCTTGTGACTTGAAGTTTGGGTTGCTGACCTGAAGGCTGCCAGGTTCGAATCCCACCCGCGGAGAGCGCGGATGAGCTCCCTCTATCAGCTTCAGCTCCATGCGGAGACATGAGAGAAGCCTCCCATAAGGATGGTAAAACATCAAAACATCCGGGCGTTCCCTGGGCAACGTCCCTTCAGACGGCCAATTCTCTCACTCCAGAAGCAACTCCAGTTGCTCCTGACACGAAAAAAAATAGTCAAGATACAGTATGTGTTATACTTTTGCAGTCTTTCCCCTCATTACTCAGGTAATTAAACCTTTGGTCCCCCTCTATCTTGGCTTCCACATGAGATAAACCTTGAATTACTTTGCTCCCATAACAAGGCACATATTCCTAACTAATGCCATTTGGCTGTACTGGTTTGTTGCCACACAGTTGTTTTCTTCAAAGCAACATTACCCTTTTTACATATATGAAACATTAAACCATGTAATAGCTGGTTTATGATCACAAAATAGTGTAATACAAGCATATAACTGCACTAATTATTCATTATTGTATTACAGATGCAGTATGGATATCCATAGTTGCCATATGTGGTCATGCATAACAACAGTATTAGATCCCAAAGGAGCATGGCAGGACTTACGAACAAGATCATGATAATGGGAATATATAAAAGATACATTAATTTTGTGTTTAGACTTGGGTCACATCTCCAAGATATCTTATTACATATGTATGTACAAATACAAGTATTTCAAAATCTGGAAAAAAAAAATCCAAAGTCATAGAATCATAGAATCATAGAATCACTTTTGGTCCCAAGCATTTCAGATAAGGGATACTCAACCTGTACAGATTCAAAGTAACAAACAGGTTTTTTTAAAAATTAAAGTATTTGTTTCTTATATTCTTTATACACATAACCTAAAGGTTTTTTATACAATATTTTTAATAATTTACATAAAACAAAGTTTGTGCACATTGAACCATCAGAAAGCAAAGCTGTCAATATCTCAGCCACCCATGTGGACAATTTTGGAATCCCAACAAAAGATTTTCTCAGGCAAGAAGCAGTTAGGCTCTGAATCTGCAAGGTCATTAAATGCTAATCAAGCTGGCCAAGAAAGTTACAGAGTAAAGACCCCCCCCCCCCCGCAAAAAAAAAGTCTCTGTCCCTGATGCTCGCTAGTTAAATAGTTCTGTGTGAAAGACCAGAGAGAAAATCCAGAGATCTGATGGCAAGGTTAGGGCTATTGAGTGTGAATAGGAGTCAATATTCAGCTCTGTTGAACCTAAACATTAGCATCATAAAAGAAAATGTAAACCATTCTGGTGATCTACCACTAGTAACTTAGAGTGCATCTACCTATATAATTAAGTCAGTTTAACTCTACTTAACTGTCATGGCTCAATGCTATAGAATCATGGGAGTTGTGGTTTAACCTCCTTCTTAGCCTCCTTTTCCGAAGAGTGATGGAGCCTCACCAAACTACAACTGCTATGATTCTATAGCAATGAGCTATGGCTGATAAAGTGACATCAAGCTGCAGTGTCGATCCACCCTTTAATGGGATCAGGAAGTAAATAAATCATTGATGTAGCTGTCGTAGAATAAGCATAATACAATCAAAGTCCCTGGGGGTTAGAAACCTGTTGCCTGAATAGAATTGTGTCTGTCCAGTCATCTGCCCTCACTGCACCCTCCATTGCTTTTAGACATACCAGTCTGGAGAAACTATTATATAACAAATGAATCATGCATGAAGTGTTTCAAGTTACTAGACCTGTGGTAATGTTAACAAGAGTGTCCCATGAGCCTAATTCTTGATGTTGGTTTTATATATGTGTGTGGTTTTCCCCCTCTAAAAGTGTGTCTGTCTTGCAGCATCTACAGTCCCCACGACAACGTTGAAGAGGCTCTCCTCCTCCTCTTGATCAGTGAATCCATGGTAAGTCCAAACACAGTCGTGACAAAGTGTTCACCCTAACAGATGAAATGCTTAATAATAAAACAGTATTAAGCCTGTTGCCAGAATTTCCCACTTTCGTTTTTGAATTGTGGATCGACTTCATGTTCCTTTGTATTGTAGGAAATAAAGCAGTTGCCTTTAATACAGTGGACACCTTTGCTTTTATGCCATCCTGTATGACAGCGACTGTTGTTATTGTTACTTCTGTTCTTGTGTGTCTTCAAGTTGTTTCTAACAATGATGATCCCAAGGACCGATGGAGTTTTTTTGGCTCAAAGATTTGCTCAAATAGTGGGTTTGTTATCTCTCTAAGGCTGAGAGAGAAAATGATTCACCCAGGTGGATTTCCATGGCTGAACAGGATTTTGAACCTTGTCTCCCAGCATCCTAGGTTTCATCTACACGGAAGAATTAATGCAGTTTGGCATCACTTTAACTGGTTTGGTCTTATAGTTGTTTTACAAGGTCTTTAACCTTCTCTGTCAAAGAATGCTAGTGCCTCACTAAACTTCATGGAGCCCCTGGTGGTGCAATGGGTTAAACTCTTGTGTTGGCAGTTCGAATCTGGGGAGAGTGGGTGAGCTCCCTCTGTTAGCTCCAACTCCCCATGCGGGAACATGAGAGAAGCCTTCCACAGGATGGTAAAACATCAAACATCCGGATGTCCCCTGGACAACGTCTTTGCAGACAGCCAATTCTCTCCCACCAGAAATGACTTGCAGTTTCTCAAGACCCTCCTGACACAAAACAAACAGACTACAAAGCCCAGGATTCCACAGCATTAATTCTATAGTGTAGAATAGATGCATCCTTAGTCTAGCAGGCAAATCAGTGTACCATCCTGGATCTCATGAAGTGACAGTGCCGCGGTTGGGAAATTTTAGACTCCAAGCTTCATGGATGTCTTGGGATCAAGCCATTATATATGGTAGCATGTTCTTTCCCTCCAAATGCAGTTGGCTGGCCTTGCTGTGTTTGAAAACCCTGCCACTCATTCTAATGAATTTGAGGGACAGCAAAGATACAGAACGCCTGGCTTGACAGCAGTATGTGTGAAAAAGATCTTGGAGTCCTCATAGACAACAAGTTAAACATAACCCAACAATGTGATGCGGCAGCTAACAATGCCAGTGGGATTTTAGCCTGCATAAATAGAAGTCTAGATCCAGGGAAGTCATGCTACCCCGCAATTCTGTCTTGTTCAGACCACACCTGGAATCACACTGTGTCCAGTTCTGGGCACTGCAATTTAAGTGAGAAGTTGACAAGCTGGAATGTGTCCATAGGAGGGCGACTAAAATGATCAAGGGTCGGGAGAACAAGCCCTATGAGGAGCGGCTTAAAGAACTAGGCATGTTTAGCCTGCAAAAGAGAAGGCTGAGAAAGAGACATGATAGCCATGTATAAATATGTGAGGGGAAGTCATAGGGAGGAGAGAACAAGCCTTTTTCTGCTGCCATGAACACTAGGATGCATAACAATGGCTTTAAACTGCAGGAAAGGAGATTCCACCTGAACATTAGGAAGAACTTCCTCACTGTGAGAGCTGCTCAGCAGTGGAACTCTCTGCCATGGAGTATGGTGGAGGCTTCCTCTTTGGAGGCTTTTAAGCAGAGGCTGGATGACCATCTGTTGGGAGTGCTTTGAACGCGATTTCCTGCTTCTTGGCAAGGGGTTGGACTGGATGACCCATGAGGTCTCTTCCAACTCTATAATTCTGCAATTCTGTGATTCTATGACTCTGCCCCAAAGTCCTGCCTATAGGCCACTGGTCTGGTCTGGTCTTGTAGTTGATTTCTGCAAACAAGTCTAAGTTCTTAAATTGTGGGTCCAATCCCATATGGTTCCCCTTGGCTCAGTGAAGGGGTCTTGAAAAATTTGACAACAGTACATGTTTTCTGAACATCACTTTGTGGCTATTTTAGACTGTTGTGCAGTGTTTACGGTGGAGTCTCCCGAAGATGCTTCAGCTGTATTTCATAAAAAGGAAACTCAACCTGTTTAGCAAGTCTTGCAAATGCTGATTTGTTATCAGTAAATGTTTGATTTTTCATACCTGTTTTACGGATCTACATTCCCAGAGTAATATATATATATATATATATATATATATATATATATATATATATTCAGGCCAAAAAGGGTCCCAAGTGGAAAAGCTTAAGAAGCCATAGTTTAGATCAGCTGGATGTGATTTGTTCAGAAGGGTCCCCTATTACCTATAATTTCGCAAATCTATGCAAATTCCTGGAACATACCCCCCTGCAGAAACAGCAGTCATATTGTACAGCCAGCCCTCCACAATCGCTAGGGTTAGGCAGGCCTGGGCAAACCAGCGGTTAGGAATTGTAGGAGTTGAAATCCAAAACATCTGTAGGGTCAAAGTTTGTCTATGCCTGGGTAAGGGGCACAGGAGCTCCTTGAAAGTGATTACTACAAATAACTTGTAAAGGAGAGGGAAGAGCGGTTGAAAGTGTCATATATGATGGCCACTGGATCCCTGCAGGTTTATTTATTTATATATACATCTCATCTTTCCATCAGTGGTGCACGTGGCTCTTACTTATGCACACAGAATAATAGAATCATAGAGTTGTAGGAGACCTCACGGGCCAATACAACCCTCTGTCAAGAAAAAGGAAAATCACATTCAAAGCACCCCTGACAGATGGCCATCCAGCCTCTGCTTAAAAGCCTCCAAAGAAGGAGCCTCCACCACACTCCGGGGCAGAGAGTTCCACTGCTGAACAGCTCTCACAGTAAGAAGTTCTTCCTAATGTTCAGGTGGAATCTCCTTTCTTGTAGTTGAAGCCATTATTCCACGCCCTAGTCTCCAGGGCAGCAGAAAACAAGCTTGCTCCTGCCTCCCTATGACTCAAATGCATGGTTTATCTTCACAATGGCTCTTAGAGAAAAATCAGCTGAAGGGAGTCTGACTATTTTGTGTTCAAGATCATTCAGTGTATTTTGTGGCACAGTGAGGACTAGAGCCCTGGGAACTCTCAAATCCCAGTCCAACCACTGAATCACACTGCCTTCTCTCTGGTGACTCTTCAATGCCTTTCCTCCACAAAATAAAAAAAAAGTTTGTTTCAGTCAGGGCCAGGGTTTTCCTTAAACTATCCACAGGATTGCTCTGATCACATGCTCCCTTTAGCAGTCTTCCCTCTGCAGTTGTTTCTACTGCTGCTTAATATTAACCAGAGATTTTGCATAGCGGGGAAAAGAACATTTTTCTGTCCACGTCCCCTTTGCCGTCTTATTTCCCCTGCTGTGTTTATTTTGAAATGCTTTTATTTACATTTAGAAGATCCATTCCATTTTCAGTTTTGGTAGCTCAAAGTACAGTTAGTAAAACTGTCACTCAGCCTGACTTCGTGGCCATTTGTATTATTTATTCATTTTAATGGCAAAAAAATGTGTTCCTTTCCATGTGGCGTCTAGTTAATGTTCTGTGGATTCATATTTATCAAAGCCCAGGCTGGGTAATTTCAACAAGGGCTGACTGCTTGCACAGCTGCGCTGAAAACCAGGCATCCTGAAACCAACACTCATAAACATTGTGCCCAACGTAGCAAAAGTTTAGCAGTGATTCATCACTATCTTAGTATTTGCTTAAGAGTCCACGTGGGACCTGACCTTGAAAAGTGAGAAAGACGAGATAGAAGTAAGAAGCAGAATTAGGAATAACTGTTGCCTTTGCATCAACAAAGCTGTTTCTTTGGCATTCTAGATTTTTTTTTTTGCTCAGTAGCAAAATCAGAAAAAATTATATTTTTGGATCAGAATCCCAGAATCTCACTGCCAGCATGTGATGGCCAGTGGCTATGCCTGCTTATAGGATTATAGCAATCATGGTCCAAAGGAATTTATCCTATGTACTCATGGATACACTAGAAATGTTAGTCAAAAAATCAACCCAAAAAACTTGGGTCGACTTATTCATGGATCATATTATACAACAAGAGGCAGAAGGTTTGCTACTATTACCATATTATATTACATATATGATTATAATATAGTACGACTCCTGTATCTGTGGGGATGCATCCCCAGACAATTTGTCCAGTGATTTCTGTTCCCCTGAATCATAGGTTTGGGGGCCTGAGGTGTCTAGATTCCCAGAAGGCTGAATGAGACACACACCAGTTGAAGGCAAAATCAGAGGCGTTATTCTCAATGCCCAGAGAGGATGTCAGCTGTGTGTTGTAGTCTGGTCAGATTCTGACCACTTCATTTGTGGTTTTTCACTTTCACGAGGGTCCTGTACCCCTAACCCCAGCAAACGCAGAGGAATGACAATACTTACAAAGTTATGTGGCCATTAGCAGAAGCAATGCTCATTGCCCTTCCCTAATGTTCTGAATTGGCTAAGAGTGTTCCAATTAATCCTTTCTTGTCCCACTTTCTCAACTGTTTTTAAAATGTCCCAGGTTATCTTTTCTACTCGTATTTCTCACTTTTGTCCTTGGGTGACTTATTATAAAGTAGTTTTCACTCCATTTGTTCAGCAAGTGGAGAGAGAAGAGTGGGAGGTGAAATTTTCCTCTTCCAAGTAAGCTCAGACTAAAGCAAACTGCAGCAACCTCTCCTTGCCTTTATTTTTTCCTCATTAATACCTTCTGCCACCTGATGTTGCTTGTGTGAGGGTTTGTAAAAGAGGCACCATGATGTGGTGAGTTGACTGAAAAGGGCATGTGGCGACAGCTTATTGGCTGAGCCGGTCAGGAGCCAGAATTCCGACTGGCTGCTGACTCTAGCTTGCTGGTGAGACAAACGGTTTTAACTGCCACTTTCATCTTGGAGAGGGAGGAGAACAGCTGACTGAAAATGATCAGGGAGGAAATGGCTGTCATGCTCTCTGAAGCCTAATTATTTATAAGGCAAACAAGGCATATTTAAATACTGTTCAAAGGGACTGTTTATACTCCATGTTCTCTGTGTAATTTCAGAAAGACTGATAGATATTTTGTTGTCCTGTTTGAACTTTTGAACTGAAGTAAAGATACTGTTATTTGCTGCACAAGCCTGAGTGACATTTTATTATACTGCAGGGTTTATCTTGATTCAGAAAATGTGATAAAACTTCTATTTATCTATTTATTTATTCCTACAACCTTCAACAGCTTGGTCATACATGTCGCAGTTTGTATCTTTGAGATATTGGAGGAGGTGCTGTAAATTAGTAGGGAACTTGATTCTTTGAGAGTTCATCATTTGGAAGCCAAAACAGTAGGTACCACATACAGTCAGCAAGTAGGTATCAGCAACAAGTTTGCAGAAGTAACAAATATTGCAATGATCCTGTTTTAGAAGCCACCTCCCAGCTAGAAGACACTATCCTAATAAGTTCTGCATATACTATATAGCTATGGACAGGTTACTGATGGTGATTGTAATGGAGGGACAAAGCAGTAAGGATGAAATGGAGTATCTTGAAAGAGAGCACAATTGGCTGAAATCCTAGTGAAAGCACTGCAAACATTTTGCTTGTTCACTTACTCTTTTTTAAGAAACAAGGATTTGTTGTGGTTTATTAACTTTATGAGTTACTTTTCTCAAAGCAAGTACAAGCAAAGATTAAAGTAATATAAGTCAATTGAATGAGCAAAAACCATAACATGATATATAGCTGTATTAAGAAAAATGTTCCCAGTGTACAGTCTTCGACACAAATGAGTGGGGAGGAAAGTGAGTGTAAAAGTTGCTTTGCAGTATCACCCTAGAAATGACCCAGGCAGGGAAACACAGTTTTCTATAGTCCATATTGGCAGTTTAGCTCCAATTTGGAGAGGCTACATAGTGATTTCATAAGGTTTCCACCACTGGATAATAATTCCATACCTGGAGATATTTGCATGGAAGGAGAGTCATTGGGAGCAGTCCAGTGAAGCATGACATAATACAGTAGAGTCTCACTTATCCAAGCTAAACGGGCTGGCAGAAGCTTGGATAAGTGAATATCTTGGATAATAAGGAGGGATTAAGGAAAAGCCTATTAAACATCAAATTAGGTTATGATTTTACAAATTAAGCACCAAAACATCATGTTATACAACAAATTTGACAGAAAAAGTAGTTCAATACGTAGTAATGTTATATTATAATTACTATATTTATGAATTTAGCACCAAAATATCACGATATATTGAAAACATTGACTACAAAAATGGCTTGGATTATCCAGAAGCTTGGATAAGCGAGGCTTGGATAAGTCAGACTCTACTGTATGTATATTGTATCTGTCTGCTTTTATCTGGATATTAATTTGATATCTCTGAGGATTAAAAACTTGATTATTTTAGACATGGAAGCTGCAATTCTAAGTAAATTTATTTCTGTAACACAGAAAGGTATGTTACACCAAACACAACTCTAGGAAGTGTGGAATCTTTGCTTCTTCACAGCTTTTTGAACTCCAGCATCCTTAAACACCTGATAGCATGGACAATTGATGTTGTAGTTTGTTATCATCTAAAGAGCTGTGGGTCTCCTATTGTACTCCAGGGCAGGAAGCATCTCTGTACTTAACCATCACACTCCAGTCCAAGTTAAATCAGCAAAGCAGTTTATTGAAGAGCATATAAAAAGCAGTTCAGCAAAAATAGTAAAAACGACAAAGTCTATATGTAGGAAATAGGCCAAAAGGTTCAAGATACAGAAGTAGTTTCAAAAACCCAAAGCAACAGGACATGCAGCACAGGAATTAAAAAGAACCAGGAATACAAGGCAGCATAAAATCTAATACAAAAATCTGGGAACAGTCCTTCAAACTTGGAAGCATGAAACAAAAACAAAGACATGGAACTAGAATTCCCTTAGCAGCCTTGACTAGGACTTGACAAGAGATGTTGTTTCGATTACCAATTTTGTCCAGACTGCCTGGCAAAACCCCCCTGGCCTCACTAATCTATATATAAAATCATGTCTTTTTACCTGACTTCATGATAAGAGCTTCATCTGTAACAAGTGCCTTGACCTTTGGAGATTCTGCTGAGCCGCCTGAGGTTTACAAAAACTAAGCCTCCTATCTACCAGCTCATTATCCTCTCCACCTGGGATTTCATCCTCTGAACTCATTTCAGCCTCTGACCTTGTCTCCCTAGGGAATGATTCCTCAGCATGTGGGCCCTTCTCTGGAATATGGCCTTCACTAGCTGCTAGAGACAGACTGCTCATTTTCAGGACTTAAAATCTTATGTTGACTCGCAGGCCGTGATCCACTTCCTCAGTGCTCTGGGCAGCAGACACGACTATGGTCTGCACTACATAATCTCCTATCATTTGCTCTCTGGGTCAGTGGTTCTCAACCTTTGGGTCCCCAGGTGTTTTGGCCTACAACTCCCAGAAATCCTAGTCAGTTTACCAGCTGTTAGGATTTCTGGGAGTTGAAGGCCAAAATATCTGGGGACCCACAGGTTGAGAAAAGGTCTTTTTAGATTTGGTTGCTTCATCAAAAGCATGTCTTGGTTACAGTGTCCTTCATTAATAAGAAGACTTTAAACATGTACCGAAGAAGGCAACGCTGTCTGGAATGATGAACACAATAATCCTGGTTGTCACTTAAATCCATTTCCTCATTCTACACAACACTATTAAAAAGTTTCTGCTTCACCAACTCTGCTATGCCATTTACTCATGAAAAATTGCTGTGCAGAACAAGCCCCCACATCTCCCAAAAGCCGTTAATCAGAGTCAGCTATTTTGAGGATTTGTCAGTGGGCCAAATGAGGAATTTTAAAAAGAAGCCTCAGCGCAGATCAAATATTCACCCAAACTAACACACTGCCATGAGCTTTGGGGGTTACAAGTATGGATAGCTGTATGTAAAATATTCCGCCACTCCACTAAAAGTGAAATAAATGAAAATGTATGCACAGGATGCAGTGGTTAGAAAATTAATGGAAGACTTATAAAACCACCAGGGCCAAATCCCACATAGTCACGGAGCTTACCAAACCAATAAGTCTCTCTCTAGCTTGATCACCCTCACAGGGTTTTTGTGAGCATGTAAGGGGGCATGCACACCACTATAGATTCATTAGAGGAATGGCAACTGGTAACTGAAATAATAGCTGTCCATATATTGCAAACATTTGCAATATATAGACAGCTATTATTATTATGCAGCAGTCTCATGTGGATAATGCAGAAAACAATGGTGCAGAAAAATGACATCTTGGTTGGGTGCTATTTCTAGTATTATAATCATTAGAAAGATGATAAAAAATCAAGCAAAGCTATGTTGGGATTTTTTGGGTAAGGAGATTAAAACACATACAATTCCCCAGTCGGCAAGGAATACTGTGGAAGTTTTAATCTATAAAGGTACTTTTTTTGGGGGAAAATCTCTGCCCCTTAGGATTTAGAATAGTGGTTATTTCCCATCCTTTGCATTCACATTTCTCTTCTATCAGGGCAGGATTAGGCAACTCACAATTGGCTGGGTATTTCAGCAAATCTTCCCAATCTCAGAGGTGATTTCGTATAAGGTAGTGGGCTGGACTAGATGGCCACTAAGGTTACTTCTACACCTATAGTTCTGTGATACTATAGTTCTGTGTGGGGCCGGGCTGTGGCGCAGCTGGCTAGTAACCAGCTGCTATAAATCACTACTGACCGAGAGGTCATGAGTTCGAAGCCCGGGTCGGGTTAAGCCTCCGACCATAAAATAAAATAAAAAATAGCTCCGGCTTGCTGTTGACCTAGCAGCCCCGAAAGACAGTTGCATCTGTCAAGTAGGGAAAATTTAGGGACGCTTTATGCGGGAGGCTAATTTAACTAATCTACAACACCATAAAACTGCTCACGAGGAAAAGAATGAGGAAGAATAGCCACCAATGGACGGTGAAGCAACAGCTCCCCCTGTGGCTGGAAATCGTGAAGCTGGAAAGATGTTAAAAAATGCCTCTGTGTCTGTCTAAAACTGAATGTTGTTTGTCTATTGGCATTGAATGTTTGCCATATATGTGTTCATTGTAATCCGCCCTGAGTCCCCTTCGGGGTGAGAAGGGCGGAATATAAATACTGTAAATAAATAAATAAATAAATACTATCTACCATCTATTCCAAAGAAAAATGCGAGTTGGTGTTCAACACCTATGGAATGCACTACTTTAGGGAGGGGTGCAAGGAAATCACTATTAGTCAAACCATCCAGTTTTTTTTGTATTTCAGGAGTGACTTGAGAAACTGCAAGTCACTTCTGGTGTGAGACCATAGGCCGTCTGCAAGGACGTTGCCCAGGGGATGCCCGAAGGTTTTGATGTTTTTACCATCCTTGTGGGAGGCTTCTCTCATGTCCCCACATGGAGCTGGAGCTGATAGAGGGAACTCATCCGTGCTCTCCCCGAGTTGGAATCGAACCAGCAACCTTCTGGTGAGCAACTCAACCTTCAAGTCATCAGTCTTGCCAGCACAAGGGTTTAACCCATTGCGTCACCGGGGGCTCCTGACTACCGTATTAAGAGCATGAGGGCTTTAGTTTGCTTCAGATTGATCATATTTTCTGCTCTTTGGATCTCTCTCTGTTGATAGCCAAAGAATCAGAGAATATAGAATTATAGAATCAGGTTGGAACCATTGAGTCCAACCTCCTGCTCAGTTGCAGGATCTTCAGTGAAAGCATCCCCAACAGGCAGCTGTCCAGCCCCTATTTTGAAGATGGCCAGAGAAAGAGATCCCACCAGCTCTCTTGACTAGAGCTTTCTAAACTATGTGTCATGACACATTAGCGTGTTGGCTAAAGTGTGTGGGGGTGTTGTACGAACATAACGAGAAGCCTCCGAGTCTGTGTGAAATAAGAAATAAATAATATATTTTAAAATATATTTAAATGAAAGCTTGTCTTCTCCCCTCTTTGGAAGAACTTGATAAGTCCCGCAGCCTCAGAGCATTCTTAAGAATCCATCTATGGCTTATCTTTATTAGTGCGATGGTTCAAACCCTAAATGTTGTTCAGATTGTTTTTTATTTTTATTTTTTATTTATTTATTTATTTATTTATTTATTTATTTACAGTACTTATATTCCACCCTTCTCACCCCGAAGGGGGCTCAGGGGAGATCACATTACACATATGAGGCAAACATTCAATGCCTTAACATAGAACAAAGACAGAGACAAGCGCAGCTCCGAGCTGGCCTCGAACTCACAACCTCTTGGTCAGAGTGATTTGTTGCAGCTGGCTGCAGCTGACTGCTACCAGCCTGTGCCACAGCCTGGGCGCCTATTGCCTATTCAAGCGTTGGTTGTATTGTGTATTGTGTTAATTCTGTGACTGCTTTAAATTTGATATGTTATTTATTTTGTTTTATGTTATCTACTATGTTTTGATGACTGCAAGGTGCTCCAAGTCCCTTGTTGGGAGATGGGGATATAAATGAAGATGATGATGATGATGATTATCTCACCTAGCCTTTTCTTTTTTTGAATTATTACCATTTGGCAGCTGGTACAGGGTGACAAAGACAAGGACTAACAGACAGAGAGATAGCTTTTATCCTAGAGCTGTAACTATATTGAACTTGATAGTTTCGCAATGATTTGGCATTGGGGGCTGTGCAGTGGTGGTTGGAGTGTGGAGGGATAGGTATGTTGTTTTTGTGATGTGTGCTGCGGAAAGCATTTAATTTCACTGTACAATGCTCGTACAATGACATTAAAGCTATTCTATTCTATTCTGTTCCCGTACATTTTGTTATTACAATTTATGCATGTGTCCGTAGAAGAGATTGGTTTAACCTGAATTACATGAACTAAAAATGTGTCCACAAACATGAACTGTTTGGAAAGCTCTGCTCTATACAATAATTTTCATTGCTGTCAAGAGGTTTCTTCTAATGTTCGTTTGAAATCAACCCTCTTGTACTTAAAAGCATTAGATGTGTTTCTACCCAAAGGGGCAGCAGAGACCAGAGAACAGACCAGGCTCCCCTTGAGTTAGTGAGAAGGGGAAAAAATGAAACCGGCATGAGCTAGACCAGTGGTTCTCAACCTGTGGGTCCCAGATGTTTTGGCCTTCAACTCCCAGAAATCCTAACAGCTGATAAACTGGCTGGGATTTCTGGGAGTTGTAGGCTAGGACACCTGGGCACCCACAGGCTGAGAACCATTGAGCTAGATAATAGATGACTCACTGCGTCTCATCCCTAATCTCATGGCAACTTTTATGATAAAAGGATTGAGCATCTAGTAGATCTACACTGCAGAGATGCAGTTTGACCCCACTTTAACTGCAATGGCTCAAGGTTCTTGAATCATGGGAGTTGTACTTTCGCAAGGTCTTAAGTTTTACAAGGTACCAAAGAGTGCTGGTGCCTCACTCTATAATCCCTATGGCTGTTAAAGTGGTCTTAAACTGCACCCTTAATCTATGTGATGGTGTTGTTGAGGAGATTATATTGTAGTACAGCCTTGAAAGCTCCTTGGCTTAATGAGGAAATATACAGTACATGTAGCAACACTCGTTCCTTTTCATGGAGGAATGTGGGAGCAGAAGAAAGATTAGCCACTCATGTTTCTTCTGTTTCCACTTTTGAGAACATCCAAAATAGCCTAAAGCTGGTCTAAAGACAATTTTCTAAAACCATGTTTGTGTACCTTGAGTTGATTTCAGAAAGCACCGCTCCTCTATTTTCCTCTTTCCAGAGGAACTAATATTCTCAAGACCAATTGCTTACAGTTGGCACTAAGCACACCTTTAAAATGAAACTACAATTACATTTTTGAAACATCATCACAGGGCAACTAGGTTCTGAGATTATTTACTGGGAATCGATGCTCTTGGTAATTGGAACCATTTGTGTCAGCATCACATTTGTTGATGTATTAATTGTAAATTTTACAGAAAATCTATTCATGTTACACTGTTAAGAAAATAATTAATATATTTAATATTAAATATTTTGTTAAATTGTGAGGTCTTTAAATTACCCTTTTATAATTACTATTTTTTTAAAAAAAAAATTACTAGAAGTAACCAGAAACATGTTAAAGTATCAAGGAACAGAAATCAATGCTCCATAATGATGTTCTGGTATTTAACAGTTGAAATAATTCATTCCAAAACTGCTGTTGAAAAGGTAATCAAATTAGGACTAATAAATTAATTTATAACAAGTATTTCCAAGTTTGGAATGCACCTGTTATATTCTGAACCCTTCAGGTGTGTTAGAGAGAAGCAGCTTATGGAAAAGTAATCTAGATGCTGCAAAATCAGATGGAAGATGGTAGTTTATTCAAGGACGGTCTGTTCCATCTAGTATGTGTTATTGCAACCATTGGAGTACATGGTGTTTTCATGGATGAAGAATGATTTAAAATGCATGTGTTGAATCCCATTGCACTCTTTCATTTCCCAGATGCAACCTACATAAACATTATTCCATTTAATCCTCCCAAGAATTTTGTTGAAAATGGGTCTCTTATAATCTTTCATGTCCTTCAGCCATGAAGCAGACTAGGGTCTCTAATTTCATACTTTTCCATGTAAAATTTGACATTTTAGACACTACATCATAGTTGAAACTCATGAGAAGGTTATTGTACATCTGTGTTTAGCACAATGAAGTCTTTCTGACTAAGAATAAGTCCCATCTGACCATGTCAAAGGCACAGCAAGGAGTGTTCAAAGATAATTGTTATGTTGGAATCAAGTTTACCCTATCAAGGTTTTGGAGCCCCCGGTGGCACAGTGGATTACACTGTTGAGTTGTTGAACTTGCTGACCGAAAGGTTGGCAGTTCGAATCCAGGGAGTGGGTTGAGCTCCCCCTGTTAGCCCCAGCTTCTGCCAACCTAGCAGTTCGAAAACATGCAAATGTGAGTAGATCAATAGGAACCACTTTGGCGGGAAGGTAATGGTTCTTCATGCAGTCTTGCCGGCCACATGTCCTTGGAGGTGTCTATGGACAATGCCTACTCTTCAGTTTAGAAATTGAGATGAGCACCATTTTCTAGAGTTGGACATGACTAACTTAATGTCAAGGGGAAACCTTTACCTTTTATCAAGGTTTTTTTTAAGCAGGATTTATTCATAGGAGCTTTGCTGTAACTTCTGAGGCCTTCAAGTTGCTGCTGACATATCGAGAACTTCTCATAAGGTTCCCTTGGTAAGATTTGGTCAAAGAACCTTTGCGATGATGTATTGCCTTATTAGGCTGACATAGTGTCGCCCAATGGGTTTCTGTGACTGAGTGATCATTTGAACCTTGCTCTGCTCAGTTCAGTGCTCAAACCATTACACTACACTGGTTTTATTTGAATTGGTTATAATTTCAGTCCACTGTGATAAAAAAAAAGTGTTGAGTAGTGGTAACTGCTGCAGCAGGTGGTCTACAAAAAAGAAAAAAACTCTGTTCTTTAGATGATGAATTCCATTATCCGCATGCAGCAAATTGTATAACTGGTTTTCTTTAAGCAATTCTAGCCAGAACTGTCCCTGGTATGGCTAAATCCCTTGGTCCTCATGGTTGGCTAAGAGAGAATTGAAATGTGAAGACCTGATGCACCAAACAGGGAAACCTGCCCAGTTTGGGTTCATGAATGGAGGCATAGTTTCTTTAATGACACAGTGCTGGTCCAGATGTCAGCAAAACATCTGAGCAATTTGTCCCTGGAGCTGACACACACATCATTTCCAATTCTGGAAAATCTACTTAGCAACAGAATACAGTATTATATAGCAAATCATAGCAAGATGTTGGAAATATATTAGACATCAATTAAGCCTTAATGGAAAATTACTAAGCTAGTACCAAGTAAAAACCGTTCAAACTTAATCTTTTATGTACATCTCAGGTTGTTATTCTTGCTTAGACATGGCGCCAGTTAGTCAACAGTAGGGTCATAGTGTTCTGATAATGCTTACACCTGTTTTTATTTTAGATGCTAAAAGTATAAATAGCTCTGCAGCTTCTACATGTTCCCTAGATTATACTTTCCCTTTAGTTCTAAGCTTGTTTTGTCCTTGTGGTCAACCTCTGGCTTTTACCTTCTCATCCCAATAGTCCTGGGAACAGCGCAAGCAGCTTGGCAACAGAAAAGTTTATTTCCAAGCTCTGTTCTCATCCACCTATCGCTTTCCAGCCTTGATTTGCCAAACTGATGTGAAGCTGTCTAGCAGGGTCTGCTAAATTCAAATTAATCATTTCTGTGTCTCTAGACAGCTCTTAGCCTTTGGCCACAATGTTGACAAGGATTCTAGAAGTTATGTGGTTGCAGAGGCCTTACACATTACAAGCACAGATCATGAGGAACCTTGAATGGTCTTCTGTAGGAATTCCTTGACTGGAGCATCTCCTGAAAGAGGAAACGGTTGTTCCAGTAAAAACCTTCCAGGAACAGAGCATTTCAGAAGGGTGGTCAGTTTAGATCAGTGGTTCTCAACCTGTGGGTCCTCAGGCGTTTTGGTCTACAGCTCCCAGAAATCCCAGCCAGTTTACCAGCTGTTAGGATTTCTGGGAGTTGAAGGCTAAAACATTTGGGGACCCACAGGTTGAGAACCACTGGTTAAGATCTTTCATAACCCTTATACTTTTTAAATAGCCTTATCTGGGAAAAGCATGAATGGGTGTCAGATGTTCTCCTTGGAGTTGGGGTGACTGGTGCCATATTAGATTTAAAAGGTCTTGGGGTGCTGTGTCTCTATGCCTTGAGTTATGACCCTCTGTGTTTGCATATCATTGTTTAGTGCAGTGGTTCTCAGCCTGTGGGTCCCCAGATGTTTTGGCCTTCAACTCTCAGAAATCCTTACAGCTGGTAAACTGGCTTGGATTTCTGGGAGTTGTAGGCCAGGAGACCTGGGGACCCACAGGTTCAGAACCACTGGTTTATTGGAACATTCTTGTTGTTGTTGTTGTTGTTGTTGTTGTTGTGAATCTATGAGCAGTTACACTAAAAATAACCCTTTCTTGGGATGATTACACCATCTAGCTACTCATTGCGGACTGGAGATTTGAGTCCAGGATGACATCCAACAATTATTATTATTATTAACTTCATTTATACCCGAGTTTCTCTCCATGGGGACTCAAGGTAGCTAACAATCCCACACTTTAGTCAAGTTTAAAAAACACGATACAAAAGTTAAAAAACAATTAAATTGTACGTGGTGTTAAAAACAGATTAAAATATAATAAATACTCTTAAAATAGCCTTTAAAATCCCCCCCCCCCCCAATCCAGCACTTCCATTCCGTGGTTCTCCTTAGGAGAGTTGAAGAATAGTGTTGATAGTTTTTGGATGAGAGCTGGAGGTTGCCTGAAGGCATTTTAGGATTTACTGATGGTGGAAGGCTTTGATGGCTGTAGAAAGGGAACTAGAGGAGTTCAAGGAAGAATCTATGCCTATAATTTATATCCCATTAATACATGTCAGGGAACAACTGTGGGGGTGCTGTTGTCCTCCTCTTCTGTTTATGAGCTTCCACAGTTGATTGCTGTCTGAATGAAGTGTTTCACTAGACTGACTTTTGGGTTGAAGGGGTATTTTCATAGAGATTCTCAATCACGGCTATCTTTTTTGTAATGGAGGTTAAGCGAATGAACCCAAAGGGTGCTCACCAATGTGTCTTCTTCATCCTGGAAAGAAGTGACGAGTGGAGTGCCACAGGGTTCTGTCCTGGGCTTGATTCTGTTCAACATCTTTATTAATGACTTAGACGAAGGGTTAGAAGGCAGGATCATCAGGTTTGCAGATGACACCAAATTGGAAGAGATAGCTAATACTCCAGAAGACAGGAGCAGAATTCAAAATGAGCTTAACAGACTAGAGAGATGGACCGAAACTAACAAAATGAAGTTTGACAGGGACAGATGCAAGATACTTCACTTCGGCAAAAAAAAATGGAATGCAAAGATACGGAATGGGGGACGATGCCTGGCTCGTGTAAAAAAGATCTTGGGGTCCTCATGGACAACAAGTTAGACATGAGCCTACAATGTGATGTGGCGGCAAAAAAGCCAATGGGATTTTGGCCTGCATGAATAGGAGTCTAGTGTCTAGATCCAGCGAAGTCATACTACCCCTCTATTCTGCCTTGGTCAGACCACACCAAGAATACTGTGTCCAATTCTGGGCACCACAACTGAACAGAGATGTTGACAAGCTGGAATGTGTCCAGAGGAGGGTGACTAAAATGATTAAGGGTCTGGAGAACAAACTCTATGAGGAGCGGCTAAAGGAGTTGGGCATTTTTAGCCTGCAGAAGAGAAGGCTGAGAGGAGGCATGATAACCATGTATAAATATGTGGGGGGAAGTCATAGGGAGGAGGGAGCAAGTTGTTTTCTGCTGCCGTGGAGACTAGGCTTCAAACTACCGGAAAGGAGATTCCACCTGAACATTAGGAAGAACTTCCTCACTGTGAGAGCTGGTCGGCAGTGGAACTCTGCTGTGGAGTGTGGTGGAGGCTACTTCTTTGGAGGCTTTAAAGCAGAGGCTAGATGGTCATCTGTCAGGGGTGCTTGAATGTGATTTTCCTGCTTCTAGGCAGGGGGTTGGACTGGATGGGCCGTGATGTCTCTTCCAACTCTATGATTCTGTGATTCTATGAGGGGCTGTTTAGGAGCACATATAATCTCCCCTCACCCCATATGAACAGCTTTTTATTTCTTTCTTCCCAAACCTTCAATGTGAGGAGGATTTTCTGCAGCCCTGCTTCCCTGGACTATTTTGCATAGAAAGCACTGCACAGGATAGAAATGACACAGTTGTCAGAAACGCTACCATTTGATTTTTAAGATCATGTTTTTTTTGAGTGACAGTTTAGAGAACAGCATAACATTTCACGAGGGAACAGCAGGAGTCTTATTCCAAGCCTGCATTTTTTTTCAAACCAAAAAATAACCTGGAATAGCATTGCTTTCATTTTGATGTGGCTGCCTTAGCAAAGATGCAGACGACTGCAGTAATTGGGCACACCATTTAAGTGTGGCCCCTGGGCCTCGGAGAAGCTGGCCTTGGAGGCCTTTGTCATCTCTCGTCTGATGTGACTGGGAGATAATCAGAAGGGATGGTTTCCTGGACTTTTTGTGAATGTATTCTGCCTCCTTGAATTAGTCTCCAGCAGAAGAATGCGTGGGTTGGTGCAGTGCTTGCTTGCTTTGACATGTGGTACATAAGTGAAGACCTTTCTCAAGTTATTTGGCATTCTCCCTTCATTAGCGCTAGACCTGCTCACCTCACTGCACCCCCTTTTTTATTTTATTATTCTGAATTCTCCCTCAGGCAAACCAGGACGCTGTAATTAGCCGGGCTCCTGACCAGAAGGATGATCGAGCCGTCAGTCTCCGGGATGCATCAGCAGTTTACGACCTTCTAAGTATCACGTTGGGCAGAAGAGGGCAGTATGTCATGCTTTCTGAGGTATCTGGTCCTCCTAGTTTGTCCTATTTTTTTAACCAAGGCTGTGCTCTAAATTTCTTTGTATTATACACTGCTTTACAGCTTGAAAACATGAATTTTGGAGCAAAAACTCTCAGATTATCCCACCCAGCATGGCTATGTTGACGGAGGGATTTGGGGTGTTGTTGCTCCCCCTAAGTAACATTTTGTAGTTCTGAGCTTGTCCATAACATGAACATGCCAACTCCATGCTTGCTACATCTCTTTTATTTTTGAATAGTTAGGTGCAAATTGGTGGTACAAGTGGGTAGAAATGTGGGCAGCTTGACAAGGTTCTGCCTGCCACTCTGCTGCATTCAAGTGTTTGGATTGCCACTCATCCCAAATGAGAGGGCTTCCCCTTATCAGTGGCGAAATGGGTTAAACCCTTGTGCTGCTGAATTGCTGACCTAAAAGTTGACTGAACTGCTGATCTGAAGGTTGGCAGTTCGAATCCTGGAGATGGGAAGAGCTCCTGTCTGTCAGCTCCAGTTCCTGGCAACTTAACAGTTTGAAAACATGCAAATGTGAGTAGATAAATAGATACTGCTTCATCAAGAAAAGGCAAAGAGATGCTCCAAGCAATCTTGCTGGCCACACAACCAGGAGGGAACTACGCAGGCTCCTCAGCTTGAAAATGGAAAAAAAACCCACCTCCCCAGAGCCAGAGATGAGCACTGCCTCCAGAAGCTGGAAATGAAAGGAGAAGCCTCTGCCTTTGTTTGTGTGTCTCATTGTATATAATTGTAAAGACACTGAATGTTTGCCTATGTATGTAAATGCTGTAATTGGCTCTGAGTCACCTAGGGTCATTTTTTTTAAAATTATTATTATTATTATTATTATTATTATTATTATTATTATTATTATTATCATCATCATCATCATCCCCACCTCATGTGAGGACCTTCTCCTGCCCCCCTGCTATGGTCACCAACTCTGAGGAGTGTAGTGGAGACTCCTTCTCTGGAATTTTTTAAGCAGAGGTTGGATGGCCATCTGTTGAGGTTCTTTGACTGTGTTTTCCTATATGGCAGGGGGTTGGAGTGGATGGCCCTTGTGGACTCTTCCAACTCTGTACAGTGTTCCTTCTCTTATCGCTGGGGTTAGGTTCCAGGACCACCCGCAATAAGTGAAAATCCACAAAGTAGGGACGCTATATTTATTTTAATATTTATACATTATTTTAGTAGTTATACACTATTTTAAGTCTTTATCAACCAAACGTGTGTTGATAAATCGCCTCTTTCTCCTCCCGTTGCCACTTGGGCTCCTTTTCTCTCCCTTGAGCTTCTCCTTCATCCCATCCTTAGGCTGTAAATTGTAATTTTTTTTATTATTTTTAATAGTCTTTTAGAGTTTCTTGAAAAACCACGAAACAGCAAATCCGCAAAAAGTGAACCACGAAGTAGTGAGGACTTCTATGAGCATCTCCTAAATACCTTTCTGGTTCTTCTAAAATCTTTTCTGCCCACTGGCCATCACCATTCTTAATTAACTGCCTCCATGGCAGACATCATATCTGAATTCAACTGTCGGATATAAAAAATAATGTTTCTTTGAACAGAATTTGAACATCATATTGCAGATTCATTATTTAATATAAGTAAATCACATCTCTCTCTTTCATATCCTATCAAACCCTGACTTTAATTCTTCTGTATGTCTGATCAAATTCCTTTCTGTCTCTGACCTTGACTCCATCTCTCCTAAGGACTCAGTCTCTTAAATCCCCACTCCATAACACCTAATCCTGACAAACTATCCTGGCACTCCTAACCAACTGTCATATATCCGTCTTTTCAAAATCCCCTTAGAAAGTCTATCAATCACTGCTCACTCCCATTATTCCATTTTCTCAAGCACTCCCTACAGTTCCTTATCTTACAATGTCTAACTACACAGTGCATTTATAACTCTATTACAGGTTGAGTATCTATTATCTGAAATACGTGGGACCAGGAGAGTTTAGATTTTTTTCAGATTTTGGATTATTTTGTATATACATAATGAAATATCTTGGAGATGGGACATGAGTCTAAACATAAAATTTATTTGTGTTTCAGATACATATTATACACATAGCCTCGAGCCCCCGGTGGCACAGTGTGTTAAAGTGCTGAGCTGCTGAACTTGCAGACCAAAAGGTCTCAGGTTCGAATCCGAGAAGCGACGTGAGCACCCACTGTTAGCCCCAGCTTCTGCCAATCTAGCAGTTTGAAAATATGCAAATGTGAATAGATCAATAGGTACCGCTCCGGTGGGAAGTTAACAGTGCTCCATGCAGTCATGCCAGCCACATGACCTTGGAGGTGTCTACGGACAATGCCAGCTCTTCGGCTTAGAAATGGAGATGAGCACCAACCCCCAGAGTCAGACACGACTAGATTTAATGTCAGGGGAAACTTTTACCTTACGTTACCTACACATAGCCTCAAGGTAATTTTATACACAACTAACATGTATACCTGGCATTGCCCAGGTGTCTTTGGGACAATTTCCTGCCTGTTTTCTCCCTTCTCCAGCTTTAAGAAGGCCTACCTCATAATGTCTCAATGGATACAATGTCTTTCCTTCTTCTCTTTCCTCTAATACACCTGTCACCTTTCTTTCCCAGTCACTCCACAGGAGGCCACTTCACCTAGCCTTTGTCATACAAATGGACAAACACAATTGTTGACACACACACACACATATATAATTTTAATAGTTTTGTGCATGAAACAAAATTTGTGTACATTGAACTACCAGAAAGCGAAGATGTCACTATCCCAGCCCACCCATGTAGACAATATTGGAATATTTTGGAATGCCATATAAGGAATGTCAACCCTTACCTTAATATCTAATAAATGAAACATGAAACACTTGTTCTGTCCAAGAATTTGTGGTCACTGTCAAAACTAAGTTCCTAAGTTATTTTCACCATCCCACGCCATTCCTAATTTATTTTTAGTTCTCTCTAGCCCCAAACATTCACTTGTCCAGCTACCTCTTGTAGTAAGATGATTTGGAATCATAAATTCTATGGAACTTACTGTTTCGTATGTATGTGTTCAGAAACTGCTGTTGATGTTACTTATGTGTATATTCCCATCTCTTCCCAACACAACAGTGTCTGGAGCGAGCCATGAAACTTGCTTTTGGTGAATTTCATCTGTGGTACCAGTTGGCCCTTTCCATGGCAGCTTGTGGCAAGGTAAGTCTTAAAATCAAAATAAAAAACAAAATTGAAATGAAAACCTTGCTATGTACATAGGGTTGCTTCTATGTTATATACACATGTTTTCAACACAAAAGGAAGGAACTGGTGAGTATTTCTTGCCTAAGAAAGCCTTATGAGATTCATAGGGTCATCATAAGTTGTTAGGTGACTTGAAGGCAAAAAACACAAAATATATACATGATTAAAGCCACAATAACAACCTCTCCTAGCTGTGAACTCAGGTGGTTCGCCAACTAATTTTGAAGCAAAATGGGATTGTCCAAAAGTATAACTTTGACATATATAGAGGATGCTGTAGCAGTGCCGGAACAGCCAAAATTCAAATAAGATGACTCTGACAAAGAGTCTTGCCTGATATGAGTCAACTCCTTGTATTACAAAGTCAAGAATACACAGACACCAGGACTCCTAGATCTAATCTGATTTTTAATTGAACTTCAAGATCCAGCTTCTGCAGCCCAACCAAAAGATGGAGAATTAAATAACAGTGCACATCTGAAGACATTATGGACTCAGGAATTCATTTTACACACCACAAGTGAGTTGAGGTCACAGTCCTTTTGCACAGCAGATCTCTCCAGGTTATCTTTTCCATTTCAACATCTTAATTTAACCAGAGAAGAGAATTTTCTTATTGCTCTTATTAGAAGCCAAGATCAGAATTTTTTTTATTTCATTCATAGGTTTAAGAGTTGAACAGCTACCGGGAACCAAGTACTTTCGGAGGGGTTTGTTGTCTGGCTGCCGTAGTTTGAAACTAGTTTGAAACTGTATTAATGGTCAGTGTAGATGGGTCCCATGCTGGAGTAATGGGCCCTGTCCGCCAGCTTGCATCTGTCCATAAGCCAATTGGTGTTAGGAAGCATGTCTTCTAACATTAATCCTGGTTGAAACTTTTCACTTAGCACTTTGACTAGAAACTGTCTTCACTCCTCCACTTCATTCTCCACTTGAGGAAGGGGAATCAGATGTTAGCTTGTTTTCAAGTGTCAACCAAGCCTTATAGAATCATAAAATCATGGAGCTGGACAAGACTACAAGGGCCATCTAGTCCAACCCTTTGCAATACAATCAAAGCATTCCCAACAGATGGGCATCCAGCATCTCCTTAAAAACTTTCAGAGGAAACTCATCATGCTCCAGCTGCAAACTGGACAGGAAATGTTCTGGTTTGCTCCCACTGTATGAATTAGAGATAACTAAGAGATTTCCTACTATAGAGGGTGAGGACTTGGGTTTCTTTTCTTTTTTTGGAGGGGTGGGTGGAGATACATCCCCTGGCATATCAGATTACACGCACCCTGCAATAGATCCTGATCCATCTTATATCCCATTGTGTCCTAGACGGCTACCTTGTTTGTCATCCTGCAAGTTCAGTGGCGTAGGTCTTTGAGAATTGATACAAGATTTGTAAATGCGCTGGAGCTTATGCTTTGAGCAGGAGCAATTTCCTTCTCCATCTGTGCAGTATTTCAACCCTGCTCCTGAAGCTTTCCCAAGGGATTCGTGCTATATCCTCTGCAATGCTGTCATTTTGCTAATGGGGTGGGCCGCAGACCAGAGTTTTTATCACACTCCGCAGCTTGAAGAGATGGGTGTGGGGGGATGATGAGGAAACACAATGATATCTCTCCAGAGCACTGAAGGCATTTGAGGTTTTAGAGGCAAAAGGTCTCTTTTCACCTCTGGGCTGCAGTCAAATCCCAGATCTCATTAGTAACGAGATCCCACATCCTGGGTTTTACTAGCAAAGATCCTTATTCCAGAGTGGGATTCATAAATAAGCTATGCAGTGTAAACCCAGTTGGACAACTACTTGTGCCCCATAAACCTTCATATATTTGATCTTAACCTTTAGAGGCAGTGAAGTATATGTGCGTCTGCGTGTGCATTCTCATACATTTGTGCTCTGATTGTGTCTTGCCCTTCTCTTCACAGTACTGTATTCTGCAACGCTCAGCTTGTATTTAATGAAACACTGACTTTCAAAGACAAAGGCACTTAAAGGACACTTTAAGAGACAGTTAAAAAGAGAAAAATCACACCGATTTCTCTCTTGCAGGTCAACACTATGGTGAATTACAAACAGAGCTCTGCATTATCTTTCATTCAAAATTCTCTTGAAGTAACATTTTGTCTCCTTCCCTGCCTGTGCTTTGGATCAAGCTGCAATGCTCCCTCCTTAGTCCTGTGTTAATCTAGCTTTAGCAAAAAATATTTGTGGTCATTGGATCTTTTCATCTGAAGCTAATCATTGTGCCATGCAGGTGAAAGAAGGGGGAATCATGGAAAGATGAAGAGGGGATGAAAGAGCTCTAGAAAGAATAAAAAGGGTGAAAGAGGTTGTGAAACCAGCCAGAGATTGTTTTGGCAATAATAATAATAATAATAATAATAATAATAATAATAATAATAGGCCTGGGCTCTGGCGCAGGCTGGTGAGCAGCCAGCTGCAACAAATCACTCTGACCAAGAGGTCATGAGTTTGAGGCCAGCTCGGAGCCTGCGTTTCTCTTCTGTCTTTGTTCTATGTTAAGGCATTGAATGTTTGCCTTATATGTGTAATGTGATCCGCCCTGAGTCCCCTTTGGGGTGAGAAGGGCGGAATATAAATACTGTAAATAATAATAATAATAATAATAATAATAATAATAATAATAATAATAATAATAATAATAGGAGTTTTGGAGCACAATACTCTTGACCTCACGAAGTTGCAGTCGATGTTGCAATCCCAGGGGACAGCAGGATTGAAGAAAAACAACTGGAAAAGCTGTCACGATATGAGGACTTAAAGATCAAATTGCAAAGACTCTGGCACAAGCCAGTCAAGGTGGGTCCCAGTGGTGATCGGCACACTGGTTGCAGTGCCCAAAGACTTTGGCCTGCATTTAAACACAATCGGCGCTGACAAAATTACCACCCGCCAGCTGCAGAAGGCCACCTTACCGGGATCTGCATGCATTATTTGCCGATACATCACACAGTCCTAGACACTTGGGAAGTGTCCGACGTGTGATCCAATACAACAGCCAGCAGAGTGTCTGCTGTGGACTCATCTTGTTGTGTTTCTAATAATAATAATAATAATAATAATAATAATAATAGTAATATACTTTATTTATATTCCCCTTTATCTCCCAGAGGGGACTCAGAGCAGATTACAGGATACGTATATGGCAAACATTTAATGCTGTTATATAATTGACAACAAAGACAGACAGTACATAAACAGAGGCAAGGCTTCTCTCTTTTTTCATCTCTGGTATCTAGAGGCTTTGCTTGACTCGATCGTGGGGCGGTGCTGTTGTTTCATTTTTCCATGCTGAGGAGCTTGTTGTCCGTGGACACCTTCTTGATGAAATTGCCAGCATGTTTTTCAGGGGTGCCTTTTACCTCCCCGCCAAAGCAGTACCTATTTATCTACTCACCTGTTTTCGAAGTTAGGGCTGACGGCAGGAGCTCTCCACGGCTTGAACCACCAACCTTCCGGTCAGCAAGATCTTCTGTAGCTGGCGGTTTATCCCGCTGTGCTACCGCTCAGTACTGTCTTTTTGTCCCAAAAGGCTACATGTGGACCTAAGGCTGTGAGAGGTTCTGCACTGCTACATGCTGTTCCCATGAGGCAGAGTCATTTGCCTCCTGAAATGTAAAAGTGTAATTTACTAATGAGTGAAACTATTTATAATTGTAATCTTTGGTAGCATATATACCTGGTGTTGCCTGGGTGTTGGAAGGGCCTCTAAGCTCCTGCTTTCTCCCTTCTCCAGCTCTGATGAGGCCTACCTCACAATGTCTCCATGGCTACACTTTGGCAAATCTCTTTGAGCAGGCTCCATTTGTGGCTTTTTCTTTCTTTCCTCCATTTCCCTCATATACCTTCTCCCTCTCTCTTTTTTCCATTACTTTCCTTCTTTTCCTGCTACACTTTTCTTTTCTTTTCTTTGGGTTGCTGTGGGTTTTCAGGGCTGTATGACCATGTTCCAGAAACATTCTGTCCTGACGTTTTACCCATATCTATGGCAGGCATCCTCAGAGGTTGTGAGGTTTGTTGGAAACTAAGCAAGTGAGGTTTATATATCTGTGGAAGGCCCAGAGTAGGAAAAAAACCTCTTATCTGCCTGAGGCAAGTGTGAATATTGCAACTGGCCAACTTGATTATCATTAAATAGCCTTGCAGCTTCAAAGCCTGGCTGTTTCCTGCATGAGGGAATCCATTGTTGGGAGATGTTAACTGGCCCTGATTGTTTCTTGTCTTGTATTTCCCTGTTTTCAGAGTGTTGTTCTTTATTTGCTGTCCTGATTTTAGAGTATGTTTTAAATACTGGTAGCCAGATTTTGTTCATTTTCACGGTTTTCTCCTTTCTGTTGAAATTGTCCACATGCTGCTTGTGGATTTTAATGGCTTCTCTGTCTAGTCTGACATGGTAGTTATTAGAGTGATCCAGCATTTCTGTGTTCTCAAATAATATGCTGTGTCCAGGTTGGTTCATCAAGTGCTCTGCTATGGCTGACTTCTCTCCTTCCTTCCTTCCTTCCTTTCTTCCTTTCTTTCCTTTCTCTTCCTTCTTTTCCTTTCCCTTTTTCCTTCTTCCGTCCCTACATCCCTTCTTACTTCCCTTCCTTTCTTTTCCCTTCTTTCTTTTTTTCTTTTCCTGCCCTCATATCCTTCCCTCCCTCCCATACTTTTTCTTTCTTCCCACCTCTCTTCCTTCATTGTCCCTTTTTTTCTTTTGCTTCTTTTTCTTTTCTTTCTTTTCTTTCCTGCATCCCTCCCTCCCCTCCCTCCATATGCATGTCACCGATCAACATTCAAGCCGCTTCTTTCCCCTTCTTTCCCACTCATGTGACAGGGGGTCACTTCACCTGGCCATAGCTTTGATCCTTTTCACAAGATGTGGTTCCTTTAGTTCAGTGGTTACCAACCTGTGGTCCTTGGACCACCAGTGGCCCCAAGAACTAAAATATAGTCTACAGCCTCATAGTTACTACTATGGATAATAACACAGCCCAACCAAAGAGAAATTCTTGGTGTCTTTGTTTTTAGACCTGTTCCTGGGTTTATTTGGGGTGCTGATTCAGAAAATTGCATTAGATAGATCCCATCAGCTCTAAACTATTGAATATGGTTTTATGTGGGTGAGCAGATGGCGACTACTGGATAGCATATGATGTGTATCAGAAACTAGAGCTGATGTGGTCTATTCAATGCAATCTTTTGAATCAACACCACAAATGACCAAACCTAATCTAAAATGACCAAAAACTGATTCTTAACCCATTTATTTATTTATTTCTCACATTTATATCCCGCCCTTCTCACCCGAAGGGACTCAGGGCGGCTTACAATAGTGGCAACAATTAGATGCCCATACAAATCAATATAAAAACAGCGCATAAAACAGTTAAAACTATTAAAATACATTATGAATTTAAAAATTAAAGTTTTAGTACTAATGTTGGAGAGTGGTCCCTGGTCAAGTGGTCCCTGGTAAAAAAAAAGCTTGGGAACCACTGCTTTAGTTCAAATCCTTCAATTGTTTTAAGTTGGATAATAAAGGGTACATGTGCCAAGTTTGGTCCAGATTTATCAAGCCTTTTCCAAATTCAGATGCATAGCTGCACAGAGCAGCTGATGCCATTCATGTTTTTTTTTAAAGCTGCAGATAACTGTAATGTCACATTTTGTTTGATTCTGAGTTAGTGCTGTGCTCTCCAACGTGTATAGAGTCTACAGGTTGTTGGGAAACATGCTTAGGAAGGTATTCAAGACCCAACTAAGGGTTTTAATTTGTTTAGCCACTGTAGAAAGGTGGATGCTGGACTACGGAGGGATTTGGTTGCATCAAGCTAGACAATTTGTTGTTATGGGCCTTCAAGTTGTTTCCTACTTACAGTGATGCTACAGTAAATCTATAACTGAGTTGCCTGGGACCGGGAATGTGTGACATGCCCAAGATCACAATCGTTTTCCATAGCTGAGCAATGTATTGAACCCTGGTCTTGCAGAGTCATATAGTCCAGCACTTAAACCACAACCCTACGCTGATTTGTGTCTACTTAGCCTGAATTAGTTTAGGTGACAGCATGGGTTCTGATCTGTTATAAGGTGTCCTTATTCTGATTCTTTTTAGCTGCAGGCGAAGGCAGGCCGTGGGCGGAGGAGATGGCAGCTCTGCCTCCCTCAACAGGCACTTGAAATATTTCCTGGGCAATGCAGAGAGCGAGAAGGGGAGGCTTTGCAAATAGATGCTGTGCTCTTGCTGACACCTTGGTTACTCTGAGCCTTTGCGTGGGCGAGAGAATCAAACAGCTCCCAGCTGATGCTCGCTGTGCCGCTGCAATTTTGGCAGAGAACATTGGGCAGAGAAAGTACAGTGTGAGGCTTCCCTGCAATCTTTTGCCACCATTGCATTTGGCTTTCAGCCCCTTGACTTTTCTCCCCCCTTCTTTTCTTTTCCTTTTAAAAGCCAGCATTGTGCAGTCTGAAGTTCTCTCCTTTTTAATTCAAGGTGTGTCCAGGTGCATGATTAGAGTAGAGTAGGCCAGGCTGTGGCACAGGTTGGTTAGAAGCCAACTGCAACAAATCACTCTGACCAAGAGGTCATGAGTTCGAGGCCTGCCCATGTCTGTGTCTGTGTCTGTTCTATGTTATGGCATTGAATATTTGCCTTATATGTGCAACGTGATCCGCCCTGAGTCCCCTTCGGGGTGAGAAGGGCGGAATATAAATACTGCAAATAAATAAATAAATAAATAAACAAATAAATAAATAATAGAGTCTCACTTATCCAACATAAATGGGCCGGCAGAAAGTTGGATAAGTGAAAATGTTGGATAATAAGGAGGGATTAAGGAAAAGCCTATTAAACATCAAATTCGTTATGATTTTACAAATTAGGCAGAAAAAAAATCATGTTTTACAACAAATCAACAGAAAAAAGCAGTCCAAAATAATAATAATAATAATAATAATAATAATAATAATAATAATTTTATTTTTATACCCCGTCCCATCTCCCCGAAGGGACTCAGGGCGGCTTACATGGGGCCAAGCCCGAACATCAACAATATAAAAACAAAGCAATAAAACAAATGAATCAAAACATGGTAACGTTATGTAGTAATTATTTATGAATTTACCCTGTTTCCCCTAAAGTAAGACATCCCCAGAAAATAAGACCTAGTAGAGGTTTTGCTCAATTGCTAAATATAAGGCCTCCCCTGAAAGTAAGACCTAGCAAAGTTTTTGTTTGGAAGCATGCCCGCCAAACAGAACACCAGAGCATGCAGGATTGGTAAATGTACGTACCATAAAGTGTTGTACATGGAAATATTGGTAGCAACAAGAAATTCTTGATAGGATTCACTGTTTGTCTGGTTATGCAGGTTTATGATGACAACTACTGTACAGTATATAATAAATGTTCATTTTTTTGTTCAACAATAAATGTGAATTCTTCTTCATGGAAAAATAAGACATCCCCTGAAAATAAGACCTAGAGCATCTTTGGGAACAAAAATTAATATAAGACACTGTCTTATTTTTCGGGGAAACACGGTAGCACCAAAACATTGCAATATATTGAAAACTTTGACTACAAAAACATTGGCTACTAACAAATTGACTACAAATAAAGATAGAATTGCATAAAATGAACTTACATTAGCAACATTGTTGGAAATTAAATCCATGAAAAGTTCAATCCTTGCTGTCTGGAGAAACAGCTGCGGATTGGGGCGGGAGGCAAACTGCATTGGATAATCCAGAACGTTGGATAAGCGGATGTTGGATAAGTGAGACTCTACTGTATCTTTTAAAGCCTGCTACAGGGTTTTTTTTTTGTAAAAACACCAAAGAGCCACATGGTGCTGTGAAAACCTAACACAAATATACATGATGGAAAAGGTTTCTATTGGCCTGAAGTCTGCAGGAAACATTGTCTTCTTTAGCCAATATAGCTGCATATAGGGTAGGGTTGGCAGATCAGGACCATCTCAAGGCCATCTTGGGATGGCTCCTTGTGATGTCCCTAAAAATGTTATAAAGGCAAGTCCCTGGTGATGTCATTGAGTATGTGTATCTTAAGCATCAAACAGAGTTGCTCGGAGTGTGCCACTCAAATAAAATCCAACAAAGATTGGAAATATATATTCACATTTTTTCAAGGCAGCACACTCACCTTGAGATTTCTCTTACTTGTCTTGAAGCGGAGAAGAGACCTGCCGAATTTGAGACCTAGGAACCCTGAGTAACATAAAAACTTGAAGCAGAAGAATGAAACATAAAAAATGCACAGAAAATTCAGTTCAAGCTGGAATGCATGCATAACAAACTCCTTAGGGTATGTTTTTGGATTAATCTCTAGATCCTTCAGCACAACTCTGTAGTCAATTTCTATAGAATCGCAGTGGAGGACTTAGAGATTCAACAGTGTGATGCGGCGACAAAAAAAGCCAATGGGATTTTGGCCTACATCAATAGGAGTATAGTGTCTAGATTCAGGGAAGTCATGCTATTCTGCCTTGGTCAGTCCACACCTGGAATACTGTGTCCATTTCTGGGCACCGCAATTGAAGGGAGATGTTGTCAGGCTGGAATGTGTCCAGAGGAGGGCAACTAAAATGATTAAGGTTCTGGAGAACAAGCCCTATGAGGAGCGGCTTAAAGAGCTGGACATGTTTAGCCTGCAGAAGAGAAGGCTGAGAGGAGACATGATGAGGGGCATGTACAAATACGTGAGGGGAAGTCATAGGGAGGAAGGAGCATAGAATCAAGTTGGAAGAGACCTCATGGGCCATCCAGTCCACCCCCTACCAAGAAGCAGGAAATCGCATTCAAAGCAAGCTTGTTTTCTGCTGCCCTGGAAACTACGACACAGAACAATGGCCTCAAACTACAGGAAAGAAGATTCCACCTGAACATTAGGAAGAACTTCCTCACTGTGAGAGCTGTTCAGCAGTGGAACTCTCTGCCCTGGAGTGTGGTGGAGGCTCCTTCATTGGAGGCTTTTAAGCAGAGGCCGGATGGCCATTTGTTGGGGGTGCTTTGAATGTGATTTGCCTGCTTCTTGGCAAGGGGTTGGATTTGATGTCCCATGAGGTCTCTTCCAACTCTATTATTCTATGATTCCCAGAAAGAATATATTAATCAAGTCCTTAAATAATCAAAAGTTAAACCTGCAAATGTGGAGGGCCGACTGGATTGATTTCTATCCTGCCTTCTTCTTTCCAGTTTGTGACTCAAAGCAGGTTTACAACACATTTAAAAAGCCACAAGATCAAAAGTTAAAACATAAAAACTATCAGATAGTGAATGTGAGGTTTGTAGAATGGTTTTCCTGTTTATTTGTTAATTCCGTTTGTATGTGTGTTTTGTGTAAGTGGTAGGTTTGTAGTTGGACTAGATGGCCCATGTTGGACTAGAAGGCCAATGTGGTCTCTTCCTACTCTATTATTCCATGTTTATTCTAATTGGTAGTCGTAAGTAGACTGTAGCTGGGTAGTTTTAGTATTACACATCTCATAATATTGCTTGTTTGTATACTATGGCTGTTCAATTTTTCAAATACAAATTATTTTAAAAAGATAAAAGTTAAGACAAGATTAAACAATCATGTTTTTAAAATAAACACCATATTAATGCCTGTTTCATGAAACACACACACACACCAGTGCAACTCATTTGACGGCAAGTTTGAAAGTTTTTCCTGGCAGCTTGCCACGTTGGCACAAAACCTTCGAAGAAAGTTGTGGGCGTGTGTGGAATAGTATAAATATATCTGCGACGTAATTCTGCTGCAGCAGTGTGGGGGGTGGGCCTGATTTGGGATGCTCCTTCTGTTGTCTTCTTTTGCAAAAGCTTAGTCCGGTTGCTAAGGAACACACTTTTAAAAAAGAAGGCAGGCACATTTGTCTTTGCATTGCAGTCAGGAGCCTTGGGAAAAAGCGAGGGCCTTAGATGACGCCTTAAATAGCAAGAGCGGGCTTGGGGGGGAGGAAGCTGAAAGATGGTACATCCATCAGTTCAAGATTTGGTTACAAAGGTCATCCAGCTAGAGGAAACCGTGGGCTGGTGATTTTCTTCTTCAAGGAGGCACAAAAGGTGCTGGTGGAGAGGGGGAGAGAAAATTGTGTCTTTAGGTCTGTGCTGCACATGGAAATTTCCAAAGATGCCTAGAAAATTCAGCACAAGCACACTGAGCTGGCTAAAACTATCGCTGTTGCACTTGGATAATAGCCAATAGCTCGGAACAGAGAATGCGGTGAGCTGTGTTTGATGTTAGATCATAAAAATCCCTTTAATCGCAGACAGACTTTTTTTTCTTTTTTAATGATGAGCATTAGCACCCAACTGACTGGCAGATTCTTCCATCCCTGCCGCGGCTCCAGACAGCTAGATATGGCATGAAGGATATGGCAATAGGTTATAGTCAGCGAAGAGCACAGGAAGGGAGAGACACTGACTCTGATATTATGGTCATCAGCATATATGCATTGAATTACAGAGTTGGAAGAGACCATAAGAGACAGTCAGCCATGCAGGAACACACAATCGAAGTACTCTCAACAGATGTCCATTCAGCTTCTTCTTAAAAACCTCCAGAGAAAGAGACTCTATCTCACTCCAAGGCAGCCTATTCCACTGCCAAGCAGCTCTTACCATCAGGAAGTTCTGGAGGACATATCATTTCCTTCATTTCGGATCTATTGCTTCATGTCCCAGTCTCCAAAACAACAGAAAACAAACTTCAGTATGACGTCCTTTCAAATATTTGAACATGGCTATCATGTCCCTTCACAGCCTTCTTTTCTCCAAGCTAAACATACCCAGATACCTAAGTTGTTCATCATAGGATTTGGCTTCCAAACCATTGAATATGACCTTCCCTGACTTGTTGTCCTCCAGACATATTGGACTGTATTTCCCAGAGGCGAAATATCTGGGGCTGGTGGGGGCTTCAGTTTGAGATATCTGGAGGGCACCAATTTGGGAAAAGTGGGTTTAATCTTGATTTGTTTGAACATGAAAGGTATCTCCTCTTTGAGGTCAATTCATGTTACGATTTGGAAAGGAGAACCTATGTCCTCTGAGGCTCCAAGAATGCATTTTTTTTTTGCTTTGGTGGGAACTTGAGAATTTTCCCAGTATGCTTTTCTTTGCAAAAATATCCAGTTGGAAGCTGTAGGGAATGTGATGCTGGAATAGTTATGCCAGGGTTGGAGAATCACAGATCGTGAGGCTAAACCTAGCCCTACTCGAATCTCAGTATAGGCCCCTGGGACCCTTTTCCATGATGTGTTTTTGTGCAATTTCCTCGTTATTCTAAAAGGTCAAGATTCTCTCCGAAGGTTAGATACCAGCAGAAATAACTTCAAGTTGAAATATACTGGTATTTTTAGTTCCAGTTATTTGCCTGCATTCCTGCCCACCATTGGAATGCAACCCACAATAATCTTAACTGAAATTGACTTTGGCTCTTATCCTGAAAGAGATTTCCTACCCTTGAGACAGGCTTTTGGTCTGATCCAGGGGAGCTTTACTTGTGTTCCTAAAACTCTTGCAACACAGAGAGAAAACCATATCTTCCTGCATGAAGATTTATAATGCCCCCTCCCCCAAATGCAGGACTATTTTCCTTTTAGAGGGATCCATGTTAAGGAAGAAAAGATTTATATGTGATACATGAAGGCAGAACAGAAGGAATTGCAATCGAAAGCCAGGAGATGTCTTTGACTTCATAGCAGCCCTGGGAGATGCCATTGTTGCATCAATTGGAGGCATCCAAGTGTAGAATTTGTACCCAGATGTAGAACTTGGAGTGAAATTCTTCCCTTGCTTAAAAGCACACCACTAATAAGTCTTAATTATTACTATCTTACAAGGAACCTTGCAAAAAATGTACTTTCCACCCACACCCTGACTGAGAAATACCAACAATTTAATTACTGGATTATTTAGACCCTACACAGATAGTGTGGGATCCAGTATTATTCTAATATGGTTGCTGCATGATCACTCATCGTCTCTCTTGTCTTGCTCACTGACATAGCATGCAAGAGTGTATTTCAATATTTTTATTTATTTGGAGCATTTTACTTCACCATTCTGGGGGCATTTTAGTCTGAAAAACTAAAAGGGCCCTGGAGGATCAAATGTGGTTCACAGGCTGCACTTTCTCCATTCCTGGTACCTTTTCACACTGCTAAGGTTGCCAAGTGTCCCTTATTATAAGGGATGTCCCTTATTTGAGAACCAAAAAGCTTGTCCCTTATGGAGCTAACATAGTCACGGGCAAACTTGGGCCCTCCAGATGTTTTGGACTTCAACTCCCACCATTCCTAACAGCCTCAGGCCCCTTCCTTTCCCCTCTCAGCCGCTTAAGCGGCTGAGGGGGGAAAGGAAGGGCCTGAGGCTGTTAGGAATGGTGGAAGTCCAAAACACCTGGAGGACCCAAGTTTGCCCATGCCTGGACAGGTGCTTCTTCTTATAAGGGGTATCCCTTATTTGGGAGTTAGAAAACTAGTCCCTTACTGGGGTAACAGGTGCCCTTATTATAAGACATGTCTCTTATATGAGAACTAGAAATCTTGCCTCTTATGAGGCTGGCAGGTGTCCCTTATTATAATTGGTGCCCCCTATTTAAAGGTTGGAGTGCTTTTCCTTATATGTAGACTGGACAGGATTCCATGAAATCATGTGTTTTTGCATAAGACCCTCCATAAAGACCAAAATGTCGCACCTCAGGTTAGCTTCACCTTGCTAAAGACACCAAGCCACACACAGGAAGTAGTCTTTTGTAGTTTATTTAGAATAGGCAAAAGATAGTTCATAAAAGGAAAAAGGTTCAGTTCTAAAAGATAGGTACAAAACCAAGGCTGTAAGCCAGGGGTCCCCAAACTAAGGCCCGGGGGCCGGATGCGGCCCTCTGAGGTCATTTACCTGGCCCCCGCCCTCAGTTTTATAATATAATATATTGTATATACATATAATATTGATAATAATATTATAATGTAATACAATATAACACTAATAGTATTACCATATAATAATATTAATTATATATTCTATATTACATATAATATTACTAATAATATTACAGTATAGTGGTATAGTTCAATATAGTTATATATAATGCTAATATTGTGCTATGCTAATAATATAATATATTGTATGTACATATAATTTGTAAGCCACTCTGAGTCCCCTTTGGGGTGAGAAGGGTGTGATACAAATGTAGTAAATAAATGCAGTAAATAAATAAATAATAAATAAATACATTTTGGACTTAGGCTCGCCCAAAGTCTGAAATGACTTGAAGGCACACAACAACAACAACAACAACAACAACCCTAATTAACTTGACTATCTCATTGGCCAGAAGCAGGACCACACTTCCCATTGAAATCCTGATAAATGTATGTTGGTTAAAATTGTTTTTGTTTTTAAATATTGCATTGTTCTTTCGTTGTTGTTGTTGTTGTTGTTTTTGCACTACAAATAAGACATATGCAGTGTGCATCGGAATTTGTTTGTATTTTTTTTCAAATGATAATCCGGCCCCTCAACAGTCTGAAGGATTGTGGACCGGCCCTCGGCTTAAAAAGTTTGAGGACCCCTGCTGTAAGCAATAAGTCCATAGAAACATAGAGCATAAAACAAGGTCCTTTTCATGGAAGCCAAAAGTCCCAACAAACAGAATATATCCACAAGATATTACAGGAAAGCAGACTTGCTTCTAGATCAAGCGATGGAGTTGCATTGACAGAGAGCTCTCTGCAAACAGACTGTTTTAAAAGCATGACATAAAGGTGTTCCTTTGCCCTTTGAACTCTCGTTTATTGGCTATTCGAAGGCTTCTCTGCGACCCTCTAAATTCCAGTCTCGTAGCCCGAGTCAAGGCCACTGAGCTCATTATCAGGCGGCAAAGTGTTATCCTCCCTTTATGCTCCCTACACCTGAAATTCCTCGTTAGAAACAACATCATGATTTATTCCCATGGGAACAACTCCCTGCTCTTCATTTTCCACAGCTGGAACGCTGCTATAATTCTGTCACGCCCAAGGCTACGGAGCACTAAGAACCGAACACAGAGGCCAATAACTATCTAATATCTTTATTAAGGAAATATATAAGAATAATAAAAACAACTAGAAAATATAGTCCAGAAGCAGACCTATCAGATGAGGTCAAATATAGTCCAGAAATGTTTTGTCCAATAAATGATATTAGAGTTCAAAGTTGAATCCAACAAACCGAAACACACACTATTGCCAAGCAATAGTGTGGGGAAATGTCCAGAGTCTTTCAAGGTCCAAGGTAAATCGACAACAAGGCTGGAAACAAAACTTGATTCTATGAACAAGGTCCGTGGCTAGGAACAAGGCAAGGCAATTCTTGAATACTTGATTAGGCAAAGCAAGGAGACTGGGGTTGCGGACTTTGCGAAGTCCACACAAGGCTGGAAGCACGGAATCACTCCTCAAGCTGCTCTGTTGACTCCGCACGGAACCTACCGTGCCAGGCACATTTAACTGGGTCTCGTTTCCCTGCCAAGCAGGTGTCCAGCGTTCCCTTTCCCTAGAGAACAGGAAACGAAACCCAGCTTTCTCCAGATGTGAGACTCCCTAGATTTTCCCAGGGGAACATGGCTAATCAGTGTCTTGTTTAGCTGCAATTCTCAAACTCCTGCGAACCTGCTCCTTCACTCCCCTGCCCGCAGCATAGGACTGTCTCCTAGCAAAAGGGTGTGAGAGCTGCTCAAGGTCTGTTTTAATGGGTTCTTTGGCAAAAACATCAACATCAGGCATCTGGAAAGATTCCGGCTCTTGCTGAGCCGGCGAAAACCCCATGTTTTCATCTTCATCAGCCACGGTGGCACTGGGAGCAGGACTACAAGGCCCATCAAGCATCACAAATTCCCAGCTTCAGAGTCATCCTCGAATTTATCATGAATCCCATCCTTAAGCACATATAACCCAGAATCTTCATCAGAGTCATGCAAGGGCACATCAGAATCACACAAAGGCAAAGGCTGAGCCACAACATCAGAATCACACAAAGGCTCTATGTTATGGCATTGAATGTTTGCCTTATATGTGCAATGTGATCCGCGCTGAGTCCCCTTCGGGGTGAGAAGGGCGGAATATAAATACTGCAAATAAATAATAAATAAATAAATCACACAAAGGCAAAGGCTGAGCCACAACATCAGAATCACACAAAGGCAAAGGCTGAGCCACAACACAAAACATATTCATTGCAAATGTGGGATCTGTATATTACTCTACAGAGAAAGAAATGGCTAGGTTTCATTTGGTATTGTCCTGATTTGCTCCGGAAACAGCCTAACAACATGAGCAAAAGTAAAAAAAAGCTTTGCTTCAGCAAAATAATATTAATAATGCAAACAGCGATAAAGGAAACAGAAGGTAAAGTTCCAAAGCAATGCAAGGTCTTACAGAAGACATGAAACAAAGGTCTTTGGCAACAAGTCTTCACAGCAGACAGGAGCAAGAGTCTTTGGCAAAAAGGCATAAAGTATACAGGTACAAGAGTCTTTAGCAAGAAGTATTTTGCAAAGCCAATGCTGTAGCTGTAGCATGGAGACTGGAATACAAATGCACCAGTAAGGTCGGTTGCTGCCAGCACTGACTACTGGCTTTGTTGCTAATTCATAGCCCTGAGCTCCCAGCACAGATGTTCCTAGGGTGAGGTCTGATTGCCCAGCGGTTTTGCCATGATTCTAGCTGACCTTCTCCTTTCTTCTTTTGCCCGTCATCCTTCTAAACACGTAAGGACTTGTAGTATGTCTTCCTCGCCTTCTCCTTCCTCTTCAACACTTGGCCCCAAATCCCCAGTGCTACCTCTTCAGCCTCCTATTCTACTTCCTCCTCAGAAGCAGAATAGTCCACAACAGATATTTAAATAAAAGACAAACTTGTTAATAGTTACTTCCTTGTTGTCATCCTCATGTATCAGGAATTTCCGCTGTCCCTTACTGCTGTTTTGAAAGCCTGGCAACACTAGACAGCACAATTACAGCATTATAATCCCACTTTAAGTGTCATAGCGGTGTCCTATGAAACATAGGGTTTTTAATATGGCAAGGTGCTAGAAGGGCCCTCTGGTTGAGAACTTTAAATATTTCTTCCTAAATCTCTGAGTAAATCTCTGAGTGGAACCATGGCAGTTAAATAGTGCTATAATTGTGTAATGTGAAAGGACCCTGGTTTACACTGGGCGTTGCTAGACAGTATGCGTAGTTGGTGGCTTTTCTCTATTTCTTAAACTTTTTGGTGAGAAAAACCCAAAGTACTTTATACCCTGAAACTCTGTTCACCCTTGATGCTGAAGGCCTTTGCTAGAAACCCTGAACAGCCACACTGAGTCAAAGTATTAGAGTCCTTAGGGAGGTGTAATGGAAATGGGCTGCATTCGGTGACGCCATCAGAGAAGATGACATCAAAATGGCTGTCCATACATTTATTTTTAAATAAAATTAAAAATCCCTATAATTAAAATTTGCACAAGCTCAGCATTAGCTTACATGTACTGTATCAATATACCTATAAAGCTAAAGCTCTACACTGATTTCTTTTTGAATCTTTTAATGTGCAGGTCCTTCGTTCAGAGCTGTCATTATTACCCAATTAAAGTGATGCCTAAAATTACATGGTTTTGTGTATATATGCTACAAGCAGGCACTGTTGATTTAGTTGCTGCTAGTTTTTAAAAGTGGCTGGTTTTGTCAAATTTTTCAGTATTTTAGCTACAATATTGTGATATGGCCTGGCAAAGGAGGTGACACTATGAGTTATTGCAACAAATACCAGGTGTTGTAGGCTCCTTTTCAGAGGAGGGAAATGGCAAAACCACCCCTGAGTATCCCTTGCTGAAGAAAAAAACCCTGTGAAAACATACATATACACAAAGCCCTTCCACACAGCCCTATAGCCAGAATATCAAGACAGAAAACCCCACAATATCTGCCTTGAACTGGGTTATCTGTGCCCACACTGCCATATATCCCCGTTCAAAGCAGATAATGTGGGATTTTATTCAGCTGTGTGGAAGGGGCCACAGAAAGATAAGATGATAGTGCTTGGTAAAGTTAAAGGCAGTAGGAAAAGAGTTGATGATAAAGTGGATTGATAGATTATTTCTATTTTTTGTGTGCAGTTGAATTAAATTTTATGTTATTACTGTTCCATAGCACTTTTCTGTAGGTCTCAGAAATCAAAATTACGTGATTGTTCCTGCATCTGAGTGAGTCATATTGTTGTGCTTTCAGATAGGTACGCTTCCAGTAAAAAGTCAATAAAGTGCAATGGTTTGAATAGTGAACATGGATACTAGGAATCCAGTGTTTGAGTCCTGCTTAGCCATAGGATCTGCTGATTGACCTTGAGCAAGTCAGACTTTGAATAAATGTTGCCAAGAAAACCCTATGATAAGGTTGCCATAGAGCAAGTACTGTATACAAAAACAACAAAACCAAAATTGATAGATTTCCAAAGTGGTCATTTCTGACACTTGTACTCGTTCAGAATTTCAAGTGCTCTTGTTTTTAAAGTTGTACAGTGCAGAATGCTGGAGCTGCTTTCCATTTGGCAGCTGGCCCTCCCCACTGTGTAATCTTTTTACCATAACGTTTGCTGTTTAATCTTTACTGTACTTCCCTGTCAGGGGATTAAAGATTGCCTTGTTGATTAACTCTGCTGTTTTTCAATTACGAATCCATCATTTCATCAATTGATGGATCATTGCTTGCACATCCACTTGAACAAATGAAAGTGGATTTCTTTCTTGCAACACTGCTTGGCCCCACCGTGTGACCTTGGACGCTCTTAGTCTCAGAAAACCCTAGGGTTGCCATAAGCTGTGATGACCTGGAGGCACGCAACAACAGCAAACTCTGCCCTTCTAATCTCCAAAAGACTTCTTGCAGGGGGAAAGGCATGGCCTTTTCCTAGAAATATGCATAACCCTAGCCTCAAGGAATTCCATTAGATTTAGCATAGTTGCTGCTTTGCATCCTTTAACTTTCTCAGATTTTTTTTTTCTAGAGCAGGAACCTTCAAATTCATCTCACAGTTTTCACTTGAAGTGGCATTTGTTGGTAACACTCCAGTAATATCCCTTCAGGGACTCCTTCCTCCACAGACACACACACACACACACATTTAGCTAATTGTAAAAGTTATTTGCTGAATTTTTCATCTTCTGCAAATCTAAATGGATGTTTGCACTTAAAAAACAACAGTGTGGTTGTTGAAATACATCTCTGTAGCTTTAGCTTTCGGGGGAGGAAGCTGCACCTGGTGAAGTTTCTTATTATTGTCAGACTAAGGGTGATGGATTCTGCACCTGTGGAGTCAGGCATCCATGCCTTGAAAATATTTTGAAATTCTAAACCAAACTCTGATTTTGCCTTTTTATGTAAGAGACACCATTTTACTATGCCATTGTATATAATGGACTTGAGCAGTCATGAATCTTGGTATCTACAGGAGGGGAGATCCTGGAAGCCAACTGCAGTGGACACCAAGGGCTCACTATGTTCTCCTCTGTCTCCAGGTGTATCTGCAGTTTGACACCACCAACTGCTATGTTTCAATACTATGGAATTTGGGGAATTGTAGTTTTATAATGCCCTTAGTCTTCTCTGCCAAAGAGTCCAGGTGCCTCACCAAACTACAAATCCAAGAAAACCATAGCATTGAATCATAGCAGTTAAAAGTGGTATCAGACTGTATTGTTTCTACAATATTGATGCACCCAAGGTTGTCTGGATCAGTGATAGCAAATTTGTACTTTGTACCACATTTTGGCCCTCAAGATCTGGATGTGATATCTGATTTGGGTCTATGCATACACAAACATGCATAGCACACTCCTCCAAAAGTATCTCAGCAAATAAGGGTTTTCAGATTCAAATCTCCCTTTTCAACCAACTAAAATCTCAGGAACACTGGAGAATTGAAAGGAGAGCTGCCCTGTGAGATTGCTATTTCCACTATTAGTGATAAGAAATAGTAGGCAAAACTATAATTAACCTTCTACTTTTACTAGCGTTAGGGCCACAGGATCCCTGGAAAGAGAAAAACCACAAATTAAAAATTGCTTTTTTCCAACCTGAACAATATCTTTGTAAGAATCTCTAAATCAGAGCTTTCCAAACATTTAATGTTGGTGACGCACCTTTTGCATATGTATCACTTGGCTACCCAGTAATTCAATTTTACTAGCAAACTGGCAGTTAAACCAAAACCTTATAAGAGATATGGTGTTGCACCCCTAGGCTACACAGGCACCTCAAAACCGCACTGGAGCCCCAGAATATAAGCAAGCAAGCTGTTTATTGAAGGTTATATGCAAGCAATAGCAAAATCAAAGTTCAGAGTCAATAAAATAGATTTAAATCCACAAGAGAAAAGTACTAGAAAATCTTGAACAAGAGTCTATAAAAGTCACTCAAAGAACATAGTCCAAACCGGATATTAAAGTAAGTCCCAAGGAAGGTATCAAGAATAGTCCAAACAAGATTAATTCCAAGGCATGAGTCAAATGACCACACAGGAAACAAGACTAGAATGCAGGATCAAACTCCAAGATAGTCCAAGGTATAAAGTCAATGCTGGAAACAAGGTGCGGGTCTTGGATAGAATAGATCTCCAAACGGCCAAGTCACTGGATGTGATGACTTATGGGCCATGTAGTCCCGTTCCTAGTACTGTTGTGACAGATGAAGAGGAAAACTTGGGTTTCCCACCGTTTCTGCCAGATTTGGAACCCTTGCAGCTGCAGGATGTTTGCCCACAAGAAGTCAGACAAACAAGCCTTGAGGAGAAATCTCCCCCATTTTCTCGCCGTCTTTATTATAATCAAGATAGACACGCGCGGGAGGCGACTCGCCGAAGCGCCCGGATAGCTGCCAGACAATTAGATGATTAAGTCTGTTCCCTTGGGAAAGTTTAAGGAGTCCTGCATCTGGACAGTATAGGTTTCGGTTCTTGTTCCCCAGAGGAAGTGTGCTTTGGCGGGAAAACAAGATCCTATATAGATGCTTGGCCACAAAGGATTCCTTGCGGAGTCAATTCGTCAGCTTCGGGAGTAGATTGTGTGTGGACTACGCTACTCCAGTTTCCAGGACCTTGTTCTCGTTCCAGCCCTGCCTTGTTCCCCGGACCTCGCCAAGGATTTCGCCACGGACCCTGTTCTTGCTCCTCGCTTCTTGTTGCCTTGAATCAAGCCTTGTTTGCCAAGAATCTAGTTTGCTTCCTAGCCTTGCATTAAGCTCCATGGACTAAAGGACCTTGTCATCTCCCCTCACTTTGCTTGGCAAAGTGAGTGTTTCGGTTATTGGATTACAACTTTGGATCTTAATATTTCATATTGGACATTGTTTTCTTAGACTAATTTTGACCTTTCCTGAAAGGTCTACTTCTGAACTATTTTCTACACTTGCTTTTATTAACTTTATATATTTCCTCAATAAAGATATTAGATAGATTCTGGCCTCTGTGTATGGTTATTGGTGCTCTGCAGCCTGGGTCCTGACACTGGAACATTTCAGCAGGATTCACAGGCCAAAGCAAGGCTGGAACTTGGAGCAAGATACATGGCTGCAGGAATACACAGGAACACGGAGCAAAGATATTTCTCTCTTGAATTAGTAATGTTGCCACCTCTGACTGTGTCAGAGAAAGCAAACCTTTTAAAGGGAAATTCTAGGCCTTGAAGCGTGAGAATAGTGCTTATTAGTTCGCTTCAAAAGCAGCCGTCTACTCCTTCGCACAGACTCCCTCTCTGTCTGGTGTTGAGTTATTGCTCCTCTCCTGTCAAGCTCATTAGCCCTTCCCATGTTATCATTTTCAGAATCCAAACTGGAATGTCCATCTGGCATCAGAAGGCCTGGCCTTGACTGCATAGAGGAATGTGGTTCAAACTGTCTATTTGCAACCATTCTGTCTCTAGTCCCAGAATCCACTGGGACAGACTCTGGTTGCATCTCAGGCCCAAATCAAGAATCCTCTGACAAAGCAGGTGCAGGAACAAACTCTGGCTGTACCTCTGGCAAGTCAGGTGTAAGGGTAATCACAGGCTGAACGGGCCTTACCTCAAGGTCACCTAACAGCTCAAATGGAAGCTGGGCCACAACATATGGACACATAGATAAATTGTAATAACAAAATGTATGGGTGCATAACATATCTCATGAAAACCTCTCATGTATATGTTTTTACAGATATAATTTATTGCTTTATTTCACATAGACTTGGGTTTCTCATTACGTTTGCTGATGCCGAACACACCTACAAACTGCAGCCAACTAATGTATTGACACATAGTTTGGAAAACTCTGCTTTAGGTTCTCCAGCAGAATTCCAGAATAGAGTTGTAGTGGAGGATCTAGAGATGCCCAGAGAGTGGATGGAATCTAATCTGAAAATAATCAAATCTGCAAAAGTCAATGCTGTGAATGTGGAGGATCATACAGTGGACGGAGAGAGGTCAAAGCACCTGATTGCTAGTGAGATGCTGTGATTCCATTGCTACAAAAGGTGGCAGGGAAATACTGATCCCAGCTGCTTTAAGACTCTTTAGGAAAAGGGAGGGTGTAGACTTTCCTTTCCAATGACACCAACTGTTTTCATACCACCATTAGCAGTGTGATATACAGCCATCGTGTTTAGCAGCCATTAGTCCCCTGATCCCCCATGAATTTCTTTAATCCTCCTTTAAGCTCTTCAAGGTGGTGGCCAGCACTAGAATTTGTTGTAGGAAATTGCTCCGTTTAACTGTGCGGCGTGATGAAATCCTTCCTTTTATCTGTCCTGAATCTTCCAGTACATACATACATTCATACGTACATATTTGTATATACCTATGTAAAATTCCCAATTTATTCATGTCTTTCTTCCAAAAATTAATTTATATTTCTTTTCTCTAAGCAATGGCCTCTCCCATGCAAAGCAGATTCTTAGATTTGCTGGAAAGGGAGTTCACCATTCAACAGAGTGCATCATTTGTAAACTGTACCTTTGTGAAACCCAGAGAGGCCTTATTTACATTTATAGGTGTTCTGTTTACCTTCCCCATGACATAAGGCAAGGTCACTCCAGAATAGGTAAGGTTAGTAGAAAAGAGAAGCATCATTGTTACCAAGCACAATAATCTTTCAGTAACATCTCACTAGCAATGAAGATTTTTTCCAAGAACATCGAGATGAACACATTTACTTGGCATTGGCTTTTATAGGCAGCTGTCCCTTTCATCAGAGGCATCTCATGACATCAGCTGTGTCCACAAAAGGTTAATCCTGATGAAATGTGTGTATTTAAGGACCCCTAAGAATCTTTATTGTTTTTCGCTGCAACATAGTAAGGCTGTATCTGCACTGCAGAATTAATGCATTTTGACACAACATGAAGTGTCGTGACTCAATGCCATGGAATTCTGGGATATTTATTTTTGTGAGATACCCTTCTCTGTCAGAAAGCTCTGGTGCCACAGCAAACTACAAGTCTCAGGATCCCATTGGATGGTGGTATCAAATTGCTATAATTCTGCAGTGCAGACAGTTTGTAAGATGACTGTTCCCTTGGACAGAACACACTAACTTTCCTTTCTCCGCACAGCACTAAGGATAGTTCCTGGTAGGGTTTTCATTTTGCATTGAGCCTGATTTAAACAAGACGCAACTGATATTTTCCCTTTGTAACACTTTTTCATTTCACAAAAACTGCTAAGAGGAGGAGGATGGGATTTATTTAGTCAATTAGAAAATTATCATAAATTCACCTTCTTTAACCAAGAGTGCACCTCCACTGTAGAATTAATGTAGTTTGACACTTATTTATTATTTATTTATTTACTTCACTTCTATCCCGCTCTTCTCACCCCGCAGGGGACTCAGAGCGGCATACAACATATATTTTGACAAAAATGCAATGCCACATTATACAGTGCAAATAAAACATAACAAAAAATCAATAGAAACAAATAAAATATAAATATAATTTAAAACCATTAACATTAAGATATTAAAACATAAAAATATAAAAACAGCATCTGGGTACACCTTCCCCTTCCCCCTTCCCCCTCCCCCTTCATGGTCTTAATGTCTTCTTTGACTCTCTTGGATGCACTGGGCCCTTGCCAGCATCCTCCTTTTATGCCCCAGCCATAGGAGGCAGAAGGTGTTTCTGCTGGGCCTTTCTTCAGCCAGGCAGTCAGGGCCAGAGTCTGCAAGGAGCCAGTCACCAGGAGCTGAGGTCAAAGGCAGCCTGCAGCAAACAAACACTGCCCTTTCCTCCAAGCTCCTCGTTGTTGATGTTCCATGGCTGTCTAAGATGGTGCTGGGTCACTTCTTTAGCTGCTGTGATGAAGCCTCCGGTGGCGCAATGGATTAAACCCTTTTGTCAGCAGGACTGCTGTCTGAAAGGTTGGCAGTTCAAATCCAGGGAACAGGGTAAGCTCCCGTCTGTCAACTCCAGCTCCCCATGCGGGAACATGAGAGAAGCCTCCAACAGGATGGTAAAACATCAAAAATGTCCGGGCATCCCCTGGGCAATGTCCTTGCAGACGGCCAATTCTCTCACACCAGAAGCTCCTGACACACACATAAAAAAGCTGCTGTGACTCAGTGCTATCAAATCTTGGGAATTGTAGCATTTCAAGGTCTTTAGCCTTCTCTACCAAAGGGTGCTGGTGCCTCATCAAACTACAAATCCCCTGATGCCATAGCATTGAGCCATGGCAATTATAGTGGTGTCAATGTGCATTAATTCTTTAGTGTAGAGGCACTCCAAGAAAGAGTCTTAATGGTCAACAAAAACCATTTTTTTTCTCATTGAATCTAAAAGGTACAAGGTGCTAGGAATGGGATTGGTTGATTGGTGGTGGTGGTAGATTGCAATGCACAGAGACTGAAGTGCATAGGATTAGATGCATTCTTGTGTCGTAGTTACCTATGTCTTCAAACTGGATAGATGCCATAGGCCTGGCATAGATAGTTGGATAGATGCCGTAGACCTGGATAAGGGCTTGCTTTGTCATTTGAAAAGGAGAAACCAAATGGCTTCTGTTTTATTGTCTTTGTTCCCACTCAGGTTACGGCCGTGGGAGGGTCACTTTTTGTCTACATAGACTTCCTATGAGCTCTAACACAGAATGCAGATGTCCCTGGGATCATAACACTGTCACTTTATTTCCTTTGTATGCTCTGCTAGAGCCAGTGCTGTGCGAAAGCTCTGGAGAGCAGGGTTTTAAATTCCTTTTCAGCCATGGAAACTCTGGGCTGAGTCATACTTTCTGAGCCTTCGATGAAGGCAACGGAAAGCCTCCTTTTCATAAGTCTTTCCAAGAAAACCCCAGGATAGTCAGAATTGACTTGAAGGCTCATAGTAACAACAAATGCTATTTTGCCATGTGCTAATATGCCTTTTCTGAATGCAATTTTGGTTCAGGTTTTTCTTCCTTTCCTTCTTCTCCTCTGCTTCTTCCCATTTTCTCTTTTCCTTTCTTTATCATTTTTCCTATCCTCTTAGGACAGGTTGGTGCCCCAAAAGTCTTAATGGGAGGGAGGAATTGCAACAAATTCCTGCTTCGTAGCTGACCACCAAGTTGGAATTGCTGCACAGTCCTCTAGAAACATTCATTTGAAGGTCTCCAGAATGAGAGACGATGAAGAAGGTGGCTGAAGGCAAAAGTAAACTTGGGGAGGCATCATTGTCTCTGGGAATTTGATGTGAAGAAGCAACTGCTTGATAGATGTGCTTCTAGGCTGAAGTACTGGCATGAAATGTTTTGCTATAGTGCTAAGGGTATAGAAACTCCCATAGAAAGAAGAAAGGCAGAGAAGAAATAGACCTTTGTGTATGAGTTTCCTTTGGGAATTGTTGTATGGATAGTGGATGCATCTACAATGTTAAATGCAGTTTGACCCCACTTCAAATTACATGACTCAATGCCATGGAATCCTAGGAGTTGGAGTTTAGTGAGGCACCAGCACTATAGGGCAGAAAAGGCTAAAGAGGAACATGGCCATACAGCCCGGAAAACATATACATTGTTGTAAATTTACCATGATTCCCTAGTTTAACAGTTAAAGTGGTGCCAAATGCTATGGAATCCTGAGATTTGTTGTTTTGCAAGATCTCGAGCCTTCTCTGCCAAACAGTCCTGGTGCCTCACCAAACTACAACTCCCAGTATTCCATAGCATTGAGCCATGGCAATTAAAGTGGGATCAAACTGCATTAATTCTACAATGTAGAATTACATGTTCAACAAGTTTAGTGTTTTTCCACCAAAGTAATTATTGTTTCTTCTGTCTTTCTTGGTAGTTTGATATAAAACCAAGCTGAGAGTTGTATGGGAAATCTGTGATAGGGGGTCTGTCATTTGCACATAAAGTGCGTGCATATTACTTAACTGTACAAAGATCCCACTTGGCCACCACGCTCACCAAGAGATGCAACAAAAGCAAAACATTCCCAACACATGCACCAGCTGTGGCATGTTCCGCTTTTTCACACAAAAACTAGACAACTACATCTGCTCCAAATGCAAACAGATGACTCTGATGGAGCAGAGGATCCAACAGCTCGAGCACCGTATTAAGACCCTTAAGGACATTCAGGCACTCGAGCTCTTCTTGGACACTGCACAACACGCTGCTGTAGATCAGCAGCCTGCATCACACCAACACCACCAAGACCATGATCAGGAACCTTATGGGGAGATCAACTCAAAGGTAGACAACCCTCAGGCTTGGAAGGAGGTCACCCATAGAAGGAGACGCAGGACCAGGCAGCCTCCACAGAACTCCTCTGCTCAGCTGCATTTACACAACAGATTTGAAATTCTTACATCATTAACATACAATCAGGAAACACATCTTGTGGAGGACCACAGTTTCTTAGATACCACTCAGTGGACCACCCTGGATCAATGCGCAGGGGATAGCCCTGACGGGGACAGTGCATCACCACAGTCACACTTTTGTAATCATGCAAATGCTCCATCCCCAATCATAGACCAGGAGCAACAGGAACATCCTTGGGAGAGTAATGGGCTCTCGGATGTATCTCAATGGATTGTCATTGATGAATGCACTGGGGATGTTGAGGAGGAGGACAACACTTTACACCTACATGATTCACTTCAACAGGAACACTCTTCAGGGGACATACACACTGTCTTGCACAAAAGGGACCCTGTCAATCCTCAAAGGAAACAGGTCTTGGTAGTAGGTGACTCCCTCCTTAGAGGAACGGAAGCCATCATTTCCAGACCGGATGGGATGGCTCGAGAAACATGCTGCCTCCCGGGGGCAAAAATACACCATATCACTCAGAGGCTCAGCAGGCTCCTAAAGCCCCATCACCCTCCCCACCTTATGTTGACTCATGTAGGTACCAATGACACCGCTAGGCATACTTTTCAAAAGATCACAAATGATTTTCGAGCTCTGGGAACAAAGCTAAAACTGTATAATGTACATGTGATCTTTTCATCCCTCCTCCCTGTTGTAGGACACGGCTCTACAAGGGCCGGAAAAATAGTACAGGTCAATAACTGGCTCAGAAAATGGTGTCAAGAGGAGCATTTTGGCTTCCTTGACCATGGTCTACTCTTCCAAGAGGATGGACTACTGGCAAGCGATGGGGTGCATCTCACACAAGTAGGAAAACATCTTTTTGCACACAGACTCACAAACCTCATCAGGCGCACTTTAAACTAGATCCACTGGGGGAGGGGAACAACAGCCTGGCGAACACTATATTACCCACGACCACAAGGAACCGCCGAAAGGCTAAACGGAGGGCTGCACAAACACAGCAAGGACCAAGTACAGAGAGCACAATAATCCCAAATAAACAGTTCGAGGGGAGGTCACAGGGGCTTACATGTCTTTACACTAATGCTCAGAGCATGGGAAATAAGCAAGACGAACTCCAACTCCTAGCACAGCACCACACATACGATGTCATAGGCATCACTGAAACCTGGTGGGATGACTCCCATCACTGGAATTTAACCATTGAGGGCTATAACCTCTTTCACAGAAATAGAACAAAGGGGAGAGGAGGGGGAGTAGCTTTATATGTCAAAAACAGTTACGTTGCAGAAGAAATGCAAGACTGTAATCCGGGAAACCAGCTTGAAAGCATCTGGATAAGAATCAAGGGAACCGGGACTCAAAAAGATCTTGTCGTGGGTGTCTACTACAGACCTCCGAGTCAGGATGAAGGACTCGATGAAGCCTTCTGTCAACAGCTGACCAAACAGGCACAAAGAAGAGATATAGTAGTCATGGGCGATTTCAATTATCCCGATATCTGCTGGAAAACAAACTCAGCCAAGAGTACAAAGTCCAACAAATTCCTCACTTGCCTTGCAGATAATTTTATAGTCCAGAAGGTAGAAGAGGCAACAAGGGGATCAGCAACTCTTGATCTAATCTTAACAAATGTGGAAGACCTGATCAATACAGTTGAAGTGGTTGGATCCTTAGGGGCAAGTGACCATGTGCTCCTGCAGTTTGCAATACAAAGGAATGCTGAAACTAAGACAAGTCAAACACGCATTCTGGACTTTAAGAGAGCTGACTTCCAAAAAATGAAGGAATTACTGAGCGGCATTCCATGGACGCCGATATTAAAAAACAAGGGAGTTAAGGATGGATGGGAGTTTTTCAAAAGTGAAATACTCAAGGCGCAAATGCAAACAGTGCCAACAAAGAAGAAAAATAAGACAAGTGCAAAGAAGCCAGAATGGATGTCCAAAGAACTTCTAACTGAGCTAAAGCTCAAAAGTGACATGCACAAGAAGTGGAAAAGGGGAGAAATCACCAAAGAAGAATTCAAACGTATAGCCAACACCTGTAGGGAAAAGGTTCGCAAGGCTAAAGCGCAAAATGAGCTCAGGCTTGCCAGGGACATAAAAAACAACAAAAAAGGCTTTTTTGCTTATGTTGGTAGAAAAAGGAAGAAAAAGGAGGCGATAGGGCCATTGCAAGGAGAAGATGGGGTGATGGCGACAGGGGACAGGGAAAAGGCAGAACTACTTAATGCCTTCTTTGCCTCGGTCTTCTCAGAAAAAGAAAGCCATCTTCAACCTCAGCAACACGGAATGGACGAAGGATTGGGGGAAATCCAACCCCAAATAGGGAAACAAGTTGTCCAGGAACACTTGGCCTCTCTAAACGAATTCAAGTCCCCAGGGCCAGATCAGCTACACCCAAGAGTACTGAAGGAACTAGCCGAAGTTATTTCAGAACCACTGGCAATTATCTTCGAGAGTTCTTGGAGAACGGGAGAAGTCCCAGCAGATTGGAGGAGGGCGAATGTGCTCCCTATCTTCAAGAAGGGAAAAAAGAACGACCCAAACAATTACTGTCCGGTCAGCCTCACATCAATACCAGGCAAAATTCTGGAAAAGATCATTAAGGAAGTGGTCTGCGAACAGTTAGAAACAAATGCGGTCATTGCTAATAGTCAACACGGATTTACCAAAAACAAGTCATGCCAGACTAATCTGATCTCTTTTTTCGATAGAGTTACGAGTTGGGTCGATACAGGGAATGCTGTGGATGTAGCGTACCTGGATTTCAGTAAGGCCTTCGACAAAGTCCCCCACGACCTTCTGGCAAACAAACTAGTAAAATGTGGGCTAGACAAAACTACGGTTAGGTGGATCTGTAATTGGCTAAGAGAACGAACCCAAAGGGTGCTCACCAATGCGTCGTCTTCATCATGGAAAGAAGTGACAAGTGGAGTGCCGCAGGGCTCCGTCCTGGGCCCGGTTCTGTTCAACATCTTTATTAACGACTTAGACGAAGGGTTAGAAGGCACGATCATCAAGTTTGCAGACGACACAAAACTGGGAGGGATAGCTAACACTCCAGAAGACAGGAGCAGAATTCAAAACGATCTTGACAGACTAGAGAGATGGGCCAAAACTAACAAAATGAAGTTCAACAGGGACAAATGCAAGATACTTCACTTCGGCAGAAAAAATGGAAATCAAAGATACAGAATGGGGGACGCCTGGCTTGACAGCAGTGTGTGCGAAAAAGACCTTGGAGTCCTCATGGACAACAAGTTAAACATGAGCCAACAATGTGATGCGGCTGCTAAAAAAGCCAATGGGATTCTGGCCTGCATCAATAGGGGAATAGCGTCTAGATCCAGGGAAGTTATGCTCCCCCTCTATTCTGCCTTGGTCAGACCACACCTGGAATACTGTGTCCAATTTTGGGCACCACAGTTGAAGGGAGATGTTGACAAGCTGGAAAGCGTCCAGAGGAGGGCGACTAAAATGATTAAGGGTCTGGAGAACAAGCCCTATGAGGAGCGGCTTAAAGAGCTGGGCATGTTTAGCCTGCAGAAGAGAAGGCTGAGAGGAGACATGATAGCCATGTACAAATATGTGAAGGGAAGTCATAGGGAAGAGGGAGCAAGCTTGTTTTCTGCTGCCCTGCAGACTAGGACACGGAACAATGGCTTCAAACTACAGGAAAGGAGATTCCACCTGAACATCAGGAAGAACTTCCTCACTGTGAGAGCTGTTCGACAGTGGAACTCTCTCCCCGGGGCCGTGGTGGAGGCTCCTTCCTTGGAGGCTTTTAAGCAGAGGCTGGATGGCCATCTGTCGGGGGTGCTTTGAATGCGATTTCCTGCTTCTTAGCAGGGGGTTGGACTAGATGGCCCATGTGGTCTCTTCCAACTCTACTATTCTATGATTCTATGATTCTATGATTTTTACAAACAACTCTCAAAGTCCAGTCCAACATTCAAAGCAGTATGTTCCAAGTTGGCTCTTTTGTTCCATGTGTACAATTTCGATTTAAGGAGATTCACAGACATGATTTAAGTAACTCCAAAGTGCTTTTTCAAATAAAGGAAAGAGCATTTTAAATATCAAGGCTCGATAGCCGCATGCATTGAAGCAGATACTGAATGCCTCTGAGCAGATGCAGAGTGTGTTTCCTTTGCTTCTGAGTATTCACAGCAGGTGCTGGCAAAGGAGTGAGGATGCAGACTAATCTCAAGAGAATGCAGTTTGAGCCAAGGCTGAACGGTTCTCTTCTTTCATCTGCTAAACACTGCAGAGGCAGAGCTGGCTGGCTGGCTGGGGGATTCTGGGAGGTGTAACCGCAAAAGTGGTTTGTCAGACGCGTTTCGCATCTGTAAGAGCCTTTGTGGTGCAGTGATTTGAGCATTCACTACGACTCTGGAGACTGATTCGAATCCCTGCTCAGACATGGAAACCCACTGACTGACCATGGGGAAGTCTCACTCTCTCAGCTCAGAGGAAGGAAAAGGCAAACACCCTCTGAGCAGGTTTTGCACAAAAGAAATCCATGATAGGCACACTTTAGGAGCCACCGTAAGTCAGAAATGCTTTAAAGTGTGTAGAAAGGGATGCATTCAACGTGAAGCATCTTATGTGTATGTGTGCATGTGTATGTGTGTGTATGCATGTATATAGAAATATATGGAGAAGGAGGGATTTTATTAAAAGACGAAATTGTGTTTTTAGGATAATGCTTGCTTCTGGAGTTATGAATTAAGAACGAGAGTGCTTTGATTGTGTGTTCCTGAATGGCAGGAGTTTGAACTGCATGGCCCTTATGGCCTTTTCCAACTCTACGATTCTATGAGACTAGGGTTTGAATCCTCACCTACTGCCTCATCACACCAGAGCATGGATCCACTTTAAATCCGGTTTCTTCCTCCTGCAGAAATCTGGGGTTTGTAGTTTGGTGAGGCCCAGGACTTGTCTGGCTGAGCAGTTTAAAAGCCCCTCCCTAAAGTGGATTTAAAGTGGATTTAAAATGGATCCAAACTGTAGTGTGATGAGGTCCTTGGCCATGGAAACATACTGGGCGATTTGGGGCAAGTCACACTCTCTCAGCCCCAGGAGAAGGCAAATACAAGCTCCCTCTGAACAGGTTTTGTCCAGAAAACCCCATAGTACCATCACCATTTGTCCAGAAAATCCCATGATGGCATCACCATAAATCAGAAATTATTTGAAGGCACAGCAACAGAAACAGATTCAGCACCAGGAAGGCGACATTTGGGATAAGTAAATTGTATGTCGGCCACAGCTGCACTGCCTAACCGTCTTTTCCCTCTCCTTCTTTTTCTCTCTGCTCTCCCCAGTCTGCACACGCCGTCTCGGTGCTCAGAGAATGTGCAAAGCTGCGTCCTGCGGATCCCACCGTCCCCCTCCTGGCTGCCAAGGTCTGCATTGGCCGTCTGCACTGGGTAAGCGAGCTGGCGCAGTGCTTCTTACATAAGGCATTAGGTGCCGCATTGACAGCAGCCGCACTTGAGTGCAGCTTCAAGAGAGCAGAGACGAGAGCAGAGACGAGAGCAGAGTGGGGGAAGAAATCCTGAATAGCTGCACCGAGATGCTGCGACCAGTTCTCCCACTCCCAAATATGCTATTCTCGTTGGGGAAGGAGCCTTTATTCAGACCTGTCATAAAGCTGCCTGTTCAAACTGATTTCTCTGAAAAGAATCAAAATAATTGGGTCTTTTCCCTCCTAATGACTGTGTGGCATGGTGCGAACTGTGCCCTGTGTGTGTTGATTGGGAAGGGAGCCCCACGGAGCACAGTGTGACTTAGTCCCCTATTACGTTGTGCATGGGATTGCTGCTGAAATAAACCTTGGAGTTTGTCTACCCCATGTTAAGCTTGATGGGCTTTTGTTTTTAGCTCTGATTGGTAACTGAGTTTTTCCTTTTGTTCTTAGCACAGAAGAGCAGGTTGCTTTTTTGTGGATTTTGCTTTTGTTTTTACATTTTGGTCTTGTTAATATGTACCTTCTGGCCACATCACGAGAATGGGTGGGAGAGACTTTTGCAAAATGATGATAATCTTCACCAGCAGAAGCAGCTGCTGGTTTTTAGCAGGTTCCCATTTAGCAAATTCTTTGAGCAAGATCTTGCTCCTCTTTTCAAAGCCTTTCCACCAGGTGGCCCTGCAGACAACGCCGTCTGTCGGCAATATTATTCCGAGCCAACGCAGGAGAGAGGCAAACTGCAGAGAAGGAAAATAGAGGCTTGGCCAAGTGCTTGGGTTTGATGAATTGCCTAGCTTTTAATTGATTTGACTGAATAATTAACAGGTTGAAATAAGTATTGAGGAATCACAATAAAAGGTGACAAAACCATCAGGATACTTAATGCACAGCTCACCTGTTGATGGCTGGTCTGGAAAATAATTATTACCTAGGATTTTTTAAAATAATGTTTTAGAGTGTTGCATTGATCTCAAGCGCATTGATTAATGAAAAATGTAGACACACTCTCTCTCTCCCTCCCTCTGTGTGTGTATGTGTGTGTGTGTGTGTGTGTGTGTATAGAGACAAAATACCTCTGGATGTTTTTAGACTAAATAAGGAACATCACTCAAAAACAAGGGAACTCCAGACAGCAAACAATCAAATTGCCAGTTAACATCTCCCAAACAGAGGATGCCTCAGGCAACAACAGCCAGGCTACCTCTATGCAGGTACCCTCACTGATTGATTGAATCTGCAGCTTCATGGCTACTCAATGCTATTCAAGCTTGTTAACTACAACATTCATCTTTGCTTTATTCAGACAAGGGTTCTTTTTCTCACCCTGGACATTACACAGAGATATATATATATATATACACACACACACACACACACACACACACACACACACACATATACACATACACACACACTCTACTTGCCTCACCTCCAACAGACAGCTAAAGATACCAGCCACAGATGCAGGTGAAACATCAGGAGAGAATGCTACTGGAACATGGCCATAAAGCTCAAAAAACTCACATCAACCCAGAGGCTAGATTGTTTTGATTGTATCTTCCTGCATGACAGGAGATTGGACTGGAAGGCCCTTGTGGTCTACTCCAACTCTCTAATTCCTCCTTCCTTCCTTCCTTTCTCCATCTCCCTCTTTCTGTATGTAATTCAGTTAGACACTGAATTACATACACAAAGAGAGAGAGAAAGATTGTGTCTTCAGTTCAATAATTCATTTCGGTAATTCAGTTAGGCACTGATAACATACAAAAACAGAGATGGAGAAAGAAAGAAATCTAAAGTTGGAAGAGAAGAAAACTTCCTTTGGTATTGCTTTCGTAGTGCATGTTAGGCACTATGGAAACAACACTAAAAACAACTATTGTTTATCTTTCAGTCTATGTTTTGAGGTTCATCTGTCAAGATCCAGCCTTTGCTTTGTGGAATTTATAACCTGGAGATGAATACTTTGGATGACTGTTTTTGGTTTTTAGTTTTGCCTCTAATGTTGTGGTCCTATCTCCATGCCCAATGTAGTACAGTCAGCCCTTTGTGTCCATGGATTCAACTGTATCTACAGCTTGAAAATATTTTTTTTAATTTCAAAAGCCAAATATTAATGTTTCCATTTTATATATGGATACCAATTTACTGTGTGATTGTAAATAATGTACCTTGAGCATCAGTGGATTTTGGTATCTAGGGTGGGTCCTGGAATCAAATTCCAATGGATAACACTATCCTATATGTACAAGAACTGTTCTTGTGCACCAAACCATTAGAGTTTTCGCCAGCAGGACTTAGTTAATTAAAAAAAACCCCTCTGGCCATGCTAGCTAAGAGATACATAGAGTCATGGAATTGGAAGAGACCACAAGGGCCATCCAGTCCAACCCACCAAAGCCAAATCTGCACATGTGGAGGGGCAGCTTCAAAGCATTGGCCAACATTTTTCAACTTGGCCCTCCACAAACAAGTTAGTTTACAGCCTACACTAACCATTGCCCATATTGACTGGGAATTAGGGGAGATGCAGTCCAACATTTCTGAAGGGCAGATTGAAGGAGACTGAGATATGTTAGAATTACGTATACAAAAATAATAACATATTTTTAAAATTAACCTCATTTGCTGCCCATCATTCGTCAGCAGCAAACCTTAATGCCCCTGCCTTGGGAACACTTCATCCCTAAATATAATTATTACAGTAATGTGCACTCAGAATGTACAGTAATAATATTGTAATGAGATCATTGTAAGAGAAAGTCCAGCAAGATAGTTCCTCCACCCTCACAGTAGTATGTATTATGTAAAAATCTGGGTGTGTCCAAGTATCTGATCTAACTCTCTAACAGAAAGTGAAGAACTCCTTGGTTACAAAAATATTAAGCCTCTTCGTTTTTCTAGATGCTCAGATATGTGACTTATTGTGTGTATTTTCAGAAAGCTATAAATATATTGTTAGTTTTGGAATAAATTTAGAAATGTAATTGCCAGTTAGCTACAAGACAGAGATAGGGAGGAAGCAGGGAGAAGGAAAGAGCCAGAACATCACATCTAAGTGAACAGACTCTCGATGTGTGCTCTTTTCCCCATCTGATTTGATAGCTGGGCTACCACATTGTATTTGTTTTATTTTTAAAAAGAAACTTTGCTTTATAATGTTTTTAAAATCCTCATCATTTTATTAATTATGGCACATTTGTAAAAATGGGAAGCAGATTTTCATACTAGTTAATCAAGCTGCCATTGAATGTACCTTCCTGCCTTTGCGTGTGGAATGGTGGAGTTCGTTAGCAGGTGGAATGAATATTAATTGGGCAAAGCAAAGAGATGCAGAGGAGAAACTAAGCCCCTGGTGAGTCTAGTGAAATAAATTCTTAGATGAAGTCATTACAGTTAGAATTAAAAAGGATCCCAGGAACCATGGGCATTTAACTTTAAAAGGGGTAACACGGTTAAAGGTATATAAAAACTTCGAGAATTACGGTATTATGGACCAGGACAGATGAAGCTTTTGCCACTCTACGCAGAGAAGGGGAGCGTACTCATATCGACCTGTGGATAAATCAACCCAGGTTTTGGGGGCTGATTTTTTGGCTACAATTTCTAGACTTGTACATGAGCATAGTATAGTATTCCTGTTACGACTTGAAATGGGCACTCTGATATACATTCCATTGAAAGGAATGCCATGCAAAGAGATAGTGTTGAGAATTATAAGTAAATTCTGAGTCACCTTTGGATATGGATCTAATTTATAACAGGGATTCCTATAATAGGGATCCCTGATATGTGTGTGGACCTGGTTCCAGCTCTTATTAGCATAAGAGAGTCATTTATGACAGCATTGAAAACTGTCTGGGAAGTGCCACACAATGTCTTAGAAGCAAAAATAAAATAAAATCTCACTGCAGTCCTAGCAATGCTCGCATAAACACAGAGAGCAATGCAGATTCTTTCATTTGCCGGATCATAGGATTATAGAATAATAGAGTCGGAAAGAGACCACATGAGCCATCTAGTCCAACCCCCTGCCATGCAGGAAAAGCACAATCAAAGTATTCCTGACAGATGGCCATACAGCCTCGGTTTAAAGGTTTCTAAGGAAGGAGCTTCCACCACACTCTGAGGCAGAGAGTTCCACTGGCAAGTCTGAGTTTATTTTGTGCCTTAGCCTTATGAACCTTTCTCTTACATATATTGGTTATTTGTTTGAATTCCTCTTTGGTGATTTCCCCCCTCTTCCATTTCTTGTGCATGTCTCGTTTAAATCTTAGCTCAGTTAAAAGTTCTTTGGACATCAATTCTGGTTATTTTACACTTCTATTTTTCTCCTTGCTAGCATTGTTTACAATTGCGCCTTCAGTAGCTCACTTTTAAGAAACTCCCATTCATTATCAACTCCCTTCTCTTTTAGTATTTCTGTCCATGGAATCACTCTCAATATTTCCTTAAATTTCCTGAAATCAGCTCTCCTAAAGTCTAGAATGTGTGTTTGACTTCTCTTTGTTTCACCCTTCCATTGTACCACAAACTAGAAGCACATGGTCACTCTCACCTAAGGATCCCACCACTTCCACTCCAATTACCAGATCCTCAGTGTTGATTAGGATCAGATCCAGAATAGCCTTGTTGCCTCTTTTACCTTCTGGACAATAAAATTGTCTGCAAGGCATGTGAGGAATTTGTTGGACTTTATACTCTTGGCAAGAGCCTCCGGTGGCGAAGTGTGTTAAAGCGCTGAGCTGCTGAACTTGCAGACAGAAAGGTCCCAGGTTCAAATCCGGGGAGCGGAGTGAGCGCCCGCTGTAAGCTCCAGCTTCTGCCAACCTAGCAGTTCGAAAACATGCAAATGTGAGTAGCGGAAACCTTTACCTTTACTATACTCTTGGCAAAATTTGTTTTCCAAGAAATATCAGAGTAGTTGAAGTCCCCCATTACTACTTGTTGTTGTTTATTTGTTCAGTCGCTTCTGACTCTTCATGACCTCATGGACCAGCCCACGCCAAGCAACTTGTCGGCTCTGGCCACCCCCCGCTCCTTCAAGGTCATTCCAGTCACTTCAAGGATAACATCCATCCATCTTGCCCTTGGTCATCCCCTCTACCTTTTTCCTTTCCTTTTCCCCAGCATCATTCTCTTTTCCAAGGTTTCCTGTTTTCTCATTATGTGGCCAAGTACTTTATCTTTGCCTCTAATATCCTTCCCTTCAGTGAGCAGCCGGGCATTATTTTCTGGAGTATGGACTGGTTGGATCTTCTTGCGGTCCAAGGCACTCTCTGAATTTTTCTCCAACACCCGTTACTACTATATCTTTTCTTTCTGCATGTTTGGTCATCCAGTTCCTCCATCTGGCTTAGAGGTCTGTAGTAGAACCCCCACAGCTACGTCTTTTTCAGACCTTGTTACCTTAATTCTTACCCAAATGCTTTCAACCTGGTTTCCAGGATTAAAGTCTTGCATCTTCATAGGTGTAAATATTTTTGACACATAATGCTATTCTACCCCCTCTCCTGTTTGGCCTGTTTCTCTGAAATAGGTTATACTCCTCCATTGCTACATTCCAATCATAGGCTGATGAGCCTTGCTGGCCACTTAGTTATGTAGTAGATTTTTGTCCCAAGGGGCAGCATACTTCTCGAGATATCCTATCAGTTTTTCAAATCACAGTTTCTGTTCATCTCAAGAGAGAGTCACCTACAACCAACTCCTGCCTCTTTTGAGGATTGACAGAGTCCTTTTCCTGTAAGGTGTTCTGCAGATCTCCTGATAACTGACCTTGTTGCTGAACTGGATTGTGTAGCTCTAAAATAGACTCCTCCTCAGAGATATTTCCCCCGTGCATTCATCAAGGATAATCCAATCAGAAGTGTCCAAGACCCCCCATTCATGTTCATAACATGTCTTAATTTGAAAAAAAGGAAAATTGGAGAGGGGTGGCCTTTTTCCTTTTTGTTCAGTTTTCTTAATTGTGATGAAAAACACTCTTCATAGCTTTTTTAAAAACAGAAAAAATGAAATGAGGACAAACTTTGCTTACCAAAGCAAATGTTCTTAACATGTATACAACGTTTAAGAAGGAATAAGTGTTTGTAAAACACATGCTACAAAATATATGTTTGTCCAAGATTTTCTGTCTTCTCTGTGGCAAGCTTGATTTTGCTATTTCATGATGCATGATGTGTTCTGTATATAATCCTGATGCACTATATACATGAATGGTAGACTCAACTAGGGATTCTTAGTCTCTGGATCTCAAGATGTTTTGGACTTCTGCTTCCAGAATCCCTGACCATTGACTGTTCAGTCTTAGTCTTCTGAGAATTAAATCCCCAAATGTCTGGAGAAGTAAAGTTTGGAAACCATGGACTAGGTGGACATTTCTACCCATCATTAGTCTTGTACCTTGGTGAATCTGTAATTAACTGCCTTAGCTCTGGAGTTTAGTTTTACTATCCCTGTTTCCTTTTACTTCTGACTTCTCTAGTTCTGAGAGCCATTTGGGGGGCTTTAAAAATCCCAATACTTTCTCCCTGTTGTTCCATGCCGTCAGTGTAGTTGCCCGCAGCAATGCTAAATTACTGTTGGTGAGTGCTCTTGGTTGTTGTTGTTGTTGTTGTTGTTGTTGTCGTCTTAAATCTAGAGTGTATAATTTAACAAGTGTGGCTTCATTTTCTGGAAGGAGATGGAGAGAGGGTGGAAAACAAAGAGAAGCAACATGCCAGGATGTGCCCATTGAATACCAGCTGGGCGGCTGCTTGCTAGGGGACAGCTGCACCTGCTGTTCTGTACTCCCTTGTCAGCATGCCCCTGGGCTTGGATCAAACATGCATTCCAAAACCTGCTGTAAAATAACATGGTAAGCTAGAAAAGGCCTCCCTCTGTCTCAGGGGAAGCAGCTCTCGAGGGTTTCGACTGTGAACAAAATGCACCGTTTTCTCCAACGATGATGGCAGTGGAGAGAGAGGAAGAGCACAGATTATTATATTTTGCGGTGGATGAACACAGCTTGTTGGCACTTCTTGCTGAGTGTTATACAACTTCCCCTCATTCTCTCTGACAGCTAAGGAGTCCTTGTACTCAGCAATCTTTTAAGGTAGCCCGAGGCTTCTTTGTCTCTGGAAATTTCCTCTGGTGTAATGTTCTAGAACCTAGATAACATCTTGCGTGCCAGTCACCCTGTTTTGTTTAATGTCAGCGTTGATGGGGCAAGGAGCAGAAAAGGAGGAAGTGGGGCAAAGAGTATGATTAGCAACTTCTTGCCTGCTTTTAGTCACTTACCTTTCATTGCTACAATCATGTCCCCAATCCGATGCCACATCTCCCTTTTAATGTTCAGGTAGGCTGGTTAGTTTGGGTGAAGCAGGCAGCAGATGCTAGATTGCAGCAATGGCAGCCCCAATGCTATCTATTTGGGTCCCTTTGTTGCCCTCAAAACAACTTGGAAAGATTTGTGACCATTGTGTGCTCAGTATGCCCGGTTGAGTTCAGAAGGCAGGAAAGGTGTATCAGACAAATTTGTGGAAATTTATGTCTGTTGATGGCTATTAGCTGCAGAAATTCCATGCAAGAGCATTCATTATAAAAGGCAGTTTGCTACTGACATAGCTTGGAGACATTGCCTTTGGGGGTTATGAAAAGTAATCGAAAGAATGCTGAAGAGTTGTAATTCTGGATGTTATCCCCAAAGTAATTCTCCCAAAGTGAGTGCTGTATCCCAATTACAATGGAGCAAAATAGCAACTAATACTTTATTTGTGGGCTTCCCAGGAGTGTCTGGTTGACCACAGTGGAAAGGAACATACTGGACAAAATGGGGACTTGGGCAGAGCTAGGTGAGCTTTCCTCCTCTTCTACTATTGAAAAGGAATCCACAATGCTATCAATGTTATTGAACATCATACAAACCAGACCTTCTATTTGTGAGTGACAGTATTGTGCAGCTATGCACTTAATCAGTGGGTCCACCAATACCAAACACACAGCATTGGCTGATAATATGTCAATTGTTTCCAACTATAAGTGCTCGGGAAATTTTAGGTTCTCTTACTACCTAGGTAAAGGTAAAGGTAAAGGTTTCCCCTGACATTAAGTCCAGTCGTGACCGACTCTGGGGGTTGGTGCTCATCTCCATTTCTAAGCCGAAGAGCTGGCATCGTTCATAGACACCTCCAAGGTCATGTGGCCAGCATGACTGCATGGAGCACCGTTACTTCCCTGCCGGGGCGGTACCTATTGATCTACTCACATTTGCATGTTTTCGAACTGCTAGGTTGACAGGAGCTGGGGCTAACAGAGGGCGCTCATTCTGCTCCCGGGATTTGAACCTGGCACCTTTTGGTCCGCAAGTTCAGCAGCTCAGTGCTTTAACACACTGTGCCACCAATTACAGGGAAAACCAGCTGATTCCTAATCCATCTAAAATACAGACATGTGCTTTTCATCCCACAAGAGCATTGCAGCACACCAAAATACTTTGGACTGTGCTCTGACTTACAAGAAGCACTGCTTAATTATCAAGCAAAAAAAAGGTACTAGAAACAATATTATACAAAAGTTTAGTGGCACAACTTGGGTATCACAACCAGATAAAGTGAAGACACCTGCCCCTGCACTCTGCTGCTGAATACAACTGCCAGTATAGAATACATGTCACCACATTAAAACAGTAGATGTGGCTCTTAATGAGACATGTTGCATTATCACAGAATGTCTACACCCTACACCACTGGAGAAATTATACAGTTCAGCCAGTATTGCACTACCTGATATTCGACAGGAAGTAGCAGCCAGTAATGAAAGAGTCAAGGCATTGACATCTCTAGCCATCCCCTGTTCGGATATCAGCCAGCACACCAACATCTTAAATCAAGAAATAGCTTCCTAAGATCTACAGAGATACTCGCAGGAACACCTCAGCAAGCAAGAGTCCAAAAGTGGCAGGCTAAAACCTCAATCAATGACTGATGCCAGATGAGAAACTCCCTCCTGGGCACACAGAAGGCTGAGTGACTTGGAAGGCACTGAACAGACTACCCTCTGGTACCATGAGATGCAGAGCCAATCTTAAGAAATTGAGTTACAAAGTGGAGTCCACAATATGCAAGTGTGGAGAAAAGCAAACCACAGACCACTTACTACAATGCAATCTGAGCCCTGCTACATGCATAATGGAGCACCTTCTTACAGTGACACCAGAGACACTCAAAGTGGCCAGTTTCTGGTCAAAGGATACTTAGTATAAATGCCAAGTTTTTAACTTTGTGGGTTTTTTATACATTGTAAGTGTATTCTCAATTCACTTCTGACATGATAGATAAATAAATAAATATTCACACCAATTATAGCACCATGGTTCCAATTAAATTGCTGTGGGAACATCCTATGGGGTCTAGAGATTTGCTGTTCAGGGAAAGCTCTTAGCCAGAGAGAACTAATGCCTCATCAAACTTCAAGCCCCGGGATTCAGTAGGATGTAACCATTGCAATAGAGGTGGAATCATCAGAGGACTAAAACAGAGTAGTGTAAAAGTAGAATGGATATAGCTGATGGTTAGTGATGTGGGTATTGTTATCCAAGAGCATTTGGAAGACTGCTTTTTCCTTATCCCTTCTCTATATGCCTTCACCCAGTGCTTTTCGTTATTACTGTTGGTATGCTTTTATGAACAAAATCCAGAAGTAGTTTATTATTAATTTCATTTCATCCCCATACTTCTTTGATGGAGTTCAAGATCCATCTTATGCCTTCATCTTTTGCCTGATAATAGCCTTGTGAGAGAACTGGTACACATCCCCATGTCTAAAATCTGCCAAATTGCCCCTCCAATCCAAACATTGTGTCACTGACTTTCTCTATATCTCACTGATTTTATCTATAGCTAGGTTGAGTAACTAGGAGCCCTTCGAATGTTGTTGTACTATAGTTGCTATTGTCCTTTATCATGGACAGTTCTGGCTACACTGGGCCACTAGGAGCCCCTTTAATGTTATCTTACTACAGTTGCCATCACCCATCACTGTTGATTGTTCTGGGCATTTCAGATGGAAGTTGTGGTGCAATAAAAATTTGAAAGGCCTTAAGTTGTCCACCTCTGCATTAGTGAGTAATTTTAAACGTGACAGCACTAAAATGGGCTAAATTGTGGACAAACTCTTTGTTCATAACCGTAATGCAAAACAAGGTCTGCAGAAGTTTTTTTTAATTAGTTGGCTAGAACATTTCTGGCAGCCAGAATTGTTTTTAACCTTTACAGTGTGAAGGAGATAACCAAACTGCTGAGTTATTGACAAGGCTGGGCACCAAGAATGCCTTTTCATCAGGTCCTTAAATATTTGTGTCCAACCTGGTTCAGTTCCAAGTTAGAAACCATTAAAGATAACTTGAGCCTCTCATCAAAGCCTTCAAGATGCAGGAACTTTCCAATAATTCTAAGCTTTGCTGCCTGGCTCTTAACCCAGAGCTGACACTGCTGATTATTGCTGACAAAACCTGCCACCTTCCCTGAGAGCTAATGAGGCAGACACTGCAAGACTCTCAAATATGTCCTGCATTTCCTATCTGCAGTAACTCTTCTGACTTTAGGACACAGGTAGGAAAAAAAGGTTATTGCTGCCAAAGACAGAGGTAGGCAGAGCAGAGCTCACAGAATCATAAAATTGGAGGAGACCACAAAGGCCATCCAGCCCAACTCCTTAGTACACAGGAATTCACAGTTTGAGCTCTCTTGACAGATGATCATGTAGCCTCTGTATAAAAACCTCCAGAGAAGGAGACTCCATAGCACTCTGAGGTCACATATTCCACTGCTGAGTGGCTTTTACCATCTGGAAGGCCTTCCTAACGTTTAGGTGGAATCTCCGTTCTTTTGCCTCGTATTCTAGTCTCTGGAGCATCAAAATACAAGCCTATTCCATTTTCAATCTGACATTCTTTCAAATATGTAAACATGGCTATCATGTCCGCTTTTTTAACCTTCTTTTCTCCGGAATAAACATACCGAGTTTTCAAAGCCGTTCCTCAGAGGATGTGATTTCTATGCCTTTGACCATTTTAATCGCCTTCCTCTGGACATGTTCCAGCTTGTAAATATTCCTCCTGAGTTGTGGTACCCAGAACTGGACACAATATTTTCAGTGAGGTCTCTTGATCAAACACTCTGCTCCCTATTGATGGAGTTTAGAATCACATTGGCTTTTTCAGCTGCCACACAGTTGACTCACATTCAGCTTGTGGTCTATTAAAACTCCTAGATCCCTTTTACATTTACTGTTCCTATATCTATTCATTTATTTTTTTTCTGTCTTACATTTCTGCTTGCTGAAATTATTTTGTTAATTCCAACCCGGCTTTCCAATCTATTAACGTCATTTTGAATTCTGATCTTATGCTCTTGGATATTAGCTACCTCTCCTAATTTGGTGTCAAACCCCTTTGCTCTGCCATGCCAATTCCTTTCTTTTAAAAACCTTTTTCTCTTCATCTTTTTTACCTTTGGTTTTCAGAGCCTTTTTTGAGTATAGAGTCATGACTTCAAAAAGTAAGGCACAACTTCTTTTGTACTGATAAACATTTGGACCAGTAGCAATTTTGATTATTCTCATTGGATAAAAACCTTTGTTTAGGGTCCACCATTTTATTTTATGTTTAATTGGGATTTCTCCTGAACATTTATATACTTTCTGACTTTAAGGACATCCTTGCTAGTTGATGCTATTTTACTTTGTGCATATAGGCCATGTTCATACAATATAACAAAGCAAAGTAGTTTGGGAACAATACTTGTTCCTATGGCCTGACCGTTCCTACTTAGAACAGGGCCCGGGCTGTGGCGCAGGCTGGAGAGCAAGCCAGCTGCAACCAGCTGCAATGAATCACTCTGACCAGGAGGTCATGAGTTCGAGGCCCGCTCGGAGCCTATGTTTGTCTTGTCTTTGTTCTATGTTAAAAGGCATTGAATGTTTGCCTATATGTGTAATGTGATCCGCCCTGAGTCCCCTTCGGGGTGAGAAGGGCGGAATATAAATACAGTAAATAAATAAATAATGGAACAGGAGAGTTAAAATAATCTGCAAATCTTCAGAACTAGAATGGACCATGAGTTTTCTCTCAGACTTGTTAGGACAGAAACAGCCTGTTGCTTCTGGATTTGGACACATGCTAAAAAAACATGGGCTTGAAACAGGAGTGTTCCTCCAGTGGCAAACCAAGTAGGGAGATCTCAGTTTGTGGGAGATTGCATACTGACCCACCCAATATTGACTGACTTGCGGTTTGTAACTCACCACTTGGACTGCAACTCCCAGAATACCTCAGCAATACACATGCCATTTTTGGGGAGTTGTATTTAAGCAGCAACAACATGGTTGCAACACCAGAGGGTTCTTGTGAAAAAGTATTTTATATTAAAAATACTGTACTAATAAATCATTAGTAATTTTTAAAACTCCTAAATTGTGAAGAATCTTGCATCAGTTGACCTTTTTGTCAGAATTGTTCAAGTTGAGGACAGGATAATTTCCAAATATTCTTAACACTTTACCCAGTGGTCTTTTAAATCTCTGTGGTGATTATGATTGTACACCAGGTGAGATTCATGTCTGAGCAGAAGGCAAATGGTCAACAGCCTCTTGGATGACTTCTTCCTCCTCCTCTTTTTCTTAGCTGCCACCTGCTTGATGGCTCCCTTGCCCTTTTGTTCTGGCTCAAATGGGTCTAGAAAGAGAAAAGAAATGTGAAAGAGCTGCCACCAATTTGCTGCCTAGCTTTCAATGTGGCGACAGAGCAGGTGATTCCAACAGGGAGGGATAGTAGCAATCGGTGGCAACAATAGAGAAGAGTTTTGTCCTTCTCACTCAGAAACAAGAACCTTGAAGCATGCACAATGTATCTGTTATCTCTTCCAGTTACATATTGACAATTGATGGTCAGGCTTTCCAGGCAAGTTGGAGTCACAGCACTTCTTGATAAAATTGAAATACCAAATACTCATTTCCACTTTGTAACCTAGAGCTTAGAAATGCTACTTTTAAGACTACAGCTTGCAGACTCCTTCTGGGAGATTTATTCATAAAAAGTAACTTTTCTAATCTCTGATTCTTTACCTCCTTCAGAGAGGTCAATACCCCCATTGTGAGTTTCAAGGAGAAAGAGTTTATTTGCGCAGTGTCTTTCCAGTAATGTTTCTCTTTCTCATTGATTTGTGTCTACAGCTGGAGGAAGCAGAGCATTTTGCCAAGATGGTGACTGACCTCGGAGAAGAAGCTGGGGAGTTCCTAGCCAAGGGCTATTTGGCCTTGGGCCTGACATACAGCCTTCAAGCCACTGATGGTAATAACCTCTTTTTAATTGATCCCATATAGCTGATATCATAAAGTCCTTGGACAGCAACGTTTTCCAAACAAATGAATATAAGGCCTAGATTTTGACAGTGATACCATTTTGAAATATACTTTACTTACTTACTTATTTAGGTGATCCCTCATAGCCCAAGGATGATGGCCCTCCAAGTGTAGTGTATCGGTGGTGGATGGGTGGAGCACTATTCTTGACCCACGTGATCTTCAATAGTGAGGACATCGGTTTTCCAGATGGAAGGCCGTCCAGGTCAGGGTTGGCTTGATGCGCCTTCCTCTTGGCACGTTTCTCCCTTAAGCCCTCCATTTGTGCCTCTTCGAATTCTGCAGCACTGCTAGTCACAGCTGACTTCCAGTTAGAGTGCTCAAAGGGCAGGGCTTCCCAGTTCTTGCTGTCTATGTCACAGTTTTTGGCTTTAAGCCCATCTTGAAATTTATTTTCCTGTTCATCAACATTACGTTTCCCGTTCTTGAGTTGGGAGTATAGCAACTGCTATAGGAGACGGTGATTGGGCATTCGGACAACGTGCCAGTCCAGTGAAGTTGATGGCATAGAAGCATCACCTCAGTGCTGGTGGTCTTTGATTCTTCCAGCACACTGACATTTGTTTGCATGTCTTCCCAAGAGATTTGTAGGATTTTTCAGGATCATTCCAGGAGTTGAGTGTGACGTCTAGACAGTCCACGTTTTGCAGGCATATAGCAGGGTTGGGAGCACAGTAGGTTTATAAACAAGAGCATTGGTATCCCTACGGATGTCCCGATCCTCACACACTCTCTGCTTCATTTGGAGAAAGGTTGCACTTGCAGAGCTTAGGCGGTGTGGTATTTCACTGACACATTTTGAAATATAACTCTCAACCAGTATGGTGAGCGTTCATACTTGCTGAAGGTTTCCAGGAGATGTCTAAAAACGTACCTTTGCCAAGCTGTGCTAAGAGTCCATTGGCATACTGTTTATCATTTCACAGATAAATACTGGGATACATATGGTGAAATGTATTCAACATGACAAAAGTGAAGAACACACAAGCAAGGAGGGACAGCAGTGGCAGTTTGCTTTTGCCTGAGTTTTTCTCCATTTGCCTCCCAACTGAGTTAACTGAGTGCACACTACTCTTGCACTTTGAAATAAGTCCCCAGCAGTGATTCCATGTGTTTTTTGGACTTCAGCTCCATAATCTTAACATTGGCGAAAGTGACTGAGGCTTCTGGGGCTTGAAGTCCCAAAACACTAGAGTCTGGAAATTTTTGATCTGTAGCAATTACAATAAGCTGGCGAAATTTTGCTATCAACATTAGCCCCATTAGGATTTATTCATTTTTCGTGTATGGCAATCACTGTATTTCATAGTAGCCTCTCAGAGCTTTTAAAAAAGTATCAGAAACACAAATATGTGGACCAGAGTGATAAAGTTGGCATTGTCTCTCTGTAGCTGCAAAAGGCATTTGATACAGTTTCACACCAAAGATGATGGAGCAAGCTTTGTAGGGTTGAGAAAAGAAGTCATCTTAAGGATTAAAAGGTGTTTAAAAGGGAGGAAATGGAGAAAAGGCATACATGATCAGTTTTCACAATGGAGCGATGAGCAGTGGGATTAGACTTGTGCTTTTAAATTTGTTCATAAATGATTTGTGGTTAGGCATGAGTAGTGAGGTGGTAATTATATATAATATCCCTCAATTATTTCTTACTTACTTGCAGAGATTTGATTTGAAATATTTGAATAATATCCCGCCTTTCCTGGGTAGCTAACAGCAAAATGAAAAGATTAATATGGGGTACAGAGAAAAGATTAAAAGAAAAAAAAATCCGATACATTTAAAAAAAAACATAAGAAATTATAATGTGAATATGCATTATAATATCAAATCAAACTTTAATTGAAACAAATCTTGAAATAAGCCATTTGAGAAGTATAGCATCAACACCTTAAAATGTCTGACTAATGAGAATTTGGATAAAATGGCTTTTGCCTGCTAATACAAACAAAGTATTAAAAATACTGTACTAATAAATCAAATCAGTAATGGTTAGCTGTCCTTTCATGGCATTCAGAATTTATTTTGCCTAATGGTAGGGCTGGCTCTGATTGGACATCAAAGCTGGAATGGGTTTTCATTGTGTTGTTGAAGACTCTCATGTCCAGAATAACTGGGTTGCTGTGAGTTTTCTGGGCTGTATGGCCATGTTCCAGATGCATTCTCTTGAAGCTGCAAGGCTATTCAATGCTAATCAAAGTGGCCAATTGCAACATTCATACTTGTCTCAAACAGAAAAGAGTTCTCTCTGCCACCCTAGACATTATTCCACAGAGATAAAAAAACCCCACTTGTCTGGTTTCCAACAGACCTCACAACCACTGAGGATGCCTGCCATAGATGTGGGCAAAACATCAGGAGAGGATCCTTCTGGAACAGCCTGGAAAACTCACAGCAACCTTGGTTTTTCACTGTTTACAAGATGTTACTTTCCCCCTTAGTTTAAATATAAAATGAATTTTTATAATATAACTTATCTTTTGTGCTGGTTATTGACGGTTATATATACAGTAGGGTCTCACTTATCCAACACTCGCTTATCTAACATTCTGGATTATCCAACGCATTTTTGTAGTCAATGTTTTCAATATATCATGATATTTTGGTGCTAAATTCATAAATACAGTAATTACTACATAGCATTACTGTGTATTGAACTACTTTTTCTGTCAAATGTGTTGTATAATATAATGTTTTGGTGCTTAATTTGTAAAATCATAACCTAATTTGATGTTTAATAGGCTTTTCCTTATCTCTCCTTATTATCCAACATATTCGCTTATCCAACGTTCTGCCGGCCTGTTTACGTTGGATAAGTGAGACTCTACTGTATATGAAGGAATATAATAAATGATCAGACCTTGTTGATTGAAAGCTATACAGCTGCAATGCAAATCCATGCTGATTTTTGGCATATTTGATGCTGTTCCAGATTTGTTTTGTTTTGTTATGTTTTTTGGTCGGTGAGTGGGGTTTGATCACTAGATATTTTGTTCCTTTAATGGCATGTTTAGGATATTTGTGCAGGGACCATTAGGGGCTGATATAGAATGTAATGTTCACTGCTAAATTTACTATTATAAGTTATGTATGGGAGTGCCCCAACATTAAAATGTCAGCTCTAGGATATAAAATAGGAAAGTCTCTAATGAGGTGTAATGAGGCATGGGAAGGATAAGAAAACTTTCCATACCTGCCATTCATCACAGGAGAATGAGTGTAAGCCCTCCTGAGTTTGTAAGACTGCCCTTCCCATCTTCTCTCTTCCTCAGTCAGGAGGGATAATGGTGACTCACTAGAAAAGACAATAATGTTCTGCAAAGTGGAATATAGTGGGGAAAAAGGGAGACTGTATTACAGGTGGAGAGTATAAATCAAGGGAATCATGGCCCTTTTTTTCGTGTCAGGAGCGACTTGAGAAACTGCAAGTCGCTTCTGGTGTGAGAGAATTGGCCGTCTGCAAGGATGTTGCCCAGGGGACGCCCAGATGTTTTGATGTTTTTACCATCCTTGTTAGAGGCTTCTCTCATGTCCCCGCATGGAGCTGGAGCTGGAGCTGATAGAGGGAGCTCATCCACACTCTCCCCGGGTGGGATTCGAACCTGGCAGCTTTCAGATCAGCAACCCAACCTTCAAGTCACAAGGCTTTAATCCACTATGCCACCGGGAGTTTCATCATGGCTCTGACTTTGCAAGATCTGAGCAGGGAGGTTGAAATGAGATATTCCTGGAGATCTCTCATTGAAGTAGATGCTGGCTTGACAGCGACTCCTATCAAATAAATACACATAAACTACGTTACATGGGATTTGTGCTATAATTGACTCGGAAAATACAGGCAGGTGCTTGTTTGAAAAAAAAGAAAGAAACAAACAAACAAAAATGAAAGCTGTGAACTGATTGAATCTAAATCTGGCATTTGAGGGTTGTATCCCTTGTTTTTCCTGTGTACAAATAACACATACATTATCACACGTGTATCATCTTGTTACATGTATCAGCAGAAAATCAAAGTTGGAAGAGACCTCAAGGTCCATCCATTCCAATCCCATTCTTCTATTCAGGAACACACCATCAAAGCATTCCCAGCAGATGGCCATTCTGTTTCTATTTCAAAACCTCCAAAGGAGGAGACTCCACCACACTCCAAGGCAGTATATTCCACTGTTGAAGGAATCTGTTTTCCTGCCGTTTGAATCCATAGGCTTGGGCTATGTTTCAAATGCATCTGGAGTGGTATTGCAAAACAGACATCCTGTCAAGACATTCAAATGCTCAACCTTTCATCTCACTGAAAAAGTACAAAGCATATAATCCACAAAAGATGCTTCCTTATTAGCTCTTTTTTCTTTTCTCAGGCCAAAATCATGTATTGACAGAACACGGATTTCCTCCGAAACTTTTGTCTGGCTATGTTGTCTTTTGTTCCCACAGAACTGTTCTTAAAGCACCTTTTGCAACATCTACTAGTCTGTTGCTAAGCCTGGTGGCAATCCAGCTTCTCATGCAGAATTCTCATGCAGAATTCATAAAAGCCAAGAGAGGACAAGAAACATTGCCCTCCCTTCTGTCCCTCCACTCCCAGTGTCAGATTAACCTTGTATACATACTCGCAATGCAGACTTGAAAGTGGGTCTTGGATTTTCCTGTTACTTTTTGAATTTTCTCAATAATACATTTTATTTTTACCTATTGATCTAATTTATGCCTTAGTCCTCTTTTATCACGATTGCCTTTCCAAGGCAGCTTGCACTATAAAAGAGCGAAATTATATACCCTTATCAGAATCTTTATCAGAATTGAAAGCTAAATGAGCTGAAATGAAATACAGTTTCAGATATATGGCAACAACAAATATTTTTATAACACCTGAAAATAGGAACATTTCTTTATAATCCTATTTGATCCTCATAATAGCTTTGTGAGTTTGACTTTAATTGTTCTGGCTTAATGCTGTGAAATCATGGGAGCTGTAGTTTGGCGAGGCAACAACCCTTTTGGGCAGAGAAGTCTTAATGATTTTATAAATTTACAACTCCCATGAATCCATTGCATGGAGCCATCAAAATGGAGGATGCAATTACTGGGGTGGAAAGAGGAGTAATGTCTTGCAATTCCATTTGGCACTTTTGTGTCAAGGACATATGGAGCTTTCGTAGATCTTTTCTCAGAATGCACCTGCACCGTGGAATTAATGCAGTTTAACATCACTTTATTGCTGTGGTTCTGTGCTATGGCTTCATGGGAGTTGTGGTTTTACATGATCTTTAGTCTTCTCTGCCAAAGAGTGCTGGTGCCTCACCAAACTACAAACCCCCAGGATACCATAGCACTGAATGGTGCAGTTAAAGGGAGACCAAACTGCTTTAATTCTACAGTGTAGATGCAGCCCCTGTCTTTTCAGCGTAGATTGATTGATTGATTGATTGGGCAGTGGGGTGATGGTGGAAATGATTTGATTAACTGTTAGTGCAGAACAGTTAGAGAAGCATCCTCGAGAGAAGCTTCAGCTCAGCCAACATCTGTCATTGCTCATTTATGCTGTGGCAGGAAGCCAGGCTCTCCCAGAAGGGTTTCTGCCATCCCCTGAGGACATTTGCACCGGCTGAGCCTTTGGCAAGGTTTTGTCCCTTCCTTCGGCTCCTGACACGTCTTGAACATCGCGGGGACAGCAGGTGCGAGCCCTCAGCTTTCACTTTTAGGGCCGCTGTCCAACCGCTTTGCACAGATGACCCCGCAGGAGTGCCGAAGCTCAGCAAATGGCTCTTTAAAATCTGTTTCTGGAAAACCGTCGACATCTGAGTTGGTAGAGTTAGGTAAATGTTTCCGGAATGCAAAGTGAGCCTGCATGGATCCAATGGTAAACAATGGGAATTAAGCAACCTCACTGCAATCCACAGTATTTGAGGAAGGCAGACCCATCGACCTTGTATTGCAAAGCTATGATGTCTTCAAGCTAAAGCGTTTTAAAATTTTAACATCTAGAGGTTCATTCAGATATATCATTTGCAACCTGGCACTGTTGCCTGAAGGGAACCTGATGGCAACTTGCTAAGGTTAAATATTAAAAACAAATTCAGAGTGCATCAATGCTATAGAATGAATGCACATTGAAACCGTTTTAACTTCCATGGTTCAATGCTATAGAATCCTGGAAGTTGTAGTCCTACAAGTTCGTTAGCCTTCTCTGCCAAAGAGACCTGGTGGCTCACCAACTACAAATGCCAGGATTCCATAGCATTGAGCCATGAGATTTAAAGTGGTGTCAGACTGCATTAATTCTACAGTGTAGCTGCACCCCAAGACTGGGGAGATATGGGTTCCAATTCCCAGTCATATTATGATGCTCGCTGTGTGATCTTTTGGCCAATTATACTTTTCAGTCCGAGCCATTTCATTGTTGTTGAGATAAAATGAATAGGTGGGTGGTAATATAGATGGTTCTGAGCTTTCGGGAAGAAAGACAACAAGAAAAAAGGTCAAAAAACAAAATTTCAAAATCCAGGAAGAGTTCAAATGGATGGAGGCATCCTGTGACTTAGCAGAGGATTTTATTTCTGTCCTGTTAGCTAGATGTTCTCAAAAAGAAAGAAAGAAACACAGATGCCTGGCTTTGCTGGACTAATCAGTTTCTATGACCATTTGAAATAAGACAGCAAATGCTTTTTCAGCAAAATCCAGTGAAGAGGGGTCAGCTTTTCAAATGTGTCTTAAAATCCTTAGAGAAATGCTAAGAACTGTACAAATTGTGTTTTCCCCCATGTTTGGAAAATAAAAGACAAGAAAAAGGAATGTGCAGTTTCCCAAACCTCCTGCTTATTAAATGTTTACAGAACTATTATGAGTTTATTTATTTTATTGCAGCTACCTTGAAAAGCACCCAAGATGACTTGCACCGGAAAGCACTCAAGATGCTAGAAAGGTAAGAAGGGAAGAAATGAACCCTATTGAAATATTTTTGTGGCTGCTAATGTGAGTTTGTTTGTACATATCAGGCCCCATCTACAATGCCATATAATTCAGTTTCTGAATGCAAAGTAACTTAATTGAACTGGATTATATAGCAGTGTAGATTCAAATAATACCGTTCAAAGCAGTTAATCTGCATTCCAAAACTGGAATATATTTCATTGTAGATCCAGCTTCAGTCTCAAATACTTCCATGCAATAAATGTCAAGCTTTTGAGAATTTCCCAACACAAGTTTTGGTGCTTATGAGAAATAACTCTGTTTCAAAATTGGGAAAGTGTTTGCTTTTGGAATCAATAAATATATCTGCCTCTGTGTGCCAATCTAGAGTATATGAAGGTGTCGTTTTGACATAGTTCCTTGTTGGAAGGGGATTTGGCTTTAAGTGACACACATTCCTAGACTCAGATGTAATATCTCCATTACAGTGCTATTTAGATGTAATTGCTGTCCTGTATTACTCTTAAACTGTATTTATTTTTAGCCCTTTGACCTTTCCACGTTGGCCATGGCTCATTTCCTTGAGATCTCAGGTCTAGCTTGAAATCTGATGGATTGCTAGCCAAGCATCCATTAGCCAGCAGAGGGCATTGCGATTGCTTGGCTAGATCTTTGTATCCTGAACATTTAATGTCTCCCAGATACAGGATAGCCTGATAGCATTGAAGCAGCACTTTGTTTGGAGACTGAGAGTAGACTTGGCTTTCTGTGTATACTCAAGTATAAGCTGGCCTCTTGTATAAATCTAGGGCATGTTTTGAAGTAAACTTATTGATTTTGATATGAACCATGGATAAGGCAAAGGTCCATTCCATGGTCATTCCATCCATGGTCATTCCATCCCTGGTCACCACCATTGATGCCATTTCCCCATCCAAGCATTCAAAAAGGCCAAAAGTGGTACTGCAATGCAGTGTAGAAGAGCCCATTGTTTCTTATATGTTCTTCTGGCATGACTATGTCAGTGGTTCTCAAACTGGGGTCCCCAGATGTTTTTGGCCTACAATTCCCAGAAATCCCAGCCAGTTTACCAGCTGTTAGGATTTCTGGGAGTTGAAGGCCAAAACATCTGGGGACCCCGGTTGAGAACCACTGGACTAAGTTCTTGCCTTTCAGTACTGTACTCAGAAAAGTACTGTTCCTTTTTTTATATAAGAGTTAAGGTGCAGTACTTACATTGACCCATGTATAAGTCAATACAGGGTTTTTTTGGGATTAGAACTATAGAATTGGAAGAGATCACAAGAACTATCCAGTCCAACCCTCTGCCAAGTAGGGATACACAATTAAATCATTCCCAACAGATGGCCATTCAGTCTCTGCTTTAAAAACTCCAGAGAAGAAGACCACCTCATACTCTAGACAGACTAAAGGTACACACAGCAGAGACAGAGATTCGTTCCAACAGGAAGGCTTTATCTTCAGATGCCACAGTGCAGCTATACACAGATGTATACACTTTCTCTCTCCAGCGATCTTCCAGCTCTCCACCATCACATGGTGGCTGGCTGCTTATATACCCTCCCATGATGCAATCCTGCATTCATGGTTACGTCAGCCACTTGCCTAGTTACTGTGAATCAGCACTTTACCACATGGACATGCCTATGTGATTTGGCATTTAACCATCCAAACTCTGACACCCCTTCCATATTTAGTGATAAATTTATTTATTTATTTATTACAATATTTATATCCCGCCCTTCTCACCCAACAGGGGACTCAGGGCGGCTTATAATAAAATGCATATATAAAATTTATACAGTGCAATATAAATCAGTTAAAAATTATTATTAACTTACATCAGTATTCATAAAACACATTATAAAATACAGGTAGGCGTGTTCAGTTTAAAATAACTGGGTCTGTCAATTGAGTTCCAGCGTACATGATAATAATTAATGCTGCCAATTATTATTCAAAAGCCTGGCCCCATAACCAAATTTTAACCTTCCTACGGAAGGATAGGAGGGAGGGAGCCTGCTTGACTTCAATGGGGAGGGCATTCCATAGGCGGGGAGCCACTACTGAAAAAGGCCTGGCTCTCGTCCCCACCAGCCGCACCTGTGAGGCTGACGGGACCGTGAGCAGGGCCTCATCTGATGATCTTAAGCTTCGAGGTGGGTCGTAGTGGGAGACACGTTTGGACAGATAAGCTGGTAAATGCTTATACCATATATACTTACAACACACGGTTCATAAATCTTTAGTTATACGGTCACTGAAAACATTTATATTTGTGCCTCCACCAAAATCCTTACAGACAACATATTTGGTTACATTCATTTAAAACTTAAACCATCATCATTTTTCTGCATCCCCTTTGCAGTTTTTGTTAAACAAATTCAGTTCTTTTTCTGCCTTTCACCAAATTGAAACCAATTGTTGGGGAGTTCAGGAATGCTTTTACACTTTGCATCCCAGCTTTATCTTTGACCTGGTTTAGGAATAGCTCCTCTTCTTGGGGTTGCCTTTGAAGACTGTTCGGAAGCTTCCAATAGTCCAGTGAGAGGCAGCCAGGTTAATAACTGGGGCGGCATACAGGAAGCACACAACTCCCATGCTGTGTCAGCTCTACTGGCTGCCTATTTGCTACCGAGCACAATTCAAAGTCCTGGCTTTGGCCTATAAAGTCCTAAATGGCCCTGGCCTAGTTTACCTGTCCGAACGCATCTCCCTCTATGAACACTCATCTGGCAAACTCTGGCTCCTTGAATCACGAATTTCTCAGGAGGCATACTTTTGTTTGCTCTCTTGGATCTTCTTGGGATTTCTATCTTTTCAATTACTTCAGTGACTTTATCATCCTTAATGACGATAAATCATCCTTGGATGTTCCTCTTCAAACCAGTGCTGGTATATGACCTTTGATCATCTTCTTCTTTCGTTGAATAGACACATGCTCCTGCATATTAGATGCAGGATCTTGTCTTTCTGGAACCTCAGGTGCTGGAAGAGGACTACTTGAGGGCGCAGGACTATCTATTTTAGTGTTGGTTTCCTATTAAACAATTTGAAGAATGGAGTCTCATTCGCACTTGAACTCCAGCATCTGTTTAATACCTGTGTGGCAGTTTGAACTGCCTCTGCCCACAGTTTGCTCAATGCTCTTGCACCAGCCATCATACAGTCCTTCATTACATTTAACACTCTCACTTTTCTCTCAGCAATGCCATTTTCTGCTGGGCAATATGAGTTAGTTTTCTAGTGCCTGATAGTACTATTTTTAAACTGCAAACCAATAAATTTGCCAACACGATCATTTGTATACAGGCAACTTTGCATGGGAACCTTCTTTCAACCATTCCCGCCCACTCTTTAACTTTTCCAAACACCTATAAGTTATATTTTAACAATGTACAATAAATGTACCTTGAATAGTCATCAACAATTAGAAACATTTTGAACCCCCTTCACTGGGTTGAAGGTAAAAAGGTAGAGGTTTCCCCTGACGTTAAGTCCAGTCGTGAGCGACTCTGGGGGTTGGTGCTCATCTCCATTTCTAGGCTGAAGAGCCGGCGTTGTCCATAGACATCTCCAAGGTCATGTGGCCGGCATGACTGCATGGAGCGCCGTTACCTTCCCGCCGGAGCGGTACCTATTGATCTACTCACATTTGCATGTTTTCGAACTGCTAGGTTGGCAGGAGTTGAAACGGGCAGCATATTACCACTGCCAAACAGCTCTTACTGTTGGGAAGTTGATAACAATTACCACCAGGAAGGGATTTTTTTTAATTAAAATCTCCTAATTTATTAATATATAGGTTGGTGGTGTGAAAGAGTCATAAATGTCCAGGATTTGTAATACTAAAGCTACCTTATAGCAGATCAGCTATGTCACTGTATTTGCCCTATCTATGCATAGTCATGAAATATGGACAGTGAACAAAGCCGATAGGAAGAAAATCGACTCATTTGAAATGTGCTAGAGAAGAGTTCCATGGATACCATAGATTGTGAAAAAGACCAATAAATGGGTCCTAGAGCAAATCGAATCTCCTTAGAAACTACAATTTAGTTTGTTGTACTTTGTTGTAGCTATATCATGAGATGCATTATTGTCCAGTAGTAAGGAATAGTAAGGTTTCTACCAGTAGAAAAAAGAGGAAAACCACATTCTAGATGGATGGACTCAATCAAGAAAGCCACAGCCCTTAGTCTGAAAGACCTGTACGGAACTGTTGATGATAGAGTGACTTAGAGATCTCTCATTCATGGGTCACCATATGTTAAAGTTGATTTGATACCAGTTAGCAACAACACACTTGCCCATCTGGTTTGTCTGGTTGTTACAGGCTCTTTAGCATTCTCTTCCAAAATGTGCTGGTTCTTCGCCAAACTACAAATCCCAAGATTCTATGGCAGTTAAAGTGTTGTCAAGCTGTATTTATTCTACAGTATAAACACACCCTTAGGAACAGTATCAGAGACCATTTTCTGAATACCATTCATAAGAAGCATTAGACTGTCAGGATCTAAGAATAGGGCGTCGTTAGTAGTGGCTTCATGCCCTTTAGAACTTCCTGCAGCAATATATGACCTTATAATTTATTTACTTACCTAGTTAATTTTTCTCCTGCCTTTCTCCCAATATAGGGATCCTGAAGACTGTTTCGTTCTGAATTTGGAACTTGAAAAGTAGCCTTAACTGATGTCCTTTAAGATAGTTTTTCAGTAAAGCAGATGTATTTTCATATGTTTGCTAATACAGTAGGATAAAGGCTTGTTCAAACGCTTTAAAATGAATGATAAATAGAGAGACCAGGAACTAAATTTATGGGTGTTTGTGTACAAAAACCACTGGTCCATGTTCTTTCCTTGAATGTCAGTATTGTTTTAAAATAGTTTTGCGAATGTGCAAGAGGTAGTTTGGTGAGGCACCACCATACATTGGCAGAGAAGATGAAATACCTTGTGAAACTACAGTTTCAAAGATTTCCACAGCATTGAGCCAAGGCAGTTAAAGTAGTATCAAACTGCATTAATCCTACAATGTAGATGCACCCCATGTGACTGAAATGCTGGATTACTACTGTCAGTCGAAGTAGATGATACTGAATTAGTCAAAGTCCCATGTATGCCCACAATGATCTTGACATCTTTTTTGTATGGGAGAGGTTGTCCTGGGAAAGCTAATGGTGTAGCAAATGTCCATGTTTTTCTGTTTTTGTCAAATGCACAATGAATAAACGCTCTCCAACATTATGTTAGCTTCTGTAAGGAACTCATAGTGAACTACAAATTGCTAAGTGACTTGAGCCCAGCATACCTTATACTAGCCATATTATTCCAAAAGGCCTCAAAAGAGAAAAGAAAAGACAAAATATTTATGGTAATCCAAAATGTTTTAGATCCCAGCAGATCTTCCTAAAGAAACCCGAATAAGTATATAAATGTTTAAAGTTGTTACAACAGAAATTAAATCCCCCTTTTTATTAATACTGCAGTAGTAAGTCACATAAGTGGCATCTGTTGAAGTTTGATGACTCCAGAAATTGGGAAGAATGGCAATATTATTACTCTGTTATGAAGATATATGCTTATAAAGCTCGAAACCAGCCAAACACTTCCTTAAAAACATTCATCTGGTTTTAAATTTATTTTATGAATCTTTTTAAAGTTAAAAGGAGCTAAGATGAAAGCTAATAACATATATATAATCTGGAGTGTCTCTCTGTGTGTATTCTCAAGGGATAAACAAACTCTGAGCAAAGATGATTCAAGTTTGAGTGTCCCAGCTTTTAAATCGCTTAGGCAGAGTTTGAAAAAGTTAATTTTTTTCACTGTAATTCCCAGAAATCTTTAAAAAGTGGCATTTTCAAGCTTTGCTCCTGTTCTGTGGCTCAAGGGAGTGAGCTGAATTCGTAGGTTTGCACGTCCTAATTGAAAATGAATACAAGTAATGTCAAAAGGAGGGCTGAGTACCACATGGCCTCATTTGGTCATCACAGCAAGCTGGAATTCAAGAGAATTCTTCCTTGTTTAGGATGAACCGCTGTGCTTGTTCATGCTGATAAATTGCTCCTATATGCAGTGGGACTAGATAAACAAACTCTGGACATTTGGTCTGTGTTTTGTTTGTTACATCATGCAAATCCAGCAGGCATGGGCTCTCTGGCTCTACCTTCCTTTAAGGAGAATACGAAATAATCCATGATTTATTTTAGGATTAAATATCTTTCTCTGGAGAGGAGAAAGAAACAGAGAGCTGGCTCCCTATAAGGAAAGACCTCTTATACTCACTCTAGACATACTAGAAGGAAGAGTCTTTATGGAAAAATTATAAGGATGTAGATAAAAGAACTGAAAATGCCCATCAAGCTTATATACAAAGGAGCTATCGAGGTAGAATATTCCAAGGAAATACACAAGGTGGATAAAAAATGATAATCTTAGAAGATTTCTTTGACTGACAAGACAAAAGACTTCCAAGAACAGAATGGTGTACTGCCTGCCATTCAATAATAGTAATATTTCTTCAAATGATATTTCTTCTTCAGCTATTAATACTGGTATTTGATTAAAGTGTATATGGCTGGATCTATGCTGTCATATAATCCAAATTATCAAAGCAGATAATACAGATGATCTGCTTTGAACTGAATTATATGAACTCCATGTAAAAAATACAATACAGTTGGGCCTCTGTATCTGTGGATTTTGCAGCCATTGGTCTTTGGCTTGAAAATATTCCAACTAAATATTCCAAAAAGCAAACCTTGATTTTCCCCATTTTATATAAGAGATGTCATTTTTCTGTGCCATTGTGTCTAATGGGACTTGAGAACGCATATATTTTGGTATTCACACTAGAGTCCTACAGCCAAATCACAGGAGATACTGAAAGTCTGTTGTATAGCCCAGAAGAGCAGTTGTTGAAAGAATAACAGCCAAAAGAGGACTTCATTATATCCTGATTGTGAACTTTCCTGAAGCATCTGGATGAGCTCTGTGTGAATCAGGGTAGTGGACAGAATGGACCTTCAGATTGATCAAATGTGTATTAAATGACATAGAGTTTATTGAAGCCAAACTGAGCTTTAAAGTTGATCAGGCATCCAAATCAGAAGCCCTGTCATGCTACACAGTTATAACACTATGATTCCACTTTAACTGTTACTATTGCATCCTAAGGAATCCTTTGGTGTGCAGTTTAGTGAGGTACTAGAGCTCTCTGGCTGACAGATTTAAACACCACTCTCTAACCTGCAAATCCCATGATCCTATAGAATGGAACAATGGTGTTAGCATGGAATGATAGTGCTGCAATTGTGTAGTATGAAAGGTTTTCCATGGTGCTCCAACACATAAGTTATGGCAGTAACCTCTCCTGTTTGCTAAGTCTGGTATGCTGTGGTTGCTCTTAAAATATGACTTAACTACTATCAAGGTGATTTCCTCATAACAAGGCTTACTGTGTCGCAACCTTTGTGTTTTACAGAGCGCACGACTTGGCACCTGAAGACCACCAAATTATCCTCTATGTCTCACTGCAGTTGGCACTAGTGCGGCAGGTAGGTACAAACGCCAGTGACTCTGTAACAGCAGAAATAAAAACTCACCATATATGCTCATGTATAAGTCTAGAGTAGGTTTGTGGACCAAAATTACGACTTTTTACATGAGAGTCATTCCGTGGAGAGGGAAGCACCATTGCAGTCCAGTCATCCTTGGCTGTTTCCATTTCCCTTGTCGAGGCATCAAAAAGGCTGTGTTGGAGAGAGAAATGTTTCTTTTTAGTTGATGCTTTTTAAGGGTTCTTTCAGAACAGACTACGCTCTTCATTTTACCACTTTACTCAGATAATGGGAGATATTTTTTAAAATAAGATTTAAGTGCTCACACTGACCTATGGATAACTTGACTCAGGTTTTTGCTGTTGATATTTTTGACTAACATTTCTACTTATATATGATTATATGGGGTAGATCCATCTTCGATTGGACTTTTTCCTTGGGGATATATTTTGTGACCTTCAATCTTCAAGTTGTTTTTATCTATATTGACTTGGGCATCAGATGCTAAGAACTTTTTTTTTTTTTTAAATAATCTTTATTAAGTTTTCCATTTACATATTAAAATATAGATATAAGATAATAAGCATGATTAAATAGTGAGATAGAAAAAAGAAAAAGGAGAAAAAAAGAGAGAGAGAAAAAAAAAAGAGAGAAAAGAGAGTATATATAAAATAAATTGGACTTCTGGGCATCTTCCTGGAGATTTCCTTCCTTTTCATTCTTCAATCTTTTCCTTGTTTCATATCGTTTCTCTGGAGTCCTTCCTTCCCGTCCTTCTTCCATTCATGATGGGGGGGTTTTCTTTTCCATCTTCTGTTTTTTAATATTTCCTTTCTTAGTTTTCATTTTATCCTGACTTCCTTTGCTTCTTATATTATCTTTGTTTTTGTTTATTTATTTATCTATTTATTTATTTATTTCTTTTCTTTTATATATATCTCTTGTCTTTCCATTTTTATTCTGTGGTCTTGCTGTTTTATTTATTTTTATATTTATTTTGAATGTTTTATCTTTCCTTCTAGGTATTTTGTTACATTGTCCCAATTTGTTTCTTTTATCGGATTTCCCTTACTTTTTGATAGAAGGAAAGTGAGCCTATCCATATTTTTTATATCTTGTATTTTTTTCAACCATTCTTCTTCTTTAGGGATTTCAGGATTCTTCCAAATCCTCGCATAGCATATCCTTGCTGCCGTCGTTAGCAGAAATAATAATTTATCTTTATTTTTTTCTAGTTTTTGTTCCGTTATTCCTAGTAACCATATTTCCGGTTTCATTGGCAGTTTTATCTCTAATATCTTTTCTATGTCTCCCCTAATTTTCTTCCAATATATCTTGGCTTTTTCACATCCCCACCACATATGGTAGTATGTGCCCTCAATCTTCTCACACTTCCAACAATTTTTTTTTACGTTTTTATAACATTTTCCTAATTTTTGTGGTGTCATGTGCCATCTATAGGCCATCTTAATCCAATTCTCCTTTAGATCTGTTGCATAGCTATATTTCAGTTTCTCCCTCCAGATTCCTTCCCATTCTTCTTTCCTAATCTTCCTGCCTATATTTTCATTCCATCTGGTCATATATGATTTTTCCTCCTCTTTTTCTGTTTCCCATTCTATTAATTTTTTATAGATTTTTGTTATTATTTTTCTGTCTGTTTGTGTTATTTTTTCCCAAAATGTATTTTGCTCCTCAAATCCTACTTGTTTGTCTATCTTAAAATGTTCTTTTACCTGCCATATCTGATACCAGGAAATCTTTTTATTTATTTCTCTCAGTTCCTGTTGGGGTCTCATTTCCCATTCTCCATTCTGTTTTACTAATAATTCTTTATAATTTGGCCAGTTGTGCCATCCCAGTAGTCTTCTCTGCGATGCTTCTAGGGGAGAAACCCATAAAGGCATTTTTTCATATAATTTCTTTTTGTATTTTTCCCAAATTTTAAGAATTGCTGAGCGTATAAAATGATTATTAAATTCTTTCTCAATTTTAGATTTCCCATACCATAGGTATGCGTGCCAACCCAATCTTAAATTTATTCCTTCCAAATTTAGCAATTTATTATTTTCTAATTTTGTCCAATCTCGTACCCACATTAAAGCCGATGCTTCGAAATAAAGTTTTAAATCTGGTGTCGCTAGTCCACCCCTGTTCTTTTCCTGGATCATATATTTCAACTTTATTCTCGGTTTTTTTTTTGCCATATAAATTTCATTATGTCCCTGTTCCACTCTTTAAGGGTCTTTTGGTTTCTAATTATCGGCAGATTCTGAAATAGGAATATCATTTTTGGTAAAATACTCATTTTTACACATGCTATTCTGCCTAACAGTGAAAGTTTTAACTTCCCCCAAATCTCCATTTCCTTCTTCATCTCTTTCCACTTTGTTAGATAGTTATTTTCAAGTAGCTGAGAGTTTTTCTGGGTTATAATTATTCCTAGATATTTTATTTTGGGGGCGATTTGGATGTTCCATTTTTTCATTAAAGTTTCTTGTTCCTTCTTTGTTATATTTTTGGTAATTGCTTTCGTTTTTTCCAAGTTTATTTTAAATCCTGCTACTGCTCCGAATTCTCTTATTATCTCTAGCCATTTTCCTAGTTTTGTGTCCGGGTCTTCTATTACGCATATAATATCATCCGCGAAGGCTCTGATTTTGTATTCATAATTCTGTATTTTTGCTCCTTTCAGTTCTTCTTCCTCCCTTATTCTATTTAATAGTATCTCCAGTGTTAAGATGAATATTAATGGTGATAAGGGGCAGCCTTGCCTAGTTCCTTTCTCTATATTTATATCTTTCGTTTCTCGGTCGTTAATTAGTATTTTTGCCTTTTGTGAGGTGTATATTGCATCAATTGTATTTTGGAAATAATAACCTATATCCATTTCCCTTATTAATAGTTTGAAAAAGGACCAATTTACATTGTCGAAAGCTTTTTCAGCGTCGAGGGCCAGTAAAAGAACTTTTTTTTGATTTTTTATTTCATAATATTCAATCAAGTCAATGATGGTTCTTACATTTTCTCTTTGGTGTCTATTGGGCAAAAACCCCGTTTGTTCTTCTTTTATCCAGATTTTTAAAAAGTTTTTAAATCTTTCCGCTATTATATTGCTAAAAATTTTATAATCCAAATTTAATAGTGAAATTGGCCTGTAATTTTTAATTTTTTCTGGGTCCGAATTTTCTTTATGTATTGTACATATGTTTGCTTGTTTCCATGTTTCCGGCATTTTTGCAATTTCTCTAATCCTATTCATAATTTTTTTCAAGTATGGTATTAGCTCTTGGCCGAAGGTTTTATAATATACTGCTGTTAGCCCATCTGGGCCTGGGGCCTTATTAGTTTTCAAATTTTGTATGGCCTTCTTTATCTCCTGCTCTGTAATTTCCCTATTTAGTTCCTCTCTTTGTTTTTCTGAGATTTTGGTCACTTTTCTCTCTTCTATGTATTTCATTATTTTCTCCTCGTCTATTTGTTCTTTTTGGTAGAGTGTTTCGTAAAACTTTTGGAATTGGGTTTTTATGTCTCCCTCCTTTGTATATACTTTGTCCCCTTCTTTTATTTTTGTTACATATTTACTTTCCTTTCTTTCCCTAATTCTATTAGACATCCATCTTCCCGGTTTATTTGCGTTTTGAAAGAAATCTTGCTTTATAAATTTCAGTTTATTAGCCCTTTCCTCCATTATCAAATATTCCCTTTGTTTTTGTAAGATTTCTATGTTCCTCTGGGTAACCTTGTTTCTTGGGTTTGATTTTAACCTAATTTCTTCCTTTTTTATTTCTTCAATTATCTTGTTCATTTTTTTTAATCTTTCCTTCTTTTTAATTGCTTTTTGTTGGATAAATCTCCCTCTTACTACTACTTTGCTTGCTTCCCACAATGTAAATAGGTCTATCTCTGTTGTGTCATTTATCTCGAAATATTCTTGTATTACTTTCCTTATTCTTTCAATATCTTCCTCTTTCTTCAATAGATTTTCATCTAACCTCCACTTCCATTCTTTTTTATTGTAGAATATCTCTAATTCTAATGGGCAGTGGTCTGAATCTAACCTTGGCAATATCACTGTTTTTCTTATTTTTGGTATTAAGGACTTTGACACCCACGCCATATCGATTCTCGACCAGCTTTGGTGTCTGGTCGAGAAATAAGTAAAATCCCTTACTCCTTCATGTTTTATTCTCCAGCTATCCTGAATGTTTAGTTCCTTCATCATGTTCATCATTGTTTTTGGTAAATTTCCTATATTATTTTTACTTTTTCCTTTCTTCGCTACTTTACTCCTATCTATTTCCCCCTCTACTACACCGTTGAAATCTCCTATTAATACTAAATGTTCATATTCTTGATCATTAATACTGCCTTTTAGTTTTTCTGTGAATGCTGACTTTGCTCCATTAGGTGCATATATGTTACATATTAATATATCTATTCCCTGAATCGTTATTTTTACTCCTATGAATCTACCCTCCTCATCCTTAAAAGCTAATTTAGCTGGTATTCTCCTTTCTACATACATCACTACCCCCTTTTTTTTTTCTAATGCCGAGGCATAAAAGCATTGTCCCAGTTTTTTTTCCTCCAGATATTTAACGTGTTTTTGGTTTATGTGGGTCTCTTGGAGAGCAATAATTTGATATCTTTTTTTCTTTAGCTCATTAAATACTTTATTCCTTTTTGTTGCCGAATTTAGTCCGTTAATATTGTTTGAATAAATTTTAAGTTCACTCATATTTATCTTCGTCCTTATCACCCACTGCTTCTGTCTCGTCCTCTTCCTCCTCTTCTTCTCTCATTCTATCCTCTTGTTCCTCTTCCACCTGTCTTTCTTCCACTTTTCCTAAATTCGTAGGCTCCATGTTTCCCCTTAGGTTCAGTCTGCATTCTTTTATGTCTAAATCATCTTTTTCGGGTGACTCTATACGTTGTCTCTTTGGTTTTTTCTTCTCTTTTTGTTTCCTTTCAGATTCTTCATCCTTCTCCTTTCTTATTGTGTTGTAAAATTCTCGGGCTCTTTCTTCTGTTGTGATCCAATACCTTTGACCTTTATACGTTGTCATTAATCCTTCTTCTCTTTCCCACCTGTATCTCGCCTTCTGTTGCTTCAATTCCTCTGTCAGGAAGGTATATTTTTTCCTTCTATTTATTATTGTATTTGGTACTTCCTTCAATATCGCTATTTTTGTCTCTTTGTAGAATATCTGTTTTTTGTTATTTATTCTCAATATTTCATCTCTTGCAATTTTCTTTGTAAGGTGTACTATCACGTCTCTCGGGGTTTTGTTTCTTCTTGAGAAATTTGTGTTGATCCTGTACGTTCTGTCCATTTGTACTTGTATCTCCTGTTCGGAGCAGTCCAGAAGTTTCATTAGTATCTCTATTACTTTCTCTCTTATGTTTTCTCCTGGCTCTTCCGGTATATTTCTCATTCTTAATTGATGTTCCAATTCTCTTGCCTCCATGGCTTCTTGTTTAGCGTTTATTTTTTCATTTTTTTTCTCTAGTTCTTTTAGTTTATATTGGGTCTTTTCTTGAGTTATCTTTAGTTCTTTCTTATCATTTTTCAGATCCTTTATTTCCTGTTGTAATGTTGTAATCTCGCTCTTCATTATCCCCAATTCTTCTTTAATCTCCTTTTTAAAATCCGACATTTGTTCCTGTTGAATTTTCTGGTATACGTCTTGCTTCTCCTGAATTTTCTGAATCTCTCTCATCATATCTTTCATCATATCCTTCAGGTTCATTTCCTCATTCAGGGATGGTCTTCTAATCGCACCTCTTGAGTCTTTTATTTCTCTGTCTGATTTAAATTTAAATGTTGCCATCTTGTTCTCTGAATTTTTTTTCTTCAAATATTCTTTTCGTGCTAGTAATAATTAATTTGAATATCAATAGAATTAGTTAGGCAAAATTTCCACTCATGTATGCTTTCTTATATAGTTGCTTATTTTGTCAATCCGCCCCTATAAGTCTTCTCTCTTTTTGGTAGTTTCACTTTAGTCATACAGTTCCCCAAGTTACCTATTATACTTTCCTCACCTTCCTCCGCTTACTTGTGTCTTTATATCTCTTTGTATCTCTTTATTATTGGTCTTTCTCACTTTCCTCTATTTCCCCTTGGGGGACCTTTGTCTTTGCTATCTTGCCGTTTCCTTTGGGGAATTCCCAACACCTATTTCTATTATTTATTTAAGCTTTCCTTAGTCTCTCCTTCTTCCCTACCCAGAAGTTTTTTTTTTTTCCACTTTACCTTTCGGAGATTCACCTTCTCCGCTTCTCCCTTTCTCCCTTTTTTTTTTTTCCTCCTCTCAATCCTTGCTGGCGTTTCCTGCCTCTCCTTTGTGGGTTTCTTCTGTTCTTTCCTTTTGCTTCCGCCCTTTCTGTCTCTCCCTCGTCTGAGCTTCTTCTGCCCTTCTTCACGTCACGTCCTTCCCCTCTCCTTTCTCTCGCGCGGTTTCCCTTCTGCGTTGTTTCCGGTTTCTTCCAACGGGGCTTTCCGCTGCACCTCGCTTTGTTTACAAGAAGGAGGGCTCTTATCTTATCTTCCCCCAAGGTCAGTACTCCGCCATCTTCCTAGCTTTTGATTTGTTGTTTATTTTAGCCTTTTTAATCCTTAGCCTTAGCCTTAGCTTGGCCTTTAAATCTTTTCTTTTCCTTTCCCTTCCGATCCTTAGTATTAATTAGTTTCTGTCCTAGCACTAAGCAGGAAAGCAGTAGGCACCTATACTATGTGCTTTACTTCTCCACAGCTTTCCCCCCTCCAGGAAGGCAAGTCTTCTTCCTACTCTCTTCTTATTCTCCAGAGAACTAACCTCCGTTCCGATGCCCCTTGGTTAGATCTTAAGATTCTTTTGTCGTTTCATCATTTTTCCATTAAAACAATGCGCCCGGTCGGCGATTCCTGCTGGGGATTTCTCCCCCGCGCGCTTTCCACCGCGACCCGCCTTAACCAATGGTTAAGATGCTAAGAACTTTTAAGGACCATAAATTTCAGTACTTTTAAGGGCCATAAATAAAAATCTGGGCAGAAGCTTCTTAAGGACTGTAATGAAGTATGAATTTTGGTTTACAGATGTTATGTTTAATTGTGTGTTTATGTTTGGAATGGGTAAGTATTAGAATTACCAGTGCATGGGGGATGGTAGCCAGCTCAGCATTCTGAGGCAGGTTGCCATAGAAACATAGCTGCTTCTGTAGAAATGTAACTATTTCGAAGCTAGCAAGAAAGGGGCGGAGCTAGCTGGATGAAAAAGGAGGGAATGTTTTAAAAAGAGTTCAGTCTGTACTCTGATGAGGCACAGGGAAGACTGATTCCAGGTTGATGGGATCAAGGAGACTCAATTGTTCATTTTGAGTCGGTTTTAAATAAGTTTGGTGACTTATTTAATGTAGTCTGTGTCCTGGAAAGGCACAGAGAATCTGTGATAGTATATCACAGGGGTGACTGTGGTTTGAAATCACTGGATAGTCCAAGTTTCAGACTTTGGGAACCAATCCCAGCTGGATTCACAGAGATCCATTGAAGTAACAGAAAGGAGCAGAGGAATAGGTTTTAACTACTTTAAGTAAAAGAAGTGATACTTTAGAGAGTTTGATTCATCTCATTCTGGTATTGTAACTGTTAATAAGAATACCTCTAAGTAAAACATCTTTTGTAACCACCAAGCTTGTGCCTGAATAAACTTGTTATTGTTCTTTCAACATCCAAGCCTCTGTCGCATATATTCTAAACCAGGGGTCTTCAAACTTTTAAAGCAGAGGGCCGGTCCACAATCGTTCAGACTGTTGAGGGGCCGAATTATCATTTGAAAAAAAAATTCGAACAAATACCTATATATTGTATTTGCAGTGCAAAACAACAACAATGAAAGAACAATACAATATTTAAAAATGAAAACAATTTTAACCAACATAAACCTATCAGGATTTCAATGGAAAGTGTGGGCCTGCCACTGGCCAATGAGATAGTCAAGTGAATTAGGATTGTTGTTGTTGTGTGCCTTCAAGTCATTTCAGACTTTGGGCGAGCCTAAGTCTAAAATTAATTAATTATTTACTACATTTATTTACTACATTTATATCCCACGCTTCTCACCCTGAAGGGGACTCAATGCAGCTGTATGTACATACAATATATTATATTATTAGCATAGCACAATATTAGCATTCTATATTACGATATTGAACTATACCAATATACTGTAATATTATATGTAACATATAACATATAGTTAATATTATTATATGGTATTATTACTAGTATTATATTGTATAACATTATAATATTTTTATCAATATTATATGTATATACAATATATTATTAAAACTGATATAAAATATATTATAAAACTGAGGGTGGGGCCAGGTAAATGACCTTGGAGGGCCGCATCCGGCCCCTGGGCCTTAGTTTGGGGACCCCTGTTCTAAACCAAGTTACGCTACCCTTTAAAGTAAAAGTAAACATTTCCCTGCGTATTTGTTGGTTGCATCTTTACAAGAACAATTCTCTATTTGGACATTCAGTATGTTTGACATTTTCAAGGCTGGTTCATTGTTACACCAGTCCCATTGGAAACTAGATTTTCTGGCAGACAGGGATATGCTGAGAGCGTCTCAAAGGCTGGCTAAGCTCAGTTTCAGGTGTGAAGAATGAGAATCCTGCTTACCTGTGCATGAGCGGCTATCTGTCTTTGAAAAGACATACTAAAATGAAAACTGTACATGTCACCCAAAGACAAATGAACACAGAATCCAGTTCAATGTCAGATTCTGTGAGCAATATTCTGGTGCTGATTGGTGTGAGCTGGACTCTCCGATGGCTGCCCTATTTCCCTCCATTTAACAGGATATAAATCTTTAAAGCATGCTTGGAGTGTGTTGCTGATACCCGAGACATATTTATTTTTAGGCCTCTAATATATCCTCCTCTGCTTTTGCCAATGTGGCTCATGATAAACATTTTCGTAATGCATTTTTAATATCCTTAATAATTTAAACTATTTAATGTATTCCCTTTCTGATTAACTGAAGGCTAAATGATACTACTAATGTACCTGGCAGATTATATTAACCAGGGAGCAGCAAGATTAAGGCTTTCAGCAGTCAATTTGGTGGCTACTGACATTGGGGACAGTGTTCTAGAAGGACCTGGAAACTGGCCTAACCCTGGCAAATGGTGAAACTGCTTGGTCAGTTCATTTTATGAGTCTGAACACCAGTGAACCCCCTAAAAATTGTTTCCCAGATCTTTTCATTGCCAAGCTGTTTCTGCTCAGAATACAACTTAGAACATTCAGACTTCACCTTTTCTTTGAGAAACAAATGCTGAATACAATATAAGGTTCTCAAATTTGGAAAAGTGTAAACACAATCAGTATGGGAGGCACTTTCTTTTATTTGTTTGCTTGTTTGTTTTATAAAATCATAGAGGTGGAAGAGACCACAAGGGCCATCCAGTTCATTATTATGCAGGAATACATAAAGCACTCTTGATAGATGACCATCCAGCTTCTGCTTAAAAACTTTTAGATGCGACTCCACCATCCTTCAAGGCAGCATATTTCAATGTCCGACAGCTCTTACTGTCAGGAAGTTCTTCCTAATGTACAAGCAAAATCTCTCTTCCTGTAGTTTAAATCCGTTGCTTTGTGTCTGAGGATCTGGAGCAGCAGAAAACAAGCTTGCTCCCTCCTCAATGTGACAGCCTTTCAAATATTTAAGTATAGCTATCATGTCCCCTCTTAACCTTCTCTTCTTAACCCAGATCCCAAGGCTGCTCCTCACAGGGCTTGGCTTCCAGAGCACTTACTTTTGTATTTCCTTTTTGCTACATTTATCCCTGTACAGCAGTGGTTCCCAACCTTTGGGCCTCCAGGTGTTTTGGACTTCAGCTCCCCCAGTTCCTGACAGCTGGTAAACTGGCTGGGATTTCTGGGAGTTGGAAGTCCAAAACACCTGGAGGCCCACAGGTTGGGAACCACTGCTTGTACAGGGTCCAGGGCGGCTCAAATCCCATTAAAACAGAGTATAGATTCTTAAAAAATAAGCAACAGTTATATTAAAAATGTAAAATTAAGATGATATAAAGTAGAATTAAAATGTAATAAAAATAGAAACACAACCTCATTAAAAAACTGTTCTGCCACATAAATCATAAACTTGCATAAGGATTTTGCCCACTGGTAGAAGAGAAAGGGACCAAGGAAACAACTCCATGGGAGGGAATTCCACAACCTGGGAACAACCAAACTACCTGTGTATGTTCTGTTACACTTCCATATTTTTGATCGTCATGGCAAAAGGACTTTCTGTATTTGTTTCCTATTGTAGACCTATTCCATGCACAACATCTTTTCTCGCTCTTGTTTATCTCTGCCTCCAACTATGGCAAGATTGTACTCTGACAGGAGCCAAATAAATGATCAAATTAACTTGGTAAACATTTATAAAAACATCGAAATACAGCACTAGAAAGTTGTCTCAAGATTGGACAAGGACCTGGGACTAACATATTACTGGAAACCTCTCCAGATCAGCTCAGATTTAGTAGATCCCATTTGTAGTACAGTAGAGTCTCACTTATCCAACACTCGCTTATCCAACGTTCTGGATTATCCAACGCATTTTTGTAGTCAATGTTTTCAATACATCGTGATATTTTGGTGCTAAATTTGTAAATACAGTAATTACTACATAGCATTACTGCTTATTGAAATACTTTTTCTGTCAAATTTGTTGTATAACATGATGTTTTAGTGCTTAATTTGTAAAATCATAACCTAATTTGATGTTTAATAGGCTTTTCCTTAATGTCTCCTTATTATCCAACATACTCGCTTATCCAATGTTCTGCTGGCCCGTTTATGTTGGATAAGTGAGACTCTACTATACTTTGTTTTAATCATGTGTACTGATTACTCTCCTTGTATGTTAAGGTCCTCTTTCCACATTCACTTTTCTCCTACTTAAAAACCAACTCTGTCTAGGTAAAATGATTAAAGTCTACTCTGAGATGATATTTTTTTTAGGGTGTTGTGTGGTTTCCGGGCTGTATGGCTGTGTTCTAGCAGCATTTTCTCCTGACATTTTGCCTGCATCTGTGGCTGGCATCTTCAGAGGAGCTATTTGTTAGTTTAACTCTCCACTATCCCTCATCACCACTGCGATGCTCTTGTGACTCAATGAGATCTTGCATGTCCTCTTAGACAATCTATAAGGTTATCTATCCTAGGTAAAGGTCTTCTATCAATAACAGATGGGAAAGATTTTGTAGGAGAATATAATTCAGGCTTCTGAAAGATAAAATTTCAGGTCTTACTGCAATAAAGGTAGCTCATTATAAATGTCAAGACCTCTTCTATCTGGAAACTTGATTCTACTGGGATTGTTTTTGTTGAGAAGTCAGTGTACGTTCCATGCAGATTTCCTTAGTGGTAGGCAAAGCTTTAGCATTAGGACGTGTATTGCTTTAATTTCTCAGTAGAGAAGGTAGGGACGTCCTATGGAAGGTAGAGCCTTTTTGGTGTCTCCACCAGAGGAACCATCCTAGAAAGTTGGACAGTTTGGGATTTTGGATTTTGGATTTTAGAATTACAAATAAGAAGTGCTCAACCTAAATTGGATTTCACTGATTCTGCCTTATCTGATAATTTGGTTTAGGAATTTACTTTTGCCATGTTTTCTTCTTACCTCCTTTACTACACTCAAAGGCCAGAACTGATGCATCTGGACAGAACTGAATGCGAGACTTAAATGAGAGAAATCTTTCATTTTTATTTTCCAGATTTGTGATGCAATAGAACACCTCCAAGATGCACTGAAACTATGCAAGGATGACATGAATTCTCTCCATCTGCTGGCACTCCTTTTTTCAGCCCAAAAACACTATCAGCATGCCTTAGATGTCGTCAACATGGCCCTTGCAGAATATCCAGACTCTTTTAGGTAAGCAGCATTGAGTATACTTCCCATTTTCAACACTATTACAAATTCTCCATCATTTGAGCATGCCTCAGGCAGAGATAAGGAAACTGTGGCTCCGGGGTATTGTTGGATTTTGACTCTCCTCAGCTCCAACATGACTAATGGGCAGGGATGCTCGGAGTTGTAGCAACACTAGGAGAGCTGGAGGCTCCCCATGTCTGATCTAGGAAAATGGCAGCTCTTTCACTATTGAGAATCAATAGGGAAGCTCAATGGCTAGTCCATCTCTTTAAATCTGGCCTACCTTACAGGGTTGTGGTGAGGCTAAAAATAGTCCCTATGGCACCTCCGTAAACTGCTCTGAGCTTACATACACTGCTGTACACTTCTTGGAGGAAACATGTGATATAAAAGTAATCAATAATGCATTATTTACGTATTACATTATTTATTACCCTTATAAAGTAATACATAATAAATGTAATAAATGATGCACATTAATAATGGAGAGCTCCTAGACTCAGGAACTCCTTTCCTAGGGAGGCCGGCTGTCCTTCCATCAGCAGGCAAAGGTTTTTATTCCAGCAGACTTTTGACAACAGAAGGTTTTAAAGAAAGAGGTTTCAGGTGCATACTGTGCCATTTTAATGTTCCTGCTTGTTAAATGCTTTTTGTGTGTGTATTAAACTGATACTAGCATTTATAATAGCTTTATCACCATTTTAATGTTTATTTTTGTATGATTTGACTATATTGCACTTTTTTTAGTTTAGAAAGGAAAATTGGAAAGGGAAGAAAAAGAAAAAAATGTGGCAGTACCTTTAAGATTGACTGATTCTTATTTCTGCATGACAGCTTTTCTGGATATGGATCCACTTTTTCAGAGTTTTATTTTTGGAACCCTGAGTCAAAGTTTGGGAATAAATAAAGATAACAATAATAATACTTTGGGAGATGGTATAACATTTTGTAGAATCCAAGTTCTATTTGCATAGTGTCAGAAATGCAACCTATGGGCTTTCTGCGTTGTCAAAGGCTTTCATGCATGGCTATGTTCCAGAAACATTCTCTCCTGACATTTTGCCCACATCTATGGCAGAGACCCTCAGAGGTTGTGAGGTCTGTTGGAAACTAGGCAACTGGGGTGTTCATATATCTGTGGAATGCCCAGGGTGGGAAGAAGAACTCTTGTCTGCTTAAGGCAAGTGTAAATGTTGCAGTTGGCCACCTTGATTAGCATTGAATAGGCTTGCAGCTTCAATGCCTGGCTGCTTCCTGTCTGGGGGAATCCTTTGTTGAGAGGTGTTAGCAGGCCCTGATTGTTTCCTGTCTGGAATTTCCCTGTTTTCTGAGTGTTGTTCTTTATTGACTTTATTTATTATGAGCTTTTTGATTAAATAACTCCTTGTTGCATCCAGAACATGACCATCTTTATCATATGAATAAATATTTTTTTTATTATATCTCAGTAATCTGTGGTTTTACCATGTGCTGGGGTACAGTTGTTACTTGGCAAATATTACAGAGTATTCATTATTGCTTCTTCATGTGAATAATATTGCCACATCCTGAACGATGATGTGAAATCAGGATCAATCTTGGCCTGGTTAACAAGAAGCCCACATCTTCTTGGATGCTGCTCACAGCCTCAGATTAATGCACAAGAAGAAGAAAGTAATCTCTACATGAGAATCTGATTGGCCCTTGGTCACTCTTGATCTCTTTATAGAGTGTGATGTGAGCGAACCGGACTCTGCACACCTCATGCTTGGGCTACTTGAGCCCGTCTGCGATGGGAGTGTGCATTACAGACCTCTTTAATTACATGCGCACCTGCTCCTTCTCAAATATTACAGAATTGCACATTTACCCCTTCTGATCATGTATCCAGCTTTCTCTCCACATACGTTTAAAAGATTATGACTTCAGTGCTCTACACAGTTTCTTGAGAGCCAGCCCCATTGAACCCAGTGGGGCTAACTTCTGAGTACACTTTCATAGTATTTTATAGCCAATTTCGCAACAATTTTACCTTTGGAGTTTTTTGATTAAGGAAAAAACAACAGTTATATGTGTCTCCATTGTGGCTTTGCAATGCACAATATCAACATATATATGGGGTGCTTTGAATGTGATTTCCTGCTTCTTGGCAGGGGGTTGGACTGGATGGCTCATGAGGTCTCTTCCAACTCTAATGTTCTATGATTCTATGATTCTAAGTTAACAAAAAAATGGTGAAACCAAGGTTCATACATTAATGGTGGCAATTGTAGATGATATGTGGATTCCAAATTATTCTCACCACACATACAAGAGAGAAAGAGAGAGAGAGAGAGATGTGTTCTCCATATATACATTCTATTTATATATTTATAATTAAGTGTCATAATGGATCTCAAGCTGAACATGAGCCAGTAGTGTGATGTATCTGCTTCAAAAATGAATACAGTTTTAGTCTACATTAAAGGAAGCATATCATCCAGTTTATGGGAATTAACACATCTCTATTCTGAGTTAATTTTTGGAGTATGGTGTTGAGAGTGGGATGTTTAAGACAAACCTTGGCAACTGGAACAACTGAAAGAGCCATGTATGTTTTGGGCCGGAGATGAGGAGAATTGGGTTGTTGTGTGTTTTCTGGGCTGTATGGCCATGTTCCAGAAGTATTCTCTTCTGAAGTTTCGCCCACATCTATGGCAGGCATCCTCAGAGGTTGTGATGTACACGCAGCAACCCTGTGATTCTGGCCATGAAAGCATTCAACAACACAATGAGGAGAATTAATGGGATGTATCATGTTGTGTTTATGGCGTATCATGGGTTTTGTCCTTACAGATGGCCAATTCTCACACCAGAAGTGACTTGCAGTTTCTCAAGTTGCTCCTGACACACACTCACACACACAAAAGGGTTTTGTAGGCAGAATTTCTTCATGGAGGTTTTGCCTTTGCCCTCCTCTGAAGCTGAGTGAATATAACTTGCCCAAGGTCACCCAGTGGGTTTCCATGGATGAGCAGGAATTCAAACCCTAGTCTCTAGATTCGTATTCCGACATGCAAACCACTACACTACATTTGCTTCTGACTAGAAATGAGAAATTTTAAAGGATGCATGCTAGCAGTCTTTAAATATTTGAATGAACAGCACATTGAAGAAGGGTTGGAGGCAGTGCTAGAACCAATAGGTGGAAAAACCTAGGAAGCAGGTTTTAGGTAAATATTAGCATAAATATCCTAATCAGTAAGAGCTACTTGGCAGTGGAGTAGATTGCCTTGGGAGTTGGTGGACTCCTATCTGTCAGGAATGATGTAGCTGAATCGTGGACCGTTCAGAAGACTGGATTAGATGAACTCTGAGGTCCCTTCCAATTCACTGATTCTGTGCTGCCCTTCTATTAAAATGTCCAAAACAGTCTGCAGTAAAAACCATCTAATTAAACGATAAAGACATTGATGTAAAAAGGAAACAGCTGCCAGCTTCAGTAGAGAGGTTTTTTGAAATCCTGTACAAGTCAATGAGATGTAAGCAGCAGAATTACTGCAGCGATAAAAAAAGTTTGTGAATCACTTAGGATTATATTTCAAGTTGAAAAGGTTTTTAGATCTTAATCTGACCCCATAATTCTAGATTAAAACAATAGATAAACTGCTTAAAGAAATGGCACACAAGCACGATGCATTTCCAATATTTGTTTGTCTGTAATTGATTGAACAGTCAATAAATTGTGTTGGGAAGTATGTGAGCTTTTAGATTCAGTACCTGCTGACAGTACCTTTGTGGCAGCAATGACATCAGTGAAGTATTTTTTGCAACTATTGGTCAGAGTCTCACATTGGTTCAGAGCAGGCATGGGCAAACTTTGGCCCTCCAGATGTTTTGGACTCCAACTCCCACAATTCTTAACAGCCTCAGGCCCTTTCCTTTCCCCTCTCAGCCGCTTAAGCGGATGAGGGGGAAAAGGAAAGGGCCCGAGGCTGTTTTAGTATTGGAAAGAGCCTACGGATCTGTGAAAAGATGGGAGGCTAAGCAGGGTATGCCTTCACATTAGCATAGTGCTTGGTTCACAAATCAATGTTGCTTTTAGATCCCCCCCCCCCGAATATTGGTTGGTTGAATCCATGAATGCAGAACATATGGATACAGAGTGTAAACTGCATGTGTCTCTACATGTGTTGCCAGACACTTTTTCCACCAGTCGATTCATCCTGGTCAGTGGTGAAAGACAATGAGAACTGTAATGGAGCCATACTGAAAGCATGATACATGTCAGCTCCTTCCTTAAATCTTTCTCTGAAGTCAACATACGATTCTCCACCTGGAAAACCTTAAGTAATAGTCAAGACAGCAGAATCATAGCACTCTTACAAGCATGGTTTCTTCCTGTGGAATTCTGGAATTTATCATTTGGCCAGGAAAGCTTCCTGCTGAGATTCATTGAGTCATAAAGTTGGAAGAGACCACGAGGGCCATTCAGTCCGACCCCTTGCCATGCAATAACAATTCAACAAAGTATTCTAGTGAACTATAAGTTGCTCATTGAATTTCCTTCTATAGGATAGAGCAATGATAGATAAATTCGTATTGAATTGTTACAATAGTGCAGTGGTTCCCAACCTTTTTTTGACCAGGGACCACTTGACTGGGGACCACTCTCCAACATTAGTACCAAAAGAGTTGTGAAACACTTTTTGATCAACTTTATATTTGATTTGGTTATTTGGGGTGCTGGTTCAGAAAATTGCATTGGATAGACCACATCAATTCTAGTTTCTGGTACAGAACATATATCATCCAGTAAACGTCATCTGCTCACCAACAGAAAACCATATTTAATAATCTGGAGCTGATGTGGTCTATCCAATGCCATTTTCTGAATCAGCACCCAAATAAAAAACCCAGGAACAGATCTAAAAACGTAGACACCAAGAAAAAAAGTTTTAGTTCTTGCGGACCACTGGTGGTCCATGGACCACAGGTTGGAAACCACTGTTATAGTGCCTTGGGGATGGATACAGAGGTTCCCTGTAATTTTCCTACAATTCTGTGATGTAGATTAGTTTTGGAGATAGCTCAACATAACTCAACAAGCTTTGTGGTTCAGCAACAGTCTTAACCACATTCTTCCCGCTCTACAGCACTAAGGTTTTACAAACAGCAGTAAATTCCATCAATTGCTCCACAGAGCTTTGGAAGTGGTAGTAGTGGTGAAGTGATGTGAACATAAAACATGGCCTTTCAATTTTCTATAGGCTTTTGTTGTTGTAAACTCTAGATTTATAGCACTGAGGCTGATAGCTTCATTGCAGGGGTGAATTAAATAACTCTAGTCCCAAGCGCTAGCTGAACTGAGACAGCTGTTAACATCTGTACAACTTCATCATGGTTTATAAAGCCAACTCAGCTGCACAGCTCTTCTTTCACTACAGATTACCATCAAGATCTGTAAAGATGGAAATAAAAACAATTAAAAATAAACAGATATGAGCTTAGTATTCCATCCATGTTCTAGATAAAAATAGCAGCATTCTGTGACTAGAGATGGAGACAAAATTCATGTACAGTTAGCTCTCCGCATTCACTGAGAATGGGGGCATGGGACCCCCCCCCCCCCGATGAAAGTGGAAAAAATGCTAATAAAAATTACTAGATTTTTTTTTCCCTGAGAGAACACCTTGCTAGGAATTTCCAGATCCTCCAGTATGACTTTGTGGTCAATATCCCCTGGAAGCTATCCATAGAAATGTCCTGGAAGGCCAAGAGATTCTTGGAGAGCACATTTGAATCAAATCTGCAAAAGTCAAACCAACTTTAGTTTGCAATATGAACTAACCTCATTCTCATTTACCAAATTACGATTTCATTCTTCAGTTTCTCTACTTATCTAGATTTTGCAATGTTGTCCTTTTGTTATGTCTCTTTAGGTGGATGCTAACAGGGGCCCCTTCTACACTGTCATATAAAATCCAGCTTATCTGCTTTGAACTGGATTATATGGCAGTGTAGACTCAGATAATCCAGTTTTGCTTTGATAATTTGGATTATATGGCAGTGTAGAAGTAGTCTGGGTTTATCAATGGCTTTTCTTGGCAAGATTTATTCAGAAGTAGTTTCCTATTTTCTGTTTCCACGCCTGAGAGAGAATGACTTGCCTAAACTCACCCAATGGGTTTTCAAAGCTGACCAGGGATTTGAGCCTTGATCTCCAAAGTCTTAAACCAGCACTCAAACATTACACCATGCTTCCACGTGCCCATCTCAATATGTGTACAAAGACACAAAAATGTATATTAGGAGAAACTGTATGCAGACATGCACCCATAAAAGAAAGCTGTAGGCATATATTAGGGGAAAGTCTTTGCAATTAAGGAAAACTGCAGACAAAAATGTGTGCAATTTTTGTGTATGTTCTCAAAATTGTACTTGAAATTTGTATGTATTATTGTAAATGAACAAATGGATTCAGAAACAAGAAGCAATGAAATTGTACTTGATTTTCAAAGAAAGGCAAATGTTACATAAAACAAAGCAGAGAGATTTCTTCATCGTTGCCAGACCATTTATGTTGAAAAATGATGGTATTTGTTTCCTCAAAGAACTGAACACAGTCTGTAGTTGGGTTATAGCGGTATCTTTTAGGGAAGGTGTTTATCTTAGTGGCGACTAACTGCTTTGATCTTTTCTAATTATGGCCCATTGATTTGGTGTTGTTTCTCTTGAATCACGGGTGCTATTTTTGTGTAACCTACACATTCCTCAGCCCTAAACAAAGACCTATTGATATCACTGGTAACTGCTGCGGATCTTAGAATAAATAGGAAAGGACAAGAACAGAAGACCCTTGAATTATCATCTCCTTTTCTGCTGAAATTCATAATAACACACCCCTCTCCAGAACATTGATGCCATTAGGAACATTTGTATCATAGTCACAGTATTTGAACTGTGATATTGTGTTGTTGAAGGCGTTCATGGCTGGAATCACTGGGTTGCTGTGAGTTTTCCAGGCTGTATGGCCATGTTCATACAATGTTGATAGTAGAGGTGTGTAATTTGGCCAAAAGGCATGCCGTTTTGGGATTCATTTTTGGCTAACCCTTCATTCTGTTTACTGGGAAGTTATTTAAATCAGGAGGGGTATTGCTGTTCTTATTTGGCTGAGATTTGACCCATTGGCTACATTGGGAAACTTTAAAAGCTCAATCTTCAGTCATTTTAAGGTCTATGTGCATGAAACCTACCTCAGTTTTAGAAGCCATTTACAACTGCAAGCCTGCCAAGTTTCAAAACAATTCATCAATTTACTGATTTTTTAGAACTATTTTAAGTTTTTATCATAACTTTTTTAAAATAAGACAAATCGCAAGAGAGGGTTCTGGGAAGTGTAGTTGCCAGATGTATCCATTCTCAACCAATCAGAGCATGGACACAACCAGGCCTTTTATTGTCTGAGAAACAGAGAAGGAGTGAGAAAACTTAACTCCCATCATTCTCCGAAAGGAGCTCAGAGATTTTTCAATGCTCTCCCCATGCAAGTGCTGCTGGGAAAGCGAGTTCCCAGCAAGGCTCTCTCTGGAGAAGGAGCCTAGGGAATTTTCCAAAAAGAAATGGATGGACGTTGCTGCTGCCGGGGAGGAAGAAAAAGACACTGCAATAATCCCATTTTATCCAGGGGCCCCACAGCAGACTCCTTCCTCAGGTATATTGCAGACTTAATTCCATCCTCTCTAGTAGCTGATAAAATCCGGCTCCCTTAATCCGTTTTGGTCAGCTTTTTGGTTCCCTCCTCCTGGTTCTGTTTTCGGAGATTACACAAAACGGACCACCAAATATTACAAATCATTTTCATTCTAACTGATTCGTGCCCAAGCCTAGTAGATAGATCCAATCAAGAAAGCCATTTGCATTAATTTGCAAGACTTGAAAGTCAACATTCATAGAGTTGCCATACAAGTTAGCCTGACAGCTGTTGGACTGCACTGGAGGAGTAAAGGGTTAATATTTCTCTGTGCACTGTAGTCCTAACGATAATTGGACCACCTACGTCTGTTATTAATTAAAACACATACACAGATGTGACTACTAATGATGCATTTAGTGTCACAGCAAGTTTGGCTCCGAGGAGGCTTTTTCATTTAAAAAGCATGTTTAATCAAGATCATCCCAAATGCCTGAATGTGGTTAGTCTGCAACCCTAAACACATTTAGAATCGGGAAACCTCATCCTACCACAATAAGACTGGCTTTCAACTTAAACATCAGTTTTATCTATATATTGACTTAAGGGATTTCCCTTGCCTTTCAAAAGCTTTCTCAGTGCTACCTATACAATTTAACAAAATCCGTAGTATGATATGAAAACATAGGGTTTTTTTTTAACAAAAGTAAAAAATTTTTTTAAAAAAACTGTAATGCAAAAAGAACATAGAAGTCAACATGAATAGAATCTCATATAAATAGTGATCTGAAGTAATCAAAATACATTTGCATCAGTGAGGCCATTCTCAGGATGCATCTATGGCCCCTTCCACACAGCTGAATAAAATCCCACATTTTCTGCTTTGAACTGGGATATATGGCAATGTGGACTCCTATAACCCAGTTCAAAGCAGACATTGCGAGATTTTCTGCCTTGATATTCTGGGTTATATGGCTGTGTGGAAGGGCCCTATGTAGTAGAACAAATGCAGCTTGATATCACTTTAATTGCCTTGGCTCAATGCTATGAAATCATGGGAGTTGTAATTTGGTGATGTTGCAGCATTCTTAGGCAAAGAAGGTTAATAACCTTGTAAAACTACTTCTCCCAGGATTCCATAGCATTGAACCGTGGCAGATAAAGTGATGCCAAACTGCATTCTGCAATGTACATGCACCCTTTGTTGCAGCTGTCTCCCTGTGAGGTTAATTCTCTAAATGGAAAAAGACACGTGCTTCTTGACTAATGACTGGTGTCTAGGCACTTAATTAAATACCCATTCATGAATAATGTAAAAGTAACAGGAAACAGTGATTTTAGGATCTGGGCCATGAAGGAAGCCTACAGTTGCGAAGAAGGCTTGGTATACATTGTCCAACTGTTCCAATTCAACATGGACAGTTCCCTTTAATCTCCCATCCCACTTTTTCAGCTACTTTTTAAAATGTCCCAGTTTTTGACTCCTCCACTGACTTTCCCCCTTTGTCTTTAGCTTCTTTCGGTCACTACAAACCGAGTTCAAAATGCAAAGGTAGTTCGCATTCAGTTAATTCAGCCGGAGGGAGGAGAGGGAATAGAATAGGCATGGGTAAACTTTGGCCCTCCAGGTGTTTTGGACTTCAACTCCCACCATTCCTAACAGCCTCAGGCCCTTTCCTTTTCCCCCTCAGCCGCTTAAGCGGCTGAGGGGGGGAGGGGGGAAGGAAAGGGCCCGTTTAAGCTTGGATAAGTGAGACTCTACTGTAATAATAATAATAATAATAATAATAATAATAATAATAATAATAATTATTATTATTTATTTATATTCCGCCCTATCTCTCTGGAGGGATTCAGGGTGTATTCCAAACATAAAAGGCAAACATTCAATCCCTGAACACAACAACAATACACCCATAATAACAAAAATTGACAACCCAACATATAAAAACAAATTATGATTTAACAACTAAAATTAAATGAAAAACACAACCTGTTATATTAGACAAAGAAGTTGTTCCAGAATCTCAAATGGATACTAGATTCCATTGATGATCAAGGCCAGTTATTTACAATGGCAAAGTAAAATAGTCTACCTTATATAAAATGGCAAAATAAAAAAAAATGGATTTTCAAGTCACAGATGATGGAATCCATGGATATGGAAGGCTGGCTTTATTATTGCATGCCAAACCTCTTATACTCTCTTTGATAGAAAATATTAGCTGCATTTAGAATATCCTCCACTAAGCTGGTGGTCTTCAGATGTGTTGTACTCCAAACCCCATATTTCTGGATTTTGCTGATTTCTGTCATGTTGGAAAGTGTGCTTTGTCATTCTTGGCATAACATAGCCTTAAAAGGGGGTTAGATAGATTCAAGGATCATATATCTATTGAGGTTACGACCAAACGATGGTTCCTTAAAGCTTCTTACTACCAATTGTGCCAAAGAAACATCAGGAGGAGAAAGTCTACCCATGTCTTGTTGGTGGACTTCCCCTAGGAATTTTATTTGTCCATTGTGAGGTCTCTCCCATTTTATGATTCTATGAGAACAGAAAGCTGGACTGGATGGGCTTTAGGTCTGATCCAGCAGCGTTTGTCTTGAGTTTATGTTTTAACTCTCTGCAACGGAGATGGCATTTTGTTTTATATACACTAAATACCTCTTGCCTTAGTCAAGGCCAGTTGTAATAAAAGTAGCTATAGCAACAAAACAAAGCTTCCAGCTGATTAAAGGGTATTTCCAACAAGGAGAAGAGCTTTGTGGTCTGGAGTATACATCCTTATCGGTCACACTTATGTTCGTTTTAATAGATGCCACTGAATTTTAGAGGCAGCTATTAAAACAGTATCGTAGCTCCCGCAGCGTATTTTATTCTAGCTTGCAGTAAAGGCACTTATTGTTTTGGAGACCATGTGCACTCATGGAGCTTCACTTCACCATCTGAATAATTTTTGCAAGTATTGTAAGTATTGGGCAAACCAATATTATAAGATGAACCCACCCTGGGTGTGAGAGATGAAGTGAGGCATTGGAATTGTGAGTTGCTTCAAATATCACATGATTTCTTTTCTAATACCTACTTTATTCCATTCAGTGCACCTCATCATTTAATGCAAATAATCTACATTTAGATTTTTAAAAATGTATATGAGACACGTCCCACGTATCAGCTTTTTGTCTCTGTTTGTATAGCAGCTACTGGTTGCTTCTCAGATTTGCTTGTTAGCTGAAGAAATTTGTTGTCCTAGATAAAGATGGGAAGGCCTGGAAAAAAAACCCGGAAAAATGGGGAGGATGGAAAAAAACCTGTTTTTTCCTCAATTTTTCTGGCAAATCATGTTCTGCCAAAGGTCTTTTGAATTATATAATGTTTATTTATTTTCATTCATTCAAATACACATACATTGCAAGTGTTTGTTGCATACAGTGCAATACTTTCATCTATTAGTCTTTCATAATCATTTCTCAGACAATATATTTTCAATAAGGGGTCACAGGCTTCTATTTGTATAGTACATATAAAAATATTATAAGTTCCAAATTTATATCCATCTCCTCCTTGCCTTCAGTCTATTAGCTTCCTCTATGTACATTTTTAGATTAATTTTACATTGAAATGTTGGATCATTGGTTGCCATTAATTAACAAAGTTCTCTAAAGGTTCTCCTCTTAAGTGCATTTTTATTTTGTCCATCAAAATACTCTATAATATATTGTTCCAGTTCTGCTAAGGGAGGTACCTCTGAGGTTTTCAAATATCTAGCGTATACTATCCGAGCTGCCACTGTCACGTAAAACAAAATTCTTCCATATTTCCTTTCCAATTCTTCTTCGGGCATGTTCAAAAGGTACATTTGTGGTGTCATTTTAAAATTTGTATTTAATATCTTTTCTAGATGTACATGAATCTGTTTCCAATAGCTGTTTACTTTGTTGCATGACCACCACAGGTGGTAAAATGTGCCTTTTTCTTTCCCACATTTCCAGCATTTATCGGTGCAATTGTACATCTTCGCTAATCTCTCTGGAGGGAGATACCACCGCAAGTGCATTTTGTAAATATTTTCTTTTAGGTTTTGACATGCCGTATACTTCATTCTTCTATTCCATGTTTTTTTTTCCCCATTGGACCATTTTTATCTCTTGGCAAAGGTCTTCTGAATTAATCTTGCAAAAAAAAAAAAGCCCAACTGAAATGGTCACCATAGATTGGAAACAACAACAGCCATAGACCTAGTATTTGCCACAGAATGCGGCCAGGGAATGGACAGCGCCACCTTGGACTGCAATGTGGTTGCTGAGCATCCCTTATTCTGAAGGATGTTTGCTATTTGAGAGTTGGAAAGTTTTTCCTTTTATTTAGGCAGAACGATGTGTCAAAAAGTCCTATATATTCGGCGCTTTATAAACAGTGAAATATATGACATATTTTAAATGAACATGGATCATATGTTAATTTCATAGAGAAATAAAGGGATAAGTGAAGTGAAATCAATACTTTCATTTGGTATTTAGGTAGCGTTAAAGCTTAATAGCTAGCTCCTTCCTCCTGACAACACTACTAGAGGTAGGTATTCACAATTTTCAGTGTTCCTCTTCAGTCATCATTTCCAGCCAATAGAAAGACCAGAGTAGCAAGCAAAGGGTCTGTCTAGAACAGTGGTTCCCAGCCTTTTTTGACCAGGGACCACTTTGACCAAGGACCACTCTCCAAAATTCGTACCAAAACGGTTACAATTCAGCAACAGTGTAGTAACGGTCAGGCCGCGGACCATATTGTAGTTCTTGGGGACCACTGGTGGTCTATGGACCACAGGCTGGGAATCACTGGGCTAGAACTTGTATCTCCAGTGCACCAGATTTCTAATTTTTACTGTTGTATGTCTTCAAAGTCATTTCTGATTTACAATGATCTTAAGGTATACGTATCATGGGCTGAGATTGCATGGCTTGCTCAAGGACAATCTGGTGAATTCTTATGGCCAGATCCTGGTCTCCAGAGTCATAGTCCAATGCTCAGAATTGCTACATTATGCTGACTCTGATAAGGAGCTTTTGTAAAGGTAACATTTCTAAAGTGATATCTCTCACTTGACCCACTGTTGAAAGCGGTACTTGTTCATTTACTGCAGGGATACAAATAACTCCAAGTACCCATCTGAAGCAAGAAGCATGCATTTATTTGCTTCTTGCATTTATGAGGCACCTATCAAACAAGACCTTTAGGCACTGTACAGTTCCAACTATAATGCAAAAATCTAAAATAAGGAAGCAAATAAAAAGATTAAATACCTTCCAAGATATTTTTCTCAATATACACTCATGTATAAGACAACCTCATGTATAAGTTCAGGGTAACTTTTGGGACCAAAATTATAGATTTTGATATGACCAATTGATAAATTGAGGGTCACTCTGCAGATTGGTGAAAGCATCATTTTTCTACCCAGGAATTCAAAATAGAGGTGATCAGTGCTTCTTTTACGTTCTTTCAGGACACATTAAGTTCTTGCTTTTCACCACTTTTCACCATGCTTTCTTTTTTTAAAAAAAGAATAAAGATACATTGCTCACACTGACTCATGGATAAGTTGATCTATGTTTCTTGGGGTTGGGTTGCTGTGAGTTTGCCGGGCTGTACGGCCATGTTACAGAAGCATTCTCTCCTACATTTCACCCACATCTATGGCAGGCATCCTCAGAGGTAGGGTGGTCTGTTGGAAACTGGGCAAGTGAGGTTTATATATCTGTGGAAGATCCAGGGTGAGAGAAAGAACTCTTGTTTCTTGGAGGCAAGTGTGAATGTTGTAATTAATCATCTCAATTAGCACTGGATGGCCTTGCAGCTTCAAAGCCTGGCTGATTCCTGCCTGGGGAAATTCTTTGTTGGGAGGTGTTAGCTAACCCTGATTCTTTCATGTCTGGATTTCACCTGTTTTCAGAGTGTTGTTCCAACAGACAAGAGTTCTTTCTCCCACCCTGGACGTCATTCCACAGATATATAAACCCCACTTGCCTAGTTTCCAACAGGTCTCACAACATCTGAGGATGCCTGCCGTAGATGTAGCCGAAACATCAGGAGAGAATGCTTCTGGAACATGGCCATACAGCCCAGAAAATTCACAGCAACCCAGTGATTTCGGCCATGAAAGCCTTCGATAACACATTTTGGGATTGTTTTTATGAATATTTCTAGACCTATACATATGTATATAGTATAGACAAAAACCCAACTGAACAAATCATAGAGTCATAGAGTTGGAAGAGACCACATAGGCCATCTAGTCCAGCCCCCTGCCATGCAGGAAAAGCACAATCAAAGCAGCAACAGATGGCCATCCAGCCTCTGTTTAAAAGCTTCCAAGGAGCTTCTACCACACTTCGAGGCAGAGAGAAATATGGAAGAAGAAAAGATAAAAAACATCCCAGCAACAGGAGACAAAATAAAACTGCTGGCATGTAAAAGGGATTAAAATATCAAAGATTTTTTAAAATAATAATGGGAAGCCTGCTGTAACCCCACAGGCTTTCACAAGTCAAGGACATCTGGAAAAGGGCATCAGTAAATGAGAGCAGGGAAGGCATAAATCAAGGAGAAATCCCAAGGAACCGAGCTGTGGCTCTTCTTCTCCATACCCATCTCCCTATCCACAGATATATTTGCATCAAGTGGGCAACCACCTTATTGGAAACCACAAAGCCAACAAAGAGTTATGTAAGCTTGCTAGTATTCATTTTTTAAAGCTCTCTGGCAATTGCTGCATTGATTCATTGATCCTAAAAAGGAAGGCTGCCTTCCTATCACAAATAATAGCACAGTTTAACTGTGTCTGCTGCTTCTCTGTCAATTGAATTTTATTACAGAATCTGAAAATACGGATGGCAAACAACAAATCTTCAAGTGTTTTTTGGCACCCGTTCAGGATGGCCTATGCTGAGAACATATTAGTGCCTGTGTGTGTGTTCTCTGCCCTCTGTTTTTTCTCTCTCTCGCTCTCTCTCTGTGTAAGTCTCTGTGACTAATGGCATATTGGAAATAGAATAAAGATGAGGGTTGCTGGGTGTCACATTGACAGAAGCTGTGATGTGAAGGAAGGAAGGAGGGAAACCTAATTCCATCTTTCTTCTTGGACAAGGTTTAGAGCTGCAAGCTTTAACCTCAAACACCTTGCACATCTGCTGCAGGGCTGGGGATGCAGCCAGAACAACTTTATATCCTTTGGATATAAAGCAATGAACAGCAGTCTTCCAAATATATAAAAGCAAACACATATTTACAAATTCTGACTTTAATATACGAAGGGTGCTCATCAAAGATTTTCCCTGACTCACTTCCTTTAGATTGAGAGCAATGAAACTTGGCACAGTTATTAGTCCTTTTCTATATAGGTACCACCTTGGGACACACACTTCTCCCATCTTTTTTTAAAAATAATTTTCATTGAGCGATTTTCAGGGGGGGGGGGGAAGGAGCAAGGGAGGGGTGAAAGGGGGCCAGGGAGGGAGAAATGACTTCTCCCATCTTTTTAAGCAACTGTAAACATCTCGCTTGTAGAAGTCAACAGGTTGCTCCAAAAGCCACGTTGTGACTTCGGAAATCAGAGACTCATAATCTGAAAAAAGCTTGCCCTTCAAAAATAACCTCATTGCTGGAAAGAGGTGGAAGTCCAATGGTGTGAGGGTAGGTGAATAAGGGGAATGCGATAGAATTTCAAAGCCACAGGAACATGCTGCCATTTGGGCAACATGTGAGTTGTGAACTGGTGCATTGTCTTGTAGGAGGCGGACACCTTTGGTGAGCATGCCACATCTCTTGGTTGTGATGGCCTCCCGCAATTTCCGCAGCAGTAAAGCACAGTATGCCCCAGTGATCATGGTACCCTTTGCTAGGAAATCCATCAATACTACTCCATGCTGGTCCCAAATTACTGTGAGCATGACCTTGCTAGCTGAGAGTTGGGCACGTGCCTTCTTTGGAGCTGGTGAGTCATGAAGCTTCCATTGCATCAACTGGACTTTAGTCTCAGGATCATAGTGATGGACCCAGCTTTCATCCTGTGTGATCAGTCTGTTGAAAAGGTCCTCCTGGTTTTCATGGCACATTGTCAATAGAACCTAAGAGCATTCAACTCGTTCCTGCTTCTGGAAAGGTGTGAGCAGCCGGGGAATCATAGAATCATAGAATAGTAGAGTTGGAAGAGACCTCGTGGGCCATCCAGTCCAACCCCCTGCTAAGAAGCAGGAAATCGCATTCAAAGCACCACCGACAGATGGCCATCCAGCCTCTGCTTAAAAGCCTCCAAAGAAGGAGCCTCCACCACGGCCCGGGGGAGAGAGTTCCACTGTTGAACAGCTCTCACAGTGAGGAAGTTCTTCCTGATGTTCAGAACCCACCGAGCAGATACATTATGCATGTGAAGATGGTCTTGGATAATTTTTCCACAGACCCCACACTAATCTCGACATTTTGGGCTAGGTGGCGAATGGTCATGCGGTGATTTTCCAAAATGGCGAGCTCCACTTGCTGGATGGTGTGTTCATCAGTAGCAGAGTGGGGTCGCCCTGGAATTGGGACTGTTTGCACTGAAGTCTGACCACATTTGTATTGAAGATGCCAGTTCTTGACCACATCATATGATAGGGAATCATCACCATAAACCTCTGTCATCTTATCAGAGTCTTTTTTGGTGTGTGGCCTTTCAAGTAAAGGAACTTGATGACTGCTCTGTATTCCATTGGGTCCGTTATCAAACCTCACACCACTTCAGCACCTGTAAAATCAAGACCGTTATCAATTCTGAGTTGTAAATTGGCATGTAACCTATAGAGACTTATATCATTACACATGTGCAGTTTCAGTGTCCTGTGCTAAATAGAAGTGGTTCAGGGGAAATCTTTAATGAACACCCCTCATAAATAGCTGATTATTGTTGAAAGGCAATTCTAAAGCCCTACCCTTCCCTTTTTCTACTTATTGTGAAGAGTGTAGGAGCAACCATAGAGGAGGTCCTCTTCAGCATTCCCATCAAACATGCCTGTAAGGGTGGTGGGGTTGAGATAAGTGCCTCCCCTGAAGATCTTCAATTTCTAACAGACTCATAATAGACCTTCAGAGAGTCTGGATCAGAATTGTATAGTCTTTTCCCGCAAAAGAATTTTTTATTTATCTTTCTCTGTTTGTGTCTATTCATTCATCCATCTCTGAAATGAAGTCTCCAAAGAGTAAGCAGAAGGTTGACTCCAAATATTTCATGCAGTCTGAACTCACCACCACAAACTTTATTTTAAATTTAACAGGACATCTGCTAAGCCATCATTCTTTTAATTTTTTAATTAAAAATAGACCTTATCTATTTTTAATGTGCTGATTGTAATGAGAGTGAAGAAAGTCTTTCACAATTATTATTGTTAACTGAACAATTACTAATACACAAGCTATCGAAGCATATCAAGCTGGCTATTAAGGATTTGCTACTACAATTGCAGGGGGATTGTTTATTGGTTACTATTTGATTTCCTTTCATAAACAATTCAGATAGATTGCTGGATAGATTGACACATATTTCTAATATATTATTCCGTTTTATGTATTTATTATTAATTACTGTATTTATATACTGTTTTTCTCACCCCAGGAGGGGACTCAAAGTGGTTTACAACATAATAATGGCAAAATTCAATGCCTAACATACATGTAAAACCAAATTATAAAATCTAAACAAGAAACATGTAACTATGCGTTAAAATCAGTAAGATCATTAAACATAAGATATAAACAACATTTACACATGAAGACATGGAATTACCTAATATAAACATTAAAATCACATGATCCCAAATTGTAGACCGGGGCCATTCCGGTTTTCCAATATACCTCACCACCTCTGAGGATGCCTGCCATAGATGTGGGTGAAACATCAGGAGAGAATGCTGCTGGAACATGGCCATACAGCCCGGAAAATGCACAACAACCCATTCCAGTTGTCAATTGCACATATTCCCTCTTTTTCTTGCACTGCATTACTTTACAGGCCAAAAGCTTGGCCCCGCAACCAAGACTTGCCATAAGCTTCCTTTGCATAGTTTTTGTACCTGGTTTTGCTATGTGCCATAATATTGCAGTTCATGAACAGATAAATGTTAATTTCATTTCAGTTCATTTTAAACCACAAGTTAATAGCATTCACAAATTAATCATTAATAGCCCCCCTTCCTTGTAGAAATATCCTTACCTTTGAATGTTGTACAAATGAGAGAGATTGCTAATTCAGGGCCCTTACACACAGCCATATAACCCAGAATACCAAGGAAGCTAATACACAATATCTGCTTTGAACCGGATTATCTGAGTCCACACTACCATATAATCCAGTTGAATGTGGATTTTATACAGCTGTGTGTTTCAGAAGACTTTATAGAAAATGCATGGCATATAACATCAGTTTTAAAGAAACCGTGGTTCTTTGCATACTTATTAATTTTAAAAGGCAGGACCAAAAAATGTATCAAAATGTGCCAAGAGGGCTACAAGGCAATCAGACAATTGAACTGGGCCATTACTTATCTGAAATTCAAGTGGTAGATTAAAATGTGTTTCTCAGTTAGTGATGTTAGCCAGAGGCAAATATTCCAAGGTTTCGGGACTTTCAAAGAGCCTGTCAGTATGAAGGATATCACAGCCTATAGGTTTTCTCCTCACTCCTCCAAATCTAATATTTTGTTTTGCAAAAACAGTTATGTTTGTGTTCTGGGTACATTTTGGGATTATCCACGTCCTTGCTGGTGATTCCAAGCCCAATAATATAGTTTCATTTGATTGTTAGCTCAGCTGAATGTTGGCAGGTTTGGACCCAAACAGAACCAGCGAGGAATAAAAAGAAAGAATCAGTATGCTGGTTACAACCCGGATGCATACAGTGGAACAAGAACTAAAAAAAATACCCTGAATGCTGCTAAACTTTTTTTCCCAAGAGCCCAGCACAGCGAGGACTAAGCATGCCCAGCATCTGTGTAATATAGAATAAAATTCGGAAAGGAAAACAGGAGTTGGCAGAAATGGAGTGGAATGCCCAGCTTGTAATGAATGAGTGGCTATACAGGCATGAACAGGAGCATTCCTTTTTCCTAGGGAGGTTACATTACAGGAGCTGCTCGTAACTTACTAAACACACTATGCCTTAGACATGATTGATTCATAATGCTGCTTTTCTTCTCTCCTGCCAGTCCATTTGGTCTCCTCCCTCAAGAACTCATTGTGCTTAATAACAAGCTTTTCTGTTCAGCCAAACCCAGGTTTCCGCTCAAACTTCTGGCAGGTTGCCATTATAATCAAGGAAGGAAAGGAAAAATAACCAGCCTCCACAATTTCTCGGTGAATGGCTTTGCTGGATATTACCGCAGACGTTAGTACCACAGACTTGCCCTTGTTCGTTGCTTCGGGCCATGCACCAAATGAACAGTTTCTTGTGTGGCATTATAAAGTCTGGCTTATTTTAGAAAATAAGGGGGAAAGAGTTGGCTTGTTAATGTCTCATCCTCTCTAACATATAGATTCTAAAGGATATTTGGAAAGGGGTAAAGAGAGCTTCCAAAAATCCTCTCAATTAAGCTGAAAACCAGCTTCAGCTTCAACTTCATCCACGAATCTATAAAGAAACGTATGTTCTGACCTGAAAGTCAACATTGCTTTTAATAGGCTATTAAAAAGGGGCAGAGATTGTACCATATGCTTTAGCTACAATGTTTATTGAGAATGTATTAGAGAGAGACTTACATGGGAGAACTTCCCCAAACTATGTTCTGCAGTTGTTTTGGACTAAACTACCCAGCACCTCTAAATAATAAGCAAATTCATGCAGGCCCCTAGCCAGAAGAAAAATTCAGGAGAGCTTGAAACGTTTTCCCCCTGAGATTATTTTTCCCACCAGTGTGACGTTTTACACTGTGAATTAGCAAGAAGTTTTCAGCCCAGCATAAGTTGTTCTGATGGTACTCTGGTTTTGGTGTCTACTGAAGACTTCTATTGCATCTTTCCATCACACCAATACACCAAGCTGCTGATGACCACCTTTATCCCCAACTGTGTTGTTGAAGGCTTTCATGGCTGGGATCACAGGGTTGTTGTATGTCTTTCGGGCTGTGTGGCCATGTTCCAGAAGTATTCTCTCCTGATGTTTCGCCCACATCTATGGCAGGCATCCTCAGAGGTGGTGAGGCACGGATAAACTAGGCAAGGAAGGTAAAGGACGGCTAATGACTCCGAACAAAAGATGCCCCCTAGGCAAGAGACAAACCTTTCCAATGCTAATTAGGGTGATTAATTGCAACATTAACGCTGGCTTCCAACTGACAAAGGACTCTTGTCACACCCTGGACTCTCCACAGATATATATTTACCTTCCTTGCCTAGTTTATCCATGCCTCACAACCTCTGAGGATGCCTGCCATAGATGTGGGCGAAACGTCAGGAGAGAATACTTCTGGAACATGGCCACACAGCCCGAAAGACATACAACAACCCTTTATCCCCAACTTTTCCTCCAAACACCACACCATGCTTACAGAGTTCACCTTATACATGCAATGAGTAGGCTAACCAGGGAAATCTGCTGAACCACTTGGGTTGAAATCTTAGATACCTTTTCTTATCCACAGGAAATACATATCCTGGCAATAGACTCTGTGGATTTGCACTAATTGATCTTTCACTTGGCTATCAGAAACAGTCTTGTTCATATAAAGTCCAAGCAATGGCACAGCTTCTTCTCTTTGCTCCTGTTCTATGGTTTCTTTGGCAGGGCTTGGATTAGATGAACCAGTGGGTGACACCTCAGTTTCCACCTGCAATCCAGGTCAAATCCCCCCCCTCCGCCCCGTGCCTTTGGACTTGCCTACTGGCTGTGGGTAGACCAACTTGGCCACTTCCACTATGTTAGCTATTGCAATGTAAATTGGTAGAAAAGTAGGTAATGACAGTGCGAATAATCAAAATTTGACTGAGGTAATGCTTGCAGTTCTGGAGAGACTCTAATTTTGCTTCTCATAGACATGACATGGGGATTTGGTTAACCAGTTAAAATTCATGAGTAAACCAGGTTTTTTTACCTGAAAAATTTCAGGGGTGGTTTGAACCCATAAATTCTCCCCTTGGCTACACACTTGTGTTCATGGGAGCTGATGGAAGTTGCGCAGAAGATCTCAAGAACATTATGTTGGTGAAGACTGTGCCTGCAGAGTTCAGTCTTCATTTATTACAGGAGACAGGGCTCTAGTACATTTAGTACAGAAGTCAAAAAAAGTATCACGGACATGAGAAAAACTGTGTCACGAAGAAAGTGTCACGGAGATGAATCTCACTTGCTTTTTTGGTTCCAAAACCAGAAATAAATCAGAAACAGAGAAGAATGTCTGTACTGAGAAAAAAAAATAATGAAATTGAGGAGGCTTTGCTGAGAAAGCAACACTTTCCCCCATTTATATATGAAGGGAGTACATATATGAAATAATGTCTAGAATTATCATCCTTCTTACTATGGGAGATTTTTGTGACTGCTCCCCCTCCTAACTATATATACTTCTATTAGATTAATCAAATTATCTCCTCCAGTTCCCCATTAAGAATCAATCTATCATAACATCAGTTATGTCTCCAAACCATCCATAAAGATAATTACATGCTTCCCTTTTTACTGTTACTAGATATTTTAAAATATATTAAGCATCCTTAATAATCTTTAGTTTTAAAATTTCTTAAATCAATAAGCTTTATTTTATGACCACTTCCTTTACACCAAATAGCTATCAAATAACGAGCCACAAATTAACATTTTAAGCCAGAAAAGACAGGCATTATTTCTTTACTCTTTCCTATTTAAATGTAACCTTTGGGTTTTAGCCAGACCTTTGGAATTTTACAAATTACACCAGTCAGCAAGTTACACAAAATCTGAGAGGCGGGGATGGCATATTCTTGATATTTATTGGGAGTTAAGAAGGAACTTAAGAGGAAGGAATGTGCTATAGATTTGCCTAATACGGTTTCAAAGTGCACATTCTCTGGCTGCATTTGAAAAGGCAATGGTCAATCGTAGACTTCCATAAAGAGAGAGAAATTAGAATCAAAAGTACAATTAATGATGGTCATGAACAGTTAATAAAGACTAGAAGGCCTTACAAATGTGATAAAATAGAAATTTCAGAACATATTACAGTTGAACAATCAACATGAATAACAACTACCAAGAACAAAATGTTCACATTCCATACTAAATGCTCATCCCTCCAAAAAGTTCCTTGTTTTGTTATGCCACCCTCGTGTTTTTGTATACATATGTGTACATTGGACACTGTAAAGTCAAATACTAAGGTTTTTTCTTTTCTTTTTTTATTGTTCAGTTTACTCTTCACCAAAGTCAAGCTGGAATTGGTGCATAAAGGACCAGAAGAAGCCTTAGTGACCTGTAGACATATGTTGCACCAGTGGCAAACATTGTATAATGTTTCACAACACAGGTAGGTTTCTGTTTAAAATGGAATAGCACTTCCAGATTATCTTAGATGTTGAAGGGTCATATAGTCTAAAACTGTGATACAGAAATATGGCTAGCTACCACTGCCTCCGGTGGAGTCCCGGTGGCGAAGTGTGTTAAAGCACTGAGCTGCTGAACTTGCAGACCGAAAGGTCGCAGGTTCAAATCCCTGGAGTGGATTGAGTGCCCGCTGTTAGCTCCAGCTTCTGCCAACCTAGCAGTTCGAAAACATGCCAATGTGAGTAGATTAATAGATACCGCTCCGGCGGGAAGGTAACGGCACTCCATGCAGTCATGCTGGCCACATGACCTTGGAGGTGTCTACGGACAATGCCGGCTCTTCGGCTTAGAAATGGAGATGAGCACCAACCCCCAGAGTCAGACATGACTGGACTTAACGTCAGGGAAAACCTTTACCTTTACCTACCACTGCCTCCAGCAATCTATTCCACTGTGAAACCACTGTTACAGTCAAGAAGCTCTGTTCTTGTTATTTGAAGCTATTAGGTCCTCTTTATGTACTTGTTTTTATATTTAAATGGATTCACACTGTTTTTAATAAGCACAGTTTTGTACTTATTGTTAGCCATGTTGAGTCCCTACTGGGAGAAAGACGGGGTGGGGGGGGGGGGAATAGATTAAATAAATTAGCTAACTCCATCTTCTACAGATATTTAAAGATGGCTAAGATGTTCTTTCTCAGTCTCCTCTAAGTTAAACATACCAATTTCCCATTCTGCATAGAGCTTGGTTCTCATCATCCAGGAGATAAATCTACTGTGCCAATTCAGACTGTAGGTTTGAGTCTCTCGCCTGACTTAGTGCTCCCTTGTACCCATCCGATTCCCAGTACGCATACTAGTGATGGATTTGTAGTGTATGGTCACACCATGACAATCCTTATAGCAGTTACACATCAAGGGGATGGAAAGAATTAGCTTTGTTCCATTATCTTGATATGCTAATTTTCTACATGCGGTTTTCTTTGACAGAGGGTCCAATGTAGTAACAATTACACACTTGCAGTCTGAAGTGGCATGGTTGGAAATGTTATTCTTTTGGACTAGAGTGCAGGGGAAAGGGGGTGTATAGGGTCCATGTCACACCTGTCACCACTGGTGGCTAGCCACAGAGCTCCAGGACAGCTCCTGGCTATTGCTATTGTTTGACCAAGGAGAAGGTGGAGGTGATCACTCTTGGCCAGCTGCCAGAACAAAGTGAAGAGTGAGCCTCAGAGCAGTCAACCCACCTTTTTTTGCCTTACAGTGAGGAGGACAGCGAAGAGCACCAGCAGACGTACCACACTGGCAGCAGGAAAGGAGGAATGAATGAGTAAGTTCAACACCTTCCAGGACTGGCATCATAGTGGCTTTCAGGAAAAGGGAAAATATTTATTTATTTATTTACATTACAGTAGAGTCTCACTTATCCAAGCCTCGCTTATCCAAGTTTCTGGATTATCCAAGCCATTTTTGTAGTCAATGTTTTCAATATATCGTGATATTTTGGTGCTAAATTCGTAAATACAGTAATTACAACATAACATTACTGTGTATTGAACTGCTTTTTCTATCAAATTTGTTGTAAAACATGATGTTTTGGTGCTTAATTTGTAAAATCATAACCTAATTTGATGTTTAAAAGGCTTTTCCTTAATACCTCCTTATTATCCAAGATATTCGCTTATCCAACATTCTGCTGGCCCGTTTAGCTTGGATAAGTGAGACTCTACTGTATTTCTATTCCACTCTTCTCACCCGAAGGGACTCAGGGCGGCTTACAAAACTGGCAGAATTCAATGCCAATACACAACAATACAAAAGAATAAAACATAAGCAATTAAATACAGATTTAAAATAATACAAAATACTTGAGCTATTCATCCACAAAACATTGTACATAAACCTTAGTCCAGACCGAGTCGAAGCCAATGAAACTTGTTCTTTGAATGCTTGCTCGCATAGTCAGGTCTTCACTTTCTTTCTAAAACTCAAAAGGGATGGAGCCTGCCGGATGTCACTAGGGAGGGAGTTCCACAGCCGAGGAGCCACCACTGAGAAGGCCCTGTCAAATAGGGATGGAGAGGATGGGAGGGGTAATGAATGAGACTCAAATTACACACTTTTCTTAGTGATCACATTCTCATTTTCAGTTGAAATGGTTTGTAAGTATTTGTTCCGTTTTCTCCATCTACGCTTTTTTTGTTCCCATTTTCACTGTTTGAAATGTGCCACAATGAAGTACTTCCCAGGTGTTCTGTTTATTGCAGATATATTTTCTGGCAACAATTCTCAAAAACTTATAATTTTGGCAAGAATGTCGAATCCACCAAAAGGCATTTCTACCGATGGGCATGCAATTAATTAACTTTTAATAATGGTTACACACTAAACACACTTGCAAGTCTACCTGACTCCAAGTAGCAGTTTCAGATTCATTCCAAAAATGACAGAAAATAACTCTTAAAAGGTAACACAAAATAAGGTGAAGCATTTAAGGTTATGATTCTGCACCCACGGACATGCTTGTAGATTCTATAGAGGTCAATAAGATTTACAAGCCTGTGAATAAGTCTAGGATTCCCGCCTGAGTCTATATATAGGTACCTGAGTAAGTGACCTGAAATTTGTAGAAACAACTATGCATCCAGTATCTAGAAAGTGAAGCTGTGTTATTTTATACCATTTAGAAATGATGAGGAGGTTGTGTCATGTAACTACTGAGCTATTTAATAACCGGAGACCGAGAAATAATGATTGCTGTAACCAAGTTGTGGTTGCAGAAAAGCAAGTGCAAAATCTTGAACCAGAAAGGAGGTGTCAAGGAGGAAGCTGTCCTACCATCACTGTCTCATTCCAGAGAAAAAGTAACACATTCTTGTTGATAAATCATCATAGTGCAGGTCCAATCCAAGGCCAGTGCTAATTGCCAGGGTAGTCTATAAAAGGAAGTTCAGAACAGAAATCTTTCCAGATATCCCACCTCTAACTGTTATTCACATGAGTTGGCCCTTGTTGTTTTCCCAGGTGAGCAGTATCTGGATAGTGCTGGCAAGACTTCCTATGTGTGCTACTAGCAGTTGCCTTTGCAGTAAAGTTAATTGGTGAACTGCTAGTAATTGCCATGCTGGCAGCAAGTGCCTTTTATTCGTTCCAATTGCAAACTTCTATTTCTGTTATCCTTTTATTTATTTTATGCAAAAATAAAAATGAAACTAAAAAACAAACAAATAAAGTACAATGGTTTGAGGGACTTGTGTATGTTTCCTGCTTTTATTTGTCACTTATAGATGTTCCATGAAAGCTCTGACTGCACCATAGGTCAGTTAGACAGTGTCTATGCATCTGTTTCAAGCAAGGGACAGGTCTAGGTGTGCCATATGCATATGATTTAAATAGTTCACTTATTAGAAGTAAGTTAGGATTCTGGGGAAAGAGCCAGTGTCATTTTATTTCCAAACAAGGACACCAGAAGATGAGGTTTTGAAGTCCCATAAAACCACGGAAAGCCACTGGGTGGCCTTAGTCAAGTCTCAGCCTTTCAGCTCAGGGGAGTAGTTCTCAACCTGTGGGTCCCCAGGTGTTTTGGCCTACAACTCCCAGAAATCCCAGCCAGTTTACCAGTTGTTAGGATTTCTGGGAGTTGAAGGCCAAAACATCTGGGGACCCACGGGCTGAGAACCACTGGCTCAGGGAGACAACAGTGGCAAATCCCCTCTGAACAAACCTTGACATGAAAATCCTGTAATAAATTTACCTTAGTGTCACCATAAATTAGAAATAACAACTGCAGCAATAAGAGTATTCCTCCATAACAGAGAGTTGGACTGAATGGCCCTTGTGATTACTTCCAACTCTGTAATTCTATTATTCCAGTATGGCCTTCAGCAGCTGCAATTTCCCAGCATTTTGAACTAAATATTCTTGGCTGTGTGCTTCAAATGTTTATCTTCTGGATATAAGAGGATGTAGAGTTTGAGTAAACATGCTTAATTAATGCCCGAACAGGAATAGATTGTGTGTAGATATACATATGTTCCAATTTAGGCCACAGGCTCCCAAACTTCCCCTGAAGTATAACAGCATTGAAGCATGAAGTATATATTTGAAGTACCATTAATTAACCTCATTCCCAACTGTCCATTTTAGCTGTTACTCGCTGTACAATTAGTCCCCTGTATCAATGAATTCTGGACCTATGGATTCAGGCACCCATGGCTTGAAAATATATACACACACACACACAATCCAAAACTGCAAACTTTGATTTGCCACTTTTTATAAAGGACACCATTTTACTATGTCATTATATATAGTAGAACTTCAGTATCCATGGATTTTGGTATCCACAAGTGGATACCAAGTGGACACCAACAGCCCACTGTATTTTCCTCTATCTGCCTGATAACTAGCCACAATTTACCATTCTAGCTTTGCCCTCCTGCCCACTTCCATAGAAAGCTTTCTTCCATAGAAGAATTGCTTTCTTCATGCCTAGAAAAAGACCTTGTGAACTTCACAGCCTAAAATGGGCATGTTTTTATAAAACAACAACATTGTTCAATACTGCAAGAGCAGCATGTATATTAGACTGTTCTTGTAATCTAGCACAGTAACATGTTTCTCAAAACTGGCTGATAAAGTTGACTCTCACAAAGTGTGTCCTGTGGGGGAAAAGACAGTACAGTATCTATCGATCTTCAGGTTATTTATCAAATTTTACGGTAACTCTGCCACAGAGGAAGGCAATGGCAAACTCTCTGAACAAAGTGTTGTCGAAGGCTTTCATGGCCAGAATCACAGGGTTGTTGTATGTCTTTCGGGCTGTGTGGCCATGTTCCAGAAGCATTCTCTCCTGACGTTTCGCCCACATCTATGGCAGGCATCCTCAGAGGTTGTGAGGTATGGAGGTATCCATACCTCACAACCTCTGAGGATGCCTGCCATAGATGTGGGTGAAACGTCAGGAGAGAATGCTTCTGGAACATGGCCACACAGCCCGAAAGACATACAACAACTCTCTGAACAAATCTTGCCAAGTAAAACTTGTGCTAGGACCACGGTAGGCTCACTGTAGGTCAGAAACGACTTGAAGGCTCACAGCAACAACAACAAATAGATATTCAATTTCTTAGAATGTCAAGCACCTGCAATTCCATGAGTCTGTAAAAGGTTCATTTAGAAGAGCTTACTGATTTAATAAGGATTTTCTTTTTCTCAGGCTTGTAACAGTGGATCCTATATTATACTATATTATAGTATTTTGCCTTTTTTTTCCCTAAGGCAATGATTCCCAAAATTTGTTTTGGGCTTGAGCTCCCAGAATTACTGACCATTGGTCAAGCAGAAGTCCAAAACACCTGCAAAATCAAAGACTGGAAACCACTACTCTAAGAAAAAAAGCCCCTGTAGAATGCCTTCACATGGGAATCTCAAGCTCCCCGTCTCTTAAAGCCAGCTTCCCTTGGTGACTGTTCAAGCCTCTGGATTGACTAGATGTAGGAATAGCTCCTGGACCTCCTCTTTTGGTTTGGCTGTATGTCAAGCTTTCTACAGCAGTGTTTAGATTTGCATTTAGATTTGGGTTCCTTCTTCAAGAGAGCTCATTATGTCCCAACATTTTCAAATAAATTATATTCAGCCTGTGATAGATCTAAGAGAGCAGTTTCAATGTCTAAAATGCAAGATAAACACTAGGACTTTTAACGCGAAGAAAAGCCAGGTAGTCATAACATATGGAGAATGTAGAAACCTGGTTGAACACAAGCATAGGCATTATTGTTCTAAAAAGGAAGAACCAGTTTTGATAGTATAATGGCTGAAGCATTGGACTAGGATGGAGAAGACGTACATTGAAATTCCCACTCAGTCATCAAGTTTACAGAGAGAGATCTTTTTTCAGCTTCTCACAAGAATAGAATGAGAGCAGAGAGAGTTGGAACCATGTCTGTCATCTTGAGCTCCTAAAAAAAGCTGGATGCAAATGCAACAATTAACAAACAAATTAAAAATTCAGGACCATATTTCCAAAAATCTATCAGCTTGATTCCTGAAAAGAACTCCTCGAAAAATAGATTAACTTTTGTTAATAAGACAAATTGTATCCCAGATTCTTTTTGAGCTCTGTAAACAAGTATTGATTCCTGACTGTGATGCTGAGTGTGAGCTGAATCTCTAGTGCAACTAGAGGAGGAGCAGAGAGCCAGATTTTCAGCAGCAGAAAGCCATGCTTTCCTGAAATGTGCTGGATTGCCCAGAAAGCATCCCCTCACCACCAGCATCACCATCCTATTCTGCCTTGCCAATTTGCTTTGTCAAAATGTCTTGCACGGTGTCGCTACTGACACAACCAATTCCCATCCCTTTGACAGAATGCCCTCCCACCCTCCAGCAAATTTTGACAGCAACTATCTCACATGCACAGATGTTTCAGCTTTCAGAGCTGGTGGCAATTGGATCAGACTGATGCTCATTTTGTAGGCCTGATGTACCCTGTGCTTTCCATAAGCGGCCATCTTTCACATTGCTGCTGTTGTCCTTCATTTGCAGAGATTCAGAGAAAGCAAGCAGCCTGACGGAGACACTGCCAACCAAGAAGCATAACAGCATGTATCTCACTCTCCCAGATGCCCATGATACAGACTCTGGTAAGAAAAACATAATAGAGACCTCTGGCAACCTACATTCCATGAAGGCTTTCCTGTAATGGCAGACCAGCTCTCCACCCTTGATTTACCAAGTTTCCTTCCCTCTCCTTGTGGTACGAGATAAAGAAATACATAAATTTTTAAAGGAATTCCAAAGTTTTCACCCACAGAAGAGTCTGTCTGTTGCATCTCTAAATGAGTCACATCCATCCATTGCGCCACCTTAGTTCACCTGATTATCTCTAAATGGAGCATTGACTGTCTCCTGTCTTCTGAGATATAGCAGAATTATCAAGAATCAATGTCTGATTCATATGTGTGTGTCCTATTCTGAAACAATGTTATTGTTTGATTCTCTTGGGTTCCAATAAATAATACCAGGGGTAATTAAATCAAAATGACTAAACTGACACATTATTCAGAAATCCATGAGTCTGGAATATGCAGCTAAGGAAGTAGAAGTCTATGAAAGCTTATGATTTATTATGATTTATTTATTATTTACCTTATTTCAACCCAGCCGTACTCTACCCTGAAGGGGACTCAAGGCGGCTCACATATGGCAACTATGAGATCCCTTAAAATACATACAAACAGGGACTTAAAATCAATTAAATTTAAATTGAGGCTGGATGGCTACCTGTCAGGGGTGCTTTGAATGAGATTTTCCTGCTTCTTGCAGAGGGTTGGACTGGATGGCCCACGAGGCCTCTTCCAACTCTACGATTCTGTGATTCTATGAAAATTAATACATATTAAAAATTTAAAACATTACATTCAATATTAAAATCACGTCATCAGAAAATCATAGTCCAAGGCCATTCCATCGTCAACTATTCACAATTCCAGGTCTATCATTGCACTGTACTAATCACCGAAAGACTGAGCTGAGGAGCCACCACTGAGAAGGCCCTGTCTCTCGTCCCCGCCAGCTGCACTTGCGAACTTCATTCTCTCCGTTAGTCTCTAAGATGCCACAAGATCTCTTTGCATACTGATTCTTTGACAACGTGACTTGTTCAAAACATGATAATGCTTTCTTTGTGGAGTGAGAAGCAGCAGGAAAAGAGGAAGACCTCATTACAGGAAGGCAGATTCAATCAAGAAAGTCATAGCTCTGCATTTGCAGGACCCAAGACCAGCCAATACGGCTGGTTCAGCCCCTTCCCAATCCTTTACTGTATGCATAAATGACCTAGAATGGAGAACAACACTCCTAGATGCCTCCAGTGAAAAATTCCCCATTTTAAGATAGCTCACATTTTAAGATCAAATACCTTTGTATCCCAAGTAATCTTTCAAAACTAAGGGAAGGGAACAAGATGGGTACAGTCCCTGAATAATCTATGGCTGCCAACCCCTGCTCTATTCTTACCTTTAAGGTAGTTGTGGCATTGCCCTCCTCCTTTAAAGGCATTCATTGAATACCGTGCTTCAAAACTGAATTGAGCTCATGTATGCTGCAAAGATTGAAAAGCCTGAATAAGTTTCCCCAGTAACCAGAAGTTAAGACATAGTGCCACATAGAGATCGGTGCCTCTCCCTACAAATAAGAACCACATTTTTCTTGGTGCTGAAATTGCATATCAGCTCTTGGTTATAGACAGGCTTAAGTTAAGAACAAGACACAGTGAATTCTGTTAATGCCTGGATAGTGCTCCAATATGACCAAAATCCCATTATTGTCTTTCTAGTTTAGGAATTGATAGTGTGGATTTACTGCATAGCATATACACATTAAGCGCCTATGGAACACTTTTATATACAGTAGAGTCTCACTTATCCAAGCTAAACGGGCCAGCAGAAGCTTGAATAAGCGAATATCTTGGATAATAAGGAGGGATTAAGGAAAAACCTATTAAACATCAAATTAGGTTTTGATTTTACAAATTAAGCACCAAAATATCATGTTATACAACAAATTTGGCAGAAAAAGTAGTTCAATACGCAGTCATGTTATGTTGTAATTACTGTATTTACGAATTTAGCACCAAAATATCACGATATATTGAAAACATTGACTACAAAAATGGCTTGGATAATCCAGAAACTTGGATAAACGAGGCTTGGATAAGTGAGACTCTACTGTACTGCTGAACTTGTGTCTTTAAGTCCAAAGGTACATACAGAATTTATAGTAGTGGTGTTTCCTAGCATTTGAATTCTGAGTCATATTTGTTTGTTCATCATTTGTTAAATAATACGGAAGAGCATCGCACATGTGGCTCTATTTCCTTTAGATGTTGGAGAGATTATCCATGTGCAGTTCCTGCACAGATGGCAGGACATTGAAATGACTCATTCACATAATCATATCAGTATTTCACCTAGGGAGGAAGCCCCCACCTATGTAGCTCTGTGATTTAAGCACAATTTCAGCCATGCAAGAGTAGCTGGAACATCTAAAGGACACTGCAGGGTCACTGGGGATGTAGATAAGAATTGTGTTCAAATGTGTTTTCTGATCAAAATTGCTCTTTTGTGCCTCAGGAATACCTCTGTTTGTATCCTGTTAAAGGTAATCCATGAGGAAACCAATGGTCATGTTTGGAAATTTCTGTCTGCTACATTTAACCAAGGTTCTAGTCCTAAATGACAATTGTGTTATTCTGGTAGAATGACGTTTTCAAGAGTGGACAACAAGCAATGTTATGGAGGCAGTAATCTTTTTTATTTTCTCAATTATGCCTGTGGGAATAATTCTATATCATTATGTAGAGATATTCCCAAGAGATTAGTGTCCCCCAAAACTGCCATGTGGCTGCAAGCATCCAGCCCATTACATGAGGTGGTGGCAATGCTGTTTTTAAACAAAAATGGGAAACCACCCATGACTTTATTTTTTTCATGTATGACCATCACCCCATGATATGTCTTTAAATGACAGATATGTGTACCATCTCCATATATCCCCATAGCTTTTGCAGGAAATGCATGGTTCAGTGGAAGGAGGGAATAATTTGGAATACTTTCCATTTTAATACTATACACCACACTCGATCTGAAGGTATAGATGAACTGTATATTTGCTATACACGAAAGATTCTTCTTCATCAGAGTGGGGTACTGGAGACTCTGGAACCTTACATTATACCTTTGTGCAAATACTGCACATACTTTGTTCAAGAATTCAGGATATAACTGAAGACCTATCTCTTCTGGCTGGCCTCCCTAGTCAGTTTTAAACTATGAATTTTAACCTGTGTTTTATTGGTATTAGTGAGAGTCTTTGTTCTATGTATTTTTACATACAGTAGAGTATCACTTATCCAACACTCACTTATCCAACATCCAACATTATCCAATGCATTTTTGTAGTCAATGTTTTCAATATATCGAGATATTTTGGGGCTAAATTCATAAATACAGTAATTACTACATAGCATTACTGCGTATTGAACTACTTTTTCTGCCAAATTTGTTGTCTAACATGATGTTTTGGTGCTTCATTTGTAAAATCATAACCTAATTTGATGTTTAATAGGCTTTTCCTTAATGCCTCATTATCCAACATATTCGCTTATCCAACATTCTGCTGGCCCGTTTATGTTGGATAAGTGAGACTCTACTGTATGTATTTTAATGGTGTTGCATTTGTCTGTCTGTTTTACTGTTGTATTCCACCTTGAACCTTAGGGAGAGGCGGATAATAAATTAAATGTATTATTGATGCTTCTTTTTGATAATTTGGAATTTGAATATTATATAAGGCAGCCTCTGCTGATCCATTGCCAAGAAAATATGTTTCACGGCAGTTCCTACAGTCCCTTGGCTACCACAGGATTTGTAATCCCACTAATCTAGAGGACACCAAGTTCAGAAAAACTGTTTTAGGGCATAAGCCACATTTGATATTGATAGGTATTTAGAAATACACGAAAGGACTCTTGGAGACCACAGACAGATAGTCTTGTGTTATATTATGTCCTTGAGGATTTCATTTCTCTGATGTAAATAACAATATCTTGTCATTTACCTGCATTTCATTGCATAATAGTCACCATGGTGTAATAGTTGCACCTCCATTTTTGAGGTCCCAGTTTTAGTATTTCTGTTTTTCTCATGTAATAGTCGCACCGCTGATTTACTGGTCCATATACTCACTCATCTGCTCGCCCATCCAAAGACCCGCCCGCCCATTCACAAGCCCACTCTCCCATCCACTCACTCACTCAGTTGCCCATCCATTCACTGACATCCCCTTATTTATTTATTTATTTGCCCTATTTATACCCCGCCTTTCTCATCCCAAAGGGGACTCAAGGCAGCTTATACATGTCACAACTCAATGCCACAAAACATACATAATATTAAAACTTGAAATATTAAATTTTTTAAAAAAATTAAAACATAAAAGCTGGGTTAGCTCAAGAAGACTATTATGATTGAAGTCTTAACTTGGAAGTTTCTTCAAAATTTTTGCATACAAAGTAATGGCAGTGTAATTGTGGAACCTATAATAGTAATTCACCTATTTGTGCCTGAGGAAAAATGGTTTCTAGGAATTTGCTAGGTCCTTTAGGCCATTATATAATATGCATCCCCTTGAAGTTATCACAGAGTCACCATGGAGAACCTCTCTGAAAATTTCTACGTTTTCCAAAGTGATTCTGTGGTATGCTGGGACTGGAAGTCAGATAATTTAATGATTTTCGGTTTACGGTTTTAGATAACGGTAGTCTGGTGAGACAGAAATCTCACTGTAAATTGTTCAGCGCAGACACTAATCCACCTGACTGGCATTTTACAGTTTCTTAAGGATCACAGTGGCTTATTTTGTTTCATCAAAGTTATGTTTGAATTTCAGGTTCCCAACGAGCCTCTTCCATCGCAGCTTCCCGACTGGAACAAGCCATGTCTGAAGTAACCATGCACAGTTCTGCCTTGAAGCAAGGGCCTTTGCAGCTGTGGACTACTCTTGAACAGATTTGGTTGCAGGCTGGTAAGTACAGTGATACCTTAACATACGAGTTTAATTCATTCTGAGAGCAAGCTCATAACTCAATTTGCTCATAGGATAAAGCTAATTTTCATGTGATGGCCCGTGAGGTCTTTTCCAACTCTATGATTCTGTGATTCTTTGATTTCACATTGAAATGCACTGAAATTCAATTAATGTGTTCCAGCCCCTCAAAAACTACACCAGTTTTCTCCTTTAAGAGCTTGTTCACAGAACAAATTAAAATAATGTTAGTCTCCTTCCCTGTCGGAGGTCTCATTGGCTGGTACCTGTCTAAAGCTGAGCTGGAGACCTCCCTGTGGCACCTGGTGGTGGAGGAGGCCCCATGGGGCTTGAGGCAGTTTTTCTCCATCTGCCATCCCGCAGAAGGAATCCACAAGTCTGTGCCCTGCGAGCAGGTCCTGCACAAAATAGCATATACTCTCGCACTAGTGCTACCTCTAGCGAGAGTACCATGCTCTTGCATTAGCGCTAGCGCAAGAGGTAGTGCTAGCGCAGGAGTATGGTAATCTCATGAGAAGTAGCACTAGCATGAGAGTATCTGCCATCTTGCACAGGGCTTGCTCGCAGAGCGCAGAACTTCCTCCTTCAGCCACGGCTTGTAACTCGGATCACCACTCGCAAGTCAGAACAAAGAAAATCTGACGAGCCACACCTCGTATCTTGGATTACTCATAAATTGGGATGCTTGTAAACTGATGTTCCACTGTTATTTGTTTTTTTCTTTTATTTATTTATTTATTTATTTATTTGCTACATTTATATGCCGCCCTTCTCACCCCGAAGGGGACTCAGAGCGGCTTACAAATTAAATTTACATACAATATTATATTAGAATAGTACAATACTGGTAACAAATTACTATATTGTACTGTATCAACATATTGTAATATTATTTATTTATTTATTTATTTATTTATTTTAAGGTGTTATGCTTGGTTTTAGAATCTGACCTGGATGGCACCCCCCAAAAAAGCATTGTTGCAAACATTTTTATAGCACTTCATGTTGTAGATATAGTATAATCCCACCTATACTATAAGTCTGCAGGCCATGTTGGCAAAGGCAGGGCTTCTTCAACTTTTCCACTTGCAACTCCTTTTGGCCCAAGAAATGTTTATATGACCCTGAGTATATAAGTATATAAAATAAGTATTAAAATCAAGCATTTACTGATGACAAATCGGCATTTGCAAGTTTTGCTAAACAGGCTGATATTCCTTTGTACAAAGTACAGCTGAAGCATCTTTTGCAGAGTCTGCTTTAAACACTGCACAACAGATTCGTGTCAATTTCTAAAACAGCCACTAGGTGATGTTCAGAAAACCTTTACTGTTGCCAATTTTTTCAAGACACCAATACAGTGTTTCCTCATTACTTCACAGTTCACTTTTTGCGGATTCGCTGTTTTGCGGTTTTTCAATAAACTCTAAAAGACTATTATAAATCATAAAAAGTTACAATTTACAGCCTAAGGAAGGGAGGAAGGAGAAGCCAAAGAGAAAAGGAGCCCAAGTGACAACGGGAGGAGAAGGAGGCGATTTATCACCACATGATTGGTTGATAAAGACTTAAAATAGCATATAACTACTAAAACAATGTATAAATATTAAAATAAATATAGTGTCCCTACTTCACAGATTTTCACTTATTGTGGGTGGTTCTGGAACCCAACCCCCGCAATAAGTGAGGAAACACTGTATTGAACTAAGGGGACCCCATTGGGGTCAGGACCCACAGTTTGTGATGACTCATGGGCCATGTAGTCCCGTTCCTAGTACTGTTGTGAATGATGAAGAGGAAAACTTGGGTTTTCCACCATTTCAGCCAGAAAAGGAACTATCCCAGCCAGAAATTGAGCCTTTGCACCTGCAAGAGATTTGTCTTCCAGAAGTCTGTCAAACAAGCCCCGAGCCAAAATCTCCCCCGTTTTCTCGCCATGATTTTTGTAAACAACAGAGGGGAGTTCAACAGGCGTCTCGCAGGAGTGCTAGGATAGCTGCTAAGCATTCAGCTGATTAAGCCTGCTTTCCATGGGAAACTTTAAGGAGTCATGCATCTGGACTCAGAGAATAGCTTTCGTTTCTGGTTCTCCAGAGAACTGCTCTTTGGCGGGAAAACTAGACCCTATTTAGGTGTTTTGCCCACGGAGGGATCTTGCGGAGTCAATTCGTCAGCTACCGGAGCAGCGGTAGCAGCTACTCCTGCTTTCAAGCCTTTGTTCCTGTTCCAAGCCTTCGTTCTCAGCCTTGTTTTCTCCCCGGATCTTGCCTTGTTTCCAGGACCTCGCCAAGTAATTACCACGGATCTTGTTCTTGCTCCTCGTTTCCTTGTTGCCTTGAATCAAGCTTTGTGTGCCAAGAATCAAGTTATTTCCTAGCCTTGCTCAAGTTCATGGACTAAAGGACCTTGTCATCTCCCCTCACTTGCTTGGCAAGTGAGAGTTTCGGTTATTGGATTACAACTTTGGACCTTAATATTTCATATTGGACATTGCTTTTTTGGACTAACTTTGACCTTTCCTGAAAGGTCTACTTCTGGACTATTTCCTATACTTGCTTTTATTAACCTTATATATTCCTTCAATAAAGATATTAGATAGAATCTGGCCTCGGTGTATGGTTATTGGTGCTCTGCAGCCTGGGTTGTGACAGTTTGACTCCGCCACCCTAAGCACCAATTAACCTAGGCCAGAATGTCTACCGGAACCGTGCCGGGTGGCCAGCCACTCAGGTACACCATCGACAAGGACGAAGTGGACCGCATCCGTGACAAGCTCAATGCGCAGGATGGGGAAATTAGGGGTTTGAAGGAGCGCGGAATCCGTCTCCCGGCCATGGCGTTGCCAACCAAGTTTTCCGGAGAAGCTTCTAAGGTTCATGTTTTCCGTCGCCAATGCCAGGCTTATCTAGAGGCCCGTGCTGCCGAGTTTCCCCAAGAAGACATCAAGGTGGCGTGGATTTACAGTCTCCTAGACGGGCCAGTGGCCAACTGGGCGACGGCACTGTTCGACCAAGTCTCCCCACATCTAAGATCAGCGCAACACTTCTTGGACCACCTTAAGGCGACTTGGGGGATCGAGGACAATTTGGAGGCAGCCGGCCACAAACTCCGGCGCCTCTCCCAAGGAGACAGACCCTTGTCCCAGTACATAGCCGAGTTCCGAGTGCTGGCCCATAACACCGGCTGGAACGATGTAGCCCTCAGAGGACAATTTCGGGAGGGTCTCAACATCGAGATGCTGGAGGAAATCTCCAAGGTGGATCCTCCACACTCTCTTGAAGCACTCATTGATCAATGTTTACGAGCCGAAGTCATGCTTGCCAACAGAAAGCAATGGATCTGAGGCCAGAGCGGTAGGGCTGGAGCGAAACCTCCCGCTCCCACCGGCGTCCAGCCGCGTCCTGTGTGGAGACCCCCGCCACCAGCCCCATACCCCCGAGGAAGCGAGGAGGTGCCAATGCAGTTGGGCAACGTGCGTCCCAGACTAGATGCCGCCGAGAAGGCCCGCCGCCAACGCCTAAATCTCTGTTGGTACTGCGGAAACGGGGGCCACTTTGCCAGAGAGTGTCCAGCCAAAGGGAAGCCCGCCGCTCGTCTGGCGGCGGCGTCCTCCACGGAGACGAAGACGTCTGAGGCGGCTGGCGCGCAGCCGGCGGGGGAAGCCAGCGACCGGGCGTAGAGAGGCTCGCCAACCCGGTCAAAAACCCCACTCAAGAGCCGCCAACCGGGGTCCTATTTCTCCTAGTGGTCACCTTGTGGTCAGTGAAAAAAGGACCCGTCATGGTCCATGCCATGATAGACTCAGGAGCCACAAACAATTTCATTGATAGAGAGTATGCCGACTCTCTGGGATTACAATATCATGACTTCAAGAACGCCCGGGTGGTGCAAGCCATCGATGGCCGCCCCCTCAAGACAGGTCCAGTAAGCCAGTGGTCGGAACCCACCAGAATGTGGATAAGGGAACATATGGAAGAGATTTCCTTCTTTGTTACCGAGGTTCCCCACTTCCCTGTGATTTTGGGAATTCCATGGCTGACACTCCACGACCCAAGCATCTCCTGGTCCAACAGAGAACTGCAGTTTGCTTCAAAATATTGCCAAAACCATTGCCTAGTAGCCAAGGTCTGCCATGCCACAGACGCTGAACCCATTATCACCTTGCCCAAGAAGTACTCAGAATATTGGGATGTATTCAATGAAAAAGAAGCCGAGAGACTACCCCCACATAGACCTTATGACTGTGCCATTGACTTGGTGGAGGGGGCCCCGATCCCGCGAGGACACCTCTACTCCCTGACTGAACCAGAGCAAGAAGCTCTCAGGGAGTTCTTAGAGACAAACCTCCGCAAGGGGTTTATTAGACCCTCTCAATCCCCAGCCGCTTCCCCAGTGATGTTCGTGAAAAAGAAGTCAGGGGACCTACGCTTGGTGGTGGACTATAGAGCATTGAACAATATCACCAAGCGAAACCGGTATCCCCTGCCTTTGACCTCGGACCTCTTAGACCGGCTTCGAGGGGCTAAGGTTTACACCAAACTGGATCTTCGAGGAGCTTATAATCTAGTTCGCATCAGGGAAGGGGACGAGTGGAAGACTGCCTTCCAGACTAAATTCGGTTTATTCGAAACCCTGGTCATGAATTACGGTTTATGTGGAGCTCCCGCAACGTTTCAACATTTTGTCAACGATATCTTTCAGGATTATCTAGACCGGTTCTTGATCATCTACCTGGACGATTTTTTGGTGTTTTCTAGATCACAATCAGAACATGAGAACCACGTCAGAATGGTGTTACAACGATTGCGGGATCATGGACTTTATGCCAAACTGGAAAAATGCGCTTTTGATCTACAAGAGGTAGATTTCCTGGGTTATCGTGTCTCGCCACTAGGGCTCACCATGGACCCGGCCAAGGTAGCAGCAGTATTGGAATGGCGGGCGCCAACCAACAAGAAAGAGGTGCAACGCTTCTTGGGGTTCGCGAACTACTACCGCAAGTTCATTCCAGACTTTGCCCGCTGGTCTGATCCAATCACCAGCTGCATCCGAGGGAAACAGCCTTTCCGCTGGACAGAGCAAGCTGAAAAAGGATTCCAACAACTAAAGAAATTATTCACGTCACAGCCAATCCTTCAGCACCCAGATCCTGAAACCCCTTTTGTCGTACAGGCGGACGCCTCCGATGTGGCAATTGGAGCGGTACTCTTGCAACCAGTGGGAGAACATCTTCACCCTTGTGCCTTTTACTCTCGTCAACTGACTGCCCCAGAGAGAAACTACACTATTTGGGAAAAGGAACTTTTGGCCATAAAGGCAGCCTTTGAAACTTGGAGACATTGGTTAGAAGGGGCCAAATTTCCCATTGAGGTCCACACTGATCATCGGAATCTAGAACATCTAAGAACTGCTCGCAAACTAAATCAGAGACAACAACGCTGGGCTTTATTCTTTGAGCGTTTTGACTTCCAAATCCATTATGTAACCCCAGCCCAGACCAAGCAGGCAGATGCTTTGTCACGAAAACCGGAATATGCTGCAGGGCGCAAAGAGACCTTTGAGTCCCAATTGCTGCAGCCCGAGAACTTTGCCACGCTCACAGTGGGAAACACCAAATCCACCCCAATTGAATCTACTCCCTCAACTCCAGGGCCCCTTTGTGCTCAGGAAATCAGGGCCAGTCAACAAGCAGATGCCTGGGCTCAGGATCAACTTCGCCAAGGACTACATTTTCCCTTCTCGCTTAAGGATGGGTTACTTTGCTATAGAAATCATGTCTACATTCCCCCAGGACCGGGTAGAGAAAAGGCACTTCGTCTGTGTCATGACTGCAAGCCAGCAGGGCATTTCGGACTATTTAAAACCATGCATTTGATCCTAAGAGATTTCTGGTGGCCTAAGATCCGCAAGGATGTGGAAAAATATGTCAATACCTGCCCAGTATGTCAGCGCTCCAAGACAAGACGGGAGAAGCCCTCAGGGCTTCTGCATCCCCTTCCTACTCCATCTCGCCCATGGGAAATAATCTCTGCGGATTTTATCACTGACTTACCACCTTCCTGTGGATTCACCACGATCCTAGTGGTGGTGGACCTTTTTACCAAGTTAGCCCATTTCATTCCCTGCGATGGCCTTCCCACGGCCAAAGAGACTGCAGATTTATTCCTTCAGCACGTTTTCAGATTGCATGGGTTGCCCAGGAGTTTGGTCACAGACCGTGGGTCCCAATTCACCTCTCGTTTCTGGAGAGCACTACAAAAACTATTGGGCATAGACTCTCGTTTATCTTCGGCTCACCATCCACAAACGGATGGGCAGACAGAGCGCACCAATGCCACTCTGGAACAATATCTTCGCTGCTATGTAAACTACCAACAGGACAATTGGGCTTCCCTGTTACCGCTGTCAGAGTTTGCCTATAACAATGGTGTCCAGGCTTCAACTAAAGAAACCCCGTTCTTTGCAAACTACGGCTTCCATCCACGTTTCTTCCCTTCTGTTATTGAAACCTCAGAGGTTCCCGCAGCAGAGGACTGGCTGCAAGAACTCACAGCGGTGCAACAACTTTTGCTCCAGCAATTAGACCAAGCCAAGGAGGACTATAAACGCCACGCGGACAAACATCGCCAGTCGGGCCCCGAAATCAAGGTAGGAGATCGGGTTCTTCTGTCCACTCGCTTTTTGCCCTCCCATCGCCCTTGCCGGAAGTTAGATGCCCGTTTCATTGGCCCCTATCCAGTGGTGGCGCAACTTAACCCCGTGACTTTCAAACTCCAACTTCCGCGCTCTATGCGCATTCATCCAGTGTTCCATCGCTCCCTGCTCCTTCCGGCGGATGGTGTGCGCCCTGATGCAGACCGGCCGGCCCCCACTCCTGTTTTGGTGGATGGGGAGGAGGAATTCGAGGTTCAGGACATTTTGGATTCTCGCTTTCACCGCCGCCGCCTGCAATATCTCATTGACTGGGTGGGTTTTGGCCCCGAGGAACGCTCTTGGGAAGACGCTTCCACAGTCCATGCCCCCGATTTAACCCGCCGCTTCCATCTGACCTATCCCGCCAAGCCGCGGCCTTGCGCCTCGGGGAGAGAGCCCTATTTTGAGAGGGGGCTTGAGGAGGGGGATAGTGTGATGACTCATGGGCCATGTAGTCCCGTTCCTAGTACTGTTGTGAATGATGAAGAGGAAAACTTGGGTTTTCCACCATTTCAGCCAGAAAAGGAACTATCCCAGCCAGAAATTGAGCCTTTGCACCTGCAAGAGATTTGTCTTCCAGAAGTCTGTCAAACAAGCCCCGAGCCAAAATCTCCCCCGTTTTCTCGCCATGATTTTTGTAAACAACAGAGGGGAGTTCAACAGGCGTCTCGCAGGAGTGCTAGGATAGCTGCTAAGCATTCAGCTGATTAAGCCTGCTTTCCATGGGAAACTTTAAGGAGTCATGCATCTGGACTCAGAGAATAGCTTTCGTTTCTGGTTCTCCAGAGAACTGCTCTTTGGCGGGAAAACTAGACCCTATTTAGGTGTTTTGCCCACGGAGGGATCTTGCGGAGTCAATTCGTCAGCTACCGGAGCAGCGTGTGTGGACAGCTACTCCTGCTTTCAAGCCTTTGTTCCTGTTCCAAGCCTTCGTTCTCAGCCTTGTTTTCTCCCCGGATCTTGCCTTGTTTCCAGGACCTCGCCAAGTAATTACCACGGATCTTGTTCTTGCTCCTCGTTTCCTTGTTGCCTTGAATCAAGCTTTGTGTGCCAAGAATCAAGTTATTTCCTAGCCTTGCTCAAGTTCATGGACTAAAGGACCTTGTCATCTCCCCTCACTTGCTTGGCAAGTGAGAGTTTCGGTTATTGGATTACAACTTTGGACCTTAATATTTCATATTGGACATTGCTTTTTTGGACTAACTTTGACCTTTCCTGAAAGGTCTACTTCTGGACTATTTCCTATACTTGCTTTTATTAACCTTATATATTCCTTCAATAAAGATATTAGATAGAATCTGGCCTCGGTGTATGGTTATTGGTGCTCTGCAGCCTGGGTTGTGACACAGTTTAGGAAGCAGTGGGCTAAGGTATTCTGGGAACTATAATACTTCTTTTTAAAAATAAGGCTCTGAAAAAAATTGAAATGGAATTTACCATAGATCAGTACCCTAAAAAGGGGCTCTCCATGGTATGTAGGGGTAGCCATAATGTTTAGGTTCCTTTCTAGTCGATATTTCATTGGCGATTTTGGTGCTAGCTGTTACCGTTGCCCTGTCGGAGCTTTTTTATATCACAGATCTTGTTGCATAAGCTGGCATCTTATTCCTTCATCTTGCAGTACTGTATTATTTTAAGCCTTTTTCACTTGACTGCAATGCCCCGCTCCGCTTGCCACTGCCAGTACTCTTTACTAAGCCCATGCTTTACCAAATATGGCCACTCACAGAAGAACTTGCTCAAGTAATTTGATCCTGGATTGGCAGAACATCAGCAATACAGCCGTACAAACCTTACCAGGTAGATTATTAAGTTATGTTCTGCTGTGCACATGCAAAGAGACAGCTGAAATATCTTGTCTCTTGGCATTTTCACTCCAAATTGTCTGCAAAAAAAATGTGTCATTTCTGTCCCCCAGGAGCAAATTAGACATTTACCCTTAAAGGAATATTGGAACGAATGTACCATCGGTGTTCAGTGTAGTTGGAATTGAGGGCAGCATAACACTGTGAGCTAATGGAAAACATCTGTTCTCTCATGTTGTGTGTGCACTAGGATCATTCATATATATCTGTATCTAAATATATCCCATCATACAGAGTTTTAAATGTATAGGTTGCTTTTTTTAAAAATGTGCTGCGAAGTCCTGGGAAACGCATTTTCAAATCCGAAGAAAAAGTGATGAGGGAAAGACTGTCTTCAGAATGAAAAGCTTCACAAGGCCAAGAGCTGAAATGTTTATGTCAGGCCTGTCAGGTTCCACACAACTGCATTAGCCGATTCTGCTCTTTCTCCAGGGAATACCCATCCACTGTAGGTCAGCATTTGGACTTGCTCTGCTTTCCAGATATTCATGCTACTTCAGTCTGTCAAAGACTTTTGTTTACAAAGTAAAATGCACTTCCTTATTACATTTCTGTACTAGTTGATTCTGTGGCCAAAGAAGCCATTATAGCATAAATAACTTAGCCCTGAGCACAGTGCTGTACTCTAGGGCACATGTATATATCATGTGAGCTTTTCTGGTAGTGCAATGGATGGACCAGCTTCCGTTCCAAAGAACAGAAGCTTTCCTTCTTTGTGCTAAACTCCAGAACCCCACAGCCAGTACGGTCACCCTACAACCCCAACATGCAAGTTTTCCAAGCTCTGCTTCAATCATGGGGTCCAGAACTACAGTAGAGTCTCGCTTATCCAACGTTCTGGATTATCCAACACATTTTTGTAGTCGATGTTTTCAATACACCATGATATTTTGGTGCTAAATTCATAAATACAGTAATTACCACATAGCATTACTGCGTATTGAACTACTTTTTCTGCCAAATTTGTTGTCTAACATGATGTTTTGGTGCTTCATTTGTAAAATCATAACCTAATTTGATGTTTAATAGGCTTTTTCTTAATCTCTCCTTATTATTCAACACATTCGCTTATCCAACATTCTGCCGGCCTGTTTATGTTGGATAAGTGAGACTCTACTGTATTGTCTTGCAGATTATCCACATCATGGAAAATATGACACCGTTTTAACTGACATAGGACGCTTCCAGGCAGCAATTTATTGCAGGTGAAAATGGGTTAAAGTAAACTGCTTTCACCCGCATTGCTGTCCGCATGGGTGCCCAAAAGAAGCTGGCCTTCCCATCGATTGTCCCCATTGCAGCGCAGTAACTACCACACTGGAATGGGAACAACCCAAATCCCCCCTAAAACCTTTAAAATAAAATAAAAACTTTCCGGACTGCCATTATGCCTCTCTGGAGACTTCTTGGCACGTACCAATGTTGCGTCAGAAAGGAAGTCTCCAGAGAGGCATAATGACGGCCCAGTAAGTTTTTATTTTATTTTAAAAGTTTTAGGCGGGATTTGGGGAGGGGATGGGTTCTATCTTCGCTTCTCCAGGCCCACGGGACCCAAAGAAGTAAATTGGGCTGTGTGGACTGACCCCTCAGTAGTCCCAGGACATGCCAGGGCTCAGTCCCCACAGAGACCATGCTCCATTAGACCCGGGTCTTTCAGAAAGACTTGGGTCTAATGGAGTATCTTAATAATTCGTGACAAAGCAGGGTTTTCCTGCTTTGTCACAAATTATTCCTCTTTTACCTGAGGCCTCCGGTAAAAGCACGAGACTTTGTGTATTTTGGGCCCTGTCTGAATGGGCTCATAGAATCCTGGGATTTGTAGTTCATTGTGGCACCAGAGCTATCTGAAGAGTAATTATCTCACAAAGCTATAAACCCCAGGATTCCAAACATTGAGTAATGGTAGTTAATGAGGTGTCGAACGGCTATAATTTTGTGGTGTGCATATAGCTTTTGACAGAGATCACATTCCTAACCAGCCAAGAAGACCAAACGTCTTGTTGAAGCTGTATTGATACCCTTCCAATTTGGAAAAACTGGGAATTACAGTACTTTGAACGATTATTTCCCAGATTGGCTTGTGGTAGAAGTATGGCTGTGTTTCTGGACTGAAGGAGGTTTAGATCTGGTGTAAATCATCTTCTCCTTCACCCTGGAGCACAGTGTTTTGTTTTCTCTGTAGGCAGATCATTTAATTTAGCTGGCAATACAGGCTCTGATAGCAAAAAGGGATTTTTGATAGCACAAAGGGATTGCACCCAGCCTTTAATTCCTGCAGCTAGCACATTTTTGAGTGAACACCCTGTTGTTTGTTAGAGTTATTTTATTAGATTTATATCCCACCTTTTCTTCTTGAAAGTAGAGTTCAAATGTGGCTAATGATGAAATGAAGAAAACAAAATACAAATTGAAAACAAAAATGAGACTGTGCTAGGCAAACAAGCTTGGGTAGATTAGCATTTTAGAGGAAGGTAGCCAGTGGGATATAGTGTTTTGAGCATTGGACTGCAGGCCAGGATTCAAATCATTGCTTGGCCATGGAAACTTTGTCTTTGGGCAAGTCACACTGTCTCAGCCTCAGAGGAAGACAAAGGCAAAAAACCCTCTGGGGAAAAAAACATGTCTAGAAAACCCTGTAGTAAGTTTGTGTTCGGATCACCATAAGTTGGAAACAACTTAAAGTAACACAACAGATTATCATTAGCCAACACATATTTTGGTGCCTCAAATGTTAGACCTGTTTTGGATATATTGGCTCTTCTAATTCCAAAAATGGCACTAGTTATCTCCTATCAGCCATAGTTGTTGAGATACAGAACATATGCCATGTACCAGTCTTCATCTGCTTGCCCACAGAAAATCATGATAACCATATCTAAGAAACTAGAGCTGATACAGGGGAGTCGGCCTGAATCTATCGAGAATCTAGGTTGACTTGCCCTCTAGATCCTAAACTCTGCCTTTAGTTGCATCTGCACTGTTGAATTAATGCAGTTTGACACCACTTTAAACTGCCATGGCTCAATGTTGTGAAATCCTGGGAGTTGTAGTTTGGTGAGGCACCAACACTATTTGGCAGTAAAGGCTAAAGAAGACCATGTAAAATGACCTTGATTCTGCAGCACTGATCCATAACAAGTAAAGCGGTGCCAAATCTGCATTCTTCTACAGTACAGATGCATCCTTCATAATGGAAAAAACCAATTTCTCTTCCAAAATTCAGCATTGCCTACTATTGTTTCTAATCGGCCAGGAAGTAGCAGCATTAGTGACTGAAGGGTTTGATCCTGGGTGACTCTTCTTGCTGAAATCCCTTTTTGAAAGCCATTTCGCTTTCAGGGACAGAAATCCAATTGTTTCTGCCTTGGTAGTGACAGGGAGAATGATTTTTGACATTCATTTGGAAAGCATCCAGGGATGCGGATCAATTTAGCATGAGCCAGCATGACTAAGCGGTGCTTCTTTTGATTGTACATCAATGGCAAGTGTACACGGCATGCCCGGCAACAAAAGGCTGACAAAAGTAATGCCAGTGAAGCACAAACTCTGCATGTGTTCTGCGGAGAGCAGGCACTCCTCCTTGGAGTATTTTTCTATTGTTCTTAGTGTTTTGCCCCATCTTGGGGAACAGTAATTACTTACCATTACATATAATAGGTAGCTACATTTCTAGTTAGACGTGTTATAGTAACTCTTACTTACTGGGTATTCAAAAGTAATTAAGTGCTTACTTTTAGTTAGTAGTTTTAAAACTGATCAGAATGCTGCAAGAGGCTGGACTGCGGTTCAAAATACATTAATAGAAGGAAACCACAAGCTTCTTGTAAATCAAGCATGGGCAAACTTCGGTCCGCCAGGTGTTTTTGGACTTCAGCTCCCACAATTCCTATCAGCCGGTAGGCTGTTAGGAATGGTGGGAGTTGAAGTCCAAAACACCTGGCAGGCCAAATTTTGCCCATGCCTGTTGTAAATGAACAGGCCTACAGATTTTTTTCAATGTCATAGCTGTTCAAAAACACAATAAAATGTTGCAATGCACACATTTCACAAATTAGATACCTTTATCAATTCAGTGGTTACTCAGTTGTAATTACGTGCAGTTGCTGATGTTCCAGTGTGATTTCTTTTTGTGTTTCTTGTTTTTTTACATCAGCAAATTGAAGTGTTTTAAAAGTCTGTTAGAAAACCTGAACCTCTTTCTTAGGCTCCCCCCACACATCTGTATAAAATCCACATTGAACTGGATTATATGGCAGTGTGGACTCAGATAACCCAGTTCAAAGCAGATATTGTGGATCATATGCCTTGATATTCTGGATTGTATGGCTGTGTGGAAGGGCCCTTAAATGTCTTCAGTCACCACTGGCAGCTGCCTATCAATCTAGTTTCAGATACATGTTTTGCTTACTCTTTACTGTTTACGCTTTAATCCCTGAAGAGATCTTTTTCAATCACAAATTCAAGACAAAAATATCAAAGCAAGTTGTGAGGGGAGTGGAGTAAACCTGAGCTTATTTTTGGATTTTGAATGCCAAATTCCTATAAAACTAACAAAAAAGTTTATGACTCATTACAGAACTGTAGTATTAAAGCAAATGAAAAGTAGTGAAAATTTACCCTGGAATAAGGAAAGCTATTTTTCACAGTGCTACAGTTGTGATATAATGCAGTTATGCTTCAGTGCAAAAAGGTAATAATTACAAATAACCCGTAATTTGTAAGGAGGTACATCTAAGTTCTGTTCTTGAAAAGAACTTCTAGTCACTTTTATGTTGGGTTCTCTTCTGTAGGATGACCACTTGCTGTCCTAATTTTCTATGGGTTGCTATTTTGCACCATATTTTCACTTCAACTGCACCATCACTTTTGTCCCAGTTGTTTCAGTCTTCCATCCATTCTCTTTCTCAAATGGATGAAAAGGTTTGGCCTATCTTGGACTGTCATTGGGCCAGTGTGGATTTGATATGAGTTTAGCGGCATGTACCCCAGCATGGCGTAGTAGTTAGGCATTCTGGAGAACGGGTTCGAATCCTCACTCACCCATAGAAAGCTCTCACACTCTCAGTTTCAGCAGAAGACTACAACACCATCTACATTGCCAGATAAAATCCAGATTATCTGCTTTGAACAGGATTATATTAGTCTACACTGCCATATAATCCAGTTGAAAGCAGATAATATGGATTTTATCTGGCAGTGTAGATGGGGCCTAAGGCAAAACCTCTCTGAATAAATCTTGCCCATGATAGGATTGCCATAAATCTGAAACAACCTGGAGGCAAACAACAACAAAAAGTTTGAGATTGGTTGCTCAGCAGGTGGTGAGAAATTGTAAGAATGGAGGTGAGACTCCTCTGGTTAGGATTAGTCAACCACCAAGGGAGAACAAAGCACAGTAAACAGTACTATGACCTTGGCATGTAGTTCCTCTTGATCAGGGAGAGTCAATAGTTAGCCTGGATTTGTGGACTCGGTCCAAAGCAGTGATGTGGTAGAGACACAACTCAACATTTCAAAGCACTAGGACTCCTTGGTGATTATATCATGTGACTTCCCACTCTCTCCAACTGCCTTTCTGTTCCCACTTGTGTTTAGAGGCAACCCTCGCAGAGTGTAGCTTTAGCACATCCCAGGATAAGCATATTTTGGCACACGAATGACCTTCATTTAAGATAGGGGCTATTTCCCCCCTGCATGCCCACCTCACTTCCCCCACCTCGCAACATGACGAGAAATGATGTGAATTCACTTCCAGATTTATTTCCCTACTTTTGGGAAATTCTATTCTATTTTGCAGTGGTTTTGAACTATTCAACTGATGAAAAAATGAGGGTTGGGAGCTTTGTGGGCTGGCAAAAGGGTCCCATGGGCCACATGGAGGACTAGAGTTGCACTTTCCCCACCTTTGGTCTACAGATATTAAAAACAGCTCTTTAATGTGCCGTCCCTAATTTCTGGGAAGTGATGTTTGCCCTCCCCAGGTCATCAGGTGAGTGGAGATTTACATGCTGAGCCTAACAATTCCTCATTCTCCCAGTCTTGTTTTTGCAGAACTCTCTGTAAATTAGTCCCATAGAGAAGAAGTGCTTCTGGTTCAACAGTAAGCAGAATGAATGACTAATGGGAGCATAAAATTTAATGTCTTGGAAGCATATGTTTATTGTAAGGCTAAATAACCTCCCTTTGTCATACCATTTTCCTTCTGTGTTGGCTTCGGGTGAGCCCTATTCCTTTCAGCTTTCTAGCCCATCAGCTGCTTCCCTTTTTCGGGCCAGGGAGATTCTGCCTCTTGTCAAGCTGTGTTATTTTACTTTTAATGTTTCAAAACAAAAAGGGGCAGAGCTGCTCTTTAACATTTTTTGAAACTTAACTTTGTGCAAATTAAACCACCCACGCCTCCTTTTATTGATGATCCTTCTGCTTACAGATACAGAGGCTAGGGTTTAAATAAGTCCTGCTGACATGAATATGCCTTGTTGTTCTCATTTAGATCCAATCTTGTTATGCCTCTAGTTTTTTAATTCCTCCTGTCCCCCATTTAACAGTTGCAACGGAAAGGGATTTATGGGCCCACACAGATTCACTGCAGTCCTACCGCTAGAAAGTGTTATTTAGCTCTTGCATTTTAAAGACACACATTTTCCCATCCCCTCCTCTGTTTTGAGGTTGAGGGGAAAAGAGGTAAAAGGAATTAAATTGTTGGTTGCTAACAGATTGATGAATATGGTAATGCCCTTATGCAATATTCCTCCTGTGAGCCTCATTCATTCTCTACTCAGCAAGATATTTTAATGCATCTGCCTGGGTTTTTTTGACATGTCAGTTCAGCCCACTGATTTCATGCTCAAAAGTCTGCCAGATGTTTTAAGTGCCTCTCTGCAAATGAACAAGACAAAACCTACAAGAGGTGCCTAAAACTTACCTGAACATTTAAAGCAGCGTTTCTCAACTTGGGAGTTGGGACCCCTGGAGAGGGGGGTGTCAGAGGCATCGCCGAAGACATCAGAAAACACATTTCAGAGTGCTCTTTGATTGTAGGTTAACTATAAATCCCATCAACTATAACTCCCTAATGATAAAATCAGTCCCCTCTCCCAACCCCACCAGTGTTCAAATGTAGGCGTATTGAGTATTTGTGCCAAGTTTGGTCCCGATCCATCATTGTTTGAGTCCACAATGCTCACTGGATTCCAAAAATCCAAAACTCAAGGTCCAAACCCTTCCAGTGTTTTCTGTTGGTCATTGGAGTTCTGTGTGCCAAGTTTGATTCAATTCCATTGTTGGTGGAGTTCAGAATCCTCTTAGATTGTAAGTGAACTATAAATACCAGCAATTACAACTCCCCAATGATAAAATCAACCCCCCCAACCCCACCAGTATTCAAATTTGGGTGTATTGGGTATTTGTGCCAAATTTGGTTGAGTGAATGAAGATTCATCCTGCATATGTGTCCTGTTTTGTCTTTCAAGAACAGCCTTAAAACAATGTGGTAAGTAAATGAAAACAGCTTTACTTCAGCAAAACATAAAGAACAGTACACTCATTGGTATAATGCAAAAGAAAGCAAGGAAGTCTTAGGGCAAACACAGTCTCTGATAAATTCCCAAATCAAGTAGCAGTCTTACTTCAGACAAAGAAACAGCAATAAATCCTTAGGAGTAGTGTCTCAGATGCAGACTCAAAGCAGGCATAAGGGGAGCAAAGGCTTAGGCATTAGAGTCAGTTTGTTACCAGCAAAAGCTGACTGCAGCTGCTTCTGCTTTATAACCCTGAGTTCCCTCACAGCTGCTAGGGCAGTTCCCAATTACTCAGCTGCATTTCTGGCAGCTGTTCTAGCTGAATGATGTCTTTGCTGTGTTTCCTTTAGCCTCTCCCAAAATGTGGGTACTTGCAAAATCTCCTCCTCAGATTCCGACTGTCTCTCAGATTCAGGAATATTTTCCTGCTCCCCTTCCTCTTCTGAAGAAGAGGAATCCCTAACAATATCAGATATTTACATTACAATTCACAACAGTAGCAAAATTACAGATATAAAGTAGCAACATAATTAATTTTATGGTTGGTGTTCACCACAACATGAGGCAGTGTATTAAGCTTAAGCAACTGAGGTGGAAAAGGAAGGGGCCTGAGGCTGTTAGGAATCGTGGGAGTTGAAGTCCAAAACACCTGGAGGGCCCAAGTTTGCCTATGCCTGGTATAGGACTATTAATAAAAACATCAACCTATCGAACCCTCAGTCGAGTCGGGTGGGGAAAGGATGGTAGCAATGGATGTGCTTCCCCTAAAAGGAGCACCAAGAGAGTAGAGGGGGTTTGTCCTCCTGGGATGGACTAAGTGCCTACCATTCAACACTCTATGAAGAGAAAGGGATGATTCCTTTTTTAAAAGAATAAGAGTTAATACTATACCTTAAAATTTATCAAAAAGTGAGCCATCCCTTCTTTGAGCAAAATACCTTTTCGAACACCTGGTTACGAAAATGGTGACCCGTCTGGAAGCATATGGTAATTTCTCTGCATCATAGGCAGTTGTGTGAATCATGATATTTCTCTTTCCAAAAGGCTAGCAAGTGCAGTATTATTCACGCGGCTCCTTATATCCAACTTTGCCAGTGCTGTGCTTTGTAAGAAACACATCTTTGTGCTTTCATGTACCTTGAGGAGGTTGCATCGTGTCAGATCTCGTGGAGAAAGAGAGAGCAAGCCAAGATTTAGGGCTTTAATAAAATTTTCTCCTGTTGGAGATTGCTGCGATGCCGGTTTTCTGCAAACACTTCTGGCGGTTTTTGGCAGTAGTTGGGAGGCTGATTGGCTCAGGCATTTTACTGCTGACAAAAGTCAGGGAGCTAGAGCTGAAAGCGATAAAATGATGTCATTTCTTGCATTCAAACACACCCAAAAAGGTTTGGGGTTGTTTTGGTTTTTTTTTGCATATCCCACTTTGACAATTCCAAATCTATTTTTTTGTGTGTGTCAGGAGCGACTTGAGAAACTGCAAGTCGCTTCTGCAAAGATGTTGCCCAGGAGATGTTTTACCATCCTGTGGGAGGCTTCTCTCAAGCCTTTGGGACAGTGCAATAAGGCAGCAATAGGAAACTTCACCCTACTGACCGGATTTGGTATGGCTGATCTGAGATGGTTTTTAAACAACTGATTTTAAAGTGAAGATAATTGTTTTAAATTGTTTTTAGTATTTATATATATTTATGGTTTATTTTATTTTATTGAATGCTTGCTATATATATGTTGTGCTCTGCACTGAGTCCTTTTCGGGGTGAGAAGGGCAGAATATAAATATTTTGAATGAATGAATGAATGAATGAATGAATGAATGAATGAATGAATGAATGAATGTCCCCGCATGGGGAGCTAGAGCTAGCCGACAGGAGCTCACCCTGCTTGAACCATAGAATCATAGAATCGTATTTTTGGAAGAGACCTCATGGGCCATCCAATCCAACCCCCTGCAAGAAGCAGGAAAATCTCATTCAGAGCACCCCCGATAGATGGCCATCCAGCCTCTTCTTAAAAGCCTCCAAAGAAGGAGCCTCCACCACAGTCCGGGGCAGAGAGCTCTCACAGTGAGGAAGTTCTTCCTGATGTTCAGGAACCTTTCTGTCAGCAGTCCTGCTGGCACAAGGTTTTAACCCCTTCCGCCACCGGGGACTCCCTCCAAATCTAATGAACCCCACTAAAAACAAAGGACTGTCTTTCAGCTGCTAGAAGCAAAAAGGTTACATCACAGTGTTCTTCCTTGATAGTTTTAGTCATTTAGTCATATTTTAGAGTTCTCTCTCTGTGCCAGTCAACTTCATGAATAGCCTTCATATTAAGGAAGTGTAGTGATCACAGTCCCACCTAGGATTCGGTCCTGGGAAGAAGTTACACACATATAGTATATTACAATTCAGTTCTGATGAAACACACAAATGCCATCACAATCTGATATGAAGTCAGTCTATCCCCAACATTTTACTGATGAAAACCAGGACACCTATGGCCAAATACGATCCGAGTGTGCTCAAGAGGGGAAATGTTATTGGTGATGAAGAACTGAAAGGAAAGCATGGTCTGTAGCAGTTTCTTATGCCCGAACCTACAGAGAAGGGAGGGATTCCATCCTTTCCCCCCTACAATTGTGTGCAAACTACTTTTGTACTTTAAGCTCAGTTTACAACAGTTGAAGAAAGCTGATGATAAATGGAAGGGATTGTGAAGAGAGAAACTGGGCCATTTCAAAGAAGGTGAAAAAGTGGGCTGGGAGAGGATTAATTGGGACTATGCGTATCAGCATGCCTGAGGGCTTTGAGATAATTATTTTTATAACCTGAATTTTAATCTGTAGCTTTAGGAAGTACCAATATAACTTTGCATTTGTTTTCCTGAGTGTCCAGCTGCCAGAATTGGCACTGACAAAACCACTTCTGAGTATTCTTGCCTAAGAAAACTGCATGGAATTCACACACGTCTCATGGAGCAAGGAAAGGATAAGGGACCTCATCACCATTTGGAGGGAACAGAAGGTCCATCAACTGCTTGAAGAGAGATGCAGGAATTTAGACATTTTTAAGGATGTTACTGAGGCAAAAAAGTAGTTAGGGATTTAGAAGCTTCTGTCCATGAATTATGTACGCATAGACAACATATTATCCATTTGTCTGCATTTGGAGAGCCATACCTATCAGGGTGGACATTATGGGCTGCAGTTTCAACCACCTTTGGGATGTCGTAAACACCCATAGGCAGTTTGGGGCAGCCATGAACTGTAACTCCCACCATCCCCTTTGGTATAGAGCAGTGGTTCTCAACCTGTGAGTCCCCAGGTATTTTGGCCTACAACTTCCAGAAATCCCAGCCAGTTTACCAGCTGTTAGGATTTCTGGGAGTTGAAGGCCAAACATCTTGGGACTCACAGGTTGAGAACCACTTGTATAGAGAATAGTGGACCTACACTCTGTCTGGAAACTCCAAATAAATCTCATATAGGATCTATAGGGGACCGGGCTGTGGCGCAGGCTGTTGAGCAGCTGCAATAAATCACTCTGACCATGAGGTCATGAGTTCGAGGCCAGCCCGTGGCGGGGTGAGCACCCGTCAATTAAAAATAAAAAATAGCCCCTGCTCGTTGCTGACCTAGCAACCCGAAAGATAGTTGCATCTATCAAGTAGGAAATAAGGTACCACTTATAAAAGTGGGGAGGCAAGTTTAACTAATTTATGACTTGGAATGAGGAAGTGCCATCAGAGTGGATGATGAAGCAGCTGCTCCCCTCTGTGGCCAGAATCGAACATCCCCTCAGAAGAAGGTTAAATTGCCTCTGCATCTGTCTGTCTCGGTCTCTGTTTGATGTGTTTATGGGCATTGAATGTTTGCCCTATGTATAATGTGATCCGCCCTGAGTCCCCTTCGGGGTGCAAAAAAAATCTAAAATTAATCCAGGTTGAGCATCTGCAAATGTGAACACACGTCACAAGAAAAACAAAAAAATACTGTGAATTGATCCACACAATCTTTTTGACAGCCCCTGTGGATATGCAGGTGTGAGCATGCACAGCAGAAAACAACAACAAAAAGTCACAGCTGTGTGAGTTGCACTGCCATGTGGACAAAAATAATTTGATACAGCCAACACATGATGGCAGTGAATATGCCTCCTTATGCTAACTTGGCTCCAGAATGAGGGACTTTGTCTTCCTAGTTTCAGAACCCATGTTGCTCAAGAAAAGTCAAACATGAGCAACAAAAATCCATGCTGGAGCTCAGACAAAGCCTTAGTGTAGATTTATCCAAGAAAAAAATGTAAAAGATAGCAGAGTAAAAAAAATGGACAAGAATGAAGCTTAACAACAGCCATCCTAATGTCTACCTTTGTACACACAGGTCTAGTATAGAAGGAAACAGGCTTAATCCTTTTTGTAAAAGCATATAAAATATATGTGCTTACAAATTACTTATTTATAAGGTCTTATGAAAGAGAAAGGAACCCCGGTGGCAAAGTGTGTTAAAGCACCGAGCTGCTGAACTTGCAGACCGAAAGGTCGCAGGTTCAATTTCTGGGAGCGGAGTGAGCGCCTGCTATTAGCTCCAGCTTCTGCCAACCTAGCAGTTCGAAAACATGCCAATGTGAGTAGATCAATAGGTACCACTCCGGTGGGAAGGTAACGGCGCTCCATGCAGTCATGCCGGCCACATGACCTTGGAGGTGTCTACAGACAACGCCAGCTCTTCGGCTTAGAAATGGAGATGAGCACCAACCCCCAGAGTCAGACATGACTGGACTTAACGTCAGGGGAAACCTTTACCTTTACCTTATGAAAGAGAAAAAGAAAGAGACTTTACTGCACAAAGTCCTAAAAGGAAGTTCTGTCATTGCAAAGCTGTCTTGCTGAGAGCAGGATCAACCCAGGAGGGGCTTTAGGTGCTTTCAGTAAACTGGGAGCACTTTTTATTTACTGCAGCTATTTGGACTTGATACATCACCACACAGCCAGCTTGCCCCCATTTCCCAAATCATGTAACCTTTCCAGCCATCTCCTAGCCATTGCTTTTACCCTCTTTTCTCTGAAAGAACAAGGATCCTGCCACTATAATATACTATTGGTTGACCTTGGAGCTGCTTCGGATTACATTGTGAACTTACAGTTGACATTTGGAGAATATGGTGGGGTTCATAGTCTGTAGTGGCCTTGGAGGGGGGAAAGGGCACAGGCTCTACGATCTGCCAGGGAGGCCTTCTTCTTGGTCCTGCCACCATCTCAAGTGCGATTGGAGGGGACGAGAAGGGCTTTCTCGGTGGTGGCCCCCTCCGGCTTTGGAACGCTCTCCCTCGGGAAATCAGACAAGCCCCAACATTGGGCACCTTTTGCAAAGATTTGAAAACCTGGTTGTTTCAGCTTGCTTTTCACAACACCTAGTCCTTTGTCACATATGCCCAGTTCCAATGTTCCAGAAGATTATGCTACTATCTCACTTTATCCAATACCCGGCTCTATCTATGTTGCTTGCACTATTCCATGCCTTTGTTGGGTCCTTGTATCCCATGACCACGCCCATTGAACTATGGTAATTTCGCTGCACACAGCTGTTTGATATTTTTATGTTTTATTGAAACTGTGTTTTTAACTACCATATATACTTGATTATAAGCCGACTCTAATATAAACCGAAGCACCTAATTTTACCACAAAAAACTGGGGAAACTTATTGACTCGAGTATAAGCCGAGGGTGGAAAATGCAGCATCTACTGGTAAATTTCAAAATGAAAATAGATCCCATCAGTAGGTTAAAGGTTTTTTGAACATTTACCGTATTTCAAAGAAAAACAGGAAACTAGCTCTGTAAGTGGAAAAGTAGGGTCAACAAAAACAATATGGTATTAACAATAACTTAATAGTTATAGTTATAATTATAATAACTTCATTTGTACCCTGTCCTAGTTCTCCATGGGGACCCAGGCCAACTTCCAACATGGTAACAGGCAAACATTCAATGCCTACATAAACAATGCAGAGCTAGATATAGATCTATAATTATACAGTAGAGTCTCACTTATCCAAGCCTCGCTTATCCAAGTTTCTGGATTATCCAAGCCATTTTTGTAGTCCATGTTTTCAATATATCATGATATTTTGATGCTAAATTCGTAAATACAGTAATTACAACAGAACATTACTGTGTATTGAACCACTTTTTCTGTCAAATTTGTTGTAAAACATGGTGTTTTAGTGCTTAATTTGTAAAATCATAAGCTAATTTGAAGTTTAATAGGCTTTTCCTTAATCCCTCCTTATTATCCAACATATTCGCTTATCCAAGCTTCTGCTGGCCCGTTTAGCTTGGATAAGTGACACTCTACTGTATATACTAATTTCACAAATGCATTTCCTCCTGAAATATTTGCAAATCCTCTCTCTATATATGCATTTTCCTCCTGCAATATTTGCAAGCCCTATATATTTATATCTATCTAGATATATCTATGTGTGTGTATTTGTGTGCATTTCCCCTGCAATATTTGCAATATTTTCTTATATAGCTATCTAGACATCTCTATATATATAGATAATTATATCTATATAGGATTTGCAAAGACTTGCAAACACGTGAAGCAAACTTCATATATAAATGAATGTATACACATAGATACAAATATACAGGTATAATATGAGAGATAAATATATCATACATTGCAAGCAGCGGCCTCCAGGCACTGCTGCCAGCTTGACCTTGACCTGATTATAAGCCGGGGGTGGCTTTTTCAGCTCATAAAAAGGGCTGAAAAACTCGGCTTATCTTCGAGTATATACGGTATTTTGTTACTTTTACTGTTTTTATTTTATCTATGTTTTGTTTTGATGGATCATTTGTATTGGTATCTAGGGGCATTGGCCCCATGTGTAAGCCACCCCGAATCCAATTTGGGAGATGGTGGCGGGGTGTAAAAATAAAGTTATTATTATAATATTATTATAAGAGGTGCCTGACCCAATTGGGAAAAGGAGCAGCAAATGGCAACAGCATATCCACTACCTTGAAGTTCTTTTCTTGAGACTTTTGATCCCAAGCTGTCAGCCTTTCAAGTTATGTAGTACTCGGTTTTGTTAGATTCTTGTAACAAGGTGCATTTTAACAGTTTAGTTGAGCCATATAGACCACGTCTCTGAAAACATGCCTGGCTAAGAACTGAGGTCTATTGGAGGAAATCTCCTCTGTATCCCATCAGTAGGAGAAACACATTTTGGGAGGCCATGAGCGAGAGCCTTCTCTGTGCTGGCATGCCCTTCTCTTGGGAGCCCTATTAGCACTAACATTGCTCTCATTTCTTTTTTATTAAAGCCTTCAGACCTAATCAATTTAATTTGGGCTGCACATCTGCTATGGTTGCATTATTTTAAATGATCTTTAAATGAGATCTTCAGGTGCAGTAATTATTTTAATATAAAGAAATACATATTTCTATTCTATTGCCGGCTCAACTGCTGACTTAAAAGTTGATGGTTCAAACCCACGGGACGGGGTGAGCTCCCATCTGTCAGCCCTAGCTTCCTATGCAGGGACATGAGAGAAGCCCCCTGCAGGATGGTAACACATCCTGCAGTCCCCTGGGTAGTCTTTGAAGATGGTTGATTTTCTCACAGCAGAAGCTACTTGCCTCAATTTGCTTCTGTCATGATTTAAAAAATTGCAATAGAAATAAAAGTACAGTACAATATAAGAAAGTGTGTATACTCTTAATTTGCTGAATTAGGCTGGTATTCCTACAGTTCTGTGCTTCTCTCTCCTCAATCTGAGATGACAGAAATTAAGACTGCTTTTTTAATATCATACTTACGTTCCCAATACAATATTAATGTTAATAGCGTCAGCTCTTACTTTCATAATCTGTCTTGTATCTGAAAACCAAAAGTAGATTTATCAACCAATGGATAATGCTTTCCCCCTATAGCTATAAACAAGAATTACTACATTTCTTTTAGTGTCAGATATTTCCATTTTAGTGAGATAGCCTAATAAAAAGAACTAAATGTATTCCTGTGAAGCTTTCATGAGGGCATAATAACAGTTGAGTGTAAAGCATAATAAATCTTAGTCTTTACATTAACAGAAATTGATTACTTATGCCAGCAGGGTACATTTGTATTCTTGTTCGATATTTCTCATTGTAAAAAGTGATAGAACAATTACTTCTTGTTGAGAAAAGTAAACAGAGGAATTACTTCATTTTTATGAACCTGTTTTCTTTTTTTAAGATGGTTTTCCATCTACCTGTTATGCATCGTGTGTGAGGGATGATGCGTGTGAGCTAACACGTATATCTAATAAATTCTACAAATGGCTTTTGATATAAAATAAAGTAAAACTTCTAATAATCTGGTTTGGAAAATATTAATTGTATTAATTGTATAAAACTAATTGAATAAAATTCAGGGAATAATTTTTTATCCCTGTTCTCAGAGATCCCATACCTGTGGTTTCACCTACACGCACCCAACAAAATATATCCTTCCTAGGATTCCCCCAGGCAGGAAGCAGCCAGGCATTGAAGCTGCAATGTTAATCAAGGTGGCCAATTACAACATTCACATTTGCCTCAAGCAGACAGGAGTTTTTTCTCCCACCCTGGACATCATTCCACAGATATATAAACCCCACTTGCCTAGTTTCTAACAGACCTCACAACCTCTGAGGATGTCTGCCATAGATGTGGGTGAAACATCAGGAGAGAATGCTTCTGGAACAGGGCCATACAGCCCGGAAAATTCACAGCAACCCAACTTTCTAAAAATTATCATTATATTCACCATCATTATTCATAGCACATTTTTCATCTACCTTTCTTGAAATGAACCAAACAGAAAGATCCATGAACTGATTAGCAAGAAAGTTAAAATTTGCAAATGCTTAAAATACGCAATATCCTTATCTTTTAAAAAAAACGTTGTTAGTTTTGGCTAGTAGAATGGTGGAAGTTATGAGGGGGATTATTGTGGGTTATTATTGTATCAGATGTTTTGTTTTGTTTCTTATTTTAGATTCAGTGTTTGTTTGTTCGTTTTATTTTTAACTGGTTGTGAACATTTAATAAAAACAATTTAAAATATACAATATCCCAGCAATTCAGGGAGCACATTTTCAAATCCTTACATCATAAACCCGTTTATTTTTACGGAGCATGTCTCTGTTCTTAAGCGACCAACATTCTTGTCATTTTAGAGTGAGGCACTCCAAGATAAAGTGTGTGGGGGGATGTTTACACATTTCAATAAATTGCATTTGCTTTGTTTTAGCTGAACTCTTTATGGACCAACAGCATCTCAAAGAAGCAAGCTTCTGTATCCAGGAGGCAGCCAGTCTCTTTCCCACCTCTCACGCTGTGCTGTACATGCGGGGGAGGCTTGCAGAGAGGAACAGCAGCTTGGAGGAAGCAAAGCAGTTGTACAGTGAAGCCCTAACAGTGAATCCAAGCGGAGTGGAAATCATGAACTCCTTGGTGAGTGGATACAGAGTGCTCCCATCTAGATTTACGTTCTTATCATGTCACGTGTAGTGTTTTGTTGGCCCTCCCAAGGATGTGGCATACTATTGCGAAATGCATGGTGCGCTAAGCTATACTTGGGTATTTCTTTCTTTGAAATCTCAGTATCCATACTGTGCTGCAGTAATTCTCTGTGGACATTTGTGGTTTACATGCCTGGTTACAATAGCTATCACTGCTTTTTAAATTGCAGAGACAAACTGGCCCAGAATATCCAGGAGCCATATCAAACAACACAGATCTGCTAGGGATCATAGCACAGTTAAATGTCTTTTCCAACCTCCAACTGTCTGTAATCTCCAGTGTGACAATCAGAAACTGGTCCCTGTCATAACTTCTTCTCCCATCGCAGACCACAGGTGAGAGGGGCTGAAAAGTCATCCTGCTGCACCCTGATCACTATTTATTTATTTATTTACAGCATTTATATTCCGCCTTTCTCACCCCGAAGGGGACTCAGGGCGGATCACATTACACATATAGGCAAACATTCAATGCCTTTTAACATAGAACAAAGACAAACAAACATAGGCTCTGAGCGGGCCTCGAACTCATGACCTCCTGGTCAGAGTGATTCATTGCAGTGATTCATAGCAGATGCTCTCCACAGCCCGAGCCTAGCAAAAGAAACCTCTATCCTTCAGAATGGCTGCTATCTAAGGTAGTTTTGGGAGATCAAGTCAAGGGATTATTTTATTGTGTCAGAAGCAACTTGAGAACATACTGCAAATCGCTTCTGGTGTGAGAGAATTGGCCATCTACAGAGACATTGTTACCATCCTGCTGGGAAGCTTCTCTCATGTCCCTGCAAGCTAGAGCTGACAGATGGGAGCTCACCCTATCTCATAGATTTGAACCGGCAACCTTCAGGTCAGCAACCCAATCTTCAGCTCAGCAGTTCAGTAGGCACAAGGGTTTAACCCATTGCTCCACCACGGCTCCTTAAGTCAAGGGATGATATGTACTCAATATACTCATGTATATGTCTTGAAAATTTAGTCAAAAATCATCCCAAAAATCTGGGTTGACTTATTCATGGGTTAATGTGAATAGTACTATTCCCTTCTCTAAACAGAGTAGCAAAAGGCAACAGCTTACTCTATGCTAGGAGAACCTAAAATAAACATTGGCCCCTACTACTCTCTCTGCCATAGTGCAGCTTCTAGGCTTTTTGTGTGTCTGAATGGGGAAATGGTGGTGATGGCAGGAATGGCTGGCCTCCTGAGATGTCATTGGTGCTTTCCTCTCTCTAAGGACTGACTCTTGACTTATCCACAGGTTATATCAAAATCCATAATTTTGGCCCCAAAACCCACCCTTGACTCGCCCATGAGGCTGACTTATACATGAATATATACAGTACTTACACAGTTGTAACTACCCTGTTTCCCCTAAAATAAGACATCCTCAAAAAATAAGACCTAGTAGAGGTTTTCCCGAATTGCTAAATATAAGGCCTCCCTTGAAAGTAAGACCTAGCAAAGTTTTTGTTTGGAAGAATGCCCAATGAACAGAACACCAGAGCATGCAGGATCGGTAAATGTAAATAATAATAATAATAATAATAATAATAATAATAATAACAACAACAACAACAACAACAATAATAATAATTTTATTTTTATACCCCTCTTCCATCTCCCCAGAGAGACTTACATACCAGTTGTATATGTAGTAACAAGAATTCTTGACAGGAGTCACAGTTTGTCTGGTTTAGTTATGTTGGTTTGTGATGACAACTACTGTACAGTATAGAATAAATGTTCTTTTTTTTTTGTTCAACAATGAATATGAATTCTTCTTCATGGAAAAATAAGACATCCCCTGAAAGTAAGACCTAGCGCATCTTTGGGAGTAAAAAATAATATAAGACACTGTCTTATTTTCGGGGAAACACGGTATGTCAGTGATGTAGGATCTCAGCCATTCGTCCTTTGTCTCTCATCCATGAGCCATCCTGAATCTTCAGTCTTAAAAATACAAAGCAGAAGAGACCCTATAACAAATATTTCCAGCATTTATCAGAATGAATAAATACCTAATGTTGAAGAACTTTTTGAACAAGGACAGCTGAAAATTGACCAGGCACACTAAGGACCTCGCCACTGATTATAAGCCAGGAAAGTGGCAATTGATTTGGGATAAATCTGAACGTTATTACGAGCTAGAATGATTTGTACTCCAAAGCAAATAATTACAAACCTTGGCAACCTCCCTAATAACAAAGGTGCAGTGAATGAGATTAGGAGAAAATCTTTATCTTCCAGGAAACTGGCCATAGCAACACAACTGTGCTTCTGATTCAGCCAGGCAAGTTCAAACATTTCATAATAGGTCTAAAAGACTTAATTGAATGATTAGTGTGATTAAACAACTAATGTGCTGATTGCAATCAAAACAATGGCTGTGACCCATAGGGTTCGAGAAGACATATGTCACCATTATCCATTTGTCTCATGCTTACTACTCTTGAAATGAAACAATCTCTGTCACTGGGTCGTTATGAGTTTTCCTGGTTGTCTGGCCATGTTCCAGAAGCATTCTCTCCTGATGTTTCTCCCACATCTATGGCAGGCATCCTCAGAGGTTGTGAGGTATATTGGAAACTAAGCAAGGGAGTTTTCTATATGTGTGGAAGATCCAGGGTGGAAGAAAGAATCTCTTGCACTGTCATGATGGAGATGCAATTCACCAAGCAAAAAGGGATGGGGTGAGACATTGCAGATAAGTCATGGCAGTTGTCATTAGATGCAATTGAGAGTTTGGAAGAACAAAGGTTTAATAATAGTTGGCAAGGGGCAGAGTTGATGCTGCATAATGGATAACTGCAGACTTCATAATGCTGCCTAATGAATAACTGCAGACTAGGAACTCTTCACATCCACTTTCTCCTCATTTATGAAATTTAACCATGCAGACTTAGTCAAGATTGTTAGGCTGTATCCGTATCTTTTATAAGGGGTTGGTTTCACCTCTGGTTTCCTAGTAAAATGACATTAATGTGTTGCAAAATGATGCTTGTCTAAAAAGGTGTGTCACCAACACGAAATGTTTGGGAATCTCTTATCTACACTGTAGAGTAAATGCACCACTTTAAGTACTATGATTCAGTGCTGGTATCATAGGAGTCATAGTTTGCTGAGGCTCAAGAACTATTTGAGAGCAAAAGCCAAAGACTTTTTTTTTACAGTTAGTTTTAAAATCAACTCAGAGATAATGCATTATGTAACACGTTGAGTTATGACTCATGATAAAAAGGTGTGTGTGTGCTAATACCTGTTGGGCCTTAATCCTCTTTCAGTTCCCATTGTATCAATGGTAACTTGGTAGTTCAACATTTCAATCAGTTGCATTGATAGAAGGGAGCCCCGGTTGGCACAGTGGGTTAAACCCTTGTGCCGGCAGGACTGCTGACTTGAAGGTTGGGTTGCTGACCTGAAGGTGGCCAGTTTGAATACAACCCGAGGAGAGTGCATATGAGTTTCCTCTATCAGCTCCAACTCCCTATGTGGGGGCATGAGCGAAGCCTCCCACAAGGATGGTAAAACGTCAAACCATCCGGGCATCTCCTTGGCGACGTCCTTGCAGACGGTCAATTCTCTCACACCAGAAGCGACTTGCAGTTTCTCAAGTCGCTCCTGACACGAAGAAAGTTGCATTGATTCAATGAGTCTGCAAACAATGGGATTCAGACTTTACTTTTAAAATTCCCCAAGTACTGTAACTTTAAGAGAGCAAGTGTGGTGCAATGATTTGAGTATTGGACCGGGACTTCCCTGCTTGCCTATGGATACCCATGAGGAGACCTTGGGCAAGCCATATTCTCTCAGCCTCAGAGAAAGGCAGTTGCAATCCTGCTCTGAATAAATTTTGCCAAGAAAACTTGTGATTGGTTGCCATAAGTCTTAAAAATCCAACAACTACAACAAATGAATGAGAAACCTCCCTGTGGCCTTGTCAACAACAGCTCTGTTCAGCTCATGCAAACTCAACATTGTCACTTCCTTGAGTGATTCAAACTATCTGAAATGTAGTCTTCATCTTTCCTATTATCTTCCAATTCCAGAACATTATTGTCTTTTCCAGTTATTTCTCTTGAACAAGCCATGTGTCCAATGCACAATAGCCTCAGGTATTTTGACATCTAACAAGATTTGCTCTGAGATCTGTTTCTTTGTTTCTCTAGTGATCCATCATGCCCAGATAACTGTCATCTAGCACCACATTTCATAATAGTTGATATTCTTTTTTGCAGCTTTCAAAGCTATAAATAAAAAAGGAGAAACACTAAATCATGGATGATTCTGATTTCCATATTTAATTATATAAAATCTCATAGAATCATAGCGTTGGAAGAGACCACAAGAGACCAACACCCTGCTATCTGCAGATGGGAAAATGCATTTGAATTAAGATATGTTTTTTTTTTTTAATAATAGTTTTTATTGTGCTTTTATCTATTATTACAGTGAAAGCGAGGAAAACAGTTGTGTGTAGACAGTGGGGTGAAAGTAGAGACCAGAGACCAAAAAAGCATAAGAAGATAACACCAGCAAAGGAAAGATAAATAAATAATAAACTTTTAAAAAAGGTGTAAAAAAAATTAAAAAAGAGAGAAAAAATAATAATAATAAAAAAACCCAAAAAACAAAAAAAAACAAAAAAAATGTGGATGACTTCCCATTGACCTCTTGAGGGTTTCAAAATCTTGTAGTCTGTTTTCATCTCAGGTATTAACAGTCTTGTAGTTTTGGTGTATATCACATACCAATTAAGTCTATTGTTAAATTATATCCTTCTTTCTGAATGAAGTCTCTGAAGCCCAGCCAGTCTGTTTTTTCTTTGACTTCTCTTAGTCTTTGAGTTAACATGTCCATTTGTATTATATCAAACAATTTTAGAATCCAATCGTTGATGGACGGTACCTCCTTTTGCTTCCATATTCTGGCTACAACTAGTCTTGCTGCGGTTCCAATAAGAAATAGTAATTTGTCTTGATTCTTGTTTGTTTTTACATTTGATATTCCTAATAGATAAGTCTCTGGTGATAGAGGAAACTTGAGTCCTAGTATTGATTGTGATGCCTTGTGGACTTTTTTCCAGTATTCTTTGATTTTCTTACATTTCCACCATTGGTGTAAGAAGGTTCCTACTTCTTTGTTACATTTCCAGCATTTATTCGTATTGTGTTTGTTAAAATTTGCTAGTTTGACAGGGGTGAGGTACCATCTAAAAAACATCTTATACCAATTTTCTTGGATTTCTGTGGCTATGGTGTATTTTATTTTTTTATTCCAGATTTTCTCCCACTGGTTTATGTTTATGCTGTGGCCTATATCTTGGGCCCACTTTACCTGACAGTGTTTAATTTGTTCCTCCTCTGTTGACCATTCTAATAACATCTGGTATAATATCCTAATAATTTTTTTTCCTTTTTGCATTATAGTTTCCCAAGGGCCTTGATTTTGTGAAAATCCCTTTTCTGTATCCTCTTTATAGCACTGTTTTATTTGATAGTATTGAAACCATGTTATTTTTGGAAATTCTTTTTTAAGTTCATCATGTGTCTTTATATTAAAGTTTTGGTTGTTTGATTTTCTCAAAATTTGTTTGTATGTTAGCCAATTTTCTGTCGCTAATTCCCTTTTGTGTTTGGCTTCTATTGGGGATATCCAACATGGAGTTCTTGCGTACAGTCTGTCTTTATATTTTTCCCACACCCTTATTAGAGATGCTCGAATATAATGATTACCGAAATTTTTCTCCGTTTTCCTTTTGTTGTACCATAAATAATTGTGCCATCCTGAGCGCAGGTCATGTGTTATGATTGAGCCTCATGGCTCTGTTACTGACAGATGTGGGCGTAAGACTCCTCGAGAGTCAGATACTCTCGAGGAGCGAGAAAGAAAAAGACTGCGAGACATTTTTGCAGCACCATCTGACGAAGAGTCTTTTGAGGGGTTTACGGAGAGAATGGAGGAGGGGCTGGTTAGCTCGGAAGAGGATGAGATGGATTGGACTCGGGTAAGGGAGGAATTGGGTGCCACTGGTCATGATGGGATAGAAGATGAATGGGGACCTTCAGGATTAGACCCATGGCTTAGCTGGAGGGATGGGACGGGATCCACAGCTGGAGATGCTGTGGGGCGTAGTCAGAGGTGTTCCAGCTCTGATGAGGAAAGTGATGAGGAAACGCCCGGGTTAAGGAGGACAGCTGACAGTGATGAGGATTTGTAACTGGCATAAAATGGGGCTTGGGAGCAATTGCAAATTGCGTTGGGCAAGGTAATCTGGACGAACGCTTGGGATCTGTGTGGGACGCTTTCCTGAAGACTGGTGTGTTTTCCTGTGCTGAGACGTAAGTTGTTTTGGAATTCAGGGTCAGACGGCGGGAGGAATTGTGTGGGCATTTGTTTGTGCAAACCTGTGCTTACTCTTATTAGCTTGACCTTCCGTCGTCTTCTTGACGGACGCCATCTCCTGTTTTGAAAACTCGGACTGAACTGACCACGGCTTGTCTTCCCCCCTTCTTGGACTTGGAATCTACAAACGTCTGCTTCTGGCTTTGATCTACGGAAAGGAACTGGGTCTACTCTACTGCTACAATCCTTGGCTGATCTGTTCGTGTTGGAAATCCTGTCTGCTGTGTGTGTGGGAGCGACGCAAGTTACTCTAAGCACAGTGTTGGCAGCAGAGAGGAATCTGCTGCCAATTAATTGCATTCTTTTGTATCTGTTGTTCCTCGGCTTTTGTTTTGTTTATCCCCAGGCTGAAGCAAGCAGTTTGTTTTTACCCGGATTAAACTCCGGTTTAATCCGGTTTATCTTTTGAACGTTTTTTCCTTGCCCCTTTTTGCTCCTAAAGGCTAATACTGCCTGGCCCTTGTATTTTACGGGCATTTTTGAGTTCTGTAATCCAATAAACTCTGTTATCTTGAACCTTGTGGCGTTCTGTCCTTGACAGATTGCCCAACGCCCATAAAAAGTTTATTGCAGCAATAAACCCGTCAGGAAGACGATGGAGGAGTTAAGGGCCAAATTTGACCAATTACAAACGGCTTTTACCGTCAGCCAAGCAGCTCATGCTGTGAAAGGACATGTTTTGACTCCTGAACGCTTTGACGGAACCAGGTGCAAGTTGCCAACCTTTTTGGCACAAGTGGAGCTTTATTTTTCCCAGCTCAGTGCTCATGCTTTTCCTACAGACACTAGCAAGCTGGCATTTATTTTGAGTTTGTTGACCGGTCCCGCAGGACAATGGGCCACTAATTTAATTTTGGGAAATGACCCAGTCAAGGACAATTTGAATAATTTCAAAAAGTTATTAACTGACACTTTTGGGGATCCTCTCCGCACGGAGAATGCTGGGTGGGCTCTGTATCGGTTGAAACAGGGAAAGGGGACTGTTTTGGATTACTTAAATAAGTTTAACTTGTATCGCCACCAGCTGGATTGGGGGGAAAATGCATTCATGCTTTTATTTACTGCCGGGTTAAGTGATATGCTCCAGGATGAATTAGCATGCTTGGAGCCGGCTGAAAATTGGGACGCCTTAGTAGCTAAGGTGCTGCGTTTAGACGCAAGGTTCGAGGCTCGTAAACACTCGAAAGCAATGTGTGCGCCACCCATGCATATTACCAGGGCACCTGTGGTGATGGGGGAAGAGCCTATGGAGCTTGGGGTCTTTAAAAAGCTGTCTACAGAGGAAAGGAGCCGTAGGAGGCAGCTGGGGTTGTGTTTGTACTGTGGGAATGCGGGGCATTTTGCCAAAAACTGTAATGTGAAACCTTCTCAGCTTTCGGGAAAAGGCCAGCCCTAGTGCGACGTGAGTCCAACGCACTAGGGCTCCTCAAGCAGTCAACTGAGGGGAGGAAGCATGTTTTCGTACCCATTACATTATCTGTTGGGGGAAGGGAACTTGTTTCTACTTTGGCACTGCTGGACTCAGGGGCTACGGTCTCTTATGTAGATATTGAGTTTGCTAAGAAGCATGGCATTCCTAGAGTGCGCAAGGCATGCGACGTGTGGGTGGAAGGAGCAGATGGGAGACTGCTGGAGACTGGGGTGGTTAACCATGAAACCTCAGCAGTAATGTGGGAGGTGCAGGGAGTAACGGGAACGTTTGTGTGGGATATTACGAGTTTGCCTAGATATGATGTGATCCTGGGGATGGATTGGCTAGCTGTAGTAAACCCACAAGTAGATTGGGCGACACGTAAAGTGACCTTAAAGAGGCAGGATTGTTGCACTCTGAATGTTACTCAATCTGATATGGAGGGAGTGCCTGCTGAGTATGGGGAGTTCTCTGATGTATTTTGTAAAAGAGAAGCGGACAAATTACCACCGCACAGGCCATATGATTGCGCCATCAAGTTAGCAGAAGGTGCGAAATTGCCAGCAGGAAGGCTGTATGCCTTGACTGTACCGGAAAGGCAAGCTTTGAGGGAGTTTCTAGATGAAAATTTAGCCAAGGGGTTTATTCGCCCATCTAGCTCTCCAACTGCGGCACCAGTATTCTTTGTAGCCAAAAAGACTGGGGAACTTAGGCTGGTCTGCGACTATCGGATCCTAAACAAATACACCATTCGGGATAGGTACCCGCTACCTTTAATCTCGGAACTATTATCAAGGGTGCAAGGGGCTAAGGTTTTTACCAAGCTTGACCTGCGGGGGGCATATAACTTAATCCGTATACGGGAAGGGGATGAATGGAAGACGGCATTTAACACGTGTTTCGGATGCCACGAGTTCCGAGTCATGCCTTTCGGACTTTGCAACGCTCCTGCGGTCTTCCAGAGGTTCATGAACGATGTGTTCAGGGACCTAATTGACCAATTTTTAGTGATTTATTTGGATGATATCTTGATTTTTTCTAAGGACGAGAAAGAACATCATCAACATGTCAAGCAGGTTCTGCACCGTCTGCGGGCTAATGGGCTTTTCGCCAAGGCTTCCAAGTGCGTCTTTCATGTGCCTGAAGTGGAGTTCCTAGGTCATGTAGTGTCAGGTAGGGAACTTAAAATGGATCCACATAAGGTCGACGCCGTTAACTCATGGCAGGAGCTAAAGACTAAGAAGGATGTACAAAGGTTCTTAGGTTTCGCTAATTACTACCGGGAGTTTATTCCGAATTTTGCAAAGCTCACGGTACCTTTGAGGCAGCTCCTGCGTAAGAAACAGCCATTTGTGTGGGGGCGGGAAGCTCACGATGCGTTTCTACAACTTAAGTCTAGTTTTCAATCGGACAACATACTAACACATCCTGATGTTGACAAACCGTTCGTGGTAGAAGCGGATGCTTCTAGCTACGCGTTGGGGGCTGTATTGTCTCAGAAGGATTCCTCAGGGACCTTGCGTCCCTGTGGTTTTTACTCGCGGCAACTAACACCCTTCGAGCAGAACTATACCATATGGGAGAAGGAGTTGTTGGCGATTAAGGTGGCGTTTGAGGTGTGGCGGCACTGGCTTGAAGGGGCACGGCACCAGATTGTGGTCAGATCTGATCACAAGAATTTAGAGCACTTACAAACAGCAAAGAAGTTAAACCAGCGTCAAATCCGATGGGCTTTGTTTTTCTCCAGGTTTAACTTCAAGGTGCAGTTCGTGGAGGGGAAGGCAAACTTGCGGGCCGATGCTTTATCCCGCAAGCCGGAGTTTAAGACCAATGAGCAGGTAGTATGTCAGACCATCTTGCCTACTGCCTCTCTATGTGTTGTAGACAATGAGCTCGGGTTACATGACCAGATCCTTGAGGCTCAGAGGGATGATGTGTGGACTCAGGAGCAACTGATGCTGCTATCAGCAGGTAACCGTACAATACTGCCGCATCTACAAGATCAAGACGGAGTATTGGTACGCAGGGGGCAGGTCTACGTACCAGTGGGGGCCCTCAGGTTGGAGGTGATTAGAGCCCACCATGACGAACCCATGGCTGGGCACTTTGGCAGGTTCAAGACCGTACAGCTTATCACCAGGAGCTACTGGTGGCCAAAGATGCGGCAAGACATTCTGCGCTTTTGTGACAGCTGCGCTGTTTGCCAGCAGAGTAAGACGCCTGTTGGGCGCCCTAGAGGGTTGTTGTCGTCTCTACCTGTTCCGGAGAGGCCATGGCAAATCATTTCCATGGATTTTATTTCAGATTTGCCTAAGTCTGGGGGTTATACTTGTATTTGGGAGGTGGTGGATTTATTTAGCAAACTGGCTCATTTTATTCCTTGTTCAACCATTCCGGCGGCCCCTACGTTGGCCTTACTATTTACTAAGCACATCTATCGTTTGCACGGAGCACCCGAGGTGATTATTTCAGATAGGGCTCCGCAATTTGTGTCACGCTTTTGGAAACATTTCCATGAGTGCTTAGGGACTAAGTTAAACGTTTCTTCAGCCTTTCATCCGCAGACGGATGGACAGTCGGAACGGGTTAATGGGCTCTTAGAGCAGTATTTGCGTTGTTTTTGTTTAGATCAACCCACGGCTTGGGTGAAGTGGTTACCGGTGGCGGAGTTCGCTTACAATAATGCGGTGCACACGTCTAGTCAGCATACGCCATTTGAGCTAACTTATGGTTTTCACCCACGGGGAGGTGTGGCGCCGTCGACCAATGTGGTCTCTTCGGACCCTGTATACCGCTCTTCGGAAATGGCTGCACTGCATGATGTTGCCCGTCGCTTACTGTTGGAAGCTAAGGCAACGCAAAAGACTCAGGCTGACCGCCACAGGCAGGCAGGGGAGGAGTTGGAAGAAGGGGATTTGGTGTGGTTATCTTCCAAACATATTAAACAGGCTGGGGGAAAGTTTGCGCCGCGATATTTGGGTCCCTTTCCTATCGTTAAAAAGATTTCTTCCGTTGCGTTTCGTTTGCGTTTACCGTCTAGTTTAAAGGTCCATCCAGTCTTTCATCGTTCGCTGTTGAAACTAGATACCTCTAGTCGTCGTGGTGCTATAGCGGAGGGTATCACTGCCACTTCTCCGCCATCGGGGGAGGAGGCCTTTGTGAGAGGGGATAGTGTTATGATTGAGCCTCATGGCTCTGTTACTGACAGACGTGGGCGTAAGACTCCTCGAGAGTCAGATACTCTCGAGGAGCGAGAAAGAAAAAGACTGCGAGACATTTCTGCAGCACCATCTGACGAAGAGTCTTTTGAGGGGTTTACGGAGAGAATGGAGGAGGGGCTGGTTAGCTCGGAGGAGGATGAGATGGATTGGACTCGGGTAAGGGAGGAATTGGGTGCCACTGGTCATGATGGGATAGAAGATGAATGGGGACCTTCAGGATTAGACCCATGGCTTAGCTGGAGGGATGGGACGGGATCCACAGCTGGAGATGCTGTGGGGCGTAGTCAGAGGTGTTCCAGCTCTGATGAGGAAAGTGATGAGGAAACGCCCGGGTTAAGGAGGACAGCTGACAGTGATGAGGATTTGTAACTGGCATAAAATGGGGCTTGGGAGCAATTGCAAATTGCGTTGGGCAAGGTAATCTGGACGAACGCTTGGGATCTGTGTGGGACGCTTTCCTGAAGACTGGTGTGTTTTCCTGTGCTGAGACGTAAGTTGTTTTGGAATTCAGGGTCAGACGGCGGGAGGAATTGTGTGGGCATTTGTTTGTGCAAACCTGTGCTTACTCTTATTAGCTTGACCTTCCGTCGTCTTCTTGACGGACGCCATCTCCTGTTTTGAAAACTCGGACTGAACTGACCACGGCTTGTCTTCCCCCCTTCTTGGACTTGGAATCTACAAACGTCTGCTTCTGGCTTTGATCTACGGAAAGGAACTGGGTCTACTCTACTGCTACAATCCTTGGCTGATCTGTTCGTGTTGGAAATCCTGTCTGCTGTGTGTGTGGGAGCGACGCAAGTTACTCTAAGCACAGTGTTGGCAGCAGAGAGGAATCTGCTGCCAATTAATTGCATTCTTTTGTATCTGTTGTTCTTCGGCTTTTGTTTTGTTTATCCCCAGGCTGAAGCAAGCAGTTTGTTTTTACCCGGATTAAACTCCGGTTTAATCCGGTTTATCTTTTGAACGTTTTTTCCTTGCCCCTTTTTGCTCCTAAAGGCTAATACTGCCTGGCCCTTGTATTTTACGGGCATTTTTGAGTTCTGTAATCCAATAAACTCTGTTATCTTGAACCTTGTGGCGTTCTGTCCTTGACATCATGGCCCTCTAATTCCAGTAGTTTTACATTCTTTAGTGTGGCCCATTCCTTGACCCAAGACAGGGTACAGGCTTCGTAATATGTTTGAAAGTCAGGTAGGCCTAGCCCTCCCCTTTTTTTGTCATCTGTCAATATTTTTAGCCTAATTCTTGGTTTTTTGTTTTGCCATATAAATTTTGTGATTTCCCTATTCCATTTTTTAAAAAGGAAGTTATTTCTAATTATTGGAATTGTCTGGTAAAGAAACAGTATTTGTGGCAGGATTGACATTTTAATAATAGCTATTCTTCCTAGTATCGAGAAGTTTTTATATTTCCATTTCTCCAAATCTCTTTTTATTTTTAGCCAAAGTTGCTCATAGTTGTTTTTTAGCAGTTTTGCATTACTCGGTGTTAAAGTCACCCCTAGATATTTCACTTTATTTTCTATTCTTATTCCTGTTTTTAGCTGTATTGATTCTTTTGTGTTTCTGTCCACATTTTTAGTTAAAATTTTTGTTTTTTGTTTGTTTAGTTTAAAGCCAGCTACTTTGCCGAAATTTTCTATTTTATCTATCCAATTGGTTATGCTATCTTTTGGGTTTTCAATTATGCATACTACATCGTCCGCATAGACCCTTAATTTAAAGTTATATTTTCTAATTTTTAACCCTTCAAGATATTTATCATCATTAATTGCTCTTACTAAGGTTTCCATAATCAGAATAAAAAGAAGTGGGGACAGGGGGCATCCCTGTCTCGTTCCTCTTTCAATTTGTATGTTCTTCTTAGTTTCTTGGCCGTTTATTATTAGTGTAGCCCTTTGATTCCTATATATGGCTTCTATTGAATTTTTAAATTTAAATCCTATATCCAATTCCTTTAATAGTAGCTTTAGATAATTCCAGTTAATTTTATCAAATGCCTTTTCGGCATCTATGAATAGCAGTGCTAGTTGTTTTTCATTGTGATATTCATAGTATTCAATAGTGTCGATTAATATTCTAATATTATCTTTAATTTGTCTGTTGGGTAAAAAGCCCGTTTGGTCTTCAGATATCCAATTTGTCATGAATGTTTTCAGTCTCTCTGCCATTATTATTGCAAAGATTTTATAATCGTGATTAAGTAGAGAGATTGGACGGTAATTTTTAATCTCGGCCGGATCGGTATTTTCTTTATGTATTAATGTAATATTAGCATGTTCCCAAGATTTTGGAAGTGTGCTTTTTTCTAAAATATTATTTAATACTTCTTTCAGTAACGGTCCCAATTCATCTTTAAACGTTTTGTAGAAGATAGCAGAGAAGCCATCTGGCCCCGGTGCTTTATTATTTTTCAGTTTATTGATAGCGTTTTCTATTTCATAAGTTGTTATTGTACCATTCAATGTTTCTCTTTGCAAATCTGTTATTTTTGGTAGTTTTAAATTACATATATATCGCAGTATCTCTTCTTTTGCGATTCCCTCTCTCTTATATAACTCTTTGTAGAATTTTACAAAACATTCGGTGATTTTATTTTCTTCTGTGTATGTTAGCCCTTCCTGTTGTATTTTGGTTATGTGCGTCTTCTGTTTTTTCTCTTTTAATTTATTGGCTAACCATTGCCCTATTTTATTTGCATTTTGGAAGTAATTTTGTTTTGAACGTTTCAATTGTATCTCCAATTTTTCTGTTTGTGTTATCTGTAACTGTTTCTTAAGTAACTCTAAATCCATTGCTATCTTCTTATTAGTTGGCTGTTTTTTTAATACTGTCTCCTTTTGATTAATCTGGTCTAGTATAACTTTTATTTCTTTGTCTCTATTTCTGTTCTTTCTTATATTTTGTTGCATGAGATGTCCTCTCATGACTGCTTTCATCGCATCCCATTGTGTTTCTTTTGTAGTCTCATTTCCTTTATTTATATCCAAATATTCTTTTAATATCTTCCTATTATATTCAATATCCTTTCCTTTTTTCAGCAGATTTTCATTGAGTCTCCATCTAAAGTTGTTTTTGGTACCCTGTAATGTGCATTCCAAAGCACAATGATCTGAGTGGGTTCTAGGGTGTATTTTTTTTTTTTTTGTTCTAGTAGTAAGGGTTCTGGTCATCCATATCATATCTATGCGTGACCATACTTCGTGCCTCCCTGAGTAAAAAGTATAGTCTTTCTCATCTTCATTATGGTGTCTCCATATGTCAATCAGATTTAGTGTCTCAAAATATTTTAGGAATTTCTTGGGTAATAGACTGGAATTTGTCCCTTTATCTTGTTTTTGTATATTAGTTTTTCTTGATTTATCTTTATCTATATCGACTACCGCATTAAAATCTCCCACTACTATTAATTCATCGAATTCTTGTTTTTCAATATTATTTTTTAAATCTTTCATGAATTTCATTTTCGGACCATTGGGGCAATAAATATTGCAAAATAATGTCTTTTGATTCTTTATTTCCAAAATTACACCCACAAATCTTCCATCCTCGTCTTTAAAAGCTTGCTTCACCGGTATCCAATCTTGAACATAGATAACTACTCCTCTTTTTTTGATGTCTGCGGCTGCAAAAAATTCTTTCCCTAAACGTGTTTGGACTAGATATTTAGAATGTTTTTTGGCTATGTGCGTTTCTTGTAACGCTATCAATTCATATTGAAGAGGATAAAGAAGGGAAGGACATGTCAGAGGAAGAAGAGGAAGAACATCCAGGCAACATTACTAAGAAAAAAAGAGAGGCAAAGAGATTGAGGGAATTTTCTCCTGAAAACTATCAGCTGGTGATCCCTCAGGAGTTAATTCAATGGGAGATGCAAGACAACACCAATGAATAAAGATATAAAAATCTTCTCTAATAATATAAATGGGATCAATTCCCCAAATAAAAGAAGGAGGATTTTTAATGATCTGAGACAAAAAAAAATATGAATTAAGATATGTTTTAATGACTTTTACTAATGCTTTGTAATGTAGAGGAAGACATAAGTTAGAACAGTGGGATATGACTCTCCACCTCCACAGATTATATTGCTGAGATGCAAAAGGATCCTAGTAATCAAAAATGGGTTTTTGTGTGGAGGGCTGTAAGTTCAGCAACATTCAAATAATGAAAGCATGCTTCTGGGATAATGATTCTTTTAACATTTTGCACTGATTTCTGAATGGTTACTCTCAGGTCTCTAGTAAAAACCCAAAGACCTTTGAGCCCGCTGTCTCTCCTGTCCCCCAATCATGATAACATGAAATATGAGTATTTTTAAGAATAGTCATATCTGGAAAAACATTTTTCCTGAAGAAAACCTTCCTGCCCTCTTGAATGTCATCACAAACTATGCAGCAGTGTCTCCTCCATGGATTCCATGTGTGCCAGTTCTGTTTTGATGACAAAAACCAGCAAAAATTGGGATTCTTGCCCACATATAGACTAGGGAGAGGGGATGAAGATACGAAAAACATAGCCATTTCCCCATTTTGTGCCTATATAAACAGTTTGGTGGAAGAGATAGTTCTAAACTAGAACATTTGCTCAAGCTTCTTGTTTGTTGTTTAAAAAATCCATTATGATTAAGACTGATTTAAATGAAAGTATGCTGACCTATGGCCTTACATTTTTAAATACAGTAGAGTCTCACTTATCCAAGCTAAACGGGCCGGCAGAAGCTTGGATAAGCGAATATCTTGGATAATAAGGAGGGATTAAGGAAAAGCCTATTAAACATCAAATTAGGTTATGATTTTACAAATTAAGCAGCAAAACATCATGTTATACAACAAATTTGACAGAAAAAGTAGTTCAATACACAGTAATGTTATGTTGTAATTCTTGTATTTATGAATTTAGCACCAAAATATCATGATATATTGAAAACATTGACTACAAAAATGGCTTGGATAATCCAGAGGCTTGGATAAGCGAGGCTTGGATTAGTGAGACTCTACTGTAGTAACTTTAACTATTGTTATGTTTAATATGTTTTGATCTTGTTTAATCATTTATGGTTATAATCTATAAATGTTTGTCATTGTTTAGATTGTTTGCCTCCCTGAGATCCCATGATAAAAGGCCAGGGTGGAAGAGTTTTAATGAATATAAATAAATAGGTAATAAGAAACCCACGTCCCTTTTAATCCGTCCCAATAAAGATGTGTGTTCATTTTAGAATTTCAGTGTCTGATAACTATACACAAGAGAAGAAATAGGAACATGCTGGCACATCTCTTGTATCTGAAATATTATCCCATTTTTCTGAGTGGTAGAGCATACCTTTCAATTTGGCTTGAGTAATTCGGATAAATTCTCAGTCATTCCACTTTTTCCAGGTGCTTTTAAATCCCAGTTTCTCTCTTCTCCTCCCACTTTGTCCTGTACTTACTTCAGTTGCTGCAGACTACGTTTGAACTGCAAAAGTTGTTTCCACTCAGTCAACTCAGCAATGGGAAGGGAAGAAGGGCTGAAGTTTTGCCCTTCCCAGTAGGAGTAGTCAAAAGCAAGCTATTGTTTGTATGTTCTGCCTCATTTATGGATTTGGCTATCTTGACCACACTTTGAGGTTGTGTGGCCACAAATGTCTTGATTTTCATCTATGGATGTTGCATGATATGGTAGAGTGCTTTGATCCAGACTAAAGTATGGATCACTTCTCCTCCTCCTCCTCCTTATACGTATATATAGCCAGCTTCTTCCCTTCCAAAGGAGACTCGACTGTTTTATTGTACCCAGTGCAAAAGGATACCATTAAGATATAATACGGAGAAACAGTAATTGGCAAGAGTGTCAGACAGGGCTTCACCGTGCTTGTTTAACTTATATGATGAACATAGTACGGTATATCCAAAGCAGAACAGTTTCTTACAGAGAGGTTAACCTATATCCATATCTATATGTATCTCATCTGTTACATGCTGTTCTCCCCCCTTATTTTCAATATGGGCCAAATGTGTTCTTTTCCACATGTGTGTCTGCGTCACACAGCAGCAATGCCACAAGAGACCTCTTACAGTTATCTTTCTCCCTTTCCCAGTTTTGTTTTTGCTACCCTTCATGTTTGCCACTTGCAAAGTTAAAGTTAAAAAATCCCTCTAGCATTGTGTTGTCCTCTTTGAAGTGGGGGTGAGAATGATGGGCAGAATAGCCAATGTAAAATATACTTCTATGTATCATTATGCTGAGTTTCCTTGGGAGAAAGGGCACTTTATGTTCTAGCTTAGTATGTTTTCCTAGAAAATGTAATTTGTTGTAATTATTATTAACGCATAGATTCTCGTTTTTGCTCCTAATGTTTTGTTTTTGCTTTTGCTTTGCTCCCATGATGATTCACCACATTAGACAATATTGTCATAACTCAGCCATCCCCGGCCTGCTGCCTTTCAGAAGGATTGGACTGCTGCCTTCATTATCTCCACCTACAGAGTTTGGTCAGATGGGAAAAATAATCAAATGGATTTTGAGGGTACCAGGCTGCCCCATTTGAAAATATCCATGGGGGCCGGGGAGAGAGTTGGTTACAAATCCAGACAATTTTTTTCCAGGAGGGTTTCTTACAACAGCTGAGATTGTTCCCCAAGGACTGTAGGACAGTTCTGCAATGAGTCTCTGGACAGCAGGATCCGCACTCACATAGTTATGGACAGATATTGCTAGATTCCAACTTTTGTGGCAACTCTTTCTGTCAAAGATTTGCATGATAGGAGAAAGGTCATGTCCAAGCTACTCAACTCAATCCCTGAGACTAGAACATTCATATAATTATTGAACACAGGAAAAACCATGCAAGGAGCAATAAGGACATTAGCATACTGGGGTCTGCTGCTTGATATGTCAGCTGCCAATGGATTAAATAGGCAGATGGGCCAAAAGAGCAGCACCAGTGTTCTGTGCCAGGATACTTACACCCTTGCAGCTGTTTCATTATCTGGTGTTGCCTCTGACACCAGATCAAATAATTAAAACTGGAATGCAAAACTTGTGACTGTTGAATCACATGTGGTTTTTGGCTGTTCCTCTTGCATCTCCTGAAGCCAAGGGAACCTCACCCAGTTTTCTCCAAAACTTATCTGATGAGCTGGATGAATTGTGAAAAAACAATGGCACTTAGCTTTTGACATCACTAGAGTAATGAGTAAATAGTAATTTTAGTAGAGATTGCTAAAATGAGAAAGGAAGAGTATATATAAGTAAATGTTGTGTTTACCTTGGCGACCTAAGGTCAAGCTGTCAAGAGGTTTTCTGGAGCTAAGTGTGTGTGACTCTCTTAAGGTCACCCAGTGGTTTTCCATGGCCATGGAGGGAATCAAATCTGGTCTCCATGGTTGTAGTCCAGTCCTCAAACCTTTACACCACATTGGTTGTGTCTGTGCAGGACTGCTGATGATCAGGTCTGATGAAGGTCTCCCATTCATAAGGTCATGTAAGTCAAAGCCAACAGGTTGACAAATAACAATAATAAATTCTAGGAAAAAACAATGTCTAAAGCTCAAACAACATGTAACAGCAACATCATAGTGCCATCAATATTCAAAAGTGATTAACGAGTAAGAACACAAAGTGCAAGAGTTTGCTTTTGTCTAAACCTACTAGGAAGGGCAAGCTTCTGCCCCCTCCTCTTGTGGAGTTATTTGAATGCACACTATATTTGCGCCTTGAACTCAGGTTTCACCGACTGTTGTAAGCTGAGGTAAGAGAGGAGACAGAAACTGGGTTATTTTAAAAGCAGCTACAAAAGTAGCATGACAGATGATTAATTGGAACTCTCCTTGCCAAATCAGGATTGCTGAAGGCTATGGTCCACAGCCATACTATTCTGAATACATCTGATCCCATCTAATTCAGTAGGTAAACAGGCTTTGATATAGTCACTGCTTGAATGGGACACCCAAGCAGGAATACCTAGGGTTTTCAGATAGGGTTAATGGAAAAATCCCTACATGAAAACTTGCAGAGTTATTGCTACTCAACAGTCAAGGGCTAGACAGATCAAATTCTGACTCAGTATAAGGCAACTTCTCATCATCCTATGCCAACTGGAACTCTCCCAAAATAGTTGTCTCAGCAGGCCTTCTAAAGACTCATTGGTCTGAATGTGCTGATGGGTTCATTCTGAAGAACTATCTGTGTTTTCTTAAAAGGCCTGGTTGCCTAATACTGGAACTGATTGTGAAGAGACAGAATTCTAATTGGCTCCTCTGTATTTTGGAAAGTTTGTAAAAGCCATGATTCCAAAAAGGTCCTTGAATAATAAATATTGATTCATTGAGAGAAGCAGCCTCCAAGCTTCTGGGCCAGAACATGGATTAAAGCTAGCGAATGTGTGGTTGACCGGTGTGTGGAATGAACTGGGTTCATTACAGAATTTCATGGATAATAATCTTGTTTTCAGAGATTATTACCTTGGTAACAGTTTCATGATCCTGCCTCTTCTGTGCTGCCAACCATTCTTAATCTCACCTTTCACCAAGATTTATTCAGGTTTGTTGATATGCAGGCAACATTCAACACGTCATTACATCCCATAGTTGTTCTTGTTGACCCTTTCCCAAATGATTTATTGGCAAGCATTCTGGTCAAAATGTTCGTCATGATATGAAATAGAATCATAGAATCATCTATTCTATTCTATGAAATGTTGGCTCATTTTATTGGCTACTCTTTAATGAAATACTGTGATGTTTTTCATTCTTTTGTGACAAATTATTTGTGGTTGGGAATTGTTTTACCCACACAACGTAGATGGAGCAATGGCATCAAAACAGACCATCCATCCTAGGTAGCAATTCAATGATATTGGCAATGAATATCAAGATGAGATAAACAGAAAGGTCTGTTTGAATTCCAGTCAGTCCTACATATTGGTAGGCTCAGCATCCATGAATTCCACAAATCACAATTTGAAAATATTTTTCAAAAAATAAAAAAATATTAATTTTGCACCAAAAATAACATTGATGTATAGGCGTACCTTATTGTAACCTAATGTCATTTCACATAGGTTTGGACACCACATTACTATTTAATTGTACACATTATGCATGCTTTTAGCATCTATGTATTTTGGTTTCCATAGGTGATTCTGGAACCAAACCCTGGCTGATATCAAGTGCTCACTGTAATGAATTGTCTACCATGGAAATGTCTATTTCCTATATACGCAATCCACGTTAATTGAGATCAATCTTAATTAATGAAGTAGATGTGTTCCTGGATATTATTAGTTCTTTAATAGATAATAACAGAGATAGGAATAATATGGAGATATGTTGTTGAAGGGTTTCATGGCCGGAATCACTGGGTTGCTGTGAGTTTTCTGGGCTGTATGGTCATGTTCCAGAAGCATTCTCTCCTGCAACATTCACATTTGTCTCAAATAGACAAGAGTTCTTTCTCCCAACCTGGACTTTGCACAGATATATAAATCCCACTTTCCTAGTTTACAACAGACTTCACAACCTCTTAGGATGGCTTCTCATAGATGTGGGTGAAACGTCAGGAGAGAATGTTTCTGGAACATGGCCATCTTCTTCTTCTTCATTCACACAACCCGGAAAACCCACAACAGCCCAAAATGGAAATAGTAAGAAAAGGTTCCTATATCATATAAAGAGAAGAACGGTTAAACCTCTTTCACCAGAATATGTATTGAAAATGAATAGTATACACATGGGAAATGAAGCAACCACAATCCCAATTCCAGGCCTTTAAAATAAACCCCCTCCAAAAGGACAGAGGACAAGGAGGAAAATAGGAGGAGTTAGGTGGGCAGGAAAAGAACTTTTTAAAACAGGAACTTCTCTCTTGGAATTTTTATTAACTGAGATACTCATGTAGAATGTCATTTAGTGAAAGGGTGAAAAAAAACCCATACAGGGCTCTTCATAACAGGGCAAGCGTGTCAGCAAATTGTGATATTTGATGCCATAAATTTTAGGTTTTTAAAAAAACATTTTAAAATATTTTAAATAGAACAATATAAAAGGTAAAGGTTTCCCCTTCACATTAAGTCTAGTCACATCCAACTCTAGGGGTTGATGCTCATCTTCACTTCTAAGCCGAAGAGCCAGCGTTGTCTGTAGACACCTCCTAGGTCATGTAGCCAGCATGACTGCATGGAGCGTCATTACTTCATGATGAAGCGGTACCTATTGATCTACTCACATTTGCATGTTTTCAAACTGCTAGGTTGGCAGAAGCTGGGGCTAACAATGGGAGCTCACCCTGTCCTGCAGATTCGAACTGCCCACCTTCTGGTCAGCAAGTACTGCAGCTTAGTGGTTAAACCTGCTGTGCCATCGCGGCACCCAACATATAATACCAAATACCAACCTATAATAAAAACAAAATAAAATGAAACAGAAATAGAAAAACATAAAACACAAAGAAAAACAAGGAGATAGCAAAGGGATGAAAAGATAGATGCAATTCCACATCATCTTTTCAATAATTATTTAAACATATACTTATCTATCATAGCTGCAGTCCTCCCCTTTTTAGAGTCTACCAACTAATAATCAAAATCAAAGCTTACCGAAACATATACTTATTTACTACATAAAGTCAATAGAGAGCAGTTGTATCAAATCACACTATTAATCTTGTTAATCTTTATCAGATAGCATAATTAATCAAAAGATTATTCTCTTTTAACAGACAATCTATCATAATAAGAAACCTCAAGTAATAATTATTTTCCTCTTTATAACGAGACAGCTCTTCCACTTAGCTACTGCTCCAACATGTATACCAGCCAGATTTATAGACAAAATCCATTAATCTTGTTTCTTATAGTCATATGTTTATATGTGTGTGTGTGTGTGTGCTTGTATACACAAATGTATATATATCTTATCCCAATGTGTATTTGACTCATAACTTTTGCAAATCATCACATCTTTAAATTTAATATAACCAAGAAGCATTCTTACATTTTCATCTTTCCATATCCAATAGCAAAATAGCATACATATTAACCCGAACCCAACCCTTTGAATTTGCCCCTTATGAGTATTTATATTTAACATGAGGTTTTCTCTGAAATCCCAGCCATTGTAAGCATTGGATGTAAATCTACCAAACTAACAGGGCTTCAGATATATAGGTTATCTCAGGCATGGGCAAACTTCAGCCCTCCAGATGTTTGGACTGCCGGCTGTTAGGAATTGTGGAAGTTGAAGTCCAAAACATCTGGAGGGCCCAAGCCTGGGTCCATCTCTGAAATTGTTATTCCAGCTTGAAATTCATCCACATCCTCCTGGATAGACACTCCAACTGTATATTTCTCGGTTGCTCCAAAAGTTCCCCTCCATTTTCTTTTTATATGTGTTTGGTTTTTAACTCTCTCTCATCAACTTTCCCCTCTTTGGATATTTCTTCAAAAATTACCTGATCATAATGCACTGTCTAGATCTACCTCCAAACGGTCCTCATTCTTTTCTCTAAGTGGTGTCATCTTTGCTATCCCGCAATCTCTTTTATATAATGAAGTAATTCGTTTCACATATAGTTCTGCTTTTTTTCCATGTCAGGAGTGACTCGGAATACAGTAGTCTCACTTATCCAACATTCTGGATTATCCAACGCATTTTTGTAGACAATGTTTTCAATGCATTGTGATATTTTGGTGCTAAATTCATTAATACAGTAATTACAACATAACATGACTGTGTATTGAACTACTTTTTCTGTCAAATTTGTTGTATAACATGCTGTTTTGGTGCTTAATTTGTAAAATCATAACCTAATTTGATGTTTAATAGGCTTTTTCTTAATCTCTCCTTATTATCCAACATATTTGTTTATCCAACGTTCTGCCGGCCCGTTTATGTTGGATAAGTGAGACTCTACTGTACTGCAAGTTACTTCTGGTGTGAGAGAATTGGCTGTCTGCAAAGACATTGCCCAAGGAATGCCTGGATGTTTGATGTTTTACCATCCTTGTGGGAGGCTTCTCTCATGTCCCTGCATGGGGAGCTGGAGCTGACAGCGGGAGCTTACCCACTCTCCCTGGATTCGAACCACTGGCCTGCCTGTCAGCAGTCCTGCCAGCACAAGGGTTCAATCCATTGTGCCACTGAGGCCTCCTATAGTTCTGCTAATGCAATAACCATGCCAAGTTACTGACTTTATCTTTTACTTCATTTTACTAATGAATGCAATGCATGCTCTCGTCAAAAACAATGCCTGCTCTTGTAAGAGCCTTCGAATCTTATAGGATAATCCAGTGTTTTTATGCCAAGGGGAAAAAAGGAAACTTCCAGTTTTAATATTACATTACCATTCATCTTTTTAAGCAATTAATTTATCATGTGGTTAAAATTTTGCATACATACATAATTTTTGAAATAATCTTTACAGTCTCACTTCTTAATCCAAAAGGGAAGCAACTCACAGAGCTAATGAGGTCAGCGCAGAATCAATGATCCCTTTAATTATAATCCATAAATCCTATATATTACATGAATAGCTAATTAAAGAAAGAGAGGTGACAAGCTTATTGTGCTTAACACGTTTGCTTTTGGCAATGTGAGCATGAACACTTGGATTTTCATTATCATTGCAAAGGTAGCGAGGTTTTTTTGGGTCGTTCTTACCTGTTGGGAAGAAATGGACCAGACAGAACTTGCCTCTGTGCTGATGATGGTTGCCACCAAAGCTTCTTATACAGAGCCCCATGGAGGAGCATCAGCTGCCATACTGTTGTCTAAGAGTCTATCAAATCTTAGGGATTTTTTAAGTGTATGTATGTCTAAATCTACTCTATATACTCATGTACAAGCCTAGAAATATACATGGCCTTGTGTGGGGAAATGGTGGTAGCTTTGGTGGTTTTTCTTCTCCACAGAATGACCCACCACTTATCCGTTAGTCATAAAAATCCATAATTTTTACCTTCAAGCCTGCCCTCAACTTATACATGAGGTGAGCTTATACACGAGTATATATGGTATTTATCTGGACACACAGAAGACTGGGTGACTTGGAAGGCACTGAACAGACTGTGCTCTGGCACCACAACCTTACGAAATGGGGCCACGAAATGGAGTCCACGACATGCGAGTGTGGAGAAGAGCAAACCACAGAACACTTGCTACAATGCAGTCTGAGCCCTGCTACATGCACAACGGAGAACCTCCTTATAGCAACACCAGAGGCACTCCAAGTGGCCAGTTACTGGTCAAAGGCCATTTAGTATAATGCCAAGTTTTATGTGTATTTAAATACATTACAACTGTACCCTTGGTTCGCTTCTGATAAGCTAAAATATGGTTTTCTGTCTTTTTCCCTGATTACTTTTCCTGGCCATTTCCTGGCACTTCAGCCCACCATTTGGAGCCTCCGGTGGCCTAGGGGATAAAAGCCTTGTGACTTGAAGGTTGGGTTGCTGACCTGAAAGCTGCCAGGTTCGAATCCCACCCGGGGAGAGTGCAGATGAGCTCCCTCTATCAGCTCCAGCTCCATGCAGGGACATGAGACAAGCCTCCCACAAGGATGGTAAAACATCAAAACATCTGGGCGTCCTCTGGGCAACATCCTTGCAGACGGCCAATTCTCTCACTCCAGAAGCAACTCAGGTTGCTCCTGACACAAAAAATAAGTCCACCAGTTGCAACATTTCATTGCTATCCTCAACCAGGTTTCTTTTTAATTCTGAGACATTGGAAAAATAGGTTCCTTTCTCCATTGTTCCTAAAATGACTATATTGCTCACAGTTTTGCATATCTCCCAATTTCACAGTATAGTTGTCCGTTTGGAAATGTATCATGGTGCATAAATGACCCCTGTTGCATCTGAAGATGTGTATGATGACGCCTTTAAAAATAAAATTAGTACAGAACATGAATTTAAGTTAAAACATAATCCAAAATGTATATTCTTTTGAAGCAAAATTAAAAACTAATTCCAGTTTTAATTCTTTTAAAAGAAAAAAAATAGATTGATCTAGAGACAAAGCAGAATGAATTTATGAATGGAAATGGGAAGCTATAGAAATGAACCAGAAGGGGACTAATCTAGTCACCCATATCAAAGAACAAATTATGCTATACAGTTTCCTGTTGGTTTGTTTGGGGGAAGACATTAGTGTTTGACTGTGCATAAGTGTAGAAAAGCTGCCTCAACAGGATAGGGATTAATTCATCCCTTGCATTAATACACACGGAGAGGGAATACCTGAGAAAACTGTGTGCTGCTTTCTGCTGCTTCCACAGATGCTGTTGGCGCACATTAGAACATGAATTCCCATGCCATTAAAATTTAGACCTATGCATCTATATTCCTTAGGTAGGATCCATCTTGTGATTCAGGACCACTGTCCTCATTGAGTGGTGGAACTAGGCGATAACAATAGTGCTACAGGAATTACAGCTTGCTTCAGAGGAACCCATTCAGTGGCAGGAGGCAGGCAGTTCACGTCCAGAAATGTACTCTGCTGTTTGTCTTGCGCTTGAGAAAAATATTAGCCAGAGGAGTGGGCTGTGGTTGTGTCTTGTTTGAGTGCAAGGTACTTTCTGAATAGGGTTTTGTAGATCAAACAAACAGCTCCACTGGAGGAGGAGGAGGAGGAGGAGGAGGATATCAGTACAGAAGGATATAATTCTTTGTGTGGACAGCAACCCATCTCCAGTTCTTTTAAGTTCAACACTGAGTTCAATGTCAGAAATGACCTGCAAAAATAGCCAAAATCCAGCCACAATTGAAAAATACCTATTAGAAATGTAAACAAGCAACAGGATCATTTTTTCATGTGTGGTGGTTCTGCAAGAAAGCAAAATCCATAAAACTATAGAAAAAGTATTAAAACTAAAAAATACCCATGCATCCAGAGGCATTTTTGATAGGCATAGCAGATAAATCACTTTTGAAGACATATGACAGACTTCATTCTGATGACAACTGTGTAAGTGCAGTTGTGGAAACTAGAAAAAAAGCACACCAACAATAGAAGAATGGTAAAAATAGTGGAAATAACAAAAACAAACATTTTGACAAGATATCTTCAGATAAAAGACCCTTCAATATTCAAGAAAGATTAGGAAACCTTCAAAGTTTTCCTGGAAGAAAATAAAATTCCAACACAGGGATTTCATGTTAAAAATGTTAATCTATCACATTATATTTTACACAGTGAACTAGATAATATGGAAACAACAAAAATTCTTATGTATATGAAAGAGGGATGCGTAAAAAATTTATATGTTTCAGTTTTTTAAAAGGCCTATAAACATATTTAATAAATACATGAATAAAAATTTGGAAATCACTAAAAAGAAATGATCTTGGTGTAATGACAATATTGCAGGTTTTGCAAGGAGGCTGAATTTTATTTCATTTTTTTTACATCATGGATTTTAGAATTATAGAATCTAGAATTGGAAGAGACCACAAGGGCCATCCAGTCCAACCCCATTCTGCCAGGCAGGAACAGAGTATCAAAGCACCCCAATGGATTGCCATTCAGGCTCTGCTTAAAAACATCCAGAGAAGACCTCACCATGCTCTGAAGCAGCATATTTTACTGCTGAACAGCTCTTACAATCAGGAAGTTCTTCCAAATGTTTAAGTGGAATCTTTTTCCTGCAATTGGAATCCATTGCTTCATGTCCTAGTCTCCAAAGCAGCTTACCCCCTTCTAAATGTGACAGAGTTTAAGCTAATTTTTTTTGACTATAGCTACCAGAATTTCCTATGTGGCCAGAATGGCAACACAGACTACAATATCTTCATATATATTTTTTGAAATTTCTTCAGATTTATATGACATGCTTTCTAGTCTCTATTCCTGCTACAAGTATATATAAGGCTATCTTGTTTTACTGCTACACTAGTCCTGGTGGACTGAAGTGAGCAACATTTATACACAATGCTCAAAATTGTTTAGGAGTGGGAGAGAGATGATATTTTCAGTGAATTTTCCAAATCTAGTATTTGGGACTTAACCAAATTATCAGTATCTTCTAAATAAAATGGGGATCTCTGAAAAAGGGAACAGGACTCCTCTGCTTCCATACTTCAAGTTCATATAGTCTCTCTTAAAGGTAAAGGTTTCCCCTGACGTTAAGTCCAGTCATGTCTGACTTTTGGGGTTGGTGCTCATCTCCGTTTCTAAGCTGAAGAACCAGTGTTGTCCGTAGACACCTCCAAGGTCATGTGGCCGGCATGACTGCATGGAACGCTGTTACCTTCCCGCCGGAGCGGTACCTATTGATTTACTCACATTGGCATGTTTTCAAACTGCTAGGTTGGCAGAAGCTGGAGCTAACAGCGGGTGCTCACTCCGCTCCCGGGATTTGAACCTGGGACCTTTCTGTCTGCAAGTTCAGCAGCTCAGTGCTTTAACACACTTCGCCACCGGGGCTCTCTTACCTCTTCTGTTTTTTTTGCTCAAAGGCTCTGCTCATTACTTTAAAGCACAAATGGAAGTCACCTTCTTTATCAATCTACAGATCCTGTAATCTTAAGATTACTACCCTTAAATCACAAACTGATATCTAAAATGAAGGAGATTAATCAGTGGCGCCTTATCTTTAGATACCCTACCTGGGCCACTTCCGTGGCAATTGAAAGGAAAGCATTCAGATGACAACGTTTTACCAGGTTCCCTAGCAAACTTTCTAATGAAGCTAAATTCTCAGTGGTTGAGGCTGAGATGCTGTCATCTACTGTTTTATGGGTAGGATGGGTTTGGTTTGTATGCATCTCAAACTTTTTGTGTGGTCCTTTTTCGTCCTGCGTTTCCCCTTCTAGCAGTCCCTGACTGTTTAGCTGAATGAAAAGCCAAAACATTGATGAGGCAATTATTTATTTGTGCATGCAAATGGGTTTAGAAGGCTGGAAAGTGCACCCTGTGTTTCCTTAAGGGGCATCTCCATCTCAGCTAGAAGAGCAAGGCAGTGGTGCTTCTAATTTGAAATAGCCCTAGGAAAGGACCTGCTCCTTTGATCTTACAGCTAACCCTGTTGTCACAGCTGTGTAACAATGCATTGGGCTTCATCAACTTTTTTGTCTTTGGAAGCCAGCTCCTCCATGGAGAGATCCAATTTATTTATTTGCCATTTTATTTAATTGCACAGTTGAGGTAGTCTATTTTTTTACCATTGCCTGTTGTTGTTTTTCAGCCACAGAACTGATATAATGAACCCACTAGACAAGAGGGAATAGTCTGCTTGTTATCTCTTCCGGCTTCATTTGTTTTGTTTTGTTTTATTTGGTTGATTTTCTTGGTTTGCTTTCCCTTACTTTCAGCCACATCCAACTATTCCTCACCACTGGCTTTAACTGGAGCCCCCGATGGCCAAGGGGATAAAAGCCTCGTAACTTGAAGGTTGGGTTGCTGACCTGAAAGCTGCCAGGTTCGAATCCCACCCGGGGAGAGTGCGGATGAGCTCCCTCTATCAGCTCCAGCTCCATGCGGGGACATGAGAGAAGCCTCCCACAAGGATGATAAAACATCAAAACATCCGGGCGTCCCCTGGGCAACGTCCTTGCAGACGGCCAATTCTCTCACTCCAGAAGCAAGTTGCTCCTGACACGGTTGCTCCTGACACGAAAAAAAAAACCAAAAAAAAAAAACCACTGGCTTTGCTGGCCAAACCAGCAGGTGATCCTATGTCTAATAGCATCTTCAGGACCATCTTTGTGGTCCTCTTTTAAAATTCTAATAAAAGCAGACTTGCTAGGTTTGCACCCGGATTGTATAGCCTGCTAAATGGGTTTTTGTAAAACATCCAGACTGCTGCTTGGTTTTTCAGTCAGCTCCACAAATTAAAGGTGATGTGAATGTATTGGTGACAGCTGTCAGACACAGTTAGATGGTACTGGAGTCTCACTTGTCAGACATCTGATTGTCAATGGTAGTGCCACTCACTGAGCTTTCCTGTTGTCTTTCATCATCTTCTCCACCCCCAACATCATTGTATGGAAACAAATTTCCACCCAAGGTGCTTCTTGACAGATGTGTCTATGAGCCATGACAAAAACATATGTCAAATCAACTGTAAAAGATTCGCCTTTTCTCAGACCCTGCTTTATAAGAGAACTACTAGGCATCCTAGAAGCTGAGCCATCTCATAAAGAGAATGAGACAGTAGATAAGGGATGATGTTTTACTGCTGGAAAGACAGGGAGAGCAATGTTTGGTGGCTTCATTGTCAGTGGGCAGGGAATCCATTCTGAGTTTTAACTCAGCTATCCAGTCTCCAGAACTGATACAGCACCTCAGATAGCTCCTATAGGCTTTAGGCCAAAAGCCAGCGTGACTTTGTTACATTACTAGTCATTACTACAGTAGAGTCTCACTTATCCAACATTTGCTTATCCAACGTTCTGGATTATCCAACGCATTTTTGTAGTCAATGTTTTCAATACATCGTGATATTTTGGTGCTAAATTCGTAAATACAGTAATTACTACATAGTATTACTGCATATTGAACTACCTTTTCTGTCAAATTTATTGTATAACATGATGTTTTGGTGCTTAATTTGTAAAATCATAACCTAATTTGGTGTTTAATAGGCTTCTCCTTAATCTCTCCTTATTATCCAACATATTCGCTTATCCAACGTTCTGCTGGCCCGTTTATGTTGGATAAGTGAGACTCTACTGTATTTGTAGTTTTATTGAAATACTTGCTTGCGTACCCGGTAATGCCTGGAGTATTTGAAAAAGGCCTTGTTTGTTTTTGCATATTAGGTGATAGCAGTTTGGTCATATGTTACACTATGTCTTAGAAAAACACTCAGTCTTTCCTGTTGGTTTTTTTTTAATGAATGCTTCCATTAGAAAATGCATAAGGATGTGGGTGAACTACACTTCTCAAAAAATTTGGGTCAATCCTCCCAAAACTGTCCCAGTATTTACAGTTGGCCATGTTGAGTCTGTGTGCCAAGTTTGGTCCAGATCCGTCACTTGCTGGGTTCAGTGTTCTCTGAATACAGGTGAACTATAACTCTCTGATGTCAAGGTCAATCACTCACAAAGCCTGCCAGTTTTTAAAGTTGGCCATGCTGGGTCTGTGTGCCAAGTTTGGTCCAGATCCACCATTTGCTGGGTTCAGTGTTCTCTGAATATGGGTGAACTATAACTCTCTTATGCCAAGGTCAATCATCCCAGGTTGGCAGCGTTGAGTCTGTGTGTCAAGTTTTGTCTAGATCCATCATTGGTGGGGTCCAGAGGGCTCACGGAATACAGATGAACTATAACTCCCAGAGATCAAAGTCAATCACCTCCCAAGTCCACCAGTATTCCCAGTTGGCCAAGTGTGGTTGAGATCTGTCATCAGATGGATTCAGTGTTCTCTAAATATGGGTGAACTCCTGGATGTCAAGGTCAATCACCCCCAAAACCTGCCAGTATGCATATTTGGCCATGTTAGGTCTGTGTGCCAAGTTAGTTCAAGGTCCATCGTTGGTGGGGTTCAGAGTGCTCTTAGATTGCAGGTGAACTATACATCCCAGTCCCTACAACTCCTATAAATCATGGTGAATTCTCCCCAGATTTCTCCAGTATGTTTAGTTGGTGATCAGTTCCCGTTTGCTGTGTGCCATAGGAAAGGGTAGGAAAGGGTTAAGGGTGAGGCAGTGGGCAGGGTCATGCAAATAGAAGAGAAAGGAACACTGGGATGCTTCCTGTAACCTGCAATGTCCTGAGAGGGAGTGACTTGGTGGCTCCTCAGCACTACCGGTAGGAACTGTAGCCTGATGGTCGAGGCTGTCTGTGTGAGCAGACACCTGTGTCACATACACACATACAGATTTTCACTTTTATTATGTGTATAGATCATAGATCATGTGCTTGACCCTAAGAACTTGTACACCTTACACAGTGCAGAGACCACTCTACAGATGAGTTGATTCAATCAAAAAGACATGGCCTAAGTTTGCAGGTATGTTGGTGACCAAGGATCTTGGCAATTTCTCATTTATAGCATGCCATAAATCAGATTCAACTTAATGGCAAATAACAATAGCAACAACTATTGGTGAAGGGGGTAGTGGTGGCCCCACTTGCAGCCCTGCCACAGTCAGCATAATATTTTGGTCCCACCCTAAAGATAACATATTGTGGACTCTATCCCAGTCCATTAGACACTACTCGGTTGAATCTCTTCCATGTTTATCCCCTCTCCACTTCAAGGGGAGAATTTAATACCCATACCTATAACCCAGTGTCGAAGCTGCATAGTATTTACTTCTCTTTCATGTCAAGTTTTCAGTCTTGCCTGGCTACCTAATTCTCTTCTTTGAGATGGCATGAATTAAGATGCCAGCACGGTGTTCTAGCTGAAAACAGTGGCATCCTCCCAATAACCCCATAAAGTGTCCCATTCTTAAGGAAGCCAGTGCGGTGCGCTGCATGAAAACGCAGGGCTTTTCAGAACTGAATCCTAGGCAACTGGCAAACGGACCAGGACGTCAAACTGAGAGTCATTGCCAAAAATATCTACTGTTGCCCAGGCAAAGTCCCAGCCTAGACAGGAACTGTATACACTTCTTGATGAGGAGAATCAGTAGCAAGGCTGGGTAGATGGAAACACTCCAATAACTGGAAATGCTTTGTTGATTAAATAAATGTTCCAACCTGTAGCTGGGGTGACTCACCACCGCAGGGCAACTATGAACAGAACTGTGGACTTCCAGCTCTAATCCAAATATATGGGAGGCTGTCATGTATTAGTCAGATAGTTAACTCAGTATTGTTAATATTAACAGGTGGTGGCACTCAAGAGTTTTAGACAGTAGTCTTTATCAGCCAAGTTTGGAGATGCCAGGAATTTTGACATTCTGTTACTGAACTGTTGCCCTTCATTTAGCTCTTGCAAAACTATGCAATTTGCAGTTGAGCAAGTGGTTAGATTCAGCTAACAATGTGGGTTTGGTCTCTTCTCTCTCTCTCTCTCTCTCTCTCTCTCTCTCTCTCTCTCTCTCTCTCTCTCTCTCTCTCTCTCCTTTCTACTCAAATTAACCTTTCATGTAGAATTCCCATGAGGATAAGGTGAGTTAATGTTGTCTTTTCTACCATCAGATCTTTAGGAAGAAAAATATTCCTGTATATAAATAACTTTTTTTCCATGTCAGGAGTGACATGAGAAACTGCAAGTCACTTCTGGTGTGAGAATTGGTTGTCTGCAAGGACGTTTCCCAGGTGATACCTGGATGTTTGATGTTTCACCATGTTTCAATTCATCACAGTGATCTACCACAGAGCAGTGTTTTCATGTGTCCTCCATGATGGAGACATGCCTGATATCATTCTCAATTAGTCCACTGCAGAACTAAAAATTTAACCCAAATCATTTCCATCCTAGGTCTGCATTCTTATGCATAGTGCCATAATGATTCTTATGCATGAATGCTTAAGACTGGAAACTAGCAACAGTTTGTATAGTTACTACAGACTGCAGAACTTGTCTGCTATATTCCTCGGTGTTTACTTCTTCTGTCAGCTCAAAGCAGTGGAAGTCCACAGCCCAGCTCTGCATTTCTAGAAGGCCAATGTCAACACTGTCAGATGTTCGCTCTCCTCAGCCATGTTTCCATTAAAGGCAAAGCTGATTGAGACATCCTGATGAATAGATCAATATAGTGTTCTGCACCGCATGCCTGACAGATTCCTTCCTGCCGTGGTAGTGAAAGGAACTAAACGAATTAATCAAAGCCCTCATTAAACAGCAAAGGCTTACAGTCTCCCCCAGGGATCATCAAATGTAGGCTGACTGAGAGAGAAAAAGGTTCCTTGCTGTGCATTCATTGGCAACACTTTTTGATGGGAAACTAGTAGCAAATAGAATGCAGCAAAACAGCACTTCTTGAGTAGCCCTGGAAATCTGTATGGCTGATCGAGCCATACAATCCCATACAGAATCTAGCATTTTGCTAAAAACATAACATGTCTATACAGTATAGACTTAGGGTGCATCTATACCATAGAATTAAGGCAGTTTGACACATCTTGTCTGCCATGGCTCAATACTATGGAATCATGGGAGGTGGAGTTTTACAGGGTCTTTAGCCTTCATTGCCAAAGACTGCTCGTGCCTCACCAAACTACAAATCCCAGGATTCCATTGCATAGAGCCATAGCAGTTAACGTGATGTCAGTGTAGATGCACCTTTTGCCTAGAAGCCCTCATTGGTGCAGTGGGTTAAACCCTTGTGCCAGCAGAACTGATGACTTGAAGGTTGGGTTGCTGACCTGAAGGTTGCCAGTTCGAATCCAACCTGGGGAGAGTGCTGATGAGCTCCTTCTATCAGCTCCAGCTCCATGCAGGGATATGAGAGAAGCCTCCCACAAGGATGGTAAAAACATCAAAACATTCGGGCATCCCCTGGGCAATGTCCTTGCAGACGGCCAATTTTCTCACACCAGAAGTCGCTCCTGACACACAAAAAAACCCTTTTGCCTAATATCAGGGCAGCTTAAAAGTAAAATATCTTGTTAAAAGAAGCCTGTGACTGTGGTATTGTAAAAGAAGCTGGAAACATTAGAGAAACTGTCAGTATTTCCACAGCACAAAAGCTCCTAGGCTTTTCAGGAAAGCCAAGATAACTTAATCAGTTTCAAACTCAAACATCTGGAGTGCATAACACATTCCGTTGTTGAATTGTCGCTCACCCTCTCTTGGATCAGGGGCTGCCAGAAACTGCAGAAGAGCCCCTTGCTGTAGGTTTTCTAGTTGGCATTGTACATGTATCATTGCCTGTTTTCAGCAAGGTGCATAATAACTTTGTGAGTCTGGCAGCCTGATGTGCTCATCACTCAGCGGGCTATTAATACAATGACGCTTATGGTTTGGCAACATTATAGCTGCAAACAACAATGGAATCCCATGGGCAATGGCAAAGCAGTTCTGCAAATTAGTTTCCGAATGCCTGCAGTGTTCTGCCTGTGGAAATGGGCACATGACTGACGAACCACATCTGAATCCAGGAACAAATGTCTATCTTGTCTAATTGGCTTTGCTTCATTTTGTCCTAGTGATGTAACCCTTTTCTCTTCCTGAAATTTAGCAGGCATCTTTTCTTTTATGATGCTTTCTTCTAGTGCCATTGTACTTTAAATGTTTTGAAAAAAACAAAAACAAAACCAGACAGACAACAAAATAGATAGATATTAGAAGAGGCCCAAAAGTTAAAACAATGTCTTTCAATCCATGTCATGCAGCTAATCCAGAGGAATCAAGAGACAGTAATTTAGGACTTTTTAAACAAATAAGCTTTCTCATCATACTAATGAGCTTTTTAGAATGTCAGTTTCTGCCTGATTTCATTTAATCATTTTTTTCTTGACTGCATAAATAATACCATTATAAACTACTGTAATTATAAGTCACATTGTCTCTCTCTTGAGTTCAAGGGCATGATTCCTGCACTGCATTTCTCTACAACTTTCTCGCTCAGGACGATGCTGAGAAAGACACAAGTGGTCTGTCCCATTAGCTAATTCAAGAAGGAAATGTTTCATGCCCAGATTTTCCTATTGGAGCACAGTGAGCAACTTCCCTGTTCCAAGTGTCAATTAAGCAGATTGTGCTGTTGGCTTGTGCCCTTGGATGTTCTTCTGAAGTTTGGTTGCAACGTGCCCATAGGTGCTAAATTAATGGCAATGGGGAGGAAAAAGAAGAGGAAGTTGGTGGTAGCAATATCTGGAAGTGGAACCATCATTTGCCTGAATTAAATGGCATGAGTGTTTTTCTTTTTTGTAAAAATAAGACTATGTCCTTTGTTTGCTACATCCATTACTCCAGAAGCACTTCCTTTCCCGCACTCCACTTGCTTGCTCAGTGTGAGGAGACTCTACCGTGTGCTGATGTTTATATTTATATGAGCAGTTCCATACTCTCTGATATTTCATGAAGGAAACCTGGGACATGCATGGCCAGAGTATGGCCAAGATGGCAAGGAATATAAATAAGGAAAAGCACACAAGCTAGACGAGACTGCAGCAAATAGTTTTTCCCTGATCCTACTGGGAAGGGCAAGGCTCTGTCCCTCCTGTCCCCTTTCTTGCTCTTGGGTCAGTTTTAGCCTTTGAATTCAATTTGCAGCAACAGAAGTAAACTGAGAACAAAGGCAGAAAGTGGGAAGAAGGGAGAGAAACTATCACTTTGTGTTCTCGAAGGCTTTCATGGCCGGGATCACAGGGTTGTTGTATGTCTTTCGGGCTGTGTGGCCATGTTCCAGAAGTATTCTCTCCTGACGTTTCGCCCGCATCTATGGCAGGCATCCTCAGAGGCTGTGAGGCATGGATAAACTAGGCAAGGAAAGGAAAATATATATATATCTGTGGAGAGTCCAGGGTGTGGCAAGAGTCCTTTGTCACTGGGAAGCCAGCATTAATGTTTCAGTTAATCACCCTAATTAGCATTGGAAAGGTTTTCTCTCTTGCCTGGGGGCCATCCTTTGTTCAGTCATTAGCCATCCTTGGGGCTCCTCTGCCCTCAGAGTGTTGGTTCCCATCTACTATTTTGATTTTAGAGTTTTTTAATACTGGTAGCCAGATTTTGTTCATTTTCATGGTTTCCTCCTTTCTGTTGAAGTTGTCCACATGCTTGTGGATTTCAATGGCTTCTCTGTGTAGTCTGTTGTAGTTGTTGGAGTGGTCCAGCATTTCTGTGTTCTCAAATAATATACAGTGTCCAGGCTGGTTCATCAAATGCTCTGCTATGGCTGATTTCTCTGGTTGAATTAGACTGCAGTGCCTTTCATGTTCTTTGACTCTTGTTTGGGCGCTGCATTTGGTGGTTCCTATGTAGACTTGTCCACAGCTGTATGGTATCCGGTAGACTCCTCTTGTCTTTCGCTGACCGTAACATTTGTTGGATTTTCTTTGTGGGTCTGTAGATAGTTTGTAGGTTGTGCTTGTTCATCAGTTTGCCTATGAATCCTTCCCCTGTATAGCACAGAGTACAATTTACTTTTGTCCTGATGTCAAGGGCTGGCATTGCTGGGCACCTGCCAAGGTCTGAATCCCTGCCAGGGGCACAACAAACCCTGGAGCTTCCTGACTGTTCATCCTTTTGCATTTGCACCCCAACATACCAGACCTCCCTCTAATCTCCAACCATGTCAGGTTAATGAGATGGAGCAACATCTTCTACTTTTCTTCTGTAAAGTTGGTTATGTGGATTGGGGAGTGGGTCAGAGGAACTGGTAAATAAGTGGAATTCTAGATAAGGGATGCTCAACCTATGGGAAAAAAACATTATTTAAAAAAACCTTTAGCAAACAAACAAACAAAAAAAGCCACACAACATCAGGGAGGACTCAGAATGGCCCGTAAACAGATGCAGTGGGATTTTTTTTTTAAATGGACTGCCTTTAAAGAGCAATTAATGGCTGACTAGATCTATGGATAAGAACAGTCCTTTTAGGAGAGTAGAGAGACTTCAATCTTTTGTTGTTGATCCTGCTTGTAATTGGACTCTCTTGATTCTACAGATGTCTCCATTTCTGCTCAGTGCAGAGCGAGAGGCTTCACCTTTCCCACAGGCTGTAGGTTGCTAGCCCTTGTGTGTCAGTCATGTCAAATCCAATCTTAGTAGAGAAGTAGTTATTCTTCCCACAGTGTGTCTCAACATAAAGCCGAGTGTGGGGGAGTGTGATGAAGCTGTATGATTCTTCATGGATGCTGTCCTCACTCATTTGCACGCAACCCCATAGGCCTCAGTGTATTCCCACAGCCTGTTCATCAAGCTGTTCTGAGCAATGACTTTTCTCTCTTGAGTAACTACACCATCTGACTATGCTTCCTGGCTGAGTCCTCAGTGCTCACCTGGCCTGTGCTTTTCTGCTTTAGTAAAAGCAAGCAGGAAATCATCTGTGATATATATATAAAAGCAGGAAATCATCACAGAACTGAAAGAGGTCAAGAAAGGAAGACTACCGAAAAGATACCACCACACTGCTTCCTTTGCCTTCCACCACTGGGGGGACAGAGGTTGGCCAGAAAACTTTCTGGATGTTCAGACAGGCCATGGCAAAGGGATATCTTCTCAACTCAGGTACCTGATTGATCCAGTCTGAAGGTTGAGAGGAGACATGATAGCCATGTATAAATATGTAAAAGGGTGCCATAAGGAAGAGGAAACACACTTGTTTTTCTGCTGCAGTTGAAACTAGGACTCAGATCAATGGGTTCAAATTACAGGAAAGAAGAACTTCCTGACTGTACAAGCTGTTCAACAGGGGAACTCTCTTCCTCGGAGTGTGGTGGAAGCTCTTTCCTTGGAAACTTTGAAACAGAGGCAGGATGTTCATCTGTCAGGAGTACTTTGATTGTGCTTTCCTGCATGGCAGGGGGTTGGACTAGATAGTCCATGTGGTATCTTCCAACTCTAAGATTCTATGATTCTAAGTCTTTTCAAGTTGACGATCCGAGGGCTCATCCAGACTACTGAAAAGTCTGGGGATTTGGTGGGAATTGTTCCATAGAAACATAGAGTTAGAAGAAATCATAAGGGCCATCCAGTTTATCCCTATTCTGCCATGCAGGAACACATATTTGACAAATGGCTATCCAGCCTCTGTTTAAAAACTTCCACCACATTCTGTGGCAGCGTAGTCCACTGCTGAGCAGCTCATACTGTGAGCACGTTCCTCCTAATATTCAGGTGGAATCTCTTTTCCTGCAGGTTGAATCCATTACTCAATGTTGTAGTTTCCAGAGCAACAGAAAACAGGCCTGTTCTGTCTTCAGTATGACATCTTCAGATATTTGAACATGGCTTTCACATCCCCGCTCAACCTTTTCTTCTGCAGGCTAAATAGACCCAGCTCTCTAAGCCACTCCTCATAGGGCATGGTTTCCAGACGTTTGATCACTTTGGTCACCCTCCTTTGGACATGTCTTAGTTTGTTAATACAGTAGAGTCTCACTTATCCAACATAAACGTTGGATAAGCAAAAATGTTGGATAATAAGGAGGGATTAAGGAAAAGCCTATTAAACGTCAAATTATATTATGATTTTACAAATTAAGCACCAAAACATCATGTTTTACAACAAATCAACAGTTCAATACATGGTAATGTTACGTAGTAATTACTCTATTTCTGAATTTAGCACCAAAACATCGCAGTGTATTGAAAACATTGGCTATAAAAACACTGGTTACTAACAACTTGACTACAAATAAAGACAGAATGGCATTAAATGAACTTATAGTAACAACATTGTTGGAAATTAAATGCATAAAAAGTTCGCTCCTTGCTGCCTAGAGAAACAGCTGTTGATCCGGGCAGGAGGCTAACTGCGTTGGGTAATTCAGAACGTTGGATAAGTGGATGTTGGATAAGTGAGACTCTACTGTATCTTTACTGAACTGTGGTGCCCAGAACTGAACACATATTCCAGATGAAGTCTGACCAAATCAGAATACAGTGGTGCTATTATTTCTCTAGGAACCCCTGGTGGCGTAGTGGATAAAACCGGTGAGCTGTTGAACTTGATGACCGAAATCTGGGGAGCGGGGTGAGCTTCCACTGTTATCCCCTAGCTATTTGAAAACATGCAAATATGAGTAGATCAATAGGTACCACTCTGACAGAAAGGTAATGGCGCTCCATGTAGTCATTCTGACTGCATGACCTTTGAGATGTCTGTGGACAATGCCGGCTCTCCAGCTTACAAATGGAGATGAGCACCAACCCTCAGAGTTGGACACAACTTGACTTAATGTCAGGGGAAAACCTTTATCTTTACCCATTACTTCTCTTGATTTAGACACTTCTCATCAGGACTGGAGTGGGGTGAATATCCAAATGATGTATCTCGCATCCCATTGGTTCAAGTGAAGTCCCAGCAGTCTCTTTTGAAATCCATCATTGCTTTAACTAATTATTTCTTAGCTTCCTTGGGTTCCACTTTGGGAGAAAGGTGGCATATAAATTAAATAAATAAATAAAACATTCAGAACTATTAACCTGAAGAATATGCCTTTATTTTGAAACATGCTGGTACAGCCGGAAATGAAGTACCTTGAATATCTCATTGCTTTTCATCTTCCACCCCTATTCTTCCCTGTTGCTAGAATCAGGGCTCCAGATTTGTTTGAGGGGAAGTGGAAAAGTTAGAGAAACACAGGTGCTGGGACAGTGTGAACCACAATGAAATCACTGTTTACTGAATCAGGTTATTTAAAGGAATGTGCACGAGTGCAATCAAAGACTGCAAGCTGGTAAACCTGTTTGGGAAGTGAGGAAATATCTGCAATCTTCTTTCTAGTCTAACGCTTGCTCTCAGCTGCTTCTACCACAGGACTTGTCCAGAATCTCAAGAATGTTCTCTGCTTCTAATATCCCATAATAAGATGTATTTTTAATTTTTAAAAAAATCCTTGGGAAACAGTAATCTTTTGAGCAGGATCCCAACGTGAAGGAATTAAAACTGAGGTCAAAGGAGAGGAAACCCTCATCCTATTCCAGGGTGATCAGATTGTTTGGCTCTGGCAATAAAGCAATGTCTCCTGGATGCATGTAGTAAAAATCAGTTCAAATGTCAACATGGCTGTTATTTAAACAGAATTTATGAAACTCTTATATGTGTCTGGCCAGTTAAGTTTTCCCCTTCAAGCAGGTCTTCAGGGATTGGATTGTGTAAGCAATGAAAATGTAGCTGAAGAACCTGTCTGCAATTCAGGGGACCTTGTGCCCCCGACATTCTCCTAATTGTGGGGTTGTTTTGAAAATCAACAGCAGCTTTTCCTGGACTGTGTGACTTTGTGCTGCAGGTTTGAAGGTTTTGGGGAGAAAAGAGGAATGTCTGCATACAGTAAACTAGCAGTATGGCCAGGTTGCTTCTGGAAAAAGAAAGGCTGGAACTTGGGATAGGTTACTTCTTTGGACTGCTCCTCCCAGCATGCACTAGCTGGCATAGCGACTGTGTCCATGCTAGCTGGAAAATTCAGGAAGTTACAGTCCAAAGAAGTAACTGCAATGTGATCCCCATATCTTTGGGGAAAGTGTTTGAAGCACCCTGTTGATAATAGTAAAAATATTTTGACTATACTTGGGTTGGAAGCACACCATAGAATCACATTGGAGGAACCAAAGAGGCCCACAAACATTTCCAAGGGGTAATATTTTTTGGAGAGTGGATAAGTGAAACCATGGATATTGAGACTGTGGAAATTTCCAAGCACAAGTTCAGACCAGAGCTTCACCAGGTGTCTCTGCCGTGTGAAAAAATGGTTCAAATTTTAGTCTTTGGGAGAATGGTTATTTCTCATTAGAACAACACTTTTCAGATAAAAGAGCATGGTTGTATCTCATGAAGCGCCAGTTGGAAGGATTGCATAATCAGAAGGACTCCTTTCTGAGAGAGAGAGAGAGAGAGAGAGAGAGAGAGAGAGAGAGAGAGAGAGAGAGAGAGAGAGAGAGAGAGAGAGATTGAGATTCATATCTAACGAACTGGTTCTGATAGTAGTTAACTAGATCAGGGCTTCTTAAACATTTTTCCACTCGCAACCTCTTTCTGCCCAATAATGTTTTATGTGACCCCAGGAATATAGATCTATAAAATAGATATAAAAAACATTTACTGATAATAAATCAGTATTTGCAAAGTTTAATGAACAGACTGGTTTTTCTTTTTGTGGAGTAGAGCTGGAGCATTTTCTGCAGAGTCCATTGTAAATGCTGCATGTTGTTACTAACAGATGTGTATAAATGGGTGGCAACTCAATGAGGTAGAAGAACAAATAGTCTGCCCTGATACTGGCAGATTCTTTATTCCATTTCACTCAAATGACCTTTTCCATTTGAGCTTTTCCTGTGCATAAGGTACAATGAATCATTAATTTCCACTGGGCTTTGGTTCCAGGACACTGTTTCAACCCTAAATATTTCGGTGTTACCTTAGACCGAATGCTAACATTTAGAAAACACTGTGCGAACACCAAGCACAAGGTAACTGCATGCAATAACATCCTGTGAAAACTTACTAATAGCACTTGGGGCGCAGACCCAAAATTAATAAGAACATCAGTCCTGGCCTTGTTTTACTCAACTGCTTGAGTATACCTGCCTTGTTTGGCATAGGTCTGCCCATGCGAAGCAGGTGACTATAGCACTGAATGAGACATGTAGAATAATCACAGAATGTCTTAAACCTACACCTGTTGATAGAATCTATAAGCCAGCTGGCATTGCCCCCTGATGTGCAACGAGAAGTTGCTGCCAATTGTGAGAGAAATAAGGTTGAACACTGTGAAAGCCACCTACTGTATGGCTACTAGCTTCCTCCCAGTAGATTTTAATCAAGGAAAAGTTTCATGAGAACCACCACTCCTCCTCCTGTTGCTGTTCTTCCAGCAACAGTAAGAATATCCCTGTGGGCAGCAAAATTAGACAATTCCAAACTGGATAGCCCCCCATGAGGGTCTTCCTCCAGGGCAAACCGAGAATGGGCAACTTGGAAGTCCCTGAACAGACTCAGAAGCGGAGTTGGCAGATCAAAAGACAACCTGGCTAAATGGTATTGCCTAGAAGAATCCTCCACCTTGTGTGACTGTGGAGCAGAACAAACAACTCCGCATCTGTATGCTTGCCCACAGTGCTCAGACTCATACACAGAGGAAGAACTGTTTAAAGCTACAGACAACGCCGTCGCTGTTGCCCTTTGTTTTTTGGTCTTAATCAATTTAGCAGCTTGTGATCCCTTTATTTTATCAGTTTTAAACTGCTTTTGACATGAAATAAATAAATATGGATACCAAAATCAGGGCATGCTCAAGTCCTACTGTGTACAATGATGTAGTAAAGTAGTGCCTCCTATATAAAAATGCCAATATCAAGGCTTACTTTAAAAAAAAAAAAGGTTTACTTTTTGAATTGAAAATATATTTTCAAGCCATGCTTGATTGAATCCTTATTTTGTGATTCTTGGATTGTGCCAAAATTACCGAGAATCTTCTTCTGTCACTGTATTTATTAATATTATGGCAGGGTATGGTACATCATAGTAGGAAAGGAGCCCCCGGTGGCCAAGGGGATAAAAGCCTCGTAACTTGAAGGTTGGGTTGCTGACCTGAAAGCTGCCAGGTTCGAATCCCACCCGGGGAGAGTGCGGATGAGCTCCCTCTATCAGCTCCAGCTCCATGCGGGGACATGAGAGAAGCCTCCCACAAGGATGATAAAACATCAAAACATCCGGTCGTCCCCTGGGCGACGTCCTTGCAGACGGCCAATTCTCTCACTCCAGAAGCAACTCCGGTTGCTCCTGACACACACAAAAAAAAAATCATAGTAGGAGCCCCGGTGGCGAAGTGTGTTAAAGCACTGAGCTGCTGAACTTGCAGACCGAAAGGTCCCAGGTTCAAATCCCAGGAGCGGAGTGAGCGCCCGCTGTTAGCTCCAGCTTCTGCCAACCTAGCAGTTTGAAAACATGCCAATGTGAGTAGATCAATAGGTACCACTCCGGCGGGAAGATAACAGCACTCCATGCAGTCATGCCGGCCACATGACCTTGGAGGTGTCTACGGACAACGCCGGCTCTTCGGCTTAGAAATGGAGATGAGCACCAACCCCCAGAGTCAGACATGACTGCACTTAACATCAGGGGAAACCTTTACCTTTTTATGGTACATCATGTTGGTCAACTTACATGTCTAGGTTTAGAGCTTCAGCATTTACTGGTTTCCCTATATTTGGAGGTAGACCGCTGAACCGCTAGCCTTACCTAGTTGTATCAGGTGAATGAATGTTCTGTGTATGGTATGGTCAATGGTGCATTCGGCCAGTAATGTTTTTGATAAGTACAGTAGAGTCTCACTTATCCAACCCTCGCTTATCCAAGCCTCTGGATAATCCAAGCCATTTTTGTAGTCAATGTTTTCAATATATCGTGATATTTTGGTGCTAAATTAGTAAATACAGTAATTACAACATAACATTACTGCGTATTGAACTACTTTTTCTGTCAAATTTGTTGTATAACATGAAGTTTTGGTGCTTAATTTGTAAAATCATAACCTAATCTGATGTTTAATAGGCTTTTCCTTAATCCCTCCTTATTATCCAAGATATTCGCTTATCCAAGCTTCTGCCGGCCCGTTTAGCTTGGATAAGTGAGACTCTGCTGTAATGGTCAGTTAGGGAGGCCACTCTTGATTTAATGAATTTTGGGTTACAAGCATGAAGATATTATGGCATACATCATTTGCAATGTTGCAGTGGTGTGGTCTCAGACTCTGCTATAATTTCCTCCTGGTAAGCCATCAAACTGTGTTGAGCAAACCACACCAAAAACTTGTGGAGAAACACAGTTAATGCTTCTCGGAGAGTTCTCCTGTAAAATACAGAACAGCTCTCTAATATCAATGTGTCGTGGGTGGTTGGGCCTCCATCCCATCAAGTTACATGTAATATTTATAAGAAGATTTTAATTCTTTATCTTCCCTTTGCGTTGACACTCCCCCCACCCTCTCTTTCTTTCCCTTTTAGGCATGTAATAGAAAATACAGAGCTATATATAATTCAGCAATGTCTTTTGATGCATAAAGGGTCATGATTTATGAAACATTTCAGGTTAAGGAAAGATAAAGAAGTGCTCCCAACGGGTTTGGAGACAGAGCAAAACCAGGGGCCTGAAGGTTGATGTATTCTTGCTTACATCTCTCTGCATATTTTAGTACTTGCTACAGCAGAAGGGCTTTTTTATTTATTTGTTATTTAAGGCTGGTTTTAAGGATCTGACTGCCTGTATATTGTATGTGGAATATCATCAATATTAAGTGGAAAAAAAATAAGATAACTGAGTGTAGAAAACTATAAGCAAAATTAACATCTGTGTGGCTGTGGGTTGCATTTGACTTCATGGGCTGTTTTTGCATCTCTCAGTTAATCCGATTCCTGAAATTGTCTCCTTTTTTGTGGCTAACCCTCCCTCCCTCCCTAATTGTATCTGCTGTTTCACCTTCAGGTCACCTATTAAATAGGTAGTAGGGAATCCCTGCATTGCATAATGTCTAAAAATATGTTTTTCGAAACTGGAAGAGCACTTGGGACTGCCAATAGGGTTTTCAGTTTTGTTTCTCTTGTTTTCTTGCATTTCTGGTAAAATTTTGAATCTTGTGGGATCTCAGGGTGAGAAAATTATCCTCTGGACCCACCTCGTTTCCCACTCTGTTGTAATTCAAAAATTACAACAGACCCTACCTGCATGGATAAATCCAAGAATGAACATTCAGCTCTGAACAACACACATATATTGCCCAGTGCTATTTACAGGCAGTCCCCAGTTTACAAACATCCAACTTACAAATTATTCATAGTAAAGAACAGGGGTTAGACAAAAGGAAGTGAGAGAAATCTACCCCTCAGAAGGGAAATTCACTCCTGAAGGAGTTATCGTAGGAAAAAGGTGTCTCTGTTGAAGCCAATATTTTCAAAATTCAATTATCACAAGGACAGAAAGTCAGGTGAAATCTACTGAACAGGGGCATAGACAGCAAAACAAACTCCGCGGGGGTGTTAACCCTTTCCTTTGCTATCCAAAGGTGTGTGTGTATGGATAGATAGATAGATAGACTGACAGATGTTACACTTGAAAAATATACCTGTTCTGACTCACAAGCAAATTCAACTTTAGAACAAACCTACAAAACCTATTTTTTAAAGACTCTTAAATCAGGACAGTAAATTAAGTAAAACACTCTGAAAACAGGGGAATTCCAGATATGAAACAATCAGGGCCAGCGAACACCTCCCAACGAAGGATTCCCCCAGGCAGGAATCAGCCAGGCCTTCAAGCTGCAAGGCCATTAAATGCTAATCAAGGTGATTAATTGCAACATTCACACTTTCCTTCAGCAGACAAGACTTCTTTCTCCCATCCTGGACCTTCCACAGATATATAAACCTCACTTGCCTAGTTTCCAATAAACCTCACAACCTCTGAGGATGCCTGCCATAGATATGGGCGAAACATCAGAAGAGAATGCTTCTGGAACATGGCCATACAGCCTGAAAAACTCACAGCAACCCAAAACCTATGTTGTCTGTAACTTGGAGACTGCCAGTATCTGTACTTTGGTTTTTTTGCAATTTCACATTGTCTTCAACCTGTACTTCCTAAGGCTTTTTCCACAGTGTATGTGAGCTCAGTGCCATATTTGTGGCCATTTGCTAAAAATGTTTTTTTTTATTTCCAGGAAAAAATTATGTAGATCAGCAGCCAATAGTTTACAGACTGGCACTGAGATGAACATCTGCTTGCTTCTCTCATTCATTGAAGTTTCTAGGGGTTGCATGTAAAGAATGGGCTTTACCACTGAGCTGAATTTCTTCCCTCTATCACAGTGGTTCTCAACCTGTGGGTCCCCAGATGTTTTGGCCTACAACTCCCAGAAATCCCAGCCAGTTTACCAGCTGTTAGGATTTCTGGGAGTTGAAGACCAAAACATCTGGGGACCCACAGGTTGAGACCCACTGCTCCATCATGTAGTCACATAGGTAGGTCTAATTGCATTCATGTCCGCAGTGCAGTTATTCCAGTTGGCACATGTGCTGTTCCATCAGTGTGGCTGCATCCTTATCTTACAGCCACCCTGAAGACACTGCAGCAATGGAGCCAAAAGATCATAGTATATCTATTCATCACTCGCGCCTAACAAGCACATATTCTATATCGTCTGTGTCATCTGGTTGTCTTTTCCTGCAGAGATCCTAAGCTTTGCATCACAGACTACCTGGATGCACAGTTACCAGTAGACGACTCCTGTGTTATGCACTGTGTCTTTCTTCCCTGCTCTCATTGGCAATGTCTTTTATTATCATTCACTAAGCAAAATAATTCAGTTTTTTCTGTTATGTACGTGAATTGCCCTGGGCTAACTCAGTCTGCATTAGGATGCCCTTTTCAGCCCATGTGAGAGCAAGCTAAGCTGAAAAGGATAAAGCGTTTTTGAGAGCTCTTAAAGGAAAAGAAGGATTGAAGAGGCAAAGGAAAGCACAAGCAGATTACTGTTTTGTGGAATTGCTTGAAAATGCAAATTTTATGTGACATGTACCCAGGTGCTATTGTGTAATGAGGCTGCAGTATAGAAAATCAGATGTCTTGTCACAACAACAATGTATCTGGGAAGAGTGGCAGCACTGAAGCCTGATAAATTGTGAAAGTGATTGGCAGCCAATTTAAAATCTGTAGAAATAGCATGTGGTGCAGCCTTTTCCTTCAACTGCCATAGCTGAATGCTGTGGTATCACAGAAGTTGTAGTTTCAGAAGATCTTTAGCCTTCTCTAACAAAGAGTGCTGGTGACTCACCAAACTACAACTCTTGTGATTCCATAGCATTGAGCCATGGTGGTTAAAGTGATCTCAAATTGCATTAGTTCTACAGTGTAGATGCACCCTTACCACTTTGCCTTGGAGATGGTATACTTTCTCTGCTAAAGTATTCCCTGCACATGAAGAGAAAGCTTGCCAGAAGATAGGCTTTTATTTTGCTTTCTTCTTGACATGCTAATTTTTATACAGAAAGCATTTTGACATCAGGTTGAAAAATAGCATTTCCACTGCCTTCATGCTGTGTGATATGGCAGTCATGAAGGACTGTAGCATGTTGCATTTGAGTATTAAAGACTTGGAGGTTGTTCTCTAGAGGTTTCTAAGCAGAGTTTGAATGGCCACCTGTCAGGGGTGCTTTGATTGTGTGTTCTTGTATGACAGGGGTTGGACTGGCAAGCCTTTGGGGTTTCTTCCAACTCTTATCATTCTATGTTTCTGTTGCTGAAAAGTGTTGGAATTCAATCCCACACTGCCCAAGTCTGCAGTCCTCAATGAGGAACAGTTAGTTAGTTTAGGAATAGCTTGAGGGAATCCTCCCCCGGTTTCCTAAATGACAGTTGAAATGTATCTATTTGTTCTCTTATCTCTCTTTCTTTCTCTCATTCTGATTGGTTATGTAGAATTGATAGTTTACAGGGGCATGCCTTAGTTTCAGACTTCAACTTTTTACATCTTATTATTGAGACCTCTTTCTGTAAGTATTGAGACCTTTCTCTGCTTGTGTGTGTCAGGAGAGATGTAGTGCTTTGAGATTTTTTCCCCTCTCTTTTGAACCCTAGATGGAGTTAGAGTAGCTCAGAACCAGTTCTTTACTATTAAGAAATGTAGTTACTATTTTTGTAAATTAACATTTTGTCATTTTTAAAGATTGAACTCTGCATCTTTGCCTCCTAAGCTCTAAATTCTTTTCCAGCCACAATACTTCTCGCTCTGCTTGCTGTGAGCTGAACACTCAGCTGTAGGTATCCTGTTTGTTTTTTTAGGATGCTCTGCTGTTTTGGGGAGTTTTCCCTAACAATGAGCTCATACAACTGAGAACTTTGAAAGCATAACAGATCAATTCCATCGTCTAGGAGCAGCTACCAAGGCCAAAAAGTCCTCTGAAGGAGAGAAAGGGTGAAATCTTGCCCTTTCCAGCAAGCTCAGGCAAAAGCAATCTGCCACGGTGATTAGAGGTATTCTTCCTCATTAATAACTTTTGCCATCTTGAATGTGTGCTAACTTTTGGAGGGTATGCCGCTGCTTAGACAAACTCCCAAGTCAGTGAAGAGGTGAATGTGCCAGCTACATAGGGAGCGAAAACGCAGACATCTCAAAAATAATGCTTTGATATACTGCTTACTTGCCTGTCAGCTATCCAGCCCTCCTGGAGCTGTGTTTAGTCTAATTTCTCCCAGAACCAGGAGTCTTGCCGACCTCACTGAATATGCAGAAGGGCAGCTCCCCAATGTGGCTTTAAAAAACAAATAATAAAAAATAAAAATAGTTCTGTTGAACCCAGGGGACAAGTCCGAGGAAAAGCAGCTATTTATGCCTGACACCGCCGCGGCTGCAGCCCTCAACACAGCTATTCTATGGCAACTTGTGCTGCATGGCCTTCTGAGCTCCAACCTTGCCTTGGGAAGAAGAGAAAAATCACAAACAGAGCATTGTGCTTGGTCTATTTTAAACCTGGGCACAAGGCATCCTACTCTGTTCTGTGTTGCTCACCACTTCATTTCCATTTAGGTCTCTGCAAAAGCGGGAGTGCCTGCAAAGCGCTCAGCACAGCCTGCTGTTCTGCTTTGAGGGAATTCAGCAGGGCGGGGGGGGGGGGGGGGGATGGAGAAATTCCTCTTTTTTAAATCTCTCTCCTGCCCCCAATTTTGGCTCTCAAGTTTGTCTGAGGCTCCCTGGGAAGAGATCACAGCCTCCCAGTTCGCAAAAGGCTGCCTAAGGGCCTGCCTTTTATGCCAATAAATGTTTTATCATATTTAAGCTTCAAACGTGTTAGCAATGGGTCTGTTAACATTTGGCGAAATGAAAGAGCAAAAGCAGGAATGAGGGAATGGGGTGGGGGCACAGCCGTTGTGCTGCCGATAGGAGGTTCCTTTGATTTTTTTGTTTCATGGGCTGGAGGAGAGTTCTGGGGAAAGACCTCAGTATTTTTTCCTAAATGTCCTTCTTACAAGAAAATTGTTTCTGAGAAGGCAAGATGGAGCTAATAAGAAGATAACTAATGATATTACTTTCAGATTGTGTTGTCGAAGGCTTTCATGGCCGGGATCACAGGGTTGTTGTATGTCTTTCGGGCTGTGTGGCCATGTTCCAGAAGCATTCTCTCCTGACGTTTCGCCCACATCTATGGCAGGCATCCTCAGAGGTACCTCACAACCTCTGAGGATGCCTGCCATAGATGTGGGCGAAACGTCAGGAGAGAATGCTTCTGGAACATGGCCACACAGCCCGAAAGACATACAACAACCCTGATATTACTTTCAGATTTTCTTTCTTTCCTCTTAATTCTTTCTTCCATTCATTCAGTCCATTTTAGATTTTATAATCTTATTACTTCCATTGTTTCCCAGTTAAGAGATGCCAGCCTCCACTGTGAATTCTCCAGTGTAGATCTTCTGGGCACATGGGGGCAATGACAGGGAAGAATGTGGGTGTATTGGGGAGTGAGATTATTACACACACCGCATACACACACATGCGGGGAGGGAAAGGGAGTGGAAAAAGAGAGAGAACACATTCCTGGTTTTAGGAATTGAGGACAGCATGGTTGCGCACATTCCAAGGCTCAAGTCCAAGCTTTGAATCTCTAGGGACCAGGCAAAAACTAATGGATTCAAGTCTCTTCTGCTCCTTCAGAGAACAGCCAGAAACTAATTGATTCAAGTTACAAGTAAAGAGATTTCCACCTAAACCAGTGGTTCCCAACCTGTGGTCCGTGGACCACCAGTGGTCCCCAAGAACTAAAATATGATCCACAGCCTCACCATTACTACACCGTTGCAATGAAAGCATTGCAATGAGGGTCTTGCGAAACCCTCTTATGGTGCCGAGGTAATGGGAATGTCGGGAAGGGAAAGGCTGACTACCCATGAAAGGCACAACAACAAGCTTCCTGACTGCTGCTTCTCCTCTTCCTCCCTCCTTTTGAGCGGAGCCGTTCATTGTGGTACCTGGAAGTGGGGGTGCCTTGGTGTCTTTGTTTTTAGGCCTGTTCCTGGAGTTATTTGGGGTGCTGATTCCGAAAATTGCATTGAATAGACCTCATCAGCTCTAAATTATTAAATATGGTTTTCTGTGGGTGAGCAAATGGCGACTACTGGATGGCATATGTTTTGTATCAGAAACTAGAGCTGATGTGGTCTATCCAGTGCAATTTTCTGAATCGACACCCCAAATAACCAAATTGAATCTAAAGTTGACCAAAAACTGATTCGTAACCCTTTCGGTACTAATATTGGAGAGTGGTCCCTAGTCAAGTGGTCCCTGGTCAAAAAAAGGTTGGGAACTACTGATCTAAGCATTACAAAGAACCTTCTGAGTGTCAGACCTATTTGACAGTGGAACAGACAACTTCAGAAGGTAGTGGACTCTCCTTCACTGGAGATTTCTACATAGACATTGGATGGGCATTTTTCAGGAGTGATATAGTTTCCTGAATATGTAAAATCCTGCATGGCTATACTTACAACCACTTAGGTTCTTTTCAATTCTGGGATTCTTTGTCCCCTGCTTTATAGCAGATCTGCATTTGAAGATCTGTCAAATGACAGTCTTTTATTTGGAGGCATCCTCTGTTTCATCCAGTACTGCTTAAAGTAGAGGTTCATGGATTAGTGTTGGTCCGAGAGCTTTGAACTATCCTCAGCTTGTAGTTCAACTATATCATTCAAAGAATCCCCACTTTGCCTTCCACTTGTTGTTAGGAAGCAGGAGAGGTGCTTCTGAGTCTGTCATCTCAGATGCCAAAATAACCAGACCAACTTAAGGGATAAACAAGATGGCTTCAAGCTCCTGCCTTGAAGAATGTGGAGTGTAATTTGCTTCTCTACCTTGGGCACCCTACCAACTAATTTTGTATTTGTGGTCAAGGCTGTTTTGTTTCCACTATCACTTTTCAGCTTCGCCCTTCTCTTACAACTGCACATTTAATACCTTAGAGAAGAAAGCTGATAAGCTACAAACTGTTCTCACAACACATTATATAAAGAGTGTCAAACTTATTTTCACCAAGGGCCACATCAACCTTATGATTGCTTTCAAAGGGCCAGTTGTAATAGTAAGACTGTATAAATGAAACTATGTTGTCCTTGCACTGCAAACCTCACAAGCCACCTAAAATGGCATGGCCCACAGGCCTTATATTTGACACATATGCATTATATAAACAGCAACAGATTATCCTCTTATTCTGATTTTGGCTACTCTTCCATTTATAGAATCATAGAGTTATAAGGGATTGCAAGGGCCGTGTAGTCCAATCTTTAATGACACAGGAATATATAACTAAAGCATTCCCAAAAGATTGCCTTCTACCTCTGGTTAAAAGATCTCCAAAGCAGGAGAGTCCAACACCCTCCAAGGCAGTCTATTCCACTGCTGTTCTTCCTAATGGGATCTCTTTTTTCATAATTTGAACCCACTGGGTCATGTTAAAGTCTTTGGAGCAAGAAAAAACAAGCTTACTTCATTTTCTACATACCATTTCTTTAGAAAATTCAAGATGGTTTTTCTGTCTCCTCTCAGAGTTTATTGCTCCACAGAAAATATACCTAAGCTTGGTTTCTAAATCTTTAACATTTTGGTTGTCTTCCACTAGACACATTTTACTGTGTCAATATTCTTCTTGAACTATGGTATCCACAATAAAACACTGGTGTGGTCAGTCCAAGTATATTATGTCCAGTTCTGAGCAAGAAAAAAAAAGACAAGATGGACCTTGAGCCAGTCCTGTTGGCATCCTTGCAGTTTGTATCATAAAAGAATTTCAGGATTGGCTGCAACTCCTTCACGGATGTAAAATTGTTGACAGAGCTGTTGTTTGCTGCATGGCCCATGGAGCAGTGCTTGGCTGCCATCTTGCACCTCCTGCAATACATGCACAACCAGGCAGATTTTCAAGCTCATATTCAGCCTTGAAGCGCAAAGCCTCTTTTTCCATTGGGGCTTGGCTCCAGCCATTCTAAAGTCGCACGTTAAGCTGTGTGCCGCTTGATTCATTGCACTTGGCAGGTACCTGCTGAGTCCTCTGGCAAGCAAACTGCTTGATGTTTTATTGTTTCATGTATTTTTTATAATAGGCCTTCAAAGGATATAGATCCAGCTTGTCACACGACCTGCCTTGCTTCGAACAGAGAATGCAAGATTAAATGACTGACATCTTGCAAGCTATGGCAGGCTGAGGTGATGCCCAAATGGTTTCTACTCTCTACAATTGCTTCTGAGTTCTACTTTCTCTTTTCTTCAGGTTTCAGCGTCTGTAGGGGAAGGAGAATGACAGAGAGAAACAAATACTAAGGGAATTCAAATCAGAATCATACAAAATTCTATGATATAGTTTTATATTCTATGCATTTTAAGATGTTGTGAGCTGCTTTGAGTTCACTCTGGAGAAAGGTGGCATAGAAATCTCCAAAATAAATAAATACATTCAAGAAGAATGCATCTCTTATCTTCAAGGATGTTTAAATGAAAGAAGTGCCTCTATGAACAACAGTGGGAACAGATTCCCTATTGGGCTTCCCAGAAGAATCCAGTCATTCACTATGGGAAACATATCACAGGATGTCTATGCCCTACACCACTGGAGAAATTATACTGTTTGGCCGGTATTGTACCACCTGACTTCCGTTGGGAAGTAGCAGCCAATAATGAAAGGACCAAGGCATTGACATATCTGACCATCCTCTGTTTGTATATCAGCCAGTATGCCAATGTCTTAAATCAAGAACAAGCTTTCTAAGATTTACAGAGATACTCGCAGGAACACCTCAGCAAACAAGACTCAATGGCAGGTTAAAACCCAGAACTTCAATCCATTATTTATTTATTTATTTATTTGCAGCATTTATATTCCGCCCTTCTTACCCCGAAGGGGACTCGGGGCGGATCACATTACACATATAGGCAAACATTCAATGCCTTTTAACATAGAACAAAGACAAGACAAACATAGGCTCCGAGCGGGCCTCGAACTCATGTCCTCCTGGTCAGAGTGATTCATTGCAGTTAATTGCAGCTGGCTTGCTCTCCCGCCTGTGCCACAGCCCGGGCCCATGGCTGATACCAGATGAGAAACTCCCTCCTGGACACACAGAAGACTGGGTGACTTTGAAGGTGCAGACTGCACTCTGACACCACGAGATGCAGAGCCAACCTTAAGAAATGGGCTAAAAAGTGGAGTCAATGACATGTGAGTGTGGAGAAGAGCAAACCACAGACCACTTACTATAATGCAGCCTGAGCCCTGCCACATGTACAATGGAGGACCTTCTCACATTGGCACCAGAGGCATTCCAAGTGGCCAGCTTCTGGTCAAAGGAAATATAATATAATGTCAAATTTTAAACTTTGTGTTTTTTAAAATACATTATAACTGTACCCTCAATTTGCTTCTGACACAATAAATAAATAAATATACTTTGGGAAACAGTATGATGTGCCTGTTGGACCTTTGCTCAAATCCAACATGTTTCCCAGTTCAGGCCATTAATGGATATAAATAGTTCTTAATAACTTGGAAAGGGTTGTAACTCAATGATCAAGCCCCGTGCTTTGCATCTGGTGGGTCAAAATGGACAAGTTGTTGAAGGCTCAGGAATCATATTAGTTTCACAGACGACCTTGGAGGTTCATACGCTGTTGTACCCATTCCATGCAACAACAACAACAACAACAAAGCAAAAAAAAACCCTCCCCTAAATGCCCTATAAAGAGGGAAGGGGGCATGTTACCAGGTTTGATGGCCCAGGAGAGTCCTAGATTTACAAATGGAATTGATTAGAGAGTCTTGCCTTGTTTTTAAGACCTCTCCTGGACTAAAATGTGGGGAAAATACCCCTCTTAGCTCCATCGGCTATTTGAGAGCAATCTTCTCCCCCCCCCCCCCCACACACACATACACACATTTTTCCATGGCTCCTGGAGAACACAAAAACAGCCATGGTGGCAATGTGCTCTCTACTCTCTGCAGACTGTTCTTCTCCTCTTAGTCCTAGCTTCATTTCCCAGTATCTCCAGTTGGAGCTGGGAAAGAGTCCTGCCTGAAATGACTGGAGAGCCCCTTGACAAATACTGGGCAAGATGAGCCAGTGGACCGGCTTAGTGTTGGGCAGCTGCCTGTGTTCTTATGAAATCCTGAATGCCTTCCAGTGACTTCACATTAATGGAAGGGAAAATAAATATTAATAACTCATTAATAACAACAAGGCAGAAAATCAGTTCCATATTTGCCTTGAATAACAGGCAGGCAATGCTGTTAATTATCTCTTTCTTTTTTTAACGAAAGAAAGTATACTAATTGGTAATCTTCTCTAGATCTCCAGCTGATTTTATGAAGTTATTCATGCACCTCAACAAGAAGAGTTTCTATGGAAACTGAGCAACCAGATTTTCATAAGGAAACCTACCGAGAGAGAGAGAGAGAGAGAGAGAGAGAGAGAGAGAGAGAGAGAGAGAGAGAGAGAGAAGTGCCCAGCTAAAATTCAAATTGACCTTTTGCAGCAGGGTATATGAATGCCCAAATTCTCCCTACCCCCCCCCCCACCCCTCCACGTACCGCCCCCAGTTTCCATGTTGCGTTGTGGGCAGATCCCAGCCGGACTCTACATGGCAACAGCGTGAAGGCATGTTTACCACTTGCTAGACTCCGTGGGGATGTATAAAAATCTGCCAGAGCACCGCAGTTCTCAAGGGGTGGATTCTCTGGAGAAGCACAGTGCTCACTGCTGTATGCCATGCCAGCTTCAGGGAGTCAAAAATATAAAACTGTGTTTTTTAACAAGAACTTTTTAAAAAAGAAAAGGTTTCCTGAGGCTGTAATTCGTTGACCCATTTCAGAGATGCATGAGGTTGTTGGCATTTTGTTGAGCTGTCTCTCTCCTTTTAAATCATCCCTCCCCACTGAATAGGCCAGCTTTGCTCAGTGCATTGTCTTACAGATGCGTTGGACTACACTCCTATTATTTCCAACCAGCTTTGATTCCATTTGATTACCATTTGCTTCCCGTGGGTGGATCTTTGGGCAGTTTGTCTGCCTATGCGGAGCACTTCACATCATGGCTTTTACCCTTAGTTAATATGTTAGTGAGGCTTTAAACACACTGGTGGAGTTAGAATTCTCTCCTTAACTGCTAGGCTTAAAAGCCAAAGAAAGACAGACTGTCCAACAAGTCATTCATAACTCTGCAGTCAATCCTGCAAGATTTGAGGCTGGGAGACACAATGGAGCTGGAGGTGGATGCATGCATTGCCAAAAAAGGAAGAGAAAATGCATCATTTTAGAAAGCATGTGATAAATACTTTATGTATTTACTAGCTGTGCCCGGCCACGTGTTGCTGTGGCGAAGTATGGTAGTATGGGAAATAAAAGTATTGAGGAATTGGTGGTAGTTAAGGTAAAGGGTAAAGGTTTTACCTTACATTAAGTCCTTTATAAATGGGTTATATAGCTGTGTGGAAGGGCCTTGAGTCTACACTGCCATATAATGAAGGAATTAGCGGAAGTTATTTCAGAACCACTAGCAATTATCTTTGAGAGTTCTTGGAGAACGGGAGAAGTCCCAGCAGATTGGAGGAGGGCGAATGTGGTCCCTATCTTCAAGAAGGGAAAAAAGAACGACCCAAACAATTACCGTCCGGTCAGCCTCACATCGATACCAGGCAAGATTCTGGAAAAGATCATCAAGGAAGTGGTCTACGAACACTCAGAAACAAATGCGGTCATTGCTAATAGTCAACACGGATTTACCAAAAATAAGTCATGCCAGACTAATCTGATCTCTTTTTTCGATAGAGTTACGAGTTGGGTCGATACAGGGAATGCCGTGGATGTAGCCTACATGGATTTCAGTAAGGCCTTCGACAATGTCCCCCACGACCTTCTGGCAAACAAACTAGTAAAATGTGGGCTAGACAAATCTACGGTTAGGTGGATCTGCAATTGGCTAAGCGAACGAACCCAAAGGGTGCTCACCAATGCGTCATCTTCATCATGGAAAGAAGTGACAAGTGGAGTGCCGCAGGGCTCCGTCCTGGGCTCGGTTCTGTTCAACATCTTTATTAACGACTTAGACGAAGGGTTAGAAGGCACGATCATCAAGTTTGCAGACGACACAAAACTGGGAGGGATAGCTAACACTCCAGAAGACAGGAGCAGAATTCAAAACGATCTTGACAGACTAGAGAGATGGGCCGAAACTAACAAAATGAAGTTCAACAGGGACAAATGCAAGATACTTCATTTCGGCAGAAAAAATGGAAATCAAAGATACAGAATGGGGGACGCCTGGCTTGACAGCAGTGTGTGCGAAAAAGACCTTGGAGTCCTCGTGGACAACAAGTTAAACATGAGCCAACAATGTGATGCAGCAGCTAAAAAAGCCAACGGGATTCTGGCCTGCATCAATAGGGGAATAGCGTCTAGATCCAGGGAAGTCATGCTCCCCCTCTATTCTGCCTTGGTCAGACCACACCTGGAATACTGCGTCCAATTCTGGGCACCACAGTTGAAGGGAGATGTTGACAAGCTGGAAAGCGTCCAGAGGAGGGCGACTAAAATGATTAAGGGTCTGGAGAACAAGCCCTATGAGGAGCGTCTTAAAGAGCTGGGCATGTTTAGCCTGCAGAAGAGAAGGCTGAGAGGAGACATGATAGCTATGTATAAATATGTGAGGGGAAGTCATAGGGAGGAGGGAGCAAGCTTGTTTTCTGCTGCCCTGCAGACTAGGACACGGAACAATGGCTTCAAACTACAGGAAAGGAGATTCCACCTGAACATCAGGAAGAACTTCCTCACTGTGAGAGCTGTTCGACAGTGGAACTCTCTCCCCGGGGCCGTGGTGGAGGCTCCTTCCTTGGAGGCTTTTAAGCAGAGGCTGGATGGCCATCTGTCGGGGGTCCTTTGAATGCGATTTCCTGCTTCTTAGCAGGGGGTTGGACTGGATGGCCCATGAGGTCTCTTCCAACTCTACTATTCTATGATTCTATGATTCTATAATCCAGTTCAAATCAGATAATCTGTATTTTATAGGCAGTGTGGAAGAGGCCTAAGTGAGGCCTAACTCTGCCTGTCCCCTGGGGTGAGTGGGTTGCTAGGAGACCAAGTGAGCGGAGCTTAGCCTTCTAACTGGCAGCAATTGGATAAAAACAATTCTTCCTTTCCCTCTAATTAGGACTTTGTTTTCTTTTTGTTGTATGAACGTAGAGGCATGGATGACGAGTTGTGCTGCCAAGTTTAGTGTTTCTGGGATGTGTAGTTTTGTTGTTTTGTCCTAGGCTGAAATTTCATTACCCTCATATATATATATATAGATCACATACTTATTTGGAGCAGAAAGGATGGAGAATGTCATTGCCCCTGGCAGCTTGGCCATGTTGCTGGGACTATTGTGAACTGGAACCAAACAATATCTGGTGAGGCTTATGTTCCCACCCTTCTGTTGACAGTTAATTTTTTCAAATGAAGGTTATAATTGTTCAATAGTGAAATACATTGCCTTGGAGTGTGGAGGAGTCTCTTTCTCTGGAAGTTTTTGTTCAAAGGCTGGATGACCATCCTCAGGTGTGCTTTACTTGTGTGTTCCTCCTGGCATGGGGCTGGACTGGATGGCTTTTGGGGTATCTTCCAACTTTATGTTTCCATGTTTCTATTGTGTTACAAGACAGAGTATACCCCTCAGTATCTGAAGCTGGAATGACCATCACCATCAGATGGGAGAAGACCACCATTCAGATAAGCTGGACCTGAGTCATATAGGGGTTTCGAGGTCATAATCAGAACGGATGATGAGGATACCTTCACCATTGTGTATCTGGATATTGGACGATAGCCAAATGTCTCCTGCTTATCACCAATCTATTACATGACCATATTGGGGGTGGGCATCATACAAAAGTGTGTTTACAAGGAGGGAAGAGAGATTGTGCAGTTTCAGTTGTAGATTTCTATGACACATCTCTGTGATACCAGATCGTGGTCAATGTAAAAAGCCAACTGGATAGTATTTCATTCTCCCTTTGTAGATATTCCATCCCTGACCTTAGGTTTGTGTTGCATTGTTGAGTATCCAGAGAGAGTTGGGATGAAAGCATGAACTGGGGCTCAGGAGAAATCCCAAAGTCTCCCCCCACACATAGTTCAAATAACATGTACTGAACATATATCTGCCATTGTATGTTGCCTCTGTGGTAGGGCAAGGGTAGTTGATTGCATGTACTCAACACACAGAGAACTACATACTGTTTATAAAAGAACTTTAATAAGAAATTTGCCTGTATGGTGAATTAATACAAGATGTTTATGAGTAAACAAGATATGTTATTTTTCAAAGAAGACTTTGCTTTTTATCTCTGAGTGCATATTTTAAACTAAGAGGTTTCAAGGCAGTGTATATTTTTTGGGAAATTACAATTGCAACAGCAATTTCAACTTCAAAGAAACAACCATCCTCTGCTAACCAAATATATATTTGTAGTGGCATGTCTTTGTTCTTGGCAGTTTAAAGACATGGTTCTTCAGTTTAACAGCTGAGTTACCTGTGTGCCATTACATGAATGCTTATGAATATCATTTGTTCAGAGGATTGACGTCTAACAAGGTCGTATTTTTCTTGACTAGTGATTTTCAAAAATGGTTATGACATCATTTTTCCTTTTCAATAGGGTTATGATTGCCATTTATTTACAAAGGGATAGGTGCCCAGAGACTGAGTGCAGCTATTTCCAATCATAGTAGGACTAGGAAAGTCCATCTCTGAAGCCCCAAAGATCTAGTCAATATAAACATTACTGAGATACATAGGCCAGTACTCTTGGTTCAGAAAAAGGAAGATTCCTATTCTTCAATCCAGAAAAATTACATTTTTGGACTTAAATTCTCAGGGCTCCTGTTGAGTCATTGATCCCTATCTGTTTCTATTACTGAATGGCTTACTTTTATTGTATGCTAACAGTGGTTTCTTTCTCCTTGGCAGGGGCTGGTCTTGAAGAGGCTTGGGCGGAAAGACTTGGCTCAGAAGGTTTTGCAGGATGCAGTCCAGGTACAGAGCATCAGCCACCAAGCATGGAACAGCCTTGGAGAAGTCCTTCATGCTCAGGGAAAGAATGATGCTGCTGTTGAGTGCTTTCTAACTGCACTGGATCTTGAAGCCAGCAGCCCTGTCATCCCATTTACAGTTATTCCCAGGGAGCTGTGATGATAATTTTAACATCACACATATGCATTCTGTGGATGTAGTTCCAATAAAATCAGTGTACAGTGCAATAAATATGCAGTCAGCGCTCCACATTTGTGGGTTTGACTTTGGCAAATTTGATTATTCATGAATTTGATTATAATGTTGTCTCTAGGAATTTCTATGTCCTCCAGTACAACTTTAGGTCCTTCAGAATGGTTGCATTCAAAGGGCCGTTTGTAATTTTAAGACTATAAATGTTGCCCTGGCACTGAAAGCCTTGCGGACCTCAGAAAATGTCTAGAGAGGCGTTCTCTCAGGTTTTAAAAATAGTGTTGTTTTATTTTGCTGCTTTTCCATTTTCATTGGGGTCCTAAACCCCTATTCCCAGTGATTGTGGAGGTCTGACTGTATAGATACAATTCATTTGTTACCCAAAATACAGAAGTCTTTGTTAAATGAAGCTTCAATTTCAGGGATATTCCATTTTGCTGGCACGCAGACTTCAAGAGGGATTGCCACCAGGAAAATGCAATTCTTTCTTTTTATCTAGCTGCTGGGGATGCTGCAATTTGCAGTGGTGTCTGCAACCTGTTTTTACAGTGTGACTCTGAACATAAGTGACCAGAAATGAATGGCAGTCTAAGAAAGATTCTTGTCCGTTTTTGCTGTCTGACATTTGTTGCACTTATTTGGTGGTGAGTGTAGGGACATTATCTACAACCTGACAAATCAAAGGATGCACATGTTTGGTAAGTTTTCTATGGATGGTGAGATTATGAATTTTTTTTAAAAAAAACATTGCTAATTATTTCTGCATTTCATGACTTTTTTTTCTAAAATCCATCTGTAAGAAAAAAACAACACTGCTTTTTGTGCACAAAATTGTATCTTCTCCACACACTAAACCTCATTGTTTTCTGTACACACAAACCAAGGATTTTGATCAAAATACATTGTGCACAACTGAATTTGGAATGTGAAGAGTCCTATGACTCTTGATCATTTTCTAGCCCTGATATTTTGCTATGTTGAGCTAACCTCTTCTATCAAAGATGATAATATTTTCAAGTACAGGTTGAGCATCTCTTATCTGGAATTTCAGTCTGATATACTCTAAAATTTGCTTTCTAATGTGCCCAAACTTTGTTTCATGCACAAAATTGTTAAAAATATTATACTTCAAATTATCATATTGAGACTTAGGTCCCATGTCTCGGATATTCCATTCATAGAATCATAAAGTCGTAGAGTTGCAACCGACCATCCAGTCCAACTCCCTGCCCTGGGTGCATAATCAAAGCACCTCCAACAGGCATATATGTAAAAACAGATATTCCAAAATACTTCAGATCCCATGTATTTCAGATAAGGTATACTCAGCCTGTATTCTTTAGTCACAATAATTGGTTGAAAGAGTTGAATTAAAGCTTGGTGTGTTTTAGATTTCAGAAGCCTAGCTTGTAATGCTGTACACATTTTTGGCACCTACAGAATCTTATTTTGGAGGGAATAGTTGGGTGCGAATAAAGATGATATCAACAATAATGCCTGTTCTGTTAATGACAACAATCAACGCAAGACTTCTCTCTCTAAGCCTACATCATGGAGTACCAATACAATAAAATAACCAACAAAAAGGTTTGCATAAGATCTAAAAATAACTATTCTGGAAATTTGGATTGGAGAATAAAACATTTGGGTGGCCTTCTGTTGCTGAATTATGATGGCGTAAGCCAAACTTTCACAATCGCAACTCACTTTTACATCGTTTTGGAGGTTGGAATTCTGTTCTGAACACACAGTGACCAAAGCCATGAGCATTGGTGGGAACATTGGTCATAAGCATTGGTGGGAGATATTTAAATAATGGCTAAAACAGGCCCTTAGTATCCACTGGGGTTTTGTTCCAAGACGCCCCTGTAGTTATGAAAATCCATGGTGATCAAGCCCAAACAAGCAGGCTTCCTCCCTCGCAATGGTAGGATCCTATAGCAAGGTATGCCTATACATCAGCATAGTGTTCAATGCACACACAAAAAAAGTAAGATTCGCTTTTTGGATATTTTAATGACTATTTTCAGGCTGTGGTTGATTGAAACCATGGATACAGAACCCCGACTGTACAGAGCAAAATATGTCAGTTAATATAATGTGTGAATTAAATCCATACTTAAATCTCTCCCACTGAAACCAGTTGGACCAAAGGCTTGACTAGACATGGTGCTGCCACCAATACATAAGTAAGAAAAGGAAAGGAAAACATGCCATTTTGAGAACCTTTAACTACAGCTTTGTGTAATGCCAACTCTTGGCTTGTCAGACGATCCAAACCTCCCCTAAGTCTCTTTAACCTTCTCTACTTATTGTGCCAAGTTAAGCACAGTCCATTACTTGCCATCATCCTAGCAACCAAATCTGACTGCCAGGAGAAGACAGCATGCAAGACTGTGTTGCATCATGTATTGCATTTAAACAGCTATTAAGCAAATGAGAGAGAAAGAGATATGGAGCAAACGCTATATCGTGTCTATTGTAATACTCAATTAAGCCTATAAAACTGTTACTATCTAGACTGAGGCCCCAATATTTTCAGGGGATGTGTTGTCAAAGGCTTTCATGGCCAGAATCTCTGGGTTGCTGTGAGTTTTTTACCGAATTCCAAAAAGATACATGATACAATGGGAGATATTCTTCCTCTGAACAACAAGTAAGGAAAGTATGGTTCCACAGATATCACTGAACTGAACTGCCATCATCCCTAGCCAACAGAGTAAATGATGAAGGATGATGAGAACTGAAGTCCAAAAAGATCTTATGGTTAATATGTTCCTTTCCCTTAACTCAGCTAATGACATTGCTTCCATCATTTCCTCCTCCAATTCTTGAGCATAACTATATAATTTTGAACATTTATGTTTCCTGTAGAAATGGTTATATTGCACAGTGACTTACATCCTATTTCTTGTTTGTTTCTTCTTTAAAGTAAGGCAGCACAGTCGGTTGCTTCACAACCGTAGCCATGGGATGGGTCAATGGGGAGGCAATAGGGTTCAACAAAGGCATCTTTCTCTTTTCCCACTTCTTGGTATCCCTTGAGTTCATGTAAACACCAGAGTGTCTCTTATGCATACTTGTCTCTCTATCCTAAAATTTAGTATGCACATTCTTTTTTTTCTACAGCACACTGCTGTGTCTAGGGATGTGTCCCATGCCTCAACTTTTTCTTAGTAAAGCCTTCCATATTAGGACTACAGAAGGATAGATGTGATAAACATAAGAAGATGAATGCAGTCCAATGGCTTGGCTAAGGCCACAATCCACAGTCCACACACTGTAAAGGAGTCTTATGACATATAACAATCTATTATCCCCACAAAACCCACCATAGTGTGGCACTATTGTGGCACTGGCTATTACCTAGAACTGGAAGTGGTGTAGAAAAACAGACTGGAATTTTGATTAACAAACTGACATTCTTGTTCGTTGTTACTGTCTTCCATTTTAGATAGTTAGTGCAAAGAAATAACTGCGCATACAGTTTGATGGGGCTTCACTCATAGGCTTAGATTAACATTAAATTATGCTTTTAGCCTCCGGTGGCTCAGTGTGTTAAAGCGCTGAGCTGCTGAACTTGCAGACCTAAAGGTCCCAGGTTCAAACTTGGGCAGTGGAGTGAGCACCCGCATGCAAATGTGAGTAGATCAATAGGTACCGCTCCGGTGGGAAGGTAACGGTGTTCCATGCAGTCATGCCGGCCACATGACCTTGGAGGTGTCTACGGACAATGCCGGCTCTTCGGCTAGAAATAGAGATTAGCACCAACCCCCAGAGTCGGACACGACTGGACTTAACGTCAGGGGAAACCTTTACCTTTACCTATGCTTTTAGCATGGACCAACAGGTTACTCAAATGTATATCCTGTGTTTTGTTTTGATGCTCTACATCACATAGCTGTATTTGTTCCATTTTTGGCTGTGCCACAAAGCACCACAATTGTCACTATGTAGTGATTTAGCTTGGACTGTGGATAAGAGAATATGTGCCCAGCGAGTGTATGCTAAAACCAGAAGGAGCAGGACAGAGAAACAACTCACCAGGCTGAAGATAAGCCACAGAGCTGTATTGTGATTAGGCCAAAAAGGATGCAAATACAAGCAACTTGCGTCAAAATGTAAAAATACAAAAATAAAGGGAAATGCAAGACATTTTATATAGTTTATTTATTTATCCATTTATTTATTTACTGCATTTATATACCACATTTCTCACTTCTGGGGGGACTCAAAGCGATTCAAATCAAATAAATGGCAAAAATTCAATGCCTCACATACTATAAAAACAGTATTATCACACATCTAAAACAATAACATAGGACAATAAATTAAATTATTAAAACTACAAATCATCAAACAAACATGTTATGCAATATTTAATGAAGGTTTCAGAATTAGGTATAGTCAACATGCTAACAGCAGGTTATCTTTGCCACCTGAGCCAGGAGAAGTGCTGCAATAGTATTTGGGAACAGTAAAAAAAGACTAGGTGAAATTCAATCATGACATATCAGAGGCACTGTTGGTATATCACTTGTCTATCCCAGAAAGTAAACATTAGGGAAAGGAATGTTATTCTCCATTGACTTCATGAAGAACCAAATACAGTCAGCCCAAGCATGCCATTAAATTATGTGAATCATTAAAGGTCAAATTACAGTAAGAACGCAAATGCTATCAGCTGAAATTGGTGTTTCCTGAAATCTTTCTTCTAAGGGAAGTCTGCTCACATCTAAGCCAGTGTTACTCAAAATGATGGAACATGGAGAGGTGCCAGTCTGTAAGCCATTGGCTGCCAGTCCCCAGTATAGAAAAAACAGGTAGTTACACTGTATCTGCATATACCACTAGCCTATAGTTGCCAGTCCCCAACATCAGATAGCTTAAAGATAACTGTTCTGAACTAAATCTCTGAAATGTAGGGTCTTTGCTGAACTTGATCTCAAAACTACACATTTGCTCACATTTGCTAGTGGTGTTTTGGGAATCTGACTCCCACTCCACACCCTCTGAAGCATGAAAAGCACAACAAATCAGAAAGAAGCAGAATTAAGGCGTGAACTAGTGGCACCTCCTGCTATCTTCTCTAATTGGCCAGAAAAGAGGCTGGCTAGGATCTACACCAGGATTGGCTGAAGACTCCACTGATGTCACAGTTTCCAGGCGAAGATTCCCTTGAAGAGAAAATAATGACTGGAGATTGGTCAAGCAAAGGATCAATCAGCTCATGGGACACCCCCTGGGAGGGCATGAACTGGGAGAACACAATGTTACTGATATGTTGGTGAGCTTTTGATTAGCTCAACTGCCCAGTTCTGTGTCAAACAGAAAACAAAGGCTCAAGACTCAGAAACAAAGGTGCCGGTCCTGGGCAATCAAGGGCTGGGTTGTTACATAGAAGAGTTAATGAATATACATATTTTGAGTCTCTGCTTCCATGGGGGTAACAGACTCTCAGCTATGGGGGAATCACAATGAATTTGATGATTATCTGGCTTGGGACACAGCCAGGAGGATTTGTCCAACCTTTCTATTCTTAGGGGATTATTTTAGCAGGGTCAGAGAGTGTGGCTGTCCCTGGGCTACATTCTGTATAGTTTAATAAAGCAGTTCATATACATTGTATATAGGAAATAGATACAGTGTACAGTTAAAAGATACAAGTTACACGAAATCATAAAGTTGATACAGTGTATTGAAGATACAACAGCATTTAAGGGTTTATGCTGCTGGTTTGTTCTCAATCTTCTGATGCTTTGAAATTGCGCTAGCCTGGAAAAGGTCTTTTTAAAAAGGAAAAAAAACATATTTTGGAACCCTTGGTGAACTATAAATCCTCTCGTGGGGTGGGGGGGGGGGGTTACCATCATTTTATAACAACAAGGCTGCTGTTTGGGGGCAGCCATGCACTTCTTTCAATTTACAGACAATTCAGTCCATGAAAGCCCTGAGAGAATGAATAACATATGGGAGTCATACTCTCCTTGTAATACTTTTGAAGCAGAGTATAAAGTCTGCTGAAAACACACCTATGTGATGGAAGTGGTAGGATGCACTAAGGCCAAAATGAAGAGAATGCAACTCTTCGCTGGTTTCACTCTTGCATGAGTATGAATAATTAAAAAAAAAATCCCCACTCTAGAAGAATGGAAACAACTTTGTAGCGCTGTTTAGTTAATTAGAGCCTGATTTGGGAAAACATGCTTGTGCAAAAATACATGTGGCATTTCTTGTGAAGAAAATGAATTGTGGGACAGAAAATGTGTCTCAACACAAAAAGCATTTTTTCCACAGGAGAAGATATATTTTGTGCAAAATGCACTGGTTCCTATGCAAAAAAATATTGCCTTTTTTTTTTTGCATTTTTCTGCAAAAGACTCAGTGTATTTGTGAACACTGCACAATGACTAAGAAAAAATTTACTTTATTAGTGGAAAGGACCTTTTCTTGTTGTGTACCTTCAAGTTGTCATGACTTATGGTAGGTAGGTAAGTAGGTACCCTATTTACTTGTCTCTTATGTTAACTTTTTTGCCTAAATTACCTCACCAAAATTAGGGCACACATTAGATTCATGTTATATTATAATCTTAATGCTGAGTGAAAACATAAGTGGAAGTTGCTTCAAGACCACATGGAGCTCTTCTTTGAGGAACGTCCTCTCTAATTCAATGCAATGGCTCAATGCTATGCAATCCTGGGATTTGTAGCTTGGTGAGGCATCATCAGTCCTTGGCAGAGAAGATTCTAGAGACCAGGGTTCAAATTTCTGCTTGGTCATGGAATACCATTGGCAAGTTACAATCTCTTAGCTTTGGAGGAAGACAAATGCAACTCTCCTTCAAACAATTTTTGTTAAGAAGCCCTGTGATAGGCTTGCCTTAGGATCACCATAAGTCAGAAACAACTTCAAGGCACACAACAACAATAACAACAAATGCTTACTAAATGTTATATAATTTCAATCCCTTGAGATTTTCAGGATCAAAGATCAAATGTCTTGGGTATTTCAGTAGCAGTTATTCAGTTAGCCCCATGTCCTGCTGCCTGCCTGCCTATCTATTTATCTACTTTCTGTATTTACTCGAATCTAATGCACTCCCCAATTTTCAAAAACCTAAAACCAGAAAAGTATTTGCTGCTGAATGTAATGCACAGTGGCAAAAAGTGCATCCTTTGCAATTTAGCCATTACAGTTGCTGCATGCTTAGAATTCCTTCTTAAAAACAAATGTGTTTCCAGCTGTGGAAAAGAAAACCCTGGGATGTACCTAGGCTGTAAAATGAATCCACTTTAACTACCCTGGCTCAATGCACAGGGCCTTGTTTTATGAAGACCAAGAAAAGATGCAAACGAACAAGCTCTATAACCAGATTCATTTAAGAGTTTTAAACTGATGTGCAGAATGGAATTCAAAATGTCCCAGAGGAATTTTCCCTATTGCTCTCTGTATTCCAAAAACGAAAACCAGTGCGGAATCTGATTTCATTTGCAAACTAGCATGTGATGCTATCAAGATTTGATTTGGCTTTTCACATAAAACATAATGTTGAGTTTCAGAAGGCTTTTCCCAGATGAATAAACAAATCCCATGGAGAAAGACTTGTTGCATGCCTGTAGTCATTTCCTGCCACTGTTTGTTCTTTGCAATGGATTCATGCTACAAATATTTCAAGCTTTTCGGAATCCAGTCCTGAGAGATGCCTGTGATGGGCAACTAGTTGGAAGAGACAATTTAACACATGTCTACAGCTGTCTACAGCAATTCATGTAAAAAATTATAAGGAGTCTACAAGGAGGCTCAAGACTGGTGCAGTGAATATGAGCCAACATTGGGATGACAACAATCAGATTTGCCAATTCATTTTTCATAATCTGTTTTTCATGCCCTTATTCTAATGAGAAAGTGGTAGAATTGTTATTGTTGGGTGCCTTCAAATAGTTTCCGATTTACGGTTACCCTCATGGGGTTTTTGGCAAGATTTTTTCAGAGCTAGTTTGCATTTGCCTTCCTCTGAGGCTGGGAGAGTGTGATTTGACCAAAGTCACTCAATAGATTTATATGGTTGAGCAAGGAGGGATTCAAACCCTAGTCCAAAGAGACATAGTCCCATGCTCAAACCATTACAACACAATGGCTTTCCTGGTAGAGCTGATAGGGAGTAGACATAAATATGATAGAACCCATGATCTAACCTGGGGAAAGCAGATACAAGTTCCTGATGAATAAATATACAAATTTGCTGTTCCATTACAGAGGGATTACCCTAATTTGTGTTAAGAAGGGTAAGAATTAGCAATGCATCAAAAACGCTTCCCCACCTTTCCATAGCCCCATTAGGAGGATGCTACAGGGGAGAGAGGATGAGAGCATTGCCTCCCCCAAATAAGAATTCAGCCCCCACTTCTTAAAAAATTTCTTCAGCCTCCAAATTTCTAGTATTGCAGGGAATGAGATATTAAAAACCATTGACCACATATTTGATATGTTTGCAACTTAACTTGCTCCATTTCTTTGGATGCCTAAACACCACACCTGAAGTTTTAACTTACTGCAAAAATAGAAATATGGGGTCTAAGGGTAAATTTTATCCATTCCAAGGGGCAGAATTCATACCCATATTTTGCCCCATAATTTGTACCTACATCCATGCTCACCTTCTGCTGCTCCCACAGCATGTCATCGGACAGTGTGAATAGTGGGTCCTAAGATTTGGCTTTAGGAATCCCCCCTGGATACTAAAATCAGTGGATGCTCAAGTCCCGTTATGTACAATGGTATAGTAAAATTGCATCTCTTATATAAAATGTCAAAATCAGTGTTGACTTTTTGGAATTTTTTGAATATTTTCAAGCCATGGATAGTTAAATCCATGGATACAAAATTTGTGGATATGTCCTCAGAATAGAACTGAATGGATCACAGTAATTGGTTTTATCCAAAAATTGCATACAGTTGCCAACACTGCTCTTTCAAGCAGTATGGCACTAAACAGAGTGCTGTCCCTAAATCCAAAAAAAGTATTTTCCCCCAAAATACCATAGTTGCATTGATCCCTCCTTGAGGGTAATAGGGCCCACTGCATGGTGTATACCCTTTCCTCCCCATGGTTTGCCCCAAGCAGTTGTTTTGGGAAAGATTTAAGAGAGAACACAAGATGGTTTGTGCAGAGGCAAGCATACGACTTCAGAGATGGAAACAGACCCTACAAAGTAGGTGAAAGCAATGCACTAGACACATCTACAGACATTGGATGGATGTAAAGGAGACTACCAGACAAAAGTATATTAGTTCCTAAAGACAGACCGTGTTCACTTGAAAATGCAATCCTGGTGGCAGCTTTTCACTTGCACTCAAAGGATGAACTAGCTCCCTTGAGAAATTGCTGCCATAATTAGAGGCACCTAGAAACTGATGTGTTTATGAATTAGTAATAACAAGATTCCTGCATGCGCTGGTCATACGAGAGGCAAAGCGGCTGAGTTCACAGTGACGTGTATTATTTCAGGAAAATGGGAGTTCAAGGGGTTAAGGACAGTCTGGTCCTTGTGGGCCAAAGGTGACTTGCTGATCGGCCTACAACTCATTGTCTGGTTGAGGTAATTAGCAAATGAATGTTGCCTTGGAAGAGGATCCAAGGCTGCAAATCCCTCTTGTCCTAAACTGACAACATACATACTGCCTCAGATTACAAGCTTGGGTTTCCAAAGCCGAAACCTGTTCAAACCAGGCAGCAGTGAATTTATTATCCATGTGAGGGGGATAAAAATGCTGGCTTGAATGCTTACCTACAAGATAAAATGGAAATACATCATTACAACATTTCCATAGGGTATGTTTAAACTTTTATAAGATGAGGTGCAATTTGGAATGGGTGGATTCCATTGGTATACATTGAGCCTATAAGGCTTTTTTCCTTGCACTTTCCCTGGACATACAGGGCTATGTGTTTTTAAAAAAATAAAAAAGCCTGAATGGCTTTGGAAAGGGAAGTGTGTGAGGTTATCTTAGGAGCCATTTATACTTTGTGTGGTCTGTTTGTAACTTCAACTTCCCTATCACTTATATGACCCAATGAATTTTATGGGGTATTCTTAGGTAAGGAATACTCATGGGATGGTTTGCCATTTCCTTTCTCTGAAATACAGCACACTGCAGCTGGTTTTCCTTGGAGGTCTCCCAACCAATTACTGATAAGGGCTGACCCTGATCAGCCTCCAAAACAAGACAGGATCTGGTGTCTTCAAGATATTTTAGTCAGGCCTTACAAATGTACTCAGGCAAAGGCAGAAAGTCTTTTCCATCAAACTACTCCAGCAAAAGATTGAACAAATAGCAATACTGCTGGGTACATTGAATAGCTAACTGGATTTTAGGCTCAACTTGCTGTTCTCAGTTGTCTACATGTAAGGTTTCCAGATCTTAGGGACTGTCCTGGTGCATCAGGAACTGAAATCTCTTCTCTAGTTGTCAGAGTAACATGGAAAAACCTCAAGGAGAGCTTGAAGCCATTCCTTGATTGGGCTACACCTTTTGTGAACTCATAAAATCAGGGTTTGCAAAAATGTTACAAACAGAAGACAGAAAATGGTGCATATATGCATCTCTGTCCAAAGGAGAGCTTGTGTAACTCAATTTCCAAACAGATAAATATTTCCCATTTTGGTTAGACTTGGTGTTCACTCTTTGAAACAGAGCTCTAAATACAGTAGAGTCTCACTTATCCAACATTCGCTTATCCAACGTTCTGGATTATCCAACGCATTTTTGTAGTCAATGTTTTCAATATATCATGATTTTTTGGTGCTAAATTCATAAATACAGTAATTACTACATAGCATTACTGTGTATTGAACTACTTTTTCTGTCAAATTTGTTGTGTAACATGATGTTTTGGTGCTTAATTTGTAAAATCATAACCTAATTTGATGTTTAATAGGCTTCTCCTTCATCTCTCCTTATTATCCAACATATTCGCTTATCCAACGTTCTGCCAGCCCGTTTATGTTGGATAAGTGAGACTCTACTGTAACTGTATTTGATACTCCATGTATTATGCTTACTGACAGGCTAAAACAGCTAGAAGCGAGCTATAGTAGTTCCTCCAACTTGGTGCCTTTTCGAAGTACTGGACTACAATTCTCAGAATCCTACAACCAGTGCAACTGGCATGGCATTCTGTGAATTGTGGTTCAATAATTCCAGAAAACATTGTTTTGGGACAGACTACAAGAAAGCAACACCCCCCACACCCAACAAAGTTACCATGCATAGTCAGCCCGTTACATTCACTGGGGTTAAGGGTTAGGTTTTTCTTTCCAGGAGACAACACCTCTCTATGAATTTCTACGTACTCCAGCATGACTCCATGGTCAGCTTCCAGTGGAAGCTGATCATAAGGGTCACACTGGAGGACCTAGAATTTTCTAGGGGAGAACATTGTAATAAAATCTGTGAATAATCAAATCAACATGAGTCAACCCTGCAAATTTGGAAGACCAACTATATTTGGAAATCCAAGAGAGTAAAATCTCATTAATGACATCCAGTTACACCAAGTGGATGTACATTATTATTATTATTATTATTATTATTATTATTATTATTGTTATTATTTTATTGTATAACACAGCAAACAAGATAGACATGCTGGATTTCATATCACAAAATCACAAGTCGAACACTTCCCAAGTGTCTAGGACTATGTGATGTATTTTCGGATTATGAGTGTAGATCCCAGTAGGGTGGCCTTTTGCAGTTGGCAGATTGTAATTTTGTCAATGTCTATTGTTTCCAAATGCTGGCTGAGATCTTTTGGCACGGCACCCAGTGTGCCCATCACCACCGGGACCACCTGCACTGGTTTCTGCCAGAGTCTTTGAAGTTCAGTCTTGAGGTCCTGATAGCGGCTGAGTTTTTCCTGCTGTTTTTCATCAATGCGACTGTCACCTGGGATGGCAACATCAATGATCCAAATCTTTTTCCTTTCCACAACTGTGATGTCTGGTGTGTTGTGTTTCAGAACTTTGTCAGTCTGGATTCAGAAGTCCCACAGTATCTTTGCGTGTTCATTTTCCACAACCTTTGCAGGTTTGTGATCCCACCAGTTCTTTGCTGCAGGGAGGTGGTACTTGAGGCATAAGTTCCAATGAATCATTTGGGCCACATAGTTGTGCCTCTGTTTGTAGTCTGTCTGTGCGATTTTCTTACAGCAGCTGAGGATATGATCAATGGTTTCGTCGGTTTCCTTGCACAGTCTGCATTTTGGGTCATCAGCTGATTTTTCGATCTTGGCCTTAATTGCATTTGTTCTGATGGCTTGCTCCTAGGCTGCAAGGATCAGGCCTTCTGTCTCCTTCTTCAGGGTCCCATTTATGAGCCAGAGCCAGGTCTTCTCCTTATCAGCTTTTCCTTCAATTTTGTCAAGGAACTTCCCATGCAATGTTTTGTTGTGCCAGCTGTCAGCTCTAGTTTGTAGTGCAGTTTTCTTGTACTGGTTTTTTGTCTGCTGTGCTTTGAGGAGTTTCTGATTTTTGACTTCAATCAAAGCAGGTTCTTCACTTTACTTTACATATTCTGCCAGGGCATGTTCTTCTTCTTTGACTGCTTGTTTTACTTGTAAGAGTCCTCTGCCCCTATTATTATTATTATTATTATTATTATTATTATTATTATTATTATTATTATTTTATATTTATTATATTTATTTATACCCTGCTTTTTCTTTCCACAAGGAGACTCTAAACAGCCATATCATCTTGTAAGACAACGTGTTGTCATGTCACACAATCCCAATTCTCTTATATCAAAAAGCTTTCTAGAGCTTCTGTGGAACTTGCTAAGATGCACTAGCTTAAAAATGGAGCCGATGTGTACAAATGATCTCTGTTGGAACATGAGGTTTTGTTAGCTGTCCATTTCAGCAACACTGTTGTGTTACTCCTGAGAAATCTTAACTGTTTAACTTGCTTTCGAGGTTTAGCCTCCCCTAAGCTTCAGCAATGAGCCAAGTGTTTACACCACCCAGAGGAAATGAAACTCTGTTGATCAGAAGTGCTCTGAATGAGAAAGCTCTAGTGGCTGTCTGCTTCCTTATATCATGAAACTGCAGAGCATGGAGACTAGGAGATGATTTAACTCATTTCTCATTTGTACTGACCTTCATAAATGTTTTCTTTTGCCCTTTACTAGACAGAATAGGAATGATCACTTATCAACATACATATTCAGTGGCATCACTAGGGAGGATGCGGAGGGGTGCGAACTGCACCGAATAACACCATCAGAGAATGATACCCACAGAAATGTCTATGAAATTTTCTGCAGGGTTTCAAATTTAGATCCTTGTCATATAGCCAAAAGAGTGCAGTCAATGCACAAGAAGGAGACATCAGCATCCTTTGAGGAACCACAAGGTTTTCTGAAGATACAAGCAAATCTTTAAAGGAAGGGGGAGAGAAAACCTAAAGAAAGAAATCTGTAAACATAGAAAGGACTGTGCATGTTCATTAACCATGGAACACTGAAGGACTGGGAGCAGAGAAGAGGAAATTACAAAAGATTCCTTCTATCTATCTATCTATCTATCTATCTATCTATCTATCTATCTATCTATCTATCTCTATATCGCTCTGCCATTTTTCTATGATCTATCATGTATCTAATCTCTATCAGTTCTGTCTTTCGCTCTAACTCTATCCCTCAGATGTAATCTTCTATTCATATATCGCTTTTATCCCAGCACAAGATTCAAGGCAGCTTGCAATCACTTAAGAAAGACAGTATAATTTTCATGGGACTTTATACTTGGTATGAAAAAAGAAACTGACCCCAAACACAGTAATGTGGAAGTTTCATTTTAAACAGTAACACTGTTGAGTGCATTGATGACAAGGAAAAAATGGTGGGCCCCACGTGTCGGATCAACAAAAGCTTTTCTATCATATAAAATCTTATCTACTTCATAACTGATTGGTTCAAAAGTGCCGCAGAGGTAGAAACAGCAACACGTGCCTCACGATCTCACCCATGAACAGGTATTTTGCTGATAAGGTAAATCACAGCATGGTGAAGTCATGAACAATATGTGAAATGCTTATCAGCATAGGCATAACAAACACATTCCAAAAAGCAAGCTCAACAGGTTTCCTATCTCATATTTAAAAGCTACCTGTAAAATAGTATCCCTTATATAAAATGGCAAAATCATGATTCTTTTTTTGGATTTAAAAAGAAATTTTGTAATCATAGATAGTTGAATCTACAGAATCTGTAGATATGGAGCGCTAACAATATTTAGTTGAATCAAAAGATCTCTTATTTAGGGGTGGTCCTAGCTTTATGAGTGGTTCTATGTACCTCAGGAAGGACTTCAAGACTTGTAGAAACAACAAAACATTCCATACAACACCTGTGTATACAGTGCAAACCCTTTATCTATGTATTTAATATCCATGGTTTCATGAGCCACACTAGAATAATATCCCCTCTTTGGAAGTGTTCATGGAACTCTCTATGTCCTTCTGTGTGATTCTATGGTATGTTTCCACCAAGGTATCGTAAAAATATAGTGTTCATGATTATCTTTAAATAGTTGCATTGGGGGTTCTTAGAACATATCCTTCATTGATACAGGGTCATGCTGTATTATAAAACATTTATTAAACAAAAGACCAACATATAATTCAAGATAATTTGTGTGTTAAAGGATATAACTCACTGGCCCGAAAACCGAGGGTCAGAAAAACATTTTTAAATGGATTTATAGGAATTTGGCATTCTAAATGCACAAATGACTTCAGATTTGTTTCATCGCCTACAGCATTTTCACAACTTGCTTTGACGCTTCTATGGTGCAAAATGGGTTTGAATGAAATTGGTACTGAAATTATAATAATATTTGAGAAATAATTGTGTGTGGTCTGACTTTTTTTATTGTGTTTGTCAAATTCAGCATCCCAGAATACACTAAAAACAGGCTACAATATTGGGGGGGGGGGGGGTCACCACAGTTCTTATTTTATGACAATCCTTATCAATCACATATCAGATTGTCCTCCTTGCTGTCTACCACGGCTCTAATTCTGAAATGACACAATCTGTTCTGACTAAAAAAATACTTTGACGAAATGGAACTAAACTTGCTTCTAACCTTGATCTACTCTATCTTTGCTGTCTAATCTAAACACTTGTCCAACTACCTAACACACTTTCCTCAGCACATTCAATCTCCAGGCCAATCAAATAATCACCTCCAACATTTGACACTCTCATGCCCTCTCAACTTACCTTAATATCTCCACAATTAAATAGGATACTGTACAATCCAGTATCCGCAAGGGATATGTTCCTGGACTTCAGTGTGGATATGTGAAACCATGGGTAAGAGGAAACCCTATTGAAATGAAGAAGCTCTGACTGATGAATATCATAGAGTCATGCTGGAGGAATCAGAAAATGCCTACAGAAGACAAGATGCCTAGAGTGTGTTGTCCAAAATCTCAGGTTCTTCCCAGTGTGTGGCAGCTTCAAATCAGCCCAATGAGATACACACAACAGGAGTCGAAGGCAGGACAGAAATTGATTGATTCAGTTCTGGCCAGAGAGGACACTGGGGGGAAATCCCAAATCCCAAATCCGTCAAGCCCAAACGGGGTATTTTATAGGAAAGTTACACACATTTAGAAACATGAAGAATGGAGGTGATTGGCAAAGTTTCAGAAACCGTGGTTTCATTGGACATGAAGGCTCATCCATGCTTGGCCGTGGATTAGCTGGAAGTTTAAAGGTCCCTGAATCTCAATCACTGACTGGCTGAGCAGTCTGGAGGACATTTCAATAATCTGTCATTGGTTGAATTTGAAGCTTATCGATTGACTGGTATGTCTGCCTACCTGGGAAGGTCTAGGAATGGTAGATAATGGGCATTTGAGATGATTATCCTTGGCGACAAAGATCCCAGATCTGGGAAAATGGGATTCCCAGGCATCTGATGGATCCTGAGATTTGGAGACAATGGGTGCTGAGGTGCCCTGGTGGACTCCACAGATATAACAAACCGACAAGGAGGTGGGTAAATGGGTTTTCAGTTCCTGCTGGGCTTGGAACCTTTGTGACGCAGCCCAAAACCAATTTCTGCTTATAATTATGGTTTAATGTATGGCGCTTATGCAAACTTAGAGGCAGATCCCTGAGGGAGGCTCCATGTGGTTTTGGGATTCAGGAGAAAGGTCAGAGTGGGGCCTTGTGAGGCAACACATTCATTCCTCATTTTTGGGGTTCATTTTCAACAACAAGTGGATAAATGAAACCATAGAAACCGATGTATTGAACAATGCTTCATCCTATTTCGACTAATATACGCTCAGTAATATAGTTACAAAGGTTCAGGACAGCATAGGCTCAATTTATAAAATTAAATGCATAGAAAATCGCCCATCAAATTTGGAGTATTACATTGCCTTAGGCACAACCCAAAATTGTCAGTTTGAATATGGGTTTAGGTGGAACTCAGCATCAAGTGCAACATGGTTCACTCCGCTGGGAGGATCAATGCAGACTATGAGTACATACTGTCAGTCCACTGAAGACTGTAAATGTTGAATTGCAAAATAAGAGATCCCACAGCACTGCTTCAAAAGAACTACACAAAGATGCTTTGAAGAGAGGGGAAATGAATGCGTGCTCTCAAGTCCCAAGAAATCTTTGCCTGGGGCTGCCTGGCAAAGACTGACAAATTGTTACTGCAGATGGGACAGAACAAAAGAGAGCGGTCTTGTTCCAATTAGAGCTGCAGCGTTTAATCAATTAATTGCTTAGATTAAACTCTTAATAACATTTTTGGGAATCTTAACAGCTCTCTCCTTATGTTTATATTGGAATCACTGTGTTGTCGTTGTCGTTGGTGGTGGTGGTGGTGTTGTGTCCCTTGAAATTGGTGCTTGACATCATCATAAGTGATAAAGGCACATGAGTACATACTATCAATTCACTGAAAACTGTAAACCTTAAATTGCAAAATAAGAGATCCCACAGCACAAGGAGATAGAGAGATGTTAGGAAGTAAGACTCAAGCATCTGAATATGCAAGAGTCAGTATGGTTTAGGTTTGAGCAATGAACTACAACTATGGAAACCAAGATTTGAATCCCCATTCAGCCACGGTTGCTGGGTGACCCAGCTTATGGCAACCACAAGATGACATTGAGATTTTCTTGGTAAGATTTGTTCAGAAGAGGTACACCTTTGACTTCCTCTGAGTCTGAGAGAGTGATGACACATGTAAGCAGAGTTATGTCTACCTGTGTATTTTTATAGATCTTGCAAAAAGAGATATCTAGTACTTTTTGCAAGACTTGAGTCTTCTGTAACAGCTTGAAATGGGCAGGTACATCTCTACCTTCCTACATTCATTCCTGCTGCTTACAGCATGATGTAAGATCTTGGCCAACACAGTATGATCCCCATATCTAAAGGACCGGTATCTGCCGTTTCATTTTTCCACACCCCACTCTATGGTATTCATGGGCCAGAGGTATTTCATTTCAATATGGTTCACTATTTTCCATGATTTCACATATCCACACAAAATCCAGGAATATATCCCTCACGGATATGGGGGTTGTACTATATTAGCAACTGTCCAAATATTTTTTTTAATTTCCATCTTACATTAAAAACATAAATATTGAACTATCATATTCTACTGACTGCCTTAGTTATTAGAGTAATTATTAGTGGTCCTACTAATTGAATCTAGGCTCTTATGTCTATAATGTGAAACTACGGCTCTCCAAAGAATAACAAATCATCAATAATAATCAATTGACATCATGTTGATGTTAAACAATTGGCCAATTACATGGCTGGAAGGAAAGAAAAGATGAGAGTGCTGAAGCCAGACCATCCTGTTTGGAGAGAGTACTCCATAGAAAGGGGAGCCACAACTTAGAAGTCCACTCCCTTATCACCATCCTTGGAGCTTTTATCAAAGGGAGAGCTCAAGAGAAGGCCTCAGGTATTGATATGAGGTTAATCAGGTAGCTTCATTTATTATCACCCGTTCCATGCCGGTATATCATTTTGTGGAGTGAAATTATTCACCTCTTTACTACATTGATGCTGGAATTTGCAGTTCTCCTAAGCCCATGGGGACGCCTGGCGAGCCAGCTAGCATGGATAGCGAATCAGGAACCGAAGATTCCACTAGGATGAATGCCAATGACAGAGGGTTTATTCAATTCACACAAAATGGACACTTGTATAGCACAGGTGCTCAAAGGGTACAAGTGTAAAAATACTTTCACAAGTTCCCATTCACTGACATTGTTTTGTTTCGAAATTTTCCTCCCTTTCCCTGCTTGGCCAGCTGGCAGAACCGGCCGGCATTATTCCTGGCCTCTGAGAGTATTATTTATTTATTTATTTATTTATTTCCAGTATTTCTACCCCGCCCTTCTCCCCTGGGGGACTCAGGGCGGCTTACAAATTGGCAACACAGTGCCATCACATCAACAATACAATACAAAAGGCATTAAAAACTAAAAACATTTAAAACATCATAAAAACCAATATACAATAATAAAACATTACCATGCACCGAGGTAATGTCCTTTCATTCACTAGACCTTGTTAATTCAGAGTCTTAAAAACCGACAGTGCCAAGCTCGAAAGTTCATTCATTGAACGCTTGAGCACATAGCCATGTTTTTAGTTTTTTTCTGAACCCTAGAAAGGAAGGAGCCTGCCGGATGTCACTGGGGAGGGAGTTCCACAGCCGAGGAGCCACCACCGAGAAGGCCCTGTCTCTCGTCCCCACCAGCTGCGCCTGTGAAGCATTTTCCCCAATGGTGGAGCTGGAACAAAATACTACTGGGAGTCCTCCACTTTCTCCCATCTACTAGTTGGCCATAGGGATTTGCTCAGTTTTGTGTGTCCATGTATGTGTAGTTTGTTGCACTAGAGCCCTGAAATACCTTTTCACCACAAACTACACACTGTCCAGATAATCCAGTAAGTAAAAGTTTATTTTAAAAAGAGTATATAAAAATAAGCAAATCTAAAAAAGAGAATCAAAATCCCAAAAGCTATTTCCAAGATAGCCAAGAGTCCAAAATTCTTTCACATACATTTTCAAGAGTCAAACTACAGATATATCCATAAACAAAATAGCATGAATCCAAGGCAGACAATCTATGCCACACATGAACTGGAAACAGAAACTTAAAACTTGAATACATGAATCCCAAAAACGTAGGACCAAGAACCGAGAGCTGTTCATTTTAATACAATGTTGCTCTCACAAAGGATTGTATAAGCAGAAACCACTTTAAAAGGTCTCAATTCCTCCCATGACATCGTTCCTCGCACACCTGCTTTTCCTCTTCTTATCTCTAAGCCTCTGGGAAAAGCAAGTCTGTCTTTGTTGTACACTCTGCCTCTGAAGTTCCAAGTGCCTTGGCCTGGACAAATATTTGTCTCCCACATTTCTCTCAGCCTGCACTTCTGGAAGATTATAATGAAAACTGATATTGCTTTCTGCAGTCTCATGGGAACTGTCAGGAGATTCCAAAACAGCACTCTTCAGGTCACTTCTATTAACCTCTGGGCCCTCTGAATTTATCCCAGCATCCTCTTCCTCATCTTCTAAGCACTCAGAATCTCACCAGGTTACAACACGGTCACTGTATAAGGAAGTATTGAATATCTCATTGTGCAGCATCCTAAAAATCACAAACCAGGTATCATAGGAAGTTCCAATGCATATGTCACCAATAGGAATCTGTCCTCAATGTACAGAATGAGTGAAAAAGTGATAATTGGTGTTGAAAATATAAGTGTATGGGTTTTGATTTCTCCATAGCATCCTTAATGAGTGGCCCCAAAGTTCACCCTGAACAAGAAGAATCACAAGCCAGCTGATATACATAGCAAACGAACACTTGCATTACCTTAAACACACACATACACAAATATATACACTGAAAAACTTGCTGTTCTTTGCCTGCCATCTAGTTGAACTGGTTTCCTTGCCTTGTGTGTGTTTTCAGTGTAACCAAAATAGATTTCAGTGTGTAAACAGCTATCCTATCTGCCTCATTCATATTTAATGGCAATGTCTGTGCAGTGGACACTTGGATCCCCTTGGTAAAGGAGAAGAAACCAGATACAAGAGTGTCACAGGTCCTTCTCAGTTACATGGCAGGGGTGGCAGCTGTTATTCTAGGCAGCTTGCAATGTAATGGGTGATGGGGAGATAGGAAAATTAATTAGAAGTATATATTGCGGAAATCACCTTTTCCATCCAGGCTCCATGCCACTTTTAGAAGAACACAAGGGAAAGGTCTGCTCAGGGTTGCTGGGTTCACCACGAGTTATTTCCCTCATTAGGTTATCAAGATGCCACATAATTGCAGCAATACAGTCATTAAGACAGGATACACCAGACAGGTGTGGTTTCCTTTCACTAAATTAGCTTTTAGAAACTGAATGTCACAATAAGAGTCCTCTCCTGTAGATCAAAGCATTGGCTCAACTGCTGTGATGGCACAGAAGGTCCATAAATGTTCATGGTGCTGGAGGACCTTCTGTCATACATTAAAGTCCAATTGCTCAGGTATTCTGACACCAGTTTTTACCTTTTTCACCCATTCTACACATTGAGGCTCCAAGGTGATGTACGTAAGTGTGAAAAAGGTTGGTTGCCCTGGGATGAAGGGAGAAAGAACTGGAAGTATGCTGGCAGAGGATTACATTTTGCTAGAATAGTATAGGATCTCTGGACTTAGACAGATAGATAAGCAATATGCAAATCAAACAAAAGTAGGCAAAATAATAACACAGATACTTTATATTATTATTATTATTATTATTATTATTATTATTATTATTATTATTATTATGCATTTTTCAAGTTTGAGACACAAAGAAGCTCATAATTTTTAAAAACTCTACTATTAAAACATACAAAAGATCAACAGTAAAATAGAACCAGAGCCGGTCCAACAATGAGGCGAATTAAGCGGCCGCTTCGGGTTCAAAACATACGGGGGCACAGTCAAGACTGCTTTTTCTGTTGATTTCTTGTAAAACATGATGTTTTGGTGCTTAATTTGCAAAATCTTAATGTAATTTGATGTTTAATAGGCTTTTCCTTAATCCCTCCTTATTATCCAACATTTTCACGTATCCAACGCTTTTATTTTTCAGTGATTGGTTTGGGGGGGGGCACCAAAATTCTGTTCGCCTACACTTGAAAAATACCTAGGGCTGGCTCTGAATAGAACCCAACATATTTGATGAATAAATGACAAAGTTGACATGGCCTGATTTAAGGATAAAGCATGAGGAGCTCGGACGAATGGAATTAATTATATATACTTTTTAAAGGTTTTATAATGTGTTTTAACAATCTTATTAATTGATCTGTTTATATTGTTTTGTTTTTATGATTGCATTTTGGGCATTAAATTTTGCCAATTTTTGTAAGCCGCCCTGAGTCCCCTCGGGTGAGAAGGGTGGGGTATAAATGTTGTAAATAAATAAATAAATAAATAAATATTATAATTATTAAAACAATTCATTCAAAATATCATTTAAAAGCTTTTAAAAACATTTCACTAATATTATGTAACACCCTGGCCCATTGTTTAAAACTCTGTATTTTAAAAACTTGCCTGAATAAAAAAGCTTTTAGTTTGCCACAAAAAGCATATCATGGAAGGGGCCATGAGTGTGCTTTAAAGGAGATCTTCAAAGTGCTGAACACTTAGCCTCTCTCCAGGTTCACCGACTTGGATAGAGTCTTTCAGAATAACATCCAGCGTTGTATGCTCCATTGACACCTGTCACGCACCTTCTACCTGTGCTTTCTACATAATAAAAATATTTGCATTTACTAAGCTAGAAGTGTCTCTTCCTAGGCATATTATGTCTCATTGTTATCACATTTCACATATTTTTGCATTGTTGCTTATTGCTGTGGTATTTCAGTGCTCACCGAACAGAGTTGTTTGCCACAATGAAGGCTATCATTACACCTGTAGAATATAAGATGTAACAAAAACAAGGGAGGAGAGAAATAGAAAGTCTCACAGACGTGTTGCTTCAAGAGATCAAGGATGAGAAAAAAAAGGAAATATTTATGTCAAGCTGAATAGAAAATAACCCAGAAATGCAGTGAAACAGCACCATGGGGCATTTTTAGAAATGAAAAGGTTCTAGATAGTAAAGCAGAACAAAGGAGTCAGTACATGATGTGAACTGAATATTGGACTAGGATTTTAGGAGGCCAGATGTGAATCCCTGCGCTATCATGGAAATCTACATGGTAAAACTGCATCTGAATGAATCTCCCCAAGAAAATCCTACCATAAGGTTGCCATAGGTTGGAGTCAACTTCAAAGCACATAAGAATAATAAGGTAAAGGTTTTCCCCTGACATTAAGTCTAGTCGTGTCTGAATCTGGGGATTGGTGCTCTTCTCCATTTATAAGCCAAAGAGCCGGCATTGTCCATAGACACCTCCAAGGTCATGTGGCCGGCATGACTGCATGAAGTGCTGTTACCTTTCCTCTGGAGTGGTACCTATTGATCTACTCACATTTGCATGTTTTCGAATTGCTAGGTTGGCAGAACCAAAAATGCCCGTAAAAGACAAAGGCTAGGCAAACATTGGCCTTAAAAGTAAAAAGACACAAGGAAAACGTTCAAAAGATAAACCGGATTAAACCGGAGTTTAATCCGGGTTAAACCAAAAAAGCTTACTTCAGCCTGGGACTTAAACAAACAAAGCTGGTGAACAAAAGGTTCAAAGAAATGCAAATAATTGGCAGCAGATACTTCTCTGCTGCCAAAAGCTATGTTTGAGTAACTAAGAGGTTACTCCTCCACGCAGCAAGCAATTTCCAGATACAAACACAGCAGACAAGGGCAGAAGCGGTCAGCGAAGTTCCAATCCGGTCCGAAGGTCGTAAGGCAGGTATAGACGTTTGTAGTTCACCAGTTCCAACGATAATCACAGGAAGGAGAGTCCGAGGCCGTAGTCAGTCAGTCAGTCAGTCAGTCAGTCCAGAGTAAACAGATGGCGTTCGTCAAGAAGACGACGGAGGTCCAAGCTATTAAGATTAAGCACAGGTTGCACAACAAAAGCCCACACAATTCCTCCCGCCGTCTATGCCCAGTGTCCTTGGTAACTTACGTAGTCAGCAAACGAATCACACCCGTCTTCAGGAACTTCCCACACAGAGCCCAAGCGTTCGTCCAGATTACCTTGCCCAACGCAATTAGCCATTGCTTCCAAACCCCATTTTATGCCAGTTTACAGCTCCTCATCGCTATCAGCTGTTCCCCTAATTCCGGGCATCTCCTCATCACTTTCCTCATCAGAACTGAAACACCTTTGACTACGCCCCACAGCATCCCCAGCTGTGGATCCCGTTCCATCCCTCCAGCTTGTCCACGGGTCTAATAAGTCCCGCAGCCGCTTCCTTTCTCGCTCCTCGAGAGTATCTGACTCCCGAGGAGTCTTACGACCACGTCTCCCAGTATCGGAGCCATAAGGCTCAACCATAACACTATCCCCTCTCACAAAGGCCTCCTCCTCCAAAGGTGGAGAGACAGCAGTGATGTCTTCAGCTACAGCACCACGACGTCCAGAGGTATCTAACTTTAACAAAGAACGGTGGAAAACAGGATGGATTTTAAAAGTAGAAGGTAAACGCAAACGAAATGCTACCGAAGAAATCTTTTTAACAATAGGAAAAGGTCCCAAATACCGTGGCGCAAACTTTCCCCCAGCCTGTTTAATGTACTTAGAAGATAACCATACCAAATCCCCTTCTTCCAACTCTTCCCCTGCTTGTCTATGATGGTCGGCTTGAGTCTTTTGCGTTGCCTTGGCTTCTAATAATAAACGACGAGCCACATCATGCAAAGCAGCCATTTCAGAAGAATGGTACACCGGGTCAGAGGAAACCACATTGGTTGACGGCGCCACACCTCCCCGTGGATGGAAACCATAAGTCAGCTCAAATGGGGTATGCTGACTAGACGTGTGCACAGCGTTATTATAGGCGAACTCAGCCACCGGTAGCCATTTTACCCAAGCAGTTGGTTGGTCTAAACAGAAACAACATAAATATTGCTCCAACAACCCATTAACTCTTTCAGATTGACCATCCGTTTGTGGATGAAAAGCTGAGGAGACATTCAATTTAGTTCCTAAACACTCATGGAAGTGTCTCCAAAAACGCGACACAAATTGTGGAGCTCTGTCAGAAATAATCACCTCAGGAGCGCCATGTAAACGGTAAATATGTTTGGTAAACAATAAAGCCAATGTAGGAGCCGCTGGAATTGTTGAACATGGTATAAAATGAGCCATTTTAGAAAATAAATCCACCACCACCCAAATACATGTATAACCCCCAGACTTAGGCAAATCAGAAATGAAATCCATGGAAATAATTTGCCATGGTCTCTCAGGAACAGGCAAGGAAGATAATAAACCTCTAGGGCGCCCAACAGGCGTCTTACTCTGCTGACAAACAGCGCAGCTATCACAAAAGCGAAGAATGTCTTGTCGCATCTTTGGCCACCAGTAGTTTCTGGTAATGAACTGTACGGTCTTAAATCTGCCAAAATGCCCAGCCATGGGTTCGTCATGATGTGCTCTAATAACCTCCAACCTGAGTGCCCCCACTGGTACATAAACCTGTCCATTGCGTACCAATACTCCATTCTGATCTTGTAAATGAGGCAACATTGTACGATTCCCTACTGACAATAGCATGAGTTGCTCTTGAGTCCAGTTATCTTCTTTCTGAGCCTCTAGGATTTGAGCATGTAATCCAATCTCATTTTCCACTATACATAAAGAGGCAGTAGGCAAAATTGTCTGGCACACTACCTGCTCATTGGTCTTAAACTCAGGCTTGCGAGATAACGCATCTGCCCGCAAGTTTGCCTTCCCTTCCACAAACTGAACTTTGAAATTAAACCTGGAGAAAAACAAAGCCCATCGAATTTGGCGTTGATTTAATTTCTTGGCCGTTTGCAAATGTTCCAAATTCTTGTGATCAGATCTGACCACAATTTGATGCCGTGCCCCCTCTAACCAGTGCTGCCACACCTCAAACGCCACCTTGATAGCCAATAATTCCTTCTCCCATATGGTATAATTTTGTTCAAATGGTGTTAGTTGCCGAGAGTAAAATCCACAGGGACGCAAAGTCCCTGATGAATCCCTTTGAGACAATACAGCCCCCAACGCATAGCTAGAAGCGTCTGCTTCTACTATGAACGGCTTGTCAACATCTGGATGTATTAGTATATTGTCTGCCTGGAAGCTAGACTTTAACTGTAAGAACGCATCGTGAGCCTCCCGTCCCCACACAAACGGTTGTTTCTTACGCAAGAGTTGCGTTAAAGGTACCGTGAGTTTGGCAAAGTTTGGGATAAACTCCCGGTAGTAGTTAGCGAATCCTAAGAACCGCTGAACATCTTTCTTAGTCTTGAGTTCTTGCCATGAGTTGACTGCGTCAACCTTATGCGGATCCATTTTGAGTTCCTTTCCTGAAACTACATGTCCCAGGAACTCAACTTCAGGTACATGAAAAACACATTTAGAAGCCTTAGCGAAAAGCCCATTAGCCCGTAGACGGTGTAGTACCTGCTTGACATGCTGTCGGTGTTCTTTTTCATCCTTAGAGAAAATTAATATATCGTCCAAATAAACCACCACAAATTGATTAATTAAGTCTCTAAATACATCGTTTATGAACCTTTGGAAGACCGCAGGCGCATTGCAAAGTCCGAAAGGCATTACACGGAACTCGTGGCATCCGAAACACGTGTTAAATGCCGTCTTCCATTCATCACCTTCCCGTATTCTAATTAAATTATACGCCCCCCGCAGGTCAAGCTTGGTAAAGATCTTAGCCCCTTGCACCCTCGATAGTAATTCCGAAATCAGAGGTAGCGGGTACCTGTCTCGAATTGTGTGTTTGTTAAGAACCCGGTAATCACAAACCAACCTGAGCTCTCCTGTCTTTTTAGCTACAAAGAACACAGGTGCAGCAGTTGGAGAGCTAGATGGGCGAATAAACCCCTTAGCTAGGTTCTCGTCAAGGAATTCTCTCAAAGCTTGCCTTTCTGGTACTGTTAAGGCATACAACCTTCCTGCTGGCAATTTTGCACCTTCCACTAATCTAATGGTGCAATTGTAAGATCTATGAGGCGGTAACTTATCCGCTTCCTTCTTACAAAATACGTCTAAGAATTCCCCATATTCAGCAGGCACTCCCTCCATATCAAGCTGAGAAGGGTTTAGAGCAAAACATTCCTGCCTCTTAAAAGCTATAGTACGCGTCACCCAGTCCACTTGAGGATTTACTAAGGTTAACCAATCCATTCCCAGGATCACATCGTATCTTGGTAACCGTGTAATATCCCAAACAAACTTTCCCGTTACTCCTTGTACCTCCCACATTATCTCTGAGGTCTCGTGATTAACCACCCCAGTCTCCAATAATCTCCCATCCGCCCCTTCCACCCATACATCGCATGCTTTACGCACTACAGGAAGTCCATGCTTCCTTGCAAACCCAACATCCACATATGAGACCGTAGCCCCTGAGTCCAGCAGTGCCAGAGTAGAAGCAAGTTCTTTTCCCCCAACAGATAAAGAAATGGGTACAAAGACATGTTTCTTCCCCTCAGTTGACTGCTTTAAAAGCCCTAATGCGTTGGACTCACGTCGCACTAGGGCTGGCCTTTTCCCAAAAGCTGGGAAGGTTTTACATTACAATTTCTGGCAAAATGCCCAGCATTCCCGCAATACAAACACAACCCCAGTTGTCTCCTACAGTTTTTTTTCTGCTATAGACAGCTTTTTAAACACCCCGAGTTCCATAGGTTCATCCCCCTTTGTCACAGGTGCCTTAGGCTCAAACACAGGTGGCGCATACATTGCTCTAGACTGTTTACGGGATTCGAACCGGGCGTCCAAACGCAACACTTTAGTTATTAAGGCATCCCAATCTTCTGCCGGCTCTAAACGTGCCAATTCATCCTGGAGGTAGTCATTTAAACCGGCAATAAACAAAAGCATAAATGCATTCTCCCCCCAGTCTAATTGATGACGGTACGAGTTAAACTTATTTAAATAATCCAAAACAGTCCCCTTTCCCTGTTTCAACCGATAAAGAGCCCAGCTAGCATTCTCCGTACGGAGGGGATCCCCAAAAGTGTCAGTTAGTAATTTTTTGAAATCACTTAAATTGTCCTTGACTGGGTCATTTCCCAAAATCAAATTAGTGGCCCATTGTCCCGCGGGTCCGGTCAACAAACTCAAAATAAATGCCACCTTGCTAGTGTCCGTAGGAAAAGCTTGTACACTAATCTGGGAAAAATAGAGTTCAATTTGTGCCAAAAAAGTAGGCAGTTTGTTCCGAGACCCATCAAAACGTTCGGGAGTCATAACATGTCCTTTAGCTGGCTGTGCTGCTTGTGCAGCGTAAAAAGCAGCCTGCAACTGATCAAAGCGAGCCTTGAGCTCCTCCCATCGTCTTCTTGACGCAATTAACTACTAAGAAAAAACTTTTTTATGGGCATTGGGCAATCTGTCAAGGACAGAACGCCACAAGATAAGATATAACAAAGTTTATTGGAGTAACAGAACCAAAAATGCCCGTAAAAGACAAAGGCTAGGCAAACATTGGCCTTAAAAGTAAAAAGACACAAGGAAAACGTTCAAAAGATAAACCGGATTAAACCGGAGTTTAATCCGGGTTAAACCAAAAAAGCTTACTTCAGCCTGGGACTTAAACAAACAAAGCTGGTGAACAAAAGGTTCAAAGAAATGCAAATAATTGGCAGCAGATACTTCTCTGCTACCAAAAGCTATGTTTGAGTAACTAAGAGGTTACTCCTCCACGCAGCAAGCAATTTCCAGATACAAACACAGCAGACAAGGGCAGAAGCGATCAGCGAAGTTCCAATCCGGTCCGAAGGTCGTAAGGCAGGTATAGACGTTTGTAGTTCACCAGTTCCAACGATAATCACAGGAAGGAGAGTCCGAGGCCGTAGTCAGTCAGTCAGTCAGTCAGTCAGTCCAGAGTAAACAGATGGCGTTCGTCAAGAAGACGACGGAGGTCCAAGCTATTAAGATTAAGCACAGGTTGCACAACAAAAGCCCACACAATTCCTCCCGCCGTCTATGCCCAGTGTCCTTGGTAACTTACGTAGTCAGCAAACGAATCACACCCGTCTTCAGGAACTTCCCACACAGAGCCCAAGCGTTCGTCCAGATTACCTTGCCCAACGCAATTAGCCATTGCTTCCAAACCCCATTTTATGCCAGTTTACAGCTCCTCATCGCTATCAGCTGTTCCCCTAATTCCGGGCGTCTCCTCATCACTTTCCTCATCAGAACTGAAACACCTTTGACTACGCCCCACAGCATCCCCAGCTGTGGATCCCGTTCCATCCCTCCAGCTTGTCCACGGGTCTAATCCTGAAGGTCCCCAATCGCCTTCCATACTATCATTGCCAGTGGCACCCAAATCCTCCCTCACACGAGTCCATTCCATGTCATCCTCCTCTGATCTAACCATCTCTTCCTCCATTCTCTCAGTGAAACCCTCAAAGGAGTCCTCGTCAGATGGTTCTGCAAATAAGTCCCGCAGCCGCTTCCTTTCTCGCTCCTCGAGAGTATCTGACTCCCGAGGAATCTTACGACCACGTCTCCCAGTATCGGAGCCATAAGGCTCAACCATAACAAAAAGTAGTTCAATACACAGTAATGCTATGTAGTAATTACTGTATTTACGAATTTAGCACCAAAATATCACGATGTATTGAAAACATTGACTACAAAAATGCGTTGGATAAGTGAGTGTTGGATAAGTGAGACTCTACTGTCTTTTCAAATCATGGGATTTCTGTGCCCAGATTGACTGATAAGAGTAAAAAATCTACAAGACTGGAATTATACAGAATACAAAAGAAATTCATGTTGATGGGAAGGATAACCTCTTCATTGTCCTTATATGACCCATTAGACAATCTGCACAATGCATCTTGCCAGCCATTGATAATGAGACAGAAAAGGACCCAGGATCCAAAATGATAAGGATTCATTACGTTAATACATCATGATAGGCAAGGCAGTAACTTAATTTGTAGATTTGTCAGCTGAACAGGCCCATTGCAATTTCTAAAGAGATGATAGACAGAAAATTGCATTTCTGGCCTGGGAAGGAATCCAAGGTGGTGTGAAGGACAGTTTAAATGCTAACAGGGGCAGTTCAAGAGACATCTGTCAGAAATACAACCAGAACATAGAAACAGAACCTGTTTAAAACCTGTAGCACCCAGATTTCCTGCCCAGCACAGGCACAGCAGGGAACGAAAGCTGAAAGGGGGTGTCTGCAAATTCTGCAAATGACAGGCCCTGATTTAGAAGGAGAGATAACATTTTCAGGGTTATAATAAGAGTCTGTGTGCCTTAAGGCAAAATAAAAGATGGAAACTGTGACAGGGTAAAGTCTTAGACATAATATATTACAACACAATGAATTATTATGGCCAGATAGCTTGTTTTGCAATAAATAAAGCATAACTAGGCATGCGCCTCCACTGCAGAATTAAGGCAGTTCGACACTACATGGCTCCATACCATGGCAACATGGGAGCTGTAATTTTACAAGGTCTTTAGCCTTCTTGGCCAAAGAGTGCAGGTGCCAAACTACATTGCATTAATTCTACAGTGGAGATACACCCTATGTTTCCTTACAACTGAAATCGTTGTCATTACACAACAAAGAGTTATATGGCACTCTTTATGAGACACAACTATATTAGAGGCCCTCTAATATTTCACAGATGAACACTGCAGCCAAGCAACACCAGACTGTGGCCAAGATGGCAACAGTTATTAATGAAGAACACAAAAGCAATCCTTGGAGTGGGGAGAACAGAGATGTGAACTGATTACCTGCAGATGATGCAAGTCCACATGCAAAACTACACTATGTTGAGCCATTTGCCAGTCCTGAAGCCTACCATAGATATGCTGAAGCCCCACTCACAACTATTCATGCTTAGATGACAGAGAAGGAGATCAAAGAAACATCTGGATATATGTCCCTGCAGCCAGATATGTAGCAACATCAGCTTCTTCTTATGTCCTTCAATGGTCTCAGAGCTAATGTAATCATTTCATATCTGGCTATGGGAACATAGCTCTGCATTTCTTTTATTTCCTCTTCCTCCAGGTTGTAGGTGAAGGGCTTCAGCAGCTCTGTGGAGGGTTGCCATCCTTTGTTGTTTCAGATGGGAAAATAGAATACCAACCTCCACATTGACCAAAAATAGACATATGAAGGTACAGGACTAACATCCACTTGTGTATGAAACTAACAGGAGGCCAAAGGGTCCAGTCATCATGTGCTATTGCTAGGCAAAAGGCAAGTTCTTACAAGACCACTCATGTTGACTTCTCTGCTTTGTCCTGTTCTTTCTGGTGAGTTTCTTATAAAAACATCCCTGAATGTCCAAGTATGTATCTTTCCTGTACTGGAAAATATTGTGTCCTCCCAAGTTTTCTGAAGAATGTGAAACTTTTCTTTCTCCCTTTTAAAAATCATCTGGCCTTGTTTGCTATACCCAAAGGAATTCAGTCATTGCTCAGGCATGTTTACCCATGGAATAGATATGCACAAAATAGCACTGCTGGATTTTGCAAGGATAACAAATAGTAAATGGAGAATCATTGACTTATCATAATTCCTTCCTTCCTTTTTTCTCCCTTCCTTCTATCAATATTATAATTGGTTTCCATCCTGATCTTATTATAAAGGAAATTAATTGAAAATGTAGCATGTTGTCCCGTAAAAGGATAAGATGTCTGTCTGTCTTACAAGGAGCTGCTCTCACCTCCCATATCTTGCAAATTAGCGTGGGTTGCTTTGTGATTGGTCATCAGGAGATAAATGCAGACTTAATATACAAGTCCAATTATGGAGTCACATCTTTTCCAGGAATGCTCATTGTGGGAGTCAAAATGTGCTGTCTGCGGGAAAATACACACTTTCCCATGAATCTAGTTTGATCGTAAGACAATGGAGCCAGTAGGTTGCTAATTTTGTGATTATTGTTGAAGGAAAGGGAAGGAAACAGTAAACATTTTATCAAATTGATGCTACTCTGTGCATTAGGAGTTCTGTATTAGGTGCTGAATGCATTTTTTTTCAATTAAGTTAATGTTTTCGCTTTTTAAATGATTTGTTATAAAAACGCTACCACAAGAAAAAATAGGTACATTAAAATAAATGAATAAAATAGCCCTGTGCCTTGTCTTTATTTTTAGTCTGCTAGATGCTTCTAAAAATATCACAACCTAAGTATAATGTCCATTCTTTGGTTGACTACAGAGTCTCATCAATATGCTGCAGGTAAACAAGAAATGGCTGACAGATGAAAATGGAAAGACAGTGTAACATGTTAGTGTTCCAGCTTGTCAATCATGCCCTGGATACTTCACTATGTGCACGTGCACACCCCATGCAACGTACCTTTTTCTCTCCACTGGTCAATTTGCAGAGCTACATATCCTACCTATTGGACGGATTCAGAAGGGTACCTCTTATTTTGACATACTTCTGAAAATTTTGATGTTCCTTTGAAAATCTTGGGTCTCTTTTATGTTTTGGAGACACTTGGAAAATTAGTTCTTAGACATAGCTGTGTTGTTCTGGGGTATCAGTATGCAAAGGGATAGGGAACAAAATTGTAGCATAAGCTTTCATGGCGTGTATCTAAATTGAAGAATTAATCTAGTTTGACACCACTTTATCTGAAATGACTCAATGCTATGTAATCCTGAAGTTGTAAGTTTGGTGAAGCACCAGCACACTTTGGCAGAGAAGGCTAAAGACCTTGTCAAACTACAATTCCAATGAGTGTATAGGAGTGAAGTGTCTAGGAACAGACCTTTATAGACAGACTTGTGTGACAATAGTCATAAAAATGCCGAAATGGTGGGCATGGTTTATAGGTGATTTATGATGTTCTTTGGTGAGAATTCCTCACATAATTTTATATTTTGATTATGGAGTACCAATCACGCAGTCCTCAGCACTAGCCAGTGGTAAGGGGTGGTGGCAACTACACTCCAATGGTTATAGGGGTCAGACCAAAGGTCCAACTAGTTCCATAGCATTCCTTTCCCAGGTTGACCTGCCAGTGCCAACAGAAAACCCACAGGCAAGGTATATGAGGAAAGCTTTGCAAGGTAATTAGTGGGCAACTTCCTGAAGACCACAGAGCAAAATAGTCAATCGGGCAAAAGTAAGTCCCAACTGGGTCTTTAAAAGACAGATTCTGCCATACTATTGTGACACAAACACTCCTTCTTTTAACAAATTTCTCATGTCCTGTAAAAGGCAACAATTTCACCATGAACATAATTGTGAATGTGTAACTTAAAGTCATGTATTTGTGAGTGTTTTGTATCATATTCCCTATGTAGACACTAGTTTATGGAATATATCGGGCCTATGAAACTTCCCCAATCCTTACTTAATGGGCAGCAGACATTGCGAATAACAGGGGTCTGTTCCCCTGTTGATCAGGAAGCAGCTGATGAGTGTGAGAGGAAATTGGGATAGATACCCAGCTTGTTAACAGTCATCAGGCACTTCAGTGTTGTTTCCAAGACACATGTTGCAGCAGAAATCATTCACAGAAGGGGGTGAAAATGTCAGTCTGCTGCTGCTCAAGTGAGAAGGGAAGCGACCATAGTTGATCACAGCATCTGCTGCTCATTAACTCAGGATTAAGGGCGACCGAGTGTCAGACTGGGAGACACTACTTACCTATGTAAGGTGGTTATGTAGCTAAGTTGGTGAAACAGAGTTGTAGGCAATGCTTTTAACTGTATTATTTTAACTTTTTTATTGGTTTAATGAAACATTTTAAATTGTATAGAGAAATTACATTTTATTGCTAACTCTTTATATGTTTTTAGTTTAATTTGTAAACTAACCTGAGTCCCTGTTCAGGCAGGAGGGGTGATATATAAATGGTGGTGGTGGTAGTGGTGATAGGGATGAGGCACACAACAGACCTGTTAGAAATAAAAGCTTCAGCATGCTTACATTCAGTACTTGCTAGTTTGCAATTTTTTAAGAGTTTAGGCACATCTCTTCCTGGATAAGTTTGTAGCAAGTCAGGTTTTTTTTTTTATCTCTCGTAATCTGCAGTTCTCTCTCCCCTTCATGTCGTAGATGCATATATTACCATTTATGAGATGTTGTGAAAGGTTTTGTACTTGTTGGTAAATTTACTTCATATATTTTTACAAAAGAGACTTGGCCTGCCTTACTACTCTGCTTGGATCTATGTGGTAGCATTTTGGGACTGTTTGCTGCTCACCTTCTGTTTGCAAATACTGTTACTCTGAGATACACTACTATCTCTTACATTCCCCAACAGCCCCTCCTCTGAGCCTAGAATGGCTCAGACCAGGCTTTAAAAAGCATAATAAGAATGTCCCCATGTCTCCTAGAGCCTACAGAGAAGAAAACATTGGTACTGAGAGGTGGGAAGACAAAACATTTCTTTTTGTGATGCAATTTATGAAGCGCAAAGGGGACACAAGAACAGCCCAGGGGACTGCAATAGTTCCGTGTGATGGTTATACAATATTTTGTTTAGTCTTCTATGTTCTTTTCCAAAGAATTCAAAGTCCTGAGAAACTATATTCCTTTTTTCTTATGGCTACTGAGCAAAAAGAAAAAAAAATGAGTCTGGAGCATCCATTCAGATGTCAAATCATCTCTAGCTTCAAGAGAACCTCCTGTATGGTTGCTTTTCAAATGGTGAGAACTAGCACTGTAGCTGTGATCAGCAGCAAACATGAAATGAAAACCGGATGAAAACATTAAAGGTCAAGGAAGTCCAGGTTGCACACAAAGAACCCTGGCCTTCTTGAAACGGGCATTGTTTTTTGAGTGGTTGACTTTGTACCTTGCACACAATGCAGATCAGCAAGCATTATGCAAGACCTTGTATGAATCCAGCTCACCAGCTGTCAAGGTGGAAAGGTTTGAGATGTGTGGTTTGGGCGAGTGATTGCTGGAGCTGAATATAATGAATACTATGTACGCTGTGCCCATTTCCAAATATTGACACGCTTGTAATGTACACAGCTGAAGGATCCTGCCATGCTTTCAACAAAAGCTCTGACTCTTTTTTTGCGGGATGCCATTCTGCGTGTGCAATCATTTTTGCCCAAGTGGTTCATAAAGCACCATCAAAAGCACATCGATTTCTAATGCTCTTATCATCTGGAAGGGCTAAGCCTGGCAACCCATAGTAACAATAAACACATTTGTTGCAGTTACTACCACAAAAGCTGACTCAAATTAACCTGCCCTTAGACACTTCATTCACTCCAGGTTCTATGTTGCAAGTCCTTTAGCTTGAAGGAGCACCCAGTGGTGCAGCAGATAAAACTGCTGAGCTGCTGAACTTGCTGACCGAAAGGTTGGTGATTCGAATCCGGGGAGTGGGTTGAGCTCCCGCTGTTAGCTCCAGCTTCTGCCAACCTAGCAATTTGAAAACATGCAAATGTTACCGTGTTTCCCCGAAAATAAGACCTCCCCAAAGAATAAGAGCTAGCAGGGGTTTGGGGGGATTGCCAAATATAAGGCCTCCCCTGAAAGGAAGACCTAGCAATTAAGGCTGCAGCAGAGTTCCATTGGGAAGCATGGCTGCAGGGCAGAAGCAGCACTCATTCATACACCGGAGGGAGGGAAAGTGCTTGCTTTCTTTGCCTCCCTCCCTCCCTGCCTGCCTTGCCTTTCCTTGCCTGTCCCCCAGCTGCGGCTTGAAGAACCTTCTGTGGCTGCTGCTGCGCTGCCGTTTCTTCCTTCCTTCCGTCTCCCTCCTGGCCATGCTCCCTTGCTTCCCAGAGGCTTCTGACTGGCTCCTGGAGCCAGGGCAAGGGAGGGTGGGAGGAAGGGAAGAGGGCTTTCATCCTGCTGCTTTTGCTCCTTAAAGGTACAGGACGCATTGGGATTCTCCTCTCATCTTCCTATCCTATGCCATGAAACTGATTATTTTATACTATTATTCTATTGCCATATTATTATCATCATATTCTGTTACTATTATTATATCCCATTATTATATATCCTATTAATATATTTTAAATCATTATATTATATTTTTCTATTATTATTATATCATTATATTATTATTCTATTATTATTCTATTATATTTTCATATTATTATATTATTATTCTGTTATTATTAAATTCCATTTTATATTACCTATTAATATATTTTATATCATTATATTCTATACTATTATTCTATTATATTATCATATTATTTTATTATTATTAGCATATTCTGTTATTATTATTATATTCCATTTTATATTATCCTATTAATATATTTTATATCATTCTATTCCATTCTATTATTCTATTATATTATCCTATTATTATTATATTATTATGCTATTCTGTTATTATATCCCATTATTATATTATCCTATTAATACCATATTATTATCATTTTCTGTTATTATTATAGCCTATATTATATTATCTCATTAATATATTGTATATCATTATATTATTATTATATTATCATATTATTATTATAGTATATTATATTATTCATCATTCATGACTACATTGAAACTAGAATTGAGAGAAATCAGCGTGGAAACCTTGTGAAACTTAAATTGCAAGAGGTACCATAGATTGTTGTACATGTAAATAATGGTAGTAACAAGAAATTCTTGATAGGATTCATAGTTTGTCCGGTTATGCTGGTTTGTGATGACAACTACTTTACAGTATATAAAAAATGTTCATTTTGTTGTTCAACAATAAATGTGAGCTCTTCTTCATGGAAAAATAAGACATCCCCTGAAAATAAGACCTAGTGCATCTTTGGGAGCAAAAATTAATATAAGACCCTGTCTTATTTTCGGGGAAACAGGGTAGTAGATCAATAGGTACAGCTCCTGTGGGAAGGTAATGTGCTCCATGCAGTCATGCTGGCCACATGACCTTGGAGGTGTCTATGGACAAAGCCAGCTTTTCGGCTTAGAAATGGAAATGAGTACCAACCTCCAGAACTGGACACGATTAAACTTAATGTCAGGGGGAAACCTTTACTTTTATATTTAGCTTGCCGCTGACTATTGCTCCTTATGCTATTAGGAATATGGGTTCTGGAAAGTCTTCCTATTCTGGATCTTGAGGGCTCCTAGGACATTACTATATCATGCGTAGGAAGTCCATTCTCATTTTTTTGACCAGAAGAACTACACAATTTTGAGAGTTGAGTCGTTCTTGTAAAGAGTCTGCCATTTCATGCTTTCATTCCTACGCCATTTCACAGTTATACAGTAAAGTAGTTCCAGGTTGCTGTGCACACAATGATCTCTCTGTGCCTTCCATCATAATAAATATGGATAATAATGTATTTCAAACCCCAGACTGATACACATTAGTGTATGCTGCCATGAGGTGATGTAGTTATCAGTACCAAACCTGTTTTGTGGTGTTAGGGCCATAACGACAAAACTCTGAAGGTTCTAATTGGTGACAATGTTTGTTCATTTGAATCCAATGCATCACATCACAATTAGAGGTGTGCCTCCCCGTTCCGAAGGAAACCCTTGCTAACAAATTAGTTCTATTTGCGTGCGTGTGAATGTAGCTGTAACTTTTCCAAAAATATTTCAGTATATCCCCTATGGAAGGAATGCTTATACAACTAATGAGAAACCAGAATAGCCTCAAGAAAGAACTGTGAAATTATGCAGTTAAATACAAAAAAAAGGGAGCAAATGGGTCAAAAGAGGGAAGTGATAGCAGTGTAGCTGGAGATCTTCTTCATCTGCTTGCAGAAACAGCTTGGAAACAGGGAAGTGAGCACAAAAAAAGTTATACCCACAATACACACATAACGCTATGTGGATTTACCCAATGTCACGGCAGCGGTGATAGTAGTTACTAGTTACTAATCGTACCACTGTCAATGCATTTTAAGAACCTATTCATGGGTTTCCTTTGTGAATTAAAAGGTTTGGTCAAACAAGGGGAAACTGGAATGCTACTACAAATATTTTAAAAACATCTAAAACCTATTACATTTTCTGATTTCTCAAGGTCACTCAGCATTTAATTGGAAATGAGATTTTACTGCCCTTTCAACATGCCACCGATTAGATTTCTGTTGTGGGTCTCCAAGTTGTTTCTGACTTACAATGACCTCAAGGCAAATCTATCACTGGTTTTTCTTGGCAAGATTTGCTCAGAGGGGTTTGCCTTTTTCTTCCTTTAAAACGGAGAGAAACTTGCGCAAGGTCAACCAGTGAGTTTCTATGGCTAAACAGAGTCTAGCACTCAGACCGCTCCACCAAACTGGCACTCCACCAATAAGATATTGCGCTGGGTTTCTGGCTGCCTGCCATCAGGTGATGGTAAGATTAATCTGCACCTGGCCAGCTTCTCTTTTACTTAATGTTATTTTTCAGTTGCCTTGCTCTTGATATTCAGGTGGGTGAATGCCCAAAACAAGCTTCATTATATGCTAATTAACTCTATGAAGGATTCAAGGTCTTGGAGCTTGGAAAACATAAATACAGTATAGCATTCAGTCTATAAACATAGTTAAGATTAATTGCAACATATACAACTTCAGACATCAAAACTAGCTGTGGGTAATCTTAAATGCAAACAAAAGGAGGAGGAAACATACAAGTACTAGGTTTGTGAAGGCCCAATAGCTTAACTCCATACAATAGATACAGAGGGAGCACCAGAAAATATTATGGCAAGGGTGAGCAACCATGTTGGGGCCAGGACCAATTCTCCTGCCTTCTCTCATTTGGAGCAACAGGTAAGGTCAAATACCTCTGTTTTCCTCTTCAGATCCTATCAAAATGCTGAAATATGCTTCCTGTAACCTTTTTGAAAGGGCTTCAGAAAAAAAAGAATATACTTGGGGAGTAGTATGGGGTTATGAGGTATTTGTGGAGTGGAGCATTTTTGCATGCTTTCATGTGTTTGGGAAGCTTTCTGTGTAGTTTTGGAAAAAGAATTGTCTCAAAATCCCTCGACAATACCCAAAGCAGGGCAGAGCCAGTTTAAATTTTTGAAGACTAAACAAAAAAAGATACTCACCAAATGTAGCTGCACAACATGAAGAAAGCCTTCCTTCAATTTGATGTGTGTCCAGGGATTTTGGCTAGAGGGGACCTAGGCCCCATCTACACTGCCATATAATGCAGTTACTATACGGTCAAAGCATGTAGACTCATATAATGCAGATTAACTGTATTGAACGGCATTGTATTACATTACACTGACCAGTTTCAAACTGCATTATATGGCAGTATAGATGGGCCCCTGGTCTCTGGAGTAGCAGAGTTCCTCAGTATGAGTACGGATTGTATGTTTGCCCACCAAGATGGAACTCGTGCAGAATGTAGAGGCTGCTAAAAAGAAAGTAAAATCATCCCTGGATGCATTTTGGAACAAATCCACAAGCAGTCTCTGTGAGGTTCAAAATGTTTTTGCTCAATTATGCAAGATTTGTCTGACCTGGTTGATTCTTTGCACATGCGCACATTGTTACTTTTGATGAAATGTGCCCAACTCTTCCTTTGTGGTTTAAGAACCTAATTCTATTCTTTTTGTTCTGTTCCATCTTCTGGTACTAATGTTTCTATCAAAAAAGTAATGCTCAGGAACACATCTGCTTTGTTAACTGCGTTGTTTGTTTATCACATATGAAGATTCTTGCCTCCTTCCTTCAAGAAAGCCACAAGAACAACACACAGTCACAGCTGGATGGCATTGCACTTTGGTGACAGGACACCCTGCCTTGGCAATTTGGCTCAGGTCATATCATTTTTTTTTAAAAAAAAAAAGCCAGTTGGCTTGACAGGAGTGCAAGAAAACGATCAGAGAGCAAATATTTGGGAGTCAGGAGGACCTCATGACACTGACATTTTAAAAGCGGGAGAGGGAAGAAGCAGAGGGAATCATCTATTCATTTCCTACAGTCTTTCCCCATCTTCTGGGATGACTGATCATCCTATTTCCTTTCCATCTTATGATTTCTGGGAATTGAAGGCCAAAACATCTGGGGGCCCACAGGTTGAGAACCACTGATTTAGATGAAGAGAAGACTACGTGGGATGAAGTCATCAGTAACGGTTTTGCATAAATGACCTGACTTGTCAGATGCTGATATTCTACCACATTGCTGACAGCCCTATGTCTTCTCTCAAAGGACCTCAAAATCTGTCTATAAATGTTACTGCATACTGGGAAAGAGACTATCACTGGAAAGCGTCCAGTGAAAGCAGACTTTTATCATTTCTAGCTGGAATCCTGTTGAGGTCTTATATCTTTGCAAGTGGACTTACGTCTTTGTGAATTAGACTGTGCCTCTTTGTGCTATTCGTGTCTGGTAGAGGATACACCACTGTGTGTAAAAGCTGGTATTGTGTTCAATGCACATCATTGTCCTATATGCATCGTGAAAAGTGCACCAATTCACATCAGCCTCAATGTGCACTAGGCATTCTTGCCAGTTTCCTGTCACACAGCTTTTCAATTAGATAAAGGGGTTTCTTAACTGTTTGAAAGAGAAGCCTCCGGTGGCCTAGGGGATAAAAGCCTTGGACTTGAAGGTTGGGTTGCTGACCTGAAGGCTGCCAGGTTCAAATCCCACCCGGGGAGAGCGCAGATGAGCTCCCTCTATCAGCTCCAGCTCCATGTGGGGACATGAGAGAAGCCTCCCACAAGGATGGTAAAACATCAAAACATCCAGGCGTTCCCTGGGCAACGTCCTTGCAGATGGCCAATTCTCTCACTCCAGAAGCAACTCCGGTTGCTCCTGACACACACACACACAAAAACTGTTTGAAAACAATTCACTAACATTATACAGCACACCTTGTCTTGTTCTTAACAATTTTCTGACTTAAAAGCCTTTGTGAATGAAAAGGTTTTAGCCTGCATTTGGAAAGACAACAGAAATGGGATCATCTTGCAACGGTGGTGGGGCTAAGAGAAAGGCCTCTCCTGATGATTTCAGAGCCCAGGCTAGCTCATACAGGGAAATACAATATGCCAAGCAGCCTGGCACTGAGCCATTTAGGGCTTAGTTCATAGCCAGCACTTTTAATTGTGCCCAGTAATGTACTGGCATCCCATGAAGCTGTTGCAACAGTGGGGTTGTATGCTTCCTGTAGCCAGCCCCAATCTGATGGTAGCTCTTTGGACCAGTCAAAGTTTGCAAAACTTTACCTCACAACCTCTGAGGATGCCTGCTATAGATGTGGGCGAAATGTCAAGAGAGAATACTTCTGGAACATGGCCATACAGCCCGGAATACATACAACAACCCTGTGATCCCGGCCATGAAAGCCTTCGACAACACTTTGCAAAAACTCCTTAAAGACGGCTCGAAGTAGAGCACATTACAATAACCCAAATGGGTTGTAATTAAGGCATATCCCTGTGTCTTCAGGGCGAGTGTGTAACCCTATCCAGCACAAACTGAATCCCTGTTCTCTGATCTGCCCTCTGACACCTCTGTCCTGCCTGGATGAAGCTTCAGCCTAAGTCTGGCCCCATCCCAGCCCTCTTTAAGAGCCAGCACTTCAGAGGAATAGACTTGGTTAGGGAAGCCACAGCCCTGAATCTGAAACATCTGAGCCTGTTGAGAATCGGGTGAATTGGAGGTCTCTGAATCACAGTGGCGCTCTAAATTGAAATTGCCCTCAAGTCAGTGAACAATGACAGAGCACTACTCCTGTTGCCAGGTAGCCAAGCAGCAGCTTCTCCAACCCCCTCCAGGACACGCATATCAACACTTGATACCAACACCGCAGGAGAGCAGATGACTTTCTGAACTTTGATCCTTGCTTTCAAGCTAATGAAATTCAGCTGCACTTCTGAAAACGGAGCTGCAGTTGAGATTACGTGGACTGGAAATCAAATGGTTATAAAACATAGTGAAGTGCTGCACCTATTTTTTTTCAAAGTCTTGTCCTCAAGATCCCTTTCGATAATGATCTGTTGACCTGAGAGACTTTGGCTCATTTATCAATGAGTTGCTTCCTGCTGAATTTCTTGGCTGACAGAAGTTCTCTGTGAGCAGGACAACCTTGAACAGAAATGTATTTCCTAGAGCAATTTTACCATTGTGAAATCGAGGACCAGAATCCTCTTGGTAATTTGTGCTGCCATGAACAGATGTTATGCAAATATAAACATTTCTTCCAGTGTGTTGTCGAAGGCTTTCATGGCCGGGATCACAGGGTTGTTGTATGTCTTTTGGGCTGTGTGGCCATGTTCCAGAAGAATTCTCTCCTGATGTTTCGCCCACATCTATGGTAGGCATCCTCAGAGGCCTCTGAGGATGCCTGCCATAGATGTGGGCGAAACGTCAGGAGAGAATTCTTCTGGAACATGGCCACACAGCCCAAAAGACATACAACAACCCTATTTCTTCCAGTGTTGCTTAAGGAAGTATACAGTATAGGTTGAACATCCCTTATCTAGAATTCCAAAATCCAAAAGTTCCAAAAGTATCCACATGATTATTGGAATCGGACACCTTTGCTTTCCAGTGGTTTGATGCACATAAATGTTGTTTCATGCACAAAATTATTGTGTATAAAATTATCCTTTACTTAATGGAAATTATAAATATTTTCTTTAAAAAAATAGGAGGGAAACAATGAAGCAAAACAAATGATTTTCATTAAAAAGACCAAGAACATTCTTACAATTTTTTTCTGTAATTGCTATTTTAATAAAACACTGCCTTTTGCAGTCATGCCATTGCTTATCTAAAAGGTGCCTCCTCTGAATTGGTATAAAATAGTTTTAAATGTTGGAAATTCTGAAAAGAGGGGATGGCAGTGCAAGAGTGGCCCCCCGATTTTGTGCCTCTGAAATGAAACAAGTTCCTTGCAGGTCAAATGCATGGTTCAGGCGGACTGAAAACAGAAAGGTGTGATATTATAAAAACACTACCAGCAAATAATCCCTTTTTCTGAATTTGGGAAAGGATGTAAAAATTTTACCCTCTTCAATTATTTTGCAACGAGTATATTTTGTCTTTTTATAATGCAAAGCATGTATCCATTCAAGGTTATTTTCTGTAAAACTATGTTCAGTTGAATTCAGACTAAATTGCACTCAATCCAGCAACAGCCAAACCTATTTAGTCGTGGTTAGCAACAGCAACAGTCTAGGATGTTTGAAACAGTCTGGGAATGAAGCCTAACCACAGAACTGGGGGAATGCAGCGGTATTGATATGACATCAGGGACAGAAGAACAAAAGGTGGACAGATCAGTTTGGATGAATTAAAATAGGAGATTCCATCGAGTAAAGCAGTGGGTGTTTGCCTTTCTTTCATACTCAATGTCCATAGCACGTGCTAAATGTCTTGAATATTACTAAAGAAGATGGTGTGCTCCCGACCCAAACTAGCAATGGTTCTGGGCTGTTTGGGAGACTGCTTTGTAGGCCAATATGTTCCTGGTCCAGGTATTTTCTGCAGAGAAAGGGAAAGAAAGAAGGCAATCAATTAAATGAAGGCAGGCTTTACATAAAACAAAACCATAGAGACAGAAAGCAAAGCTAGAGTCACACTAAGCATTATTTTCAGATTTATTTGTTCAAGGAGGGGGGCCAGGCATCATTAGGTTTATTCTGGGAATTGACTGCATTTTAACTCATTCCTCCTCCATCCCTAAAGTAAGTCCTATATTCCAAAGTATACACTTTCCCTACAAGGGAGATGAAAAAATGGTGGGCATGAATTTGGTATATTGGTCTATCTTTGCTGCTTTTCTTGGTCTATCTAAAAGGCAACATATGTTTTTTTTTCTTTTGTTCATTTTGCTTTATTAATGGAAACAACAACAATATTTATTACAGTCCATAGACCCATGAGTGGACAAACAGTCGTTAATAAATTATCCCATCTCATGATTAATGGAAACTTAAAATCCAGAGTCTAGACCTAAAATATCTCTGAGGTTGAAAGGTCCTTACAATATCCTTCTATATCATTGCAGTTCTATTCCATAACTTGTGGTATAGGCTTTGTTACACTTAGGGCGAGAATTCTGTGAATTGCAGTCTAAAACATAACTTTTGCAAGCTTAGGTCATGCCCTGAACTGCCAAGTACTGGAAACAAACCTTGGGTTGGCATATTACCCAAGTGATACTCACAGTATGAGCTGGCAACAGACGTGGGACCTTTGATATGAAACATGACCGTATAGCTGTAGGTGGATTATCTTTTATTTCATATTCACCTGGGCCTGGACCTTCTTTCTGAAATGTAATAAAAAGTTTAATCTTCTAGACCTCTACACAAATGTGAACAAGATCATTCTCCCTGTTTTCGCACACTGATAAAATGGAGTCCCATGGAAGTCATCCAATGACACATGGCCACTTCTGATGGCCACCCATAGGAATCAGCCTTGCCAGCATGTTAAAACAGAGAGAAGACTCCATTCTCAGGAGTTGGGTGTTATCCATCCCTTGCCAGGGGAGAACATAGTAAGACAGTTTCCCAGCTCTTCCCAACACTTTTCCCCGCTTCCCTCCTGTCCAGCTGATGAAGTCCCTAGGTAAGGTAAAGGTTTCCCCTGACGTTAAGTCCAGTCATGTCTGACTCTGGGGGTTGGTGCTCATCTCCATTTCTAAGCCGAAGAGCTGGCGTTGTCCATAGACACCTCCAAGGTCATGTGGCCGGCATGACTGCATGGAGCGCCGTCACCTTCCCGCCAGAGCAGTACCTATTGATCTACTCACGTTGGCATGTTTTCAAACTGCTAGGTTGGCAGAAGCTGGAGCTAACAGCGGGCGCTCACTTCGCTCCTAGGATTTGAACCTGCGACCTTTCGGTCTGCAAGTTCAGCAGCTCAGTGCTTTAACACACTTCGCCACTGGGTCCCTAGTCTTATTATAATCAAACGGATCCCAAATTTGTAAAACTGCCATTTACATGGAGGTTCACTTTCTAGCCAATCTCCTAGTAATATATCTTGGGAATTGCACTGGGTGACACCATCAGAGGAGTGACACTGAAAGGACTATCTATACAATCTTTCTGCATTGTTTAAGCAGAATTGTTTTTATTTCTTTAAAGAATATCCCTGTAGTTACGTCGATAGAACCACAAAAACATTTTTGTAATCCCATCTTACATGTACTGTGTCAATATACCTTTAAGGCTAAAACTCTATGCTGATTTACTTTTTGAACCTTCGAATTCTCATGCGCTTTGGTCAGAGCTATTATCCACTTAAAATGATGCTTCAAATCACATGGTTTCACCTGCAAGCATACTCGATTGTTCTTGTTGTGGCTCTTTTTTGTTTGTTTTTCTGCAATCACTGATTTAGTCTCACGCTATCCTGCTTTGGTCAGACCTCACCTGGAATAAGGCACCACAATTCGAGAAGGATAATGACAAGCTGGAAGGTGTCCAGAGAAGGGCAACCAAAGTAGTCAAAGGTCTGGAAATCAAGCCCTGTGAGGAGCAGCTTACGGAGCTGGGGATGTTTAGCTTGGAGAAAATAAGGATGAGAGGGAACATGATACTCATGTTTAAATATTGGAAAGGATGTCACATCGAGGAGGGGAGAAGCTTGTTTTCTGCTGCTCTTGAGACTCTGATATGGAGTAATCAGATTCGAATTGCAGGAAAGGAGATTCCACCTAAATATTAGGATGAACTTCCTGACAGTAAGAGCTATTTGACAGTGGAATGTGTTCTGCCTGAGAGTTGGTGGAGTCTCCTTCTCTGGAGGTTTTTAAGCAGAGGTTGTATGGCCATCTGTTTGGGAGTGCTTTTAATATATTTTCCTGCATGGCAGGGTGTTTGACTGGATAGCACTTGGAAATACAGTAGAGTCTCACTTATCCAAGCTAAATGGGCCGGCAGAAGCTTGGATAAGTGAATATGTTGGATAATAAGGAGGGATTAAGAAAAAGCCTATTAAACATCAAATTAGGTTATGATTTTACAAATTAAGCACCAAAACATCATGTTTTACAACAAATTTTACAGAAAAAGCAGTTCAATACGCAGTGATGTTATGCTGTAATTACTGTATTTACAAATTTAGCACCAAAATATCACGATATATTGAAAACATTGACTACAAAAATGGCTTGGATAATCCAGAAACTTGGATAAGCGAGGCTTGGATAAGTGAGACTCTACTGTATTATACTTTAATACATGAAGCACTCGGGACATTCCCAGGATCTCTGTAGTTGAAACACTAAAGACTTTATTTAATTGTGCCAAGTAAATGTCATCTCAGGCATAAGGATGGTACAGATCCCTATGTACCATGTGAGTTCCATCATAAGGCCTGGAAAATACATACCCTCCAACTGTCCCAATTGAGTAGGGACAGTCTTAATTAATTATCATCCTACTTTTTCAGCTGCTTTTAAAATTTCTGCCTTTTTCTGTTCCGCTCCACCTTTCCCTCTTTTCCCACAACTTACTGCAACTGCTGCAAATGGTGCTTAAAATGCAATAGTAGTTTGCATTTAGTTAACTCAACAGAGGGTAGAGGAGAGGAGGAGACAGAGCCTTGCCCTTCCCAGTAGGCTCAGGCAGAAGCAAACCATTGCAGCCTCTCTTAGCTTACACATTCTTCCTCATTCATAACTTTTGCCATCTTAACTACACTCTAATGCTGGAGGGCATGCGACTGTGAAAATATAGCTGGGTCAAATGGTATCCCTTATATAAAATGGCAAAATCAGGGCTTGTATCCATGGATGACTGAATCCATGGATACAAAATCCATGGATATGGAAGGCTGACTGTATCTCTTTTCACCAATCAGATCAACACCAATCAAGTCTGATCGGTTTGCATGACCAAAATGTAATTACAGGATATCGGCTTTATCTTGCAAAAACAAACAAACAAACCTTTTAATATATGAGTAAAAGATACAGATTATGTACTGTTTTATTGCTCTGTAATAAAATCACTTACACCAATCCATCTACTTTCAATCACTTGCAGACACAAGTGGAACCAACTTTTCAAGTAACATTTCAATGTTATTGTTATAAACCCAAGAAAAATTCATCTTTTTATATTCGGTAGATAGGCTGCACTCGATTTTTTCTTGTGTTGGTGTGTTAGCACCTGTCAGATTCTTTTCTGAGCATCAAAACAATAATTTTTAACACATTTGGAATTGTGACATCTCTTGTGAGAGAGAGCGTGTGCCTCATTTTCTTAACCCTGAAGCAATTCTGATTTGTTTTGTCAAGACGAGAGAAAAAATATGGAGGTTGGGCTATATACAGAGATCTTGAAAATTTCCACTTTTTAGACAAAATATAGTGATATTTCTTTAGAACAACAAAGCAGATGAAACAATATGTCAGCATTTAACTGAAATGGGGCCTTCTTGACAAGCCACATAAATTGCATTTGTGCTACAATTCCATCAGAAATACAGAATGCAAGAAATAGCGAGGAGGAGGAGGAGGAATATTTTGCAGGACTATAAATATGGTATGAATCCCATATTTGCAATGGATGTTTCCAGACTTTGTGTGGATACACAAAATCATGGATAATATTGAACCCTATTGAAATGAAGGCCTTCTTACCTTAGAATACCATACTCATATTGGTAAACTTAGAAAAATGCCTAGAGGAAGTAGATTAATGAAACCACAGGCACTGGTCCCACAAATATTTGTGTGTGGTGGGGAAGTTGACATGTAAAAATATGAAACAATATATATGATTAAATAAATTATCCAGCTGGCCCACAAAACAAATGAAGGAAGGTTAGACTGAATCCATGGCTTAAATTCAGTTGTTAGCCTCAACTGGATTGGATCCAACAAGTAATGAGAAAACTGAAAGTTCAGCTTCAGCTGCTGCATTTCATATCCTTCTCTTATCTGACTTTGAGCATTATAATTTGTGTTTGGTGCAACATTATGTTGCAAGCCTCCTTGGGTCCCGTTTTTTGACGAAAGATGAGTTGTAGTGTGTGTGTGTAAATAAATGAATCAATGTCTGTTCTGTGTCCCTTTATGCCTTTTGCCTAAGACAGCTGCCAATACATCTCTGAAAAGCACAATCCCAGACCAACAAACAAGTGGCAATGTATTGGAGATGAATAAGGGAGTGCAAAAGGGAGTGCAAAACCTATCCTCAAAGACACAAAAAAGTGGCAGTGATCTCTCCAACTGCAAAGCACACAATGTGGCTTGGCTGGCGATTCTGCTCTGATTCAGGCAAATGTTAAGATGTGGGTTACAGCTAGTGTGTCGCCAAATATTAGACAGCAGCTGTATCAATAACTCATTTAAGGAGGTGTTGTTTACATGCAATGCCTCTTCTGTCACAGAGGGCCACCTGGCTCAGGGGCGTTAATGAGATCCTCAAGGATTTTCAAATAAAAGGTTGACATCTATTTAAAAGCCAGATAATGTCCCCAGTGAATTTGTGTTACGCAGAATCCCTTTCCTCTTCTTTCCAAAGAAACACTGATCTACCATTGCAAGGATTTCTTCCAAGGAGACAAGAGTATCTAAGGTCGTTTCTACACAAGAGTTTCTACACAGCCAGATAATCCAAATATCAAAGCAGATAATCCACATTATCTCCTTTGAACTGGATTATATCAGTCTACACTATCCTGTAATCCATCTCAAAGCAGATAATTTGGATTTTATATAACAATGAAGGGTCTTATTTAAGTTAAAATCCTCCTCTGTGTTTGATCAAAGATTCTACATGGTTAACATCTAAATACTAACAAATGTTTTGAAAGACTAGAGGCATTTTTATCCTAAACAACAATTAAGGAGCAAAACTGAATTGACTTGAACAGCAAAACAAAAAAGCCACATGAGCATAAATTTCTGAGAGACAAGAAGCAGTAAAACAAAACGTAATAACCTCTACAGGTAAAAGAAATACAGAACTTATTAGATCAGATGAGGAAATGCAAGGACAATGTAATAAGAAATATCCTTTCAGAGCTTTGCATTTTAACTTGCACACAACATGGTTAATGGCCACATTGACTTGGAGATTCAGGGAAATGTACAGGTTGAGTATCATTTATCTGGAATTGTGAAATTAAAAATACTTCAAAACCCAAAATTGTCAACATGGATGGCTAAGGTAGTGACATCTTTGCTTTCTGGTTGTTCAATAAAAACAAACTAGAATGCACAAAATTACTATTTAAAATAGCATTGTGTACAAAATTATCTACAAGCTATATGTCTGAAGTGTATATGAAGCATATATTATTTTCATGTTTAGACTTATGCTCCAGCTCTGAGATATTTCATTATGTATATGCAAGCATTCCAAAATCTGGGAAGAAAAATCTGAAATCCAAAGCACTTCTGGTCCCAAGCATTTGAGATAGGGATTCTCAACCTGTAACTCCTTATGTTTTTCAGAATTGTGCCCAATCACATTTTAAAACCCTCTTGAAAGTGGCCAGCAGCAGAACTGGGAAAAGATACTGTTTCGGATTACAGTTCTCAAAACCACTTTCTATTTGGGGATTCTCAGAGTTTTAGTCTAGAGCAGTAGCTTTCCTAGACTCTTCTGTATTTCAGTAAAAAAAAATCCAAGAGAATAAGTATTTCCTCCTGGAAAACCTTTCATTTATGCTATTTTCACCATTTAAACATACAAATCCTTGGTCATATAAAATAGCCATATGGTTTTTAGCCAGACAAACGTCTTCAGATGATGTTGGACTTCAGCTTCCAGGTGACCCAGACAACATGGCCAACGGTGAAAGATTTTGGAAGTTGAAACCCTACAATATCTGGAAACTCCTTGGTTGAGAAACTGTGCTTTGATTTAACAGACAAGCATAGATCAGTGTTTGACACTGATCCTTGACACTGACTCCATTTACCACAAAATGTGTAGGTGGTAAAATTTTGATATACAGTGTTAGTATACCAGTGGATTGCTGAAATTGTATGAAACATCTGGAGAGAACACCTGGCATCTAAAATTATAATGAGGCTGCCTTTTATATCAGGTCAGACTGTCTGTCCTGTCTTGTCTACTGTTGTCTTCTCTGATCAGTCACTGCTCACTAAGGCCCCATCTACACTGCCATATAATCCAGTTTCTGAATCCAAATTATCTGCTTTGAACTGGATTATATGGCAGTGTAAATTCATATAATCTAGTTCAAAGCAGATCATTTGGATTCAAAAACTGAATAATATAACAGTGTAGATCCAGCCTAAGACCTCATGATAAGGTCTTGCCCATAGTGTGGGTGGGTGTGCATTCAAGTCGCCTATTGATTTATGGCAACCTCATGGATTTCATTGGGTTTCTTTAGACAGGGAATATTCAGAAATGGCTTGGTGAATTCCTTTTTCTGAAATACAGCCTACAAGGTTAGAAAACAGTAAGCTTGACGCCTTAGCTTACTGTACCCTGTGATCAAGAGTGGTGTGCAATCTCACCAGGATTACAGTGTTTAGACATTGTTAACTGCCTAAACACTGTAATCCTGTGATTGTGTGAGCCTTCAGGTTTCCGGTTGATTTAACACAATCCCATGAATTTTATAGGGTTTCCTTAGGCAAGGAATACTAAAACATAGTTTTACCAGTTCCCTTTTCTGAATTATAGCCTCTAACACCCGGTTGGTGGTCTCCCATCAACGTATTAAACAGACTTAAACATCTTCCTAAAAATACATAGGCTTAAAGATTAACAGGCTCTAAGAGAGAAAACAAATACAGCTATTCCTCCATATCTGCAAATTTGATTATTCACAGAGTTGATTAAAATCTTTCCTCTAGTTATTTCTAGGTCTTCTGTTGTGACTCTTTGCTATGGCCAACTTCCTCCAGCCTTCCTGGAGGACCTGGAGAGAATATCACTTTCACTGAGGTCTTGTGAAGATGAAAGGCTGAGTGTATTTCATGGTCTCTTTCACATGCGAGTTTTGCTTAGATCCTAGGCCCTTCCACACAGTTGAATAAAATCCTACATTTTCTGCTTTGAACTGGAATATATGGATACAGATAACCCAGTTCAAAGCAAATATTGTGGGATTTTCTGTCTTGATGTTTTGGGGTATAGGGCTGTATGGAAGGGCCCTTAGAATCATAGAATTACAGAGTTGGAAGAGACTCTAAGGACCACCCAGTCCAACCTCATGCCATGCAGGAACACACAATCAAAACACTCCTCACAGATGACCATCTAGCCCAGGGGTCCCCAAACTAAGGCCCGGGGGCCACATGCAGCCCATCGAAGCCATTTATCCGGCCCCCACAGCACAAAGGCAGAAGGGGGTTGGGCTAAATGACCCAAGGGTTCTCCTCTTCTATTATTATTATTATTATTATTATTATTATTATTATTATTATTATTATTATTATTAACATTGAGGCTGGGAGGCCATCTGTCAGGGGTGCTTTGCTTGTGCTTTTGATGCACAAAGGCAGAAGAGGGTTGGACTAAATGGCCCAAGGGGTCTTTTCCAAACCTCTTTATTACTGTTGTTGTTGTTGTTGTTGTTATTATTAACATTGAGGCGGGGAGGCCATCTGTCAGGGGTGCTTTGCTTGTGCTTTTGGTGCACAAAGGCAGAAGGGGGTTGGACTCAATGGCCCAAAGAGTCTCTTCCAACCCTCTTTATTATTATTGCTTGGTGGCCAACTATAGTCCGGCCCTCCAATGGTCTGAAGGATCGTGAACTGGCCCCCTGTTTAAAAAGTTTGGGGACCCCTGATCTAGCCTCTTATTATTCAATCTCTTTTGTGCAACATTTGTGCTTGAGTGAGTATTCATATATGCATGTGTAGAGGGGAGCAGGAAAAGTTTCCACAGTTCTCAATATTTGTGATGTTCAAGGTGTTCTTGATAAACCTGACAGTGTTATAAACTGACAGCTTCAGCCAAGACTGATTTGTCTAAGGGGGAGCTTCATATGGCCTGGGCTTCTTTTTTTCCATACTTCCAGGTTCAAGTCATTTATCAAGATTATGATAGGAGTGACTCATAGGCTCTCCAGCTGATACACTTGCTTAATATTGATGACAAGATCTCGATGCTTCCTCATCACTTCTGCTCCTAAATCCAGGGCATTATTAACTGGAGGCACAGATGCATCAATAATGCCAGCGCATTCGTTCTTCATGTCCATTTCTGGACAATCACAATCAACACATCCATCAAGAGTGAAATGTATGACCCTCTAGTCTACATCATGTACATGGAATGCTAAAAACTCTTGGGAAGACAAAATTTCTAATATAGGTTCTCTTATTCCAGACACATTCTTGCTTTCCAAACTGTCTCAATGTGTTCGTTTTGAAATGCTGTGACAAGCATTTAGAATTTGTAAACACAAGACATTCATGAATTGATTCTACGGTTAGATCTACACTGCCATATACTGTGTATACTCAAGTATAGGCCAAGCTGAATATAAGCTGAGGCACCTAATTTTACCACAAAAAACTGGGAAAACTTATTGACTTGAGTATAAGACGAGGGTGGGAAATGCAACAGCTACTGGTAAATATCAAAAATAAAAATAGATACCAATAAAATTACATTAATTGAGGCATCAGTAGGTTAAATGTTTTTCAATATTTACATTTAAGATAAGACTGCCCAACTCTCATTATCTATATAGTTGAGTATAAGCCAGCCCAAATATAAGCCAGCCAGGACCCTTCACTCGTGTATAAGCCAAGGGAGGCTTTTTCAGCCCTTAAAAAGGGCCTAAAACTCAGTGTGTACTCGAGTATATATGGTAATGCAGTTCAAACTGCATTATTTCTCTATGTAGATCCTGCCTAAAATGGTCTTGTATGGATGGCAAGGGCTGGAATTGGAATGACACCATAACCTGGTAGATTCGCATTCTGGAGAAATCCCTGTGACAAGGATGCTGAGGATCGCCAATAGCCAAAAATTATTTGAATGGACACAACAGCAATAGAGTTAATGATAGTTTGCATTTCCTACTCTCCAATACTCCAAGCTGAAAATTGGAAAACATGACCAAGCAACATCAGGTGGTCAAGATGACAAAAATTGGTAATTAGGAAAAACAAACATTCCAGGAGAGGCTGTAGCTGTTTTCTTTTGCCTGAACCTACTGGATGATGGTATGATAAAAGGCTTGTCTCAAACCACCCTGGGAAGTTTAAATATTAAGCTTCAAATCTACAAAAAAGATGTCTTGAAACTTTTCCTTCACTCATTAATTAGTATGGTACTTACCGGGCCAAAAGTGGGAAACCTTTGTACTCCAGATCGAAACATGTAATTCCTAGATTTGCAGGGGAAATCATCAGAGAAAATGATAGCAAATGGAAAAGAAGGGATACATTTTCCAAATATAACATACCTTTCTGGCTGTTCAGTAAAATAACTTGATTCAACATGAAACTATTTATTTACGTTTATTATTAGTTATTCATCCTGTATACCCCTTTAGAAAAAATCATTTTCAATGTGAAGAAGGACCTTTTCCAACCTGATGCTACATAGTTTTTTTTCCCCCTTAGGCAAGGAATACTCAGAAGTAGTTTTGCCTGTCCTTTCCTCTGAAATCTAGCCTACAGCACATGGTGTTTCTTGGTGGTCTCCCATTCAAGTACCAAGCACAGACAAGTGCTCATGCCTTTAGATTATAACATAGGCCTGATATTATCCCAAATATCGTAACTAGCCAGCAAAAACTAATGGAGCCCCCGGTGGCGCAATGGATTAAACCCTTGTGCTGGCAGGACTACAGTCTGAAAGGTTGGTGGTTCGAATTGGAGGAGCAGGGGGAGCTCCCGCCTGTCAGCTCCAGCTTCCCATGCGGGGACATGAGAGAAGCCTCCCTCATGATGGTAAAACATCTGGGCGACCTCTGGGCAATGTCCTCGCAGGCAACCAATTCTCTCACACCAAAAGTGACTTGCAGTTTCTCAAGTTGCTTCTGACACTGAAAAAAAAAACTACAGTAGAGTCTCACTTATCCAAGCTAAACGGGCCGGCAGAAGCTTGGATAAGCGAATATCTTGGATAATAAGGAGGGATTAAGGAAAAGCCTATTAAACGTCAAATTAGGTTATTATTTTACAAATTAAGTGCCAAAACATCATGTTATACAACAAATTTGACAGAAAAAGTAGTTCAATACACAGTAATGTTATGTTGTAATTACTGTACGAATTTAGCACCAAAATATCATGATATATTGAAAACATTGACTACAAAAATGGCTTGGATAATCCAGAAGCTTGGATAAGCGAGACTCTTCTGTAATAATAAAGGAGGAGTAATGCAAGACACAGTTCAACAAGCATTGAAAAGAGCATTAATGCAACAAGGTATTTATTTATTTTATTTATTTATTACATCACTTCTACCCCGCCCTTCTCGCCCATCAGGGGACTCAGGGCGGCTTACAATATAAACATACACATCAAAAACCAGTTTACATCAGATTTTAAAATCCATCGAGATTAAAAATTACAATAAAATTAAGAGTATACATTAAAAATATGCATAATTATACATTTAAATATACAATTAAGGCGCTTTTCTTTGAACTCTCTGCATAACAAACGACTTTTTAAAAGTACATTTTGTAGTCCTGGGTTTTAATTTGTACACAAAGAGAAAAGGAAGAGTAAGAAATCTTTTTACTTACTTGACTGGGAAAGTGGGTACTGGAGGAGGAAAAAGGTCATACTGCCCAGGGTCTGTGTTTAAATTCTGTTGTGAATCAAAAGTTCATGATACAATGTAAATAAGTTGTTTAACTATATTAGGGATTGCTTAAAGTAGAAATGCTAAAATTCCTGAGCTGCCGAGCAACAGTTCCTGACAGAATACAAAATAACAGCAACTATAACTCCAACAATTCAGGATTCTGTTTCTACATTTATGACAGCAACATCATATTGCACTGAAATTTGAGAAGTGCTTTGTCTTTACATTAATTCTGACGACAATGTTGACTGGCAAAGAGGGAACCTGATAAATGGAGAAGAGAAAGGAATTCCAATGGAAAGTTGTCATGACTAATCCAGGGGAAATTGACATTATAAAATTCACGCAGATTAACATTAATGCAATGCACCGACTGCTTGTGAAGGTGCTGAGACTAATGGTAGGCATCTTGCAACATCTTTAACCTTCTCTGCCAAAGAATGCTGGAGCCTCATCATATATATTTTTTTTATTGTTGTTTTGTCATCTTATCCCACTCCCACCCTCCCACCCTCCCCTCCTTGTACATACACTTTATACAACAAACTACAGAAGTTACATTTGAAATATCAATCTCAATCTTAATTTTTCCACTCCACATCTTAGTACATTCTCTAAATAGTTCTTAACTGGTTCCCACATCCCCTTGATTATTGCAATATTTTCAATTTTATCTATATTATTCCATTTGCAATTTGTGATTTCTACATTTAACATATCAATTATATACTTATACCAATTCGTCAGAGTCCATTTTGTTTTATCTTTCCAACCGCTCACTAAAACAATTTGTGCACATGCTATTAATTTGTCAATCATTTTTTCTTTTTGTATATTCTTCACTTCTGTTATCCTTGCATGTAGTACATTCCTATTAACTATTACTATTTGTAGATTTAGCATTCTATTGATTTCTCCTTCAATCATTCTCCAGTATTCTTGCACCCGATCACACTCCCATATCATATGATTGAACACCCCTCTTTGTTCACAACCGTGCCAACACCTATCTTTCATCCCTGGTAAAAACCGTGAAAGTTGTGCAGGAGTTCTGTACCATTTTTGTAACATTTTCCTTCTTGCTTCCCTTAATACATTGTACTTTTCTTTTGCTATATTACTTATTTCCCTTTGTATATCTTCCCTCTCAATTTCCATGTCCATTCTCCATGTTTGGAAAATTTCCTCTACTATTTCTTCTTTTACCGTTATAATTTGTTCATACAGATCTCCTGCCACCTTCTTTTCCTCTCTCAAACATTTCCTAATCGCCTTCTCAAATGGACTGTCCTGTTCTCTAATTTTTTCTCTCAATCTAAAAATTTCCTGTCTTATAGCCCAGCTTTGAATCCAATTCCCTGATCCTATCCAATTCTGAATTTCTTTTTGTTCTACAGGGTCTCCATCTATTGTGTACAAATCCTCCACTAACCTTTTCCCTCTACTTTCAATTGATCTCAATGTTCTGCCTATAATTTCGTTGTTATTGTAATTAATTTGCCATATAGTTGCCATCTTATTCTCATTGCCTGGACTTAGCTTCTTCTTTCTTTTTTTCCACACTTTTATTGTTCCTTTAAAAGGTTCCTTAAATTCTGCTTCTTCTCTCCTACTCCATTCCCTAAATATTATTTCTTTTTCTTTAGTATTATTTATTATCTTCTCCATATTTGCCCATTTTTTTTTAGTATACTGTATTTCCAATAATCTTTGGATTTGAAACGCATCGTGATAGACTTCTAAACTTGGAATCCCCCAGCCTCCCTCTTCCTCTTTTGCATTTAACCATTTGTCCCTTATTCTGGGCCTTTTTCCTCCGACTGCCCATTTTCTTATTCTCCTGTCCCATGTCTTTAGTGTCTTCCTATCTACTGTGTTCGGTAATGTTTGAAATAAATATGTCAATTTTGGTATTATGAACATTTTTAGTGCCCTTATTCTGTCCACTCTTGTTAATGTTTTTCCTTCCCAATTCTTAAACTGTTTCTCTATTACCTTCCATTTTTGTTTATAATTCCCCTTGACTATACTCTTTGGGTTTTTATATATCCATACTCCTAAGTATTTCAGCTTCTTTAATCCTAATCTTAACCCTGATATTTTCCTAATCTCCAGTTGTTCCCTTGGTGGGGTATTAAGACATAGTATCTCTGACTTTTTAATATTAACGAATAGTCCTGATATATTTTTAAATTCTTCCAGTTTTTTAATAATATCTTTTACCATAATTAACGGTTGACTTGTAATAATCATTGCATCATCGGCAAAGAAATTAAGCCTTATTTCTTCCTTTTGTCCTCCTCCCTTTTCTATTTTGTACCCTGTCCAATTGGTGCTATTCCTGATACTTTCAGCTAGCATTTCTATCGCTATTACAAATAAAGTGGGGGATAATGGACAACCTTGTTTTGTACCATTTAAAATTGGTATCTCTCCTGTCCTTCCATTATTCACCCTTATTTTTGCTTTACAGTTGCTGTACAATTGTTGCAGCGTTTTGCAAAAGTTTTCCCCCATATTCAACTGTTGACATAATCTTAACAGATAATTGTGATTGACTTTATCAAATGCTTTGTAAACATCCAATTTGAGAATTCCCATTTTTTTCTTATTCGAATTTGCATGATTCATTGCAATTACTACATTTTTTATTGGATCCCCAATTTTTCTTCCCTTCACAAATCCATATTGATCCTCTTTGATTATTTTTGGCATTATTGTTTCCAATCTTTTTGCTAAAATTTTTGTAAATATTTTATAATCTTGATTGCATAGACTAATGGGTCTGTATGACCCTGGTTGTGTTAAATCTCTCCCCTTTTTGGGTATAGTTATAATTTCTGATACTTTCCATGTTAGGGGGACTTTTTGCTTAGTGTATATTTCATTGAACAATTCTGTTAGGTGTGGTGCCAACTCTTCCATAAATGCTTTATAATATTCTGCTGGAAATCCATCTGGCCCTGGTGACTTGCCTCCCTTTAACCCTTTAATTGCCCTTATTGTTTCCTCTTGCGTTATTGGTTGGTTTAATAACTCTCTGTCTTCCTCTGCAATTTTTTCTCTGATATTTAAGTTCCCTTGCATTACCCTCTCTTCCTTATATAGATTTTTATAATATTTTGCCATTATCTCCCTAATCTTACTTTGCTCCTCTTGTTCTTTCCCATTTTCGTCTTTCAATCTCTTTATCCATGTTTTTTCTTTTTTCTTTTTCAAATAGTAAGCCATCCTCTTCATTGATTTTATATTCCAACTTTGGGAATAGCTTTTAACGTATAGATATTTATTTATTATATTCCTTTCCTCAAATGCTTCTAATTGGTTTTTTTTCTCCTTTAGCTCTCTCCAAATCTGTCTATCCTTAGTCCTTCTATGTTTGTCTTGCAGGGTTTCTATTTCTTTTATTCTCTTATCCTGTTCATTCCTCCATCTTCTTCTAAGATTTACCTCTAAACTTATACAGTGACCCCTTATCACTGCCTTACTTGCATCCCAAATTATATCTTTAGTTACTTGTCCATTGTCATTGGTCTCAAAATACTTATTTATTTCTTTCCTAATTGTTTCATATTCTTCCTCTCTACTGTTTAAAACTGTGTTATATCTCCAGGTTCTTTCTTTTCTTTCTATTTCTAATTTTACTTTTACTCTTAATGGTGCATGATCCGATAAATGTATTGGAAGTGTTTTTGCTTCTAGAATCACTGATTGGTTTGTATTTTTCCCCAGAATATAATCTATTTTGCTATATGTGTCATGTCTTCCCGAGTAATATGTCCATCTATTATTCTCTGGTTCCCCTTCTAATAAATCATTCATGTTGTATTCCCTTATATTTAACTTTCTATTACTATTTTGCCTTGTTGTTACCAATTCCAGGTTATAATCTCCTGCACAATACACTTCTCCTTGTGCAAACTTATCAATTTCCCCAAATAGCTTTTTTAAATACTTTTTTTGATTTTTGTTTGGGGCATATATACACACTAAAGTGATTCTAATTTTTTCAATTTTCCCTTTAATCATTACCCATCTCCCATCTGAATCCCTTTTTACCATTTCCACTTGGAAGTCTATTGTATTTTTAATTAAAATTGCCACACCCCGTGCTCTATTTGAACCTCTCGATTCATACACCTGTCCCCAAATCCTATCATTAAATAATGGAGTATGGTCCTTTCTCTTATGACATTCTTGTAAAAGCAGAATGCCAACTTTATAATCCTTTACCATTTTCATAACTTTTGCCCTTCTTTGTGGAGTTGATAAACCATTAACATTATGAGACATTATTACTACTTCACCCATAACCAGGTATTATTTGCATTTACCCTCCTGTAGTTTCTTTCCCCTCTCTGCTTGTCTTCCCATCCTCCCCCATGCCCCCCAGAGTCCAGACCTCTCCCTCCTCCCATCAGAGGGAGACCTGAAAGAGTTTTCCCTTTGTTCTCTTCCATTCCCAGACTCCCTCCCACCGGTGACTGCGTTGCCATCCACTGCTCTCCCCTCCTGCATCATCTTTTACCCCTTTAACCCCATTTGTCCAAATTTCATTATTCCACAAATGTTAGGCTGTTCATTCTTAAGTCTCTGTACTAGATCTCGTTTCAATTCTTCTATTCTCCTCTCTAATTTTCTGTTTTTTAAGATCTCTTAATTGTTTTTCTATAGATTTAATTTGTTCTAAATCCAGGTCCTTCAAATTCCTTAAAGTTCTCTTTTCTTCCCTGTCCTTTGGATCTCCCATTGCAAATAGACTCTGAAGTAAGTCTGTCTCTGTTGGTCCGCCTCTCTCTGCAGTCTCCAGCTCCCTCGATGCTTCTTGTCCAGTCGGCTTGTCCTTGGTCTTATCTGATTCCTCCTCCAGACCGTCTGTTTCTTTTCCGTCTGTATCCAGTTTTAACTGTTTAAGCATTTTCCTCCCACTTTCCAAGTCGGAAGCTTTATATAATTTATTGTCTTTATATACAATTAGGGTGGCTGGAAAAGCCCAGGTATAACGTTGTCCTTTCCTTTCCAAAGTTCCTGTAATTTCCCTCATTTCTGCTCTCTTTCCCAATGTCTCTGAGGATAAATCCAGGAGTGGCCATACTTTACTGCCAGCCAAGGTCAGGTTCTTCATTTTCCTCAATTTTCGATAAACAATGTCCCTTTCAGCCTCCCTTGTGAACCGTATCAAAATATCCTTGGGTTTCCTGCCTCCTCTGAAAGCCCAATGTATCCTCTCGATTCCTTGCGATGGGACCTGAGCATTTGTTGCAAGCCACTCAGCTATAACTCCCTTCAGATTCTCCTTTATCTGAAGACTCTCTCCTGCTGCTCTCAAACGCAGATTGGCTCTTCGGGATCTGTCCTCGAGGTCAGCAACTTTATCTAGAAGTTTTCTATTAATGTCTCTCAGAGTGATTAATTCACCTTTTTGTCTTCTGATCTCCGCTGCTGCCTCCTTAAACTTTTCTTGGCATTCTTCCACTTTATTCTCTATCAGCCCGAGTTTGCTATTAATTTGTGTGATTTGCTCTCTTGTCTGCTCATTTCCCTGTCTTAAAATCTCCATGTTTAATTTAAGATGTTCCAATGTAGTTATAATTTTGTTCAATTTTTCTTCCTCCCCTTCCTTCTCCTTTCTGTCCGCCATACTCACAGTTGTCCGAACTTCTGTTTGGATTCTGAGATTTATGGCTTCAGTCACCTTTGATTGTGACCTCCCAGCCTTCTCTCTTTTCTCCTTTGATCCGGACTCCAGTTAAGGAGAGATTTATGACCCTTTATGGGCTTTTTGAGGCTTTAATTGCCTTTATAGTTAGGAGAGCAATTAGGCACGTCTACTCTGGAGCCTCATCAAACTAAAAATCCCTGGATTCCACAGCATTGAGCCAAGGCTCCTTCCACACAGCTGAATAAAATCTCACATTATCTGCTTTGAACTGGAATATATGGCTGTGTGGACTCAGATAACCCAGTTCAAAGCAGATATTGTGGGATTTTCAGCCTTCATATCCTGGGTTATATGACTGTGTGGAAGGGGCCCAAGGTAGTTAAAGCAGTGTCAAGTGGCATTAATTCTACAGTGCAGATGCAAACATTTGAGCTTTCTTGTTAGCAAATGATACAGTGAACACAGGGCCGGCCCCACTCATGCGGCAGCTGACGCCGCCGCCTCGGGCGCAGGCCCGGGGGGGCGCCGTCAGGCTGGGCGGGAGGCGGGGCACCGCCCTGACGGTGCCCCGCCTCCCGCCCAGTGCGCCCTGGCCCGTCTGGCCTGCTAGAAAAGGCCAGACGGGCGAGCGGGGGTAACGTGGGAGGCGGGGCCAGCTCTGACGCCGCCCCCCCCGCCCAGCGTGCCCTGGCCCCGCCTCCCACGTTGCGTGGGGCAGGGCCAAGGCACGCTGGGCGGGGGGGGGGGAGCGGCGTCAGAGCTGGCCCCGCCTCCCACGTTACCCCCGCTCGCCCGTCTGGCCTGCTACACAAGGCCAGACGGGCGAGCGGGGGTAACGTGGGAGGCGGGGCCAGCTCTGACGCCGCCCCCCCGCCCAGCGTGCCCTGGCCCCGCCTCCCACGTTGCGTGGGAGGCAGGGCCAAGGCACGCTGGGCGGGGGGGGGGGGAGCGGCGTCAGAGCTGGCCCCGCCTCCCACGTTACCCCCGCTCGCCCGTCTGGCCTGCTACACAAGGCCAGACGGGCGAGCGGGGGTAACGTGGGAGGCGGGGCCAGCTCTGACGCCGCCCCCCCGCCCAGCGTGCCCTGGCCCCGCCTCCCACGCTGCGTGGGAGGCGGGGCCAGGGCACGGGGGGCGGGGCCAACTCTGGCCCCGCCCCCTCACTATTCGCCCTGGCCCCGCCTCCCACGCAGCGTGGGAGGCGGGGCCAGGGCACGCTGGGCGGGGCCAGGGCGCCGGTGGCGGGGGCGCTTTTCAGCGCCCCCGCTTTACATCAAAAAATATCTCCGGCCGGCCCTGAGTGAACAGCATGCTGCACTTAGAGGCATGGGGCCCAATGAAAGTGTAAACCACAGCTATTTTTTTACCTGGGAGAATATCCCTCTAAGAATTTCTAAGCCCCCTTCCACACAGTTGTATAAAATCCACATTGAACTGGATTGTATGGCAGTGTGGACTCAGATAACCCAGTTCAAAGCAGATATTGTGGATTATCTACCTTGATATTCTGGGTTACATGGCTGTGTCGAAGGGCCCTAAGTCTCCTATCATAACTCTATGGTCAACTTTTGCTGGAAACTGACCACAAAATTGCATTAGAGGACCTAGAGAGTGCCTGAGAGATGTTTTCTCTAGAAATCTCTAGGGGCCCTTCTACACAGCCCTATATCTCAGAATATCAAGGCAGAAAACCCCACAATATCTGCTTTGAACTGAGTTATCTGAGTCCACACTGCCATATAATCCAGTTCAATGTGGATTTTATACAGCTGTGTGGAAGGACCTTGGTCTTCCAACATGACTGAAGGAATTTGACCATAGTGTCACATGTGAGGACCTAGAAATTCCTAGAGAGGAAATGTTTAATCCAATCCATGAAAAATCAAATCTGTAAAAGTAAAAACCACAAATGTGGAGAGACGACTGAAATATGAAATGCAATTTTGTCCCACTGGCTGCAATTGTTTCTCCACCACTGCTTTGAATGTTTAGTTTAGGAGGGTGACTGAAAGATCTGAAAACCATGAATATCTATGAGGAGCAGCTTAAGGAACTGGGTATGTTTTACCTGCAGAAGCGAGGATTGAGAGGAAACATGATAGCCATGTTCAAACATTTGAAATGATGTCATAAAGACGAGGGATCGGACTTGTTTTCTGCTGCCCTGGAAACTAGGACTCAAAGCAATGAGTTCAAATTACAAGAAAAGAGATTCCATCTAAACATTAGGAAGAATTTCCTGACCTTAAGAGATGTTCAACGGTGGAACTCACTGCCTCCAGTTGACTTTTAAACAGAGGCTGGATGGCCATCTGTCAGGAGTGCTTTGTGCTTTTCCTGCATGGCAGAAGGGACTTGGACTGGATGACCCATGTGGTTTCTTCCAACTCTATGATTCTATGACTCTTTAATTTACTATATCCATATTATTAATCCACTTTTACCTTATCTCTATAGCTTAAAAACATGGGGCTTTGCCTCGGGAGGCTCTTAAAAGAATATGTTTCCGTTGTTTTCTTTAGAAGTGTCATAAGCGATGGAGGATAGTACGGTTTCGAGTCCGGGAGGGTTATGTCCTGACGCTGCTGGAAGATGGATAGTCTCTTTCTGCCTTCCCCTTTGAAATTGTAGGTTGGCGTCACGGGATTCAGACGAGCATCTTGAATAAAGTCTCTTATGGAGTATGTCCCTGGTGTCGGTGTTGGCTGGTGGAAAGAAACAGAACGTTAAACCCTCTTGTGCTATCCGCATCCAGAGTCCCCAGAATCAAGAGGAAGGTTGTAACTGGTTTTGTCTTCTCACAGTCTCCATTTGCATGTTTGACTTTTGTGGGTTTGATTATGTGTGGATTTGATTAAAAAGTTATCTCTAGGAATTTCTAGGTATTCCAGTGCAATTTTCTCCAGAATTTGACCTTAGGAGTCACAATGGAGGACCAAGATACCAAGAGAGAACAACTCTGTAAGAATATCTAGTGCAGGGGTCTCCAAACTTTTTAAACAGGGGGCCAGTTCACGATCCTTCGGACCGTTGGAGGGCCAGACTATAGTAGTAGTAGTAGTAGTAGTAGTAGTAGTAATAATAATAATAATAATAATAATAATAATAATAATAATAATAATAAAGAGGGTTGGAAGAGACCCCTTGGGCCATTTAGTCCAACCCCCTCCTGCTTTTGTGCACCAAAAGCACAAGCAAAGCACCTCTGACAGATGGCCAGCCAGCCTCAATGTTAATAATAATAATAATAACAACAATAATTAATTCATTGGAACTCATGCCTCAAGTACCACCTCCCAGCAGTAAAGAACTGGTGGGATCACAAACCTGCAAAAGTACTGGAAAATGAACACGCAAAGATACTGTGGGACTTCCGAATCCAGACTGACAAAGTTCTGGAACACAACACACCAGACATCACAGTTGTGGAAAAGAAAAAGGTTTGGATCATTGATGTTGCCATCCCAGGTGACAGTCGCATTGACAAAAAACAACAGGAAAAACTCAGCCGCTATCAGGACCTCAAGATTGAACTTCAAAGACTCTGGCAGAAACCAGTGCAGGTGGTCCCGGTGGTGATGGGCACATTGGGTGCCGTGCCAAAAGATCTTAGCTGGCATTTGGAAACAATAGACATTGACAAAATCACGATCTGCCAACTGCAAAAGGCCACCCTACTGGGATCTGCACGCATCATCCGAAAATACATCACACAGTCCTAGACACTTGGGAAGTGTTCGACTTGTGATTTTGTGATATGAAATCAAGCATATCTATCTTGTTTGCTGTGTCATAATAAAATAATAATAATAAGGGTTGTAAGAGACCCCTTGGGCCATTTAGCCCAACCCCCTTCTGCCCTTGTGCCGTGTGGGCCGGATAAATGGCTTTGATGGGCCGCATATGGCCCCCGGGCCTTAGTTTGGGGACTGATCTAGTGGAATATCTAGTTACGAACTTTACCCCTTTCCTTTCCCCTTTTTCACTCCCCCCCCCCTTTTTTTTGCTGAGTATTCTTACCTTATGTGTTATGTCTTTGTTATACTTTTAACTGTTAGATTTAAATGTTATAATAAAAATATTTTTTTTAAAAGAAAAAAAGAATATCTAGTGGAATTCCATGGCTAGGTTGCAGCGGACGTTGACTATAGAGCTATATTGAAGGACCTAGAAATTGTGGCTTTCATGGCTGGAATTACTGGGTTGCTGTGAGTTTTCCGGGCTGTATAGCCATGTCCCAGAAGCATTCTCTCCTAACATTTCACCCACATCTATGGCAAACGTCCTCAGAAGTTGAGAGGCCTGTTGGAAATTAAGTAAGTGAGGTTTATATATCTGTGGAATGTCCAGGGTGGGAGAAAGAACTCTTGTCTGTTTGAGGCAAGTGTGAATGCTGCAATTGACCGCCTTGATTAGTATTGAAAAGCCTTGCAGCTTCAAAGCCTGGCTGCTTCCTGCCTGGGGGGAATCCTTTGTTGGAAAGTGTTAGCTGGCCCTGGACAAAATCTGGCTATCAGTATTTTTAAAAACTCTAAAATCAGGACAGTAAATAAAGAACAACACTCAGAAAACAGGGGAATTCCAGACAGGAAACAATCAGGGCCAGCTAACACCTCCCAACAAAGGATCTTACCTACAATGCCTCAATGATACGGAATCATGGGATTTATATTTCGTCTTCTCTGCCCAAGAGTGCTTGTACCTCTTCAAACCACAGCTCCCATGATTCCAAAGCATTAAAGTAGTGTCAAACTGCATTCATTCTACAGTGTAGATGCTCCCTTAAACTCACTTTCTGCCTACATTTTTTAAAAAAGTATAACACATCTTCTTTTGTTGCTAAAAGTTTAACAATATCTTAGTGAGTTGCCTCCGGAATTAACCATATTGGATTAAACCCTTGTGCCGGCAGGACTGATGACTTGAAGGTTGGGTTGCTGACCTGAAGGTTGCCGATTCAAATCCAACCCAAGAAGAGCATGGATGAGCTCCCTCTGTCAGCTCCAGCTCCATGCAGGGACATGAGAGAAGCCTCCCACAAGGATGGTAAAAACATCAAACATCTGGGCGTTCCCTGGGCAATATCCTTGCAGACGGCCAATTTTCTCACACCAGAAGCAACTTGCAGTTTCTCAAGTCGCTCCTGACATGAAAAAAAAAATCCCAGACCCTCTGAAATCTATGACTGACTTTACCAATGTTTAACCCATGCCCTTGATTTCAATGGGTCTGCTGGAAATATGACACCAACCCTCTCTTATATTTCTAGGTCCCAAGTCAAAATGTTATTATTCACCCAGGCATTTTGAGCATGACATATCTGTAAGCTTTTACATCTTGCATTTTATGGCCCTTTAAATTATTTTATTGATGGGAAGATCTTTTATTTCCACTCTGTGACATTTTCACACAAAATGTCAATAGGTCTTGTTAAAGGCATTTTGTTTCCTGTAAAAAGGGATAAAATAGTTCCAGGAAAAAAGGATAAAATGGTACCATTATTTGGGCTTACCCACACTACATAACACAAGCACTTGGATAGCACCACCATTGCCATCCAATGGAATCTTGGGATACGTAGTTTTACAAAGTGCCCTGATTTCTGTGCTGTTGAGAGATGCTTCTCAAGATTCCATAGGATAAATCATGGTAGTTAAAATTGCATCAAAATGGTACAATAATGCAATGTAGATACATCCTTTTTTTTGCTACTTTTCCCTAGGCTATTTCTGCCATATTCTGTGCAATGGTAAGGCCTGGTTCCAATATATCCACCAATAAACTCATTCTGCCCATGTCAAATTGCAAACAAACATTTTTAAAAAATCAATAGTTGTGCTAAACCAGTTGTTCGCAGAGTATGGTACGATATCAGGACAATATCTCCTGCCAACCTAGCAGTTCGAAAACACATGTGAGTAGATAAATAGGTACCACTTTAGTGGGAAAGTAATAAAGGCACCCATGCAACCATGCCGGCAACACGACCAGGAGGTGTCTATGGACAACAGGCTTGTTGACTTGGAAATGGAACAAGAGCACCTCCCCATGGCCAGAGTTGAGCACTGCCTCCAGAAAGCCGGAGACGAAAGGGGAAGCTTTTACCTTTGTTCTGTGTTTTTGTATGTCATTGTTATTCTACTGTATTAAGGCACTGAATGTTTGCCTATCTATGTATGTAATAATCCGCTCCAGGTCCCCTCGGGGAGATAGAGCAGAATATAAATAAAGTGTATTATTATTATAAGGTCAACAAAGAAAAAACCAAGATCATTGTTAACATTTTACAACAGAAAGACAGACAAAAACTGATGGAAGACTCAGGATTTCAAATAGACAGAAAAATGAAATACTTGGGAATCTGGCTAACAGAAAGGGTGTCAACAATATTTGAAAACAATTATGGTCAAGTTTGGAAGGAAATAAGGAAGGATCTTTTGAATTGGAAAAAATAAAGTTATTTTTACTAGGAAGAACTGCAGCAATAAAGATAAACATGTTACCAAAGACGATATTTTTGTTCCAGACTATGCCAATTATCTTAAAGGAAACCCCATTTACCCAATAGAGAAAGGATATCACAAAATTTGTATGAAAAGGGAAAAAGTCAAGAATCAAGTGGAAAGGTCTTACGGACAATAAACAAAGAGGTGGACTTGGTCTACCAGACCTGAAATTGTATTTTGAAGCACCTGTGATTTCATGCATGTAGGATTCGATGATGCTAGAACACGCATGGGCAAACTTCACTCCTCCAGATGTTTTGGACTTCAACTCCCACAATTTCTAACAGCCGGTAGGCTGTTGGGAATTATGGGAGCTGAAGTCCAAAACACCCAGAGGGGCGAAGTTTGCCCATGCCTGTGCTAGAAGATGAGAGAATTTTGACTATAGATGGTTATGATTTACCGTTTGGATGGCACACATATATTTGGTTTGACAAATCCATAATACACAAGAACTTCACAAATAATATTATGAGAAAAGCGCTTTTGAGAATTTGCTTAAAGCATGAATTGAAATTTGAACATAAGACCCCACTCTGGATTTCACCACATGAAGCTTTCTGGGTGATAAAAAAAAAACAAAAACAAAGAGGAATGGATAAGATACAAGAAGATACTCAAATTCAAAAATAATCAACCCATGCTGAAATTAAGAGAAGAAATTAAGCAAGAAGGGTTAAATATTGGATGGTTCACTTATGAGCAAGTTCAACAGAAATTTAAACAAGATTTCCAATATGGCTTTGAAAAAAAAATGATCGAACTGGAAAAAATATTATGGCCAGAAAGAAAGAAACATATAGGAAAGATGTATCAACTTTTATTGAAATATGAGACAAGTGAAGAACAAGTAAAAGTCTATATGGTAAATTGGGCGAAAGATGTGGGTCATGAAATAAATATTTATTGATTTATTAATTAATTTATTTACAGTATTTCTGTTACGCCAATCACACCCCGAAGAGAACACAGGTTGCGTCACATATCACATATATGGCAAACATTCAATGCTGATTATAACAATGACAAGACCGACAACAGATAGAGGTATATATAGACTTTCTCATCTTTCGGCGTCTTTGGAGGCTGTGCTGGGTTCTGGCCACCAAGGGGGTGCTGTCACTCCATTTCCCTGCCAAAGAGCTTTCTTTGTTCATAAACTTCCTCCTTTTTCTGATCGAAATGCCAAGCCTAAATACCTCCCCACTTTAATGTGGTTCCTATTTATCTACTAACATCTGTTTTCAAACTGCTAGGTAGGCAGAAGCGAGGCTAAAGGTCAGGAGCTCGCCTGACCCAGGCTTCGACCACTCAGCCTTTTGGTTGCAGCTTGGTGATTAAACTGCTATACCAAAGCCCGACCCATATGAACGTATGAGAAGAAATGTGGAACAAAAGCCTTAAATTTACAAAAGCAAACCAATTGAAATACATTTTTTATGAAATGCTTCAGAGGTGGTACATCAGTCTAGTAAAACTTGCCAAGATGAATAAAAACAAAATAATGGATTATAAATGTTGGAAATGTCAGAGAAAAGAAGATACTTTTTTCTATATGTGGTGGACCTGTCATAAAGCCCGTGCATATTGAACAACTGTTAAGGAAACAATCCAACATTTTTTACAACAGAACATACTGTTCTCACCAGAAATATTTTTGTTGGGATTGGTAAATGATATTTTCAACAAGAAAAATATTTTTGCTATCAAAACACTATAATAGTTGCTCAAATAGTTTAGGCCAGACACTGGAAAGAATTATTCCATCTGTAAATGAATGGTTGACCAAACTGCTAAATTTTGCAGAATTTGATAAACTAACTTGTCTGCTTAGAAATAAAACAATACAATGTTTTCAAAATAACTGGAAGCCTTTTGCACAATATCTAGGTAGAAAATTTAAAGACTGGTCTATAATGGTGTTGGTGAAAAATACATGGTCAGAAAGAAGATCAAGATTATGATAAAGTAAAGGAAAAGGTTTCCCCTTGACTATATTTAGCTGAGTCCGACTCTGGGCGGTGGTGTTCATTTCTAAGCCCAAGTGCCGGCGTTGTCTGTAGATGCCTCCTAGGTCATGTGGCCGGCATGATTGCATGGAGCGCCGTTACCTTCCCATCAAAGCGGTACCTATTGATTTACTCACATTTGCATGTTTTCGAACGACTAGGTTGGCAGAAGCTGGAGCTAACAATGGGAGCTCACTCAGTCCCGCAAATTCGAACCACCAACCTTCTGGTCAGCATGTTCTTCAGCTTAGCAGTTTAACTCACAGCGCCATCACTTTTGAATACTTTTTGTAAAAATTACATATTTATATTATTGTAAGATGCTAGGCTGAGGAAGTTTTCTTTCAAATGGAACACATGGGTTTTACTGTTATTGGAAAGTGTAAAATTACTACTGTTCTTTGGTGGCATTGTATATTAATATTATGTTATAATGAGTACACTTTGGAAATAATAATAATAATTTTAAAAGGGGAAAAATATCATTTTAAATATATAATACACATGGATTTTGACCTTTCTTTCTTTCTTTCTTTCTTTTTTAAAATAAACACTTCATTGCAACATGTAAAAAGAATGAAAGATGATAAATAGCATCTACATATCAATTTAGGAGATGGGGGTTGAAATCAATTCACTCCAGAATATTCAGTTATCAAATTCGGGATGAGAAGGATGAGGTATAAGTGTGGTAAATAAATAAATTCATATGTAAGTAAATAGCACTTATGTGCACACCTTCCAAATTGCTATATTTTAGCACAAAATGTGAAGGAAACCAGTTATGCAAATCCTGGATATTTTTAAAAATAAAATTAGGCTTGTAGTTAGATATATCCACAAAGACATGTGGATCTTTGGAATAGCAAAGCACATCAGGCTCTAAAGCCATGTTCTTAGTGGATAGCTGAAATCACTCAACACATGTACTATATGTGTGTGCATTTAAAGGAGTTCCTGGTGGTGCAGTGGATTAAACCACTGAGCTGCTGAACTTGCTGACTGAAAGGCTGGCGGTTCGAATCTGGGGAGAGGAGTGAGCTCCCTCTGTTAGCCCCAGCTTCTGCCAATCTAGCAGTTTGAAAACATGCAAATATGGGTAGAACAATAGGTACTGCTCTGGCAGGAAGGTGACGGTGCTCCATGCAGTCATTCTGGCCACATGACCTTGGAGGTGTCTATGGACAACGCAGGCTTTTCAGCTTAGAAATGGAGATGAGCACCAACCCCCAGAGTCGGACATGACTAGACTTAATGTCAAGGGAAAACCTTTACCTTTACTTTGTACTATATGAAAATACCTACAACAACAACAGCAGCAGCAACGATAATAATAATAATCTTTATTTCTTTATATGTCATGTTGACACTTCAGGTCTAACTGACCACCTGCTTAGCAGACTTGCACAACTCTGAACAAGTTCACACATTGCATCCTTTTGTATTACACTCTGATTCCACCTGTATAACGATGCAACTGTATTTAAATATCTGTGGCTTGAATTTTGCATTCCAACAATGTATGTGAAGTGGGCTGAAATCTACAAAAATCGATGCTAAAATAATTCAGCCTTAAATGTGCCACTAGATTCCTTTTCCTCCTTTCCTTTTCATTTTAAATCAGAATTGAATGTCATACTCTACAACTGTGCACCACCTCCACAAATTGGTCACTGTATTGTTTCTTCTTTTCTGATGCTAAGTTAATAATTAAACGAACAATTATACATACCCTCATGGACTCTCTCCACCATTCATCTCTTCTCAGTTCAGGTGTTCTTTTGCTCCTGTCAATTGCCTTCAAGAAACCCAGATTAGACATTCAGCACATATACCATTTTAGAGTTGTCCTTTGGCCAGAAAGATTAATAGATAATGCATCTATGAAATACACCAAACTTCTCATACATGCTATGAAGTATAAAACCAAGATCTATATGCATTTAAAGGGCCATCCTCAATTACACCAAACTAATTAAGATTTAACATCAGCTGTGGAGAATTTATTGTGGTGTCTCAGTGCAACAAACTCTATAGATGTTTTTTTCACAAGTGACAGGTCTTCCTTGGTAGTGGCACTCTTGTTGTGGAATCTCCTTTTCTAGAGACCATGGCCACGATTCTAGTTTAGTTACTTAAGTATATAACTACCATGGTTACATAGATAATTATCATCTTTCAACCTTATTACCCAAATTCTGATTTGTCAGGACAGCAGCTGCTGCAAGCAACAGGGCCTTGTTCTCCTACCAATCAGGACAAAGCAGACTGCTGTTTTCACCCGTCATAATTTCCCATTGCACTGGGTATCACTTAGGAAAGGGGAAGGTGGAAACATCCCTCTGCTACTTCATGATCAAGGGGACAAAGATCCTCCTCACTTGTAGCATCTGCTGCCCAGCAAGTGGGGTTTGAGGGACTTCTACAGTCCTTAGATATTCCCTAGTTATGTAGAGATTGTAAATACAAACCAATCACAAAAGCATAATTCTAGATTATACATTTACACTCATCTTACATTGGTCACTTACCTTTCAAGTACATGTTTATCTGGAGAATGATGAAGTATTTAAGTAGATTTTGGCATTTCTTATTCTCTGTTTTGCATCTGTTTGTGGCTCAGTAGTGTTTCTTTACTTTTTAAGTATTGGAAACCGCTTTCAGAGCTTTCAGATTGCATCCAGAGGAACCAGTCCAGATTATAATAAACTCCAATGAACCAGTGCGGAAGCCAAATGTACCCAGGTAATTGAGGAAGGTGTATCTCTTTAAATTTTTATTTTTAAAAAGATGGATAAGAATGAATTGTATGATTTGGCTAAGGTCAGTCAAACAAAGATGACGATGAAATGAAGGCTTTTGAAGTATTTAGATCTTCAGCAAAGGTCATGAGAACTTGCTTTTCAATGAGTACTGAGCTTCTAATAACAGGGCTTAGAAAATATTTTAATGACAATTTGTTATGTAACTCACTGCAAGACAACCCCCCATTCATTATCATTGCAGTTTTTTTGGGGGGGGGAGGGGGTAATCATGTATGTTATATTGCTCAGTTTGTTGTAGGGGTAAATCTTTGATATGTGAATAGTATAAAAGTTAAAAAATTCAACCCAAATTGCCTCTGAAGGCAAGCCTGTATGAGCAAGAAAAGGTGGACTCATCCTGAGTCCAGCACTGGCTGTTACCATGACATATGCTGACTTCCAGTCAATATTGTGGGTTTTAGTGCTTTAACTGAACTTGCTCTACATTAAGTTGGGGAATACTGTGGAGTTTACTGGAAAATCTGCAGTATCAAATGGCTTTACAGCAGCTTGAACAGCTAAATCAAGTTTCACTCGGCCCAATCTTCTGACCAGAAAGACACTGCGCCATTACCCTTTCCTAAATCTTTTCACTACATGGAAAGGAAACATCTTGTCCTCATTTTGCCATGACTGCTCTCCACTGGCCTCACCATCAGTCACGTCTGTGATGATAAAATGGGACACTTGCATGACCAGCAAGAAGAAGAGGTCAGTCCCTTCCACTTTTTGTTGGTCGCATGGTTGCCCCAACACCATAGATGCCATAGACGACTACTAGAGACTTGCACGGAGCTAATGGGGAGCAGCAGAGGTGACAAGATAAGAATCCACAGGGCCAAAGATGTCTTGGTCCATAGATAGTATCCAGATGCCAATATCACACTGCAGTGGGTTTGACCCAGTGCATGTGGCCATCCTCATGGTCACTCTGGACTGGACCTGACTTTAGTGACCAATGTAGAAGCATCCTAAAATGCCCTTTAAAAGTAACTACAATCAGCAACTTTTTGCATCCCCAGAAAAACCCTTTCTAGATCATTACATTACCCTTGAAATGTTTAATCCCCATTACTCCACCCTATAGCGGTGTTACTTATAATTCATTATTCCCAATCTCTTGTAATAATTTTGAGGTTACAATGCTGCTTTGGTCAGACTGCACAAGCATTACAAAACCCTCTGCCCAACTAAAGATCGAAGTATACATCTCCTACCGGAGAGAGTTTGCTGATTCTGCTGGCTCTACTGGCTCTGCTGGCCTCACTGCTGCCAACCATGTTCTCCTTTTATTTTAAGGACCTAATTCCTTTTATTTATTTTTTAAAGTAACTGATTGCTCCTGTCTTAGTGCATGAGAGTGACAAGAGCATCTGTGACATCACAATCCATGTGCTATGGGTTTCAGTGTTCTTAGACAGATAAAGGAGAAGAGAGAGAAAACTCATCACATCCTGACCCAAGAAGTGATGAGTAACATTAGAAAGAGAATTGCTAAAAAATCTCATGTGCCTTTTAAGTCTCTGGTGAACTAGCTGTGCGGGATTTTCTATTGCTTCAGAAACCTAAAAAGCCTGTTCGACCAAAGGTGAAAATGGAAAGAAAATGTGTGTATACATCAGAGGTAGGACATAATGTAACACAGAAGTGGAAATGTAAACCCATAAGTATTGGTGGAATACAATTCCTATCATCCCTCAGCAATGACAATCCTGGCGAGGTCTGTTGGGAGATGAGGTCAAACACCACAGGCACTCAAGTAATCAATTCCTACTGTTAATATGTTTAAGATAGCAATACTGGTCACATTTTAAAAAGCAACATAAGTAAATAAATGGCCATCTCATTATTTTTTCTTGTTTCATCTCTTTCGAACTAGAATCTCTCTACTCCAGCGAAAGATCATGCCTATGCTTTCATTAAAGCATGCTAGCACAATGAAAAATAGAACAACTAATGCCACAGGCCAAGATCTGAAGAAGAACCAAGAGTCCTGTTTGTCAGCCCTTAGAAAAAAAGACAATATAGCAAAGTGCTTTTGAAACAAAGGGGATCTCAAAAGCATGTTGGTATAGCACAATGCTTCCTGTTCAAAGGCAAAGTGAAAAATCTAATTGAACACACAAAGATTGTGGCAAGGGCCTAAAGCATTTCTTTACATCTTTCCCAGAGTTGCAAATTAGTTTTCTCTCCAAAAAGTCTACTTGCTATTATGCTTTTGATGTGCCTCTTTTACTTAACTGTGAAAATTTGCATGCTATGTAAGTTTTTACAATGGTCGTGGTGTCTAGACCAATTGGAGTTGTAGTCTAACTCTTCTGGAAGATACCACCTTGGAGAAGGAGGAACTACTGTAAAGACTAACTGGAGCATATTTACCATATTGCTCTCTAAATTTGCGTTTCGCTATAACAGCATTCTTGTCTTCACTAGAAAAGGCATGTTTTAAGTGGATTTAAGTGCACTTCCTCAGATGTAGATTCATGGAGTTAGAATGAACTCCAAGGACTATCTCATCGAATCCCCTACCATGCAGGAATAGACAAGTAAAATAACTTCCGAGAGATGGGCTTTCAACCTTTGGTTAAAGACTTCCCGTGAACAAGAGTCTACCTTTATCCTTAGAGAGCTTGATAGAGAAGGAAACCGGTGTATGAATGAAAACTCAGTTTTTCACCTACTCATCTTTCCTTTTCCTCCTCTTTTATAACCTCATCTCTTTATCCTCCTCCAGTTCCTTATCTGTGAAATCTAGAAGACTTTAGAGTTGTAGAAATTCTTGAAATCCATGTGAAGGAAATACCCACAAACAAAAATCATTATCATAATTTCCATTCTTCTGCTTTGCAAGACACTTTCTGGACTAAATCCAATTCTGAATCCCAACTAAAGTTACTGTAGATGAATTGAATCCATTGCTGAATGGTAAATCACCATGTGAATTTGTTTTATTGATTCAGTGGGTCTATTCACGCTGGGACTAATTGAAGTCAAAGTGGCATCTATTCAAATATCTGAATACAAGACTGTTTTCGGTTGTAACAAAATCGAAGTGAATTTTTACTGTTTGTATTAAGCAATACATTTCCTTTTAACATTGCTTACCACAGACAATTGCATTGAAAAGATAAAATTTCACTAACTGGCTTTATAAAACCATGAAACAGATGGATTAAAATGTGCTCATTTCATTAAAATACAAATAAGATTATAGAGTTGACTGACACTTGTGAAATCTAAGTGGAAATCATAACCATGACAATCACTGGGAGACCTTTGCTCACACATTCTCTTCATCTATCTCACTGGGTTGATGTTTGGCTAAAGTGGTCAGAAGAAAGTCTATGGTAACCTTGAGCACACCAGAGTAAAGGTGAAGTATACAGTCAGCCACAGATATCCATGGATTCTGCACCCACAGATTCAACCATTTATGGCTTGAAAATATGAAGGGGAAAAAAAATCTAAAAAACAAATCTTGATTCTGCCATTTTATATATGGCATACTATTTTGCTATCCCATTCTATATAATGGGACTTGATAATCCATGGATTTTGGTATCCATGGACCCAAACACCAGCAGACAGATACCAAGAGCTCACTGTAATTACAAAAAATATATCACTAAATGAGTATCTACAACTATATATATCTCCATAGAGCAACTAAAGGATTTCAGTGCAGTGATGCATGCATAAAGAATCCATTCCATCCAAGTATTGATTTATACATTTTTTAAAAATTGTAACCAAAGGTAGGCACACCTCCACCCACTTCTTTTTGTTTTCTGGCTCACGGCAACCTGCAGTGTGTGTCCTGGAACTAAACATTTCCCATGACCACTGGAAGTTGCCCTCCCAAGCTAAGATCTACTGAAATGCCCTGAGGATAGTTGAGCATGCCTTCTTAGTGAAGCAGACTGGCCTTACTGTCTGCTGTGCAAAAATAGAATTTGCCTTGCCTCCTTCCCTTATAATGCACCCTCCCTTAGTGATCAGTGTGTCTTCATGGGTTCTCCATTTCAGCTGGTTTCCCAACTAGTCTGAAATGAAGAGTGAAATACACACCTCTTCCAAAGAGCTCTCTGATTCCACGTAGTCAGTCAAAGACTTCAAGCGGTGGCGCCCACCAATCATTTTGCATTTCAAGGTCTCCTTATCTCTGGTTGCTGTGATCTAGCATCTGGAGGTGTTTAGACGCTAGTGCCTTGTCTTGCAGAATCTATTCTGCTACTTGTGCCATGACAAGTTGTCTCCCACCAAGTCCTCACAGGCAGGGGACAGGTTTATCCAAACTACCCCTTGTTCACCCATTGAGTTGTGATGCAGGGCCATTACTGGCATTATGAGAACACTGTGCCAGCTCCCAATCAGAGAGGCTAGTCTAGATATAAAGTAGCAGTAAGCAGTGAAGTTTTGAGTTGTAATTTCCTCGCTACAATGATAGCCCATATACTATGCTTCAGTACCAAGGAGTAGTATAATATTAAAGCACCATTTATATGTATTGTTGAAGGCTTTCACGGCCAGAATCACTGGGGTGTTGTGTGTTTTCTGAGCTATGTGGCTGTGTTCTAGCAGCGTTTTCTCCTGTTTCACCTGCATGAGCCCAGAAAACAGACCTCCACCCTTTGTTTAGAAGCATTTCATCACATTTCTGCTAGCTAATCTCTTAAAGCAGAACTGTGCAGATATTCAGTCCTCTTCATCCTGGAGGGAAGCGATCATTGGAGTGCCTCAAGGTTGTCCTAGGCCTAGGGCTATTCAACGTATTTATGATTTGGACGACAGAATAGAAGTCATACATCAAAGTTGCTGGTGACACCAAATTGGGAGAGAAAGCAAATATTACAGAGGACAGGATCAGATCCAAATTGACCTTAACAGAGAGCTGGGCCAAAACTAACAAAATAAATTTCAAAAGGGAGAAATGTACAGTGCTACATTTACGACAATAAAAATGAAATGCAGATATGGGATGGTGACCTGGCTTAGCAACAGTATAGGGAACTGGGAGTCTTAGTAGACCACAAGTCAACTGTGTATAGTTTAAAAAGCCAATACTAGTGAAGGCTGCATTAATAGGTCAGAGCTGTTGCCTCAGGAGTGTGGTGGTCTTCATTTCTGGAGATGTATAAACAGAGTTTAGGAGTGCTTTGTGTATTTCTGCATGGCAGAAGGGGGTTGGACAGAATGATTCTTGTAGTGTCTTCCAAATGTATGATTCATTCCGAGCTGAAACTTCTCATTACACTACTAAATTTCACCTGTCTGAATGCCTGGTCATCTGGTTCCACAAAGGCTTCATTCATTCTCAGCCTGGCTTGGGGGTCTGTAGTTGATATTCTAAATGACACAGTACCTTGAGTATATACTGTCTTTGCCTGAAATGTGGCAGTCTGTTTAAATAAGAAAAAAAAACCCAAGAGTCATCAGAAGCCACTGTGCATTGTGGAGACAGCTAACCATGAGGCGAGTCTGGGTTTTTGGGCTTATGCAGACAGGCCCTAAGTCATGTATCTCCTTCGCAAGTACAGTAGAGTCTCACTTATCCAATGTTCTGGATTATCCAACGCATTTTTGTAGTTGTTTTCAATAAATCGTGATATTTTGGTGCTAAATTCGTAAATACAGTAATTACTACATAACATTACTGAGTATTGAACTACTTTTTCTGTCAAATTTGTTGTATAACATGTTTTGGTGCTTAATTTGTAAAACCATAACCTAATTTGATGTGTAATAGGCTTTTCCTTAATCCCTCATTATCCAACATATTTGCTTATCCAACGTTCTGCCGGCCCGTTTATGTTGGATAAGTGAGACTCTACTGTATATTTATGTTATATTATCTGCTTAGAACTGGATTATATGAGGTCTTCTACACAGCTGTATAAAATGCATGCTGAAGTGGATTATATGGCAGTGTGGAGTCAAGATAATGTAGTTCAAAGGAGACAATATAGTTATAAATGGGTTATATAGCTGTGTGGAAGGGCCTTGAGTGTACACTGTCATATAATCCAGTGCAAATTAGATAATCTGTGGAAGAGGCCAAACTCTGCCTGTCCCCTGGGCTGAGTGGGTTGCTAGGAGACCAAGTGGGCAGATCTTAGCCTTCTAACTGGCAGCACTTGGATAAAAACAATTATTCCTCTCCCTCTAATTAGGACTTTATTTTTCTTTTCTTTTTGTTGTATCAACCTAGAGGCGTAGATGAAGGGTTGTGCTGTCAATTTTCGAGGTTGTGGAGTGTTTATTTTTGTTATCTTGTCCGCTGCTCTGTGTGTGTGTGTGTGTATACACACACACACACACACACACACACATATATATATATATTAGAAGATTTGCATTGCTCTGTCAAGACTTTAAGTTCATCTGGTTTATCTCCCAGGCTCTGTGCATCTATGAAGGGACATCTGAGACCATGGGTCATTCCACCTGGCTGCTTATTCAAGTTTTTTCCCTCCCACTACTGAATTCTTTTACCATTGGCCCAGTTCTCTTTATGGCAGTCAGGCATAATATTATCCCCAACACTTGATGAACTCCTGCCCTAGAAAATGCTGACAAGGACTAATAAAACTGAGCCTGACTCCAGGCAATACAGTGAGTCTAAGAGAGGTATACTCTCATCCATTAGAGAAAAACAAGCTAAGTCCCCACATCCCATTCTGTACCATCTTCCACTGGATTACATTCCACAACTGTTGTCTTTTACATTTTATTCCTGAGGATAGGGACATTTTAGCCAATTGAGCATACCATGGTGGCAAGCATGTATACATTCTTTACATGAACAAATAGCCACAGTGGGCTATAACTGAGATGCAAGAATGTAGGGAGTTCCAGATCTAGATCATAAGCCTGGTCGCATGTAGGAATAACTGCAATAGAAAAAAAATAATTGCAAGGTCGTCGTGGGATACCTCTCTGTTCTTTCCAGTCAATGATTGCATTCAAACACCATAAAAACCTGAAATGGAACCAGGTCAGGGCCACTAGGTCATATGCTATCCCTAGCTTCTCCCCTCAGCATAGCTATATGAAATCTGGAGGTTTTACTTCTGGTTTTGATTAACATACTACATTTTCCAAACCCACTAGCCTGTGCTTCAAATTAACACATTTCAAACAAATCAATACAAAGTGTTGCCTATGAAATTTGCTCGTTTGCACCGTCCAGATTTAAGCATGAACACTGTTCTTTGACATTAACATTAAACTGGTTACTTAAATTTGTAACTAAACCCACAGATGCCAAAGTGTAGACAAAGGTAGGCACATTGTTTATTACAACACAACACACATCTAAATGCAGACTATATGTGTAGTCCCTGAATAGTAGTGGGAATAAGTAGAGATACATAATAACCAGAAAAAATGATAGAAACAATATAGGTTAATTGTATTTTTATTGGAAAACAAATATACAACTTGGAATGGATTTGAGGCAAGTTGTGCCATAAGCAGATTCTTTTGAAAATAAGTGGCTGAACAAAAGATTTTAAAAGCATAGTAACCATAGAATAAAATGTCTTCTGGTACAAGACCAGGAGTACAAAAAAATAGTGTACGAGTACCTGGATAATACACCCGTTTTGCAATAGTGCAAACTTTTTAAGTTCCATATTGTTGACTGTCCATAGTCCACACAAAGTTAAGACTACATTTCAACAACATGCTAAGTTTCCTAAAATAACTAATTTAAACAGGCATAACCTAGATGTTCCCTCGTTTGACCAACACCATCTAGTTTTAGAAGTGTGGAAGGGCTTAAATATCCAGAGTAAGCCACATGCAAACATTTGTTACTTTGATCATTTTCCCAAAATATCAGGATGACAGATAAAAGGGGAAAACATGGAGGAATGAGTTTGTTACTATACATGCATATTCTCTTGACAGTAGGGGAAAACCTTTTACAGATAAGTTACAAACAGAGAAAAAGGCAAATAAACAATTTGTACAAGAAATTTAACACATTCTGTACAGTGTCTTCACTTTGCTGTCATCATTTGTACAAACTCTGTAGGAGAAAAAAGGAATTCACCAGTCAAATTTAATGAATATCTGTTCAGATAACAAACTAGACAACATGCTATAACTGCTTCTACTTATTCCAATTGTTGTGCCAGTTTTAGTAGGATTGTCCATGAGGACAATGTAGAAAATGATCAGCATTTCAAGTACAGCAATATATCCTGCTCGGTTTTGTTTCAGAAGTGCCCTACTTACTGCTCACCTAATTTAAAAAGCTATTTACTTACATTTATTACCTAACAACACAGTGATTCCATATGTCTAATAACCCAACAAATTTCCAAGCTCATTTGGTATTTACTACTTTTATTCTCTTAGTCAATTTAATGATTGGTGTTTATTTTTGGAAGGACGCTGTATTTTAAGACATTAAAAATCAAAATGACTGTTTATAGAGTTCTTTCAGATTAGTAAACCTATTCCATCGCAGTTCTGTTTTTAATTTACATTGTACACTGCCTTTGGATAAATATAGATGTTATTCTAATTAAATGAGTTTGCTTATTTTTGAACTATAAGCGATCTGTGCTATTTGTTTTCTTTATTACAGGAAAGCACTTGATACTGCTTCCTGCATCTGAGGTAAAGTGTTTTATAAAAAAAACTTGCTAGTTAATAGTATCTCTTAAAGGCAATTTAGTCAAATGCAAAAAAACCCAAAACAAAACAAAAAAAAAACCCCTCAACAAGTCCACTGTCAAGTAAGCAGCCAAACTGAACTGTAATCCTGCTTCTAAAGATATATACATATTATAACCAAATCTGTAACGGTGCTGTTGCAGCCCAGAAATCATCATCACCATCTATTATTTATTAACTTTACGTCACACTTTTCTCCCAACATGGGACCCAGTATGGCTTACAAAGTTAAAACAAAATAAAGCTAAAAACAGTTCAGTTACACAAGCTATCATATTAAACACCAACATTTTTTAAAAGAACAAAATCACTGTAATATATAAAAAGATAAAAATATAGCCTTCTCCTCCCATAAAGATCTTTAATAATCAAATCAATTAAATAAAAAGGTATTTTACCAAACAGAAAGAAGTATGGCGGCTAGGATAGGCTCCTATAGAACTCCAGAGGCTAGACAAGTAGGACTTATTGTGCTACACATTACTTCTGCTACAAATATAGAAGTACTAAGGAAAGTAAGCCTAAAAAATCTTGATATGTGCACAGAAGGAATCTATTTTTGTTTCCTGATCCTAAGTTTAGGTAGGTATGCATACGACTAAATTTTTAAAATGCTAATTTTTACCTTCATAGTTTACTTGACCATCACCATCAATATCTGCTTCTCTAATCATCTCATCAACTTCTTCATCTGTTAACTTCTCTCCAAGATTTGTCATCACATGACGAAGTTCTGCAGCGCTAATGTAACCATTTCCATCCTGAAAAATATATAAAAGTTGCCTGGTTTGTATAAAAAAAATCCTAATGTTCAGCTCTGAACATGTTACTACTAACTTAGTAAGGACATCTAGCAATAATTCAAAGACAATAACTATTTTGTTCAGTCGAATTTCCTGTTTTTCAATCCACTCTTCCACCCCTAACTAAAATCTCCACAAAGCAGCTGCACGTTGTTTTTAAAATTACTTTGCATAGAAGAGCAATATATGGACCACCCTGGCCTTCTAGATCTTAGTTCAAGATAGGCAATATGCCTCTGGTGTGTAAATAAATAGAATAAAAATACAATTATGCTTTGAATCCCACAAATGAAAATAAATGTGTTATGTAGGGCTGTGGGAGTTAAGAATGCCTAACATTGGAAATAGGCCAACTATTTTAGACAAGCTTATTATTATTGTGATAGCTCAAAGTTAGTATTTAACTTTATATATATTACTTCAGATATCATTCTGGATGAAGAACATTTCTAAATATCCAGACTTGTTTTTTTATTAGAAAGGTAGGTCTCAGGGTTGCCATAGTATTTTAGCACCCACTTTTATTACCCACACAAGAATTAATTAAAGAGTAAAGCCATTAAAAGATAGCAATGTCCCAGGAGTATTCTATGTTTTAATGGATTATATTCAGGTTGCTTACGAATTTTAAATGTGATTTCCTGAATAGTATCCACAAAAAGCTAACAAACTAGTAGAAAGAGATAATTGTGCATTACAAAAGACCCTTTTCCTGAAGTCATGTGGCAGTTACATCACTGGAAATTGCAGAACAGTATTTGTATCTTTCTACAGAGCAATGGGGGAAAAACTATGAACCACTTGCAAAAAAGTGCTAATGTTAGGACTTCCACTGAATAGACCTTTTTAAAATGGACATCAGTCTGACAAGCAAGAGAAATTGGCATTTGCAGCAGGTCTCAGACAATCAAGTATCAGAGAGGGTCATAAGAAATGAAGGGCTTCCTGAGAGTCTTGATATAATTTTCTGGACTAATTTTAATTTTTAAACTTGTACTGCTCAGTCAAACTAGGGGACATTAAATCATAGCTTTAATCAGAAAGTTCTTTGAATGTAGGAATTCTCATGTAAAATATTTGATAAGTCCTCAAAATACAGCAGTTGAATACCTTATCAAATACACGGAATGCTTCTCTAATTTCTTCTTCACTGTCTGTATCCTTCATTTTTCTTGCCATCATTGTCAAAAATTCTGGGAAGTCAATTGTGCCATTGCCTGTAAAATAGTTTTGTTATTAGAGCAAGTTCTTTGACTTTTAATTACTAAACTATTTAAGATAAAACTTACCATCCGCATCTACTTCATTAATCATATCTTGTAACTCTGCTTCTGTTGGATTCTGCCCAAGGGACCGCATCACTGTCCCCAACTCTTTTGTTGTTATAGTACCATCACCATCCTTGTCAAATAGTGAAAAGGCTTCCTTAAATTCTATAAATAGAAAGACACAGATAGCTCAAAGTCTGGACACTTACACAAAATACTTTTCTTTAAATCGATAAATGATAACTTCCATTTTAATACAGATTATCAATTCCAAGTACGATCAAAAACCATTAGCCTAAGGGACACAATAAAACATTACAGCTAAGTCAAAAATAATCTGATTTCTGTGGGATCTGGCATGTCTAATATTTTCAACACTGCCAAGCTGTAACTTTAACTCTGGCATTATCAGCATTAAATTGGCTATTTTTCAGTGTGGATTTCTTAACCAGCTTGTATACATGCAATGTAAAGATCTAGCTTAGAATGTAACGTAGGAGCTGTTCTATCAATCACACAAAGGGCACCCACTGTTAGATCTAATAACAAATCAAATCTTTACAGATGCCTATAGCAAGCAATGAAGGAAGCAGCATTTTTTGGTAGCCTCCTAATTTCTCTAAGTGAGTACTACCGTTTTCATTCAATTTAAAATTAAGAAATCCATTTGGTTTAAAAATTATTCTAAAACAAAATGTGTAGTTGGATTTCAATATTCACACATTTTGTATCCATGGATTCACCAATCATGGCTTTAAAATATTTCCCTACATATATCCCAAAACAACCCTTGATGCTGCCATTTTCATACACTACTGCATATAATGGACTTTGAGTATTCATGAATTTTGACATCCACAGGTTGGGGTAAGGGGTTTCATGTCCTAGAACCAAACCCTAGTGGGCACATTGCAATTATTTTCTACTCATAATTTGACAGTGCTTTGATTAGGGTTCATACCATTTGGCAAAATTTTTTTTTCAGAATAAATAATACAATTCGTAATTTCTAACATCACTGTTCTTGGACTCACACTGAAGTGTTTTAAAGCAGTAATAACAGCTCAACAGTATTGACATCTTTAGGGATAGAGGATCTTATGTATTTCCATGATGAAAATATTTTCTTTAGTTTTCAGTGCTGTCTATTTCTCCATAATCAGACTTTTCATCTTGAAGGCACTTGCACTCAAAATAGCAAGATTTCCTACTAATAAATATGGTACCCTTAACAAAAAAGAAAAGGATAATACTAGAGAGATTTTTTTCCATAGAGGAAGGGAGTGCTTAAAGTATAGAATTGGTTTGGATAACAACAGAGTTTGAGTAAGCCAGCACATTTCTTTTGCATTTATTATTCTTTTTGAGATAAATAGGAAATATTAACACATTGAAAAGTAGGGAAAAAAAGACTTTTGGCATTGATGGAGAGCTGTGTGCAAATCTTTTTGGGTGCATTAATCTAAAATTTTAAAGGCAACACTCCCAAATGGTCAAAAATGTAGCATTTAGAAGGAAAAACACATGCAAAATATTTTTCAGCTGCTCGTAACAGTAAGAGTTGGCAATATGCTACATGTTGGAAGACTGAAGAAAGTGATGTATTAAATTCAGTTTTGGCAACAAAATGTTTTTAAGCATTCAGATGGAAGGGGGCAGACAAGACATAAGTTACTGCAAACTTTCAGTTTTCTAAAATCCTTTGGAATAGTAAGTAGATAATTTCTTTTGCTCAGAGTTTAGAAATGAAAGGATCTGTAACAGATTTTTAATCCTTTTTCTTGCCTACAGACTTTGTTCAAATGAGTTCTTGAGTGCGGTTTCAATATATGTATATAAACTGCCTAATTTGTATTTATGGAAAGGGAATATAAAGTGTCACAATTGTGGTTTGATATTCTGAGAAACGATACAGAGAACATTAAGGAATGAGTCATTGCCTGACAGATGCTCTTACCATATACTTATACAGTATATGATTTACTCAATATTTGTCATCAATTATAACAGGGTAACAATATTTTTACTATAAAATCCATATAATCAATTTTATCAACTAACTTCAAAATACACTAGTGGAAATAAGACCTCTCCTGTGTTTAAGGTTGCATATAGGTAGCCTACAGTTTTGATGGAAAAAATGAGGCTAAAAGATTAGGTAAAGTGCTATTCTCCAATATGGGTCTTTGTACTGCAGAAGAGTCTTCCTCTTCAAGGACAAAGAATTCAAAATGAACAAATAGATGAATACACACAAACCCAAAAGTTCATTTGATTCTGCCACAATTTAGGAAAAGGGAAGAATACAGCAAATACCTAAATTGCATCATATACAATACTACTTTTAGTGCTAACCACTTACTATTTTCCTAGATTAAGGAAAAGGAAGACTTAAATTCTACAATTCTGAACAATTATAGCACTTTGACACCACTTTAATAGCTATGGCTGCATCCTGTGAAATCCTAGAATGTGTAGTTTGGTGAGACACTGGAGTTCTGTGGCTAAATATTGTAAATATCTGACAAAATTACAGATCCTAAGATTCCACAAGGTGATAGCTCAACTGGTATCAAATAAATATACCTGTACAATAGGAAAAAGACCCGATACTGAATTATGACTCATGAATTCCAATTCATACCCTTTGTTTTGTAAAGTGGTCTCAAGCAAGTCAACTGTCTGAACAACCAATGTGCCCGAATATCTGATCAAAGGACTTCTTATAAGGTGACACTTCTCAATGAAATTACTCTTTGGGTCTTAGAATCCTAACCAATAATACTGGAAAGTGTATTATGTTCCTTCAAGTTGCCTGTCTACTTATGGAAACCCTATGAATTGCATAGGGTTGTTTTTAGGCAAGAACATTCAGAAGTACTGTATCTACTAGAGTATAAGCCAAGGTTTTTCAGCCCTTAAAAAAACGGCTGAAAAAGCCCCCCTCGGCTTATACTCGAGTGAGGGTCCTGGCTGGCTTATATTGGGGTCACCTTATACACGACTATATAGGTAATCAGTTAGACAGTCTTCTCTTATCTTATTAAAGTCTTATTATCTTAAATTACAGTTTTATGTAAATATTCAAAAACATTTAACCTACTGATGTCTCAATTAATGTAATTTTATTGGTATCTATTTTTATTTTTTTAATTTACCAGTAGCTGCTGCATTTCCCACCCATATCTTATACTCAAATCAATAATTTTTCCCAGTTTTTTGTGGTAAAATCAGGTGCCTCAGCTTATATTTGGGTCAAAGTTATACTCAAGTATATATGGTATCTGTTATTTATTGGTGCTCTCATATTGAAGTACAGTAGAGTCTCACTTATCCAACATTCACTTATCCAACGTTCTGGATTATCCAACGCATTTTTGTAGTCAATGTTTTCAATATATCGTGATATTTTGGTGCTAAATTCGTAAATACAGTAATTACTACATAGCATTACTGCATACTGAACTACTTTTTCAGTCAAATTTGTTGTATAACATGATGTTTTGGTGCTTAATTTGTAAAATCATAACCTAATTTGATGTTTAATAGGCTTCTCCTTAATCTCTCCTTATTATCCAACATATTCACTTATCCAACGTTCTGCCGGCCCATTTATGTTGGATAAGTGAGACTCTACTGTACTAACCCTACTTGTCTTCCAAGATCTGGTGTCCACTTCAACACAATTTCACCTGCCAGTTATATCTTTAGGGCCTAAAATGATTCGAAATCACAACTTCCAGTTATGAAGCATGATTCTATTAATACACTGACATTTTAAAGACTTCTAAAGACAGGTATCTAATATAGCAAAAATAACTGACTAGCTTCAAGAGAAATTATATAACGTATAAAGGGGAGACCAGACTAGACAAGATTGGTTCTTTTTGAGAAAATATGCAAGTACCTTAGAGGTACCGATGTTGCATGCCTTTCAAGTCGTTTATGGTGATCCCAGGGCAAACCTACCACAGGGTTCCCTTGACAAAATTTGTTCCGAGGGGTTTTGTCTTTTTGAGGCTGCAAGACTATCGTTTGCTCAAGGTCACACAGTGGATTTTTATGGTCATGTGAGAATTCAAATATTGGACTCCCAAAGTCCCAAAACATTCACATCATTATATCATGTTGGCTCTTTTTTTTCTTCAGATTTTGCAGTATTTCCTCCCAAGCCTACATTTACACAGCAGTACAATAAGGCCCTCTTATCCAGTTCTGGCAGCCATGGTTTCACTTCCATATGCTCCAAAACACACACACACACTGAAGTTTCCATGTCTACCAAAATGATAGTATGGTATACTTTCAGCCCATGTATAGCCAAAATATAGGATTTGCAATTATTTCATATTTCAGGTATTCACGGTGTGGGTGTGTGTTTCTTGGAGCATATCCTCCATGGATATGGAGGTTGTACTATACATATAGTTTGTCAAAAAGCAAGAATTTGTTATTTTGTTTTAGTCAGTTACACCACGCCGGGGGGGGGGGGGGGGATTTATGGCACCATACAGAATGAAAGCTGATTTGGCTTTACATTTCACAAAGTAATAAGATTATTTCATTCCCCACACTTTTGTCTGTTTCCTGGGGGTAAGGATTCAAAACAAGGTTAGTAAAAGTAAACTCGACTGCAATAGAAATTATTTGGGAAGATATTGCTATTTCACAGTGAATTATTATTGCTACTTGACAGCACATTATTCTCTACATCAACAGCACCACATACCATTTTATAACATATATTTCAGCTCACCTTCTGAGAAAACATATTCTATTAAGGTACATTACACTTATATTAAAATTATATTTATAGATTCTCATATACTAAGTTAGACTCTCTTAATCTACTTACCCCCACCCACCCCATCTGAGAGTATCAGCTTTGAATTTTAGAGTCTTTCACTGGAAGAGTATCAGTTGTGTCTTAAAATGGTGGGGAAATACCATACGTTCCTCGTTTCAAATATTTTAAAATAGTAATCTGATAGTTAAACATGAAACCACTATACCATTAAATATTGTAATGTCAAAGTCATAAATGGTACAGCAGGTAGCTAATCTTCACTATGCAGCAGCTGTCTGGTATAACAATATTACTAAGTAAACTTTACAATCTAATGTTTACTCTGACAGACTACCAAAATTATAGTGCTAATGCAACACATTTGCACAATTATCTCGTTGTTGAAATGCAGCTGTTTGTCAACTTCAGTTTGGCCTGGCTACAGGAATCAAATAAATTGGCACTGAGAATTGTGGAAGACTTAACCTAAAATGTAATGCATATATGCTTAAGTGCATCTTCTTAACATACTGAATTGTTGCTGCCATTTAAAGGTTTAAGTACAAAGCATAATATTATTAAAACATATCTTAGTAAATTCAACACATTCATTTTATTACAAATCTCAACAACTATTAAACAAATGACAGCAGTAAAAATGCAATCAACTTTGTTCCCTTAGCACTCAGAAAGCTTTGATCTAATTAAAAGTCCTCATAAACATAAAATAGGAGGAGGAAGTATCCCATATTTCCCCACATGATTTTCCACCCTTCAGAATTTGCAAGGGGGTTAGAAGAATCTTGGAAACAGTCTAGTTCAGGGGTCCCCAAACTAAGGCCCAGGGGCCACATGTGGCCCATTGAAGCCATTTATCCGGCCCCCACAGCAGCGGCTCCCTCCTCCTCCGTTGAAGAAGGCACGTGCAGCGCAGAGGAGGAGGGAAAGGCGCATGCCTTTCCCACCTCCTCCCTCGCCTGGTACACACCTTCCAAAGCTTTGCTTGTTTGTAATGGCATTTTAATTATTTAATTGATAATTAATTATGAAGGGGCGCTTTGCTAGTGCTTTTGGTGCACAAAGGCAGAAGGGGTTTGGACGAAATGGCCCAAGGGGTCTCTTCCAACCCTCTTTATTATTTTATTATGATTATTAAACATTGAGGCTGTATTTGTGCCCATTTTGTTTTTTTACTTCAAAATAAGTTATGTGTAGTGTGCATAGGAATTTGTTCATAGTTTTTTTTAAAACTATAGTTCAGCCCTCCAACTATATGAGGGACTGTTAACTGGCCCCGTTTTAATAGTTCAGGGATCCCCCGTCTACTTGGTAACTTGAGAGACCACAGGACAAAAGGAGGAATTTAGAAAACCACATTTCCTATTTTGGCTCATGTAAACTTATGTTGTTTCATTACACTGACCTCTTGTCAGGAGACAGATATAGCTAATATAATCCATTATATACTCAGAGAAATAATGCAGATGGTTATTCTTTGTATGTCATTTCACCAGCACTGATAGCTCTGCACTGTTTTAAAACACTGTGAATAAATGTTCCAGATTTTTTAATCTTCCAATCCAGAATGTTACAAAAGAAAAACTTTCCATATTTTCACTTTTCCAAGTCCTTTGATAATGAAGGGAGTATGTGCATGCAGATTTAGAACAGGAAAATAAATATCACGCCCCAGATGTTCATGCTTATTAGTAGGCAGGCAAATGAGTAAGATACAATACGTTTATGTCAGTAATGATTCTCAGATAAGTAATGGTTGTAGTAAGTCTTTAAATTATATGATAGCTGAACAGTTGACAAGTGTGAAAAATAAAGTTCTAAATGAGAAGAGATCTAAAAAATAACTTGCAAGTTGTAGCATCATGGCTTTCTTATGAAAACATGGAAGTAATGTAAACCTAGACTCTCACCTGCAATTTGCTCTTCTGTCAGTTGATCAGCCTAAAAAGTATTGAAGAACAAAACAAAGTTAGGATATATGAGAAACACAAAATAGGTTAATACTTAACACAATCCTTTAAAAACATCTTTAGATAAGTCACAGTAAGCACTATAAAAATGACAGCTGCCTGCAGGTTTTTCATATAAGACAGAGGAAAAGATGTAGAAATAAAACAAGAGGACTTTCAAACTGTAATGAGAACAGTAAAACTGGTATTTCAATTTAGTTGGGCCTGAGGATGGGTGTGTAACATCTATCTCAACAGCTGGACAGGATAATCTTCCGTATCTAGGAGTTACTGGCATTATTCTACCCATGTCATATTTCAAAAAAATTGTAATAGCACTGTTTGAAGTTTGACAGCAATCTAGCAGAGAGAAGTTAATAGCTGTATAAATTGAGAAATCAAATACTACACCCTGTCTACAGATCTGGTGACTTAAGTTTATCTAGCTGCCCGAATATTAACTGTATTTCAAGAATTCATTTAAGATTGTTTTCATCTCAATTAGAATCTGTTGAGTCTCTTATTCCAAATAGCTAGTGAGATCACATGGAATACATCAACAATATTGTTAGAGGCCTCTTTTCCAAGATTGTAAATAAGTGTGTTGTATAAAATTACATAATTTTTAAAAAGATGCATCTACACTTTAGTATTAGTTCAGTTTGACACCACTTTAACTGCTATTGCTCAATGTTATGGAATTGTGATATGTAGTTTGTTGAGACACCAATACCCTTTGGTAGAGAAGACGAAAGACCTCATAAGAGTACAACTCTCACAATTCTATAGCATAGATCAATGGCAGGTAAAGTGGCGTCAAACTGCATTAATACTATAATGCAGATGCACCTAGTCTTCTGCATCTATGAAAAAATTCTGGGCTCAAAGTTTGAAAAAAATGCTAGAATATTTGCCAGATATACCTTCAAAATCAGGTACTATCTAGATGCTATTTTTCAAAGATTTTGCATAATATATCAAACCATACATTTATTCACCATTATTTAGAAAAAATTAATTTCATTGTATATAATTTTAATACGTACAGTAGAGTCTCACTTATCCAACACTCGCTTATCCAACGTTCTGGATTATCCAACGCATTTTTGTAGTCTGTTTTCAATAAATCACAATATTTTTGTGCTAAATTCGTAAATACAGTAATTACTACAAAGCATTACTGCGTATTGAACTACTTTTTCTGTCAAATTTGTTGTAAAGCATGATGTTTTTGTGCTTAATTTGTAAAATCATAACCTAATTTAATGTTTAATAGGCTTTTTCTTAATCTCTCCTTATTATCCAACATATTCGCTTATCCAACGTTCTGCCGGCCCGTTTACGTTGGATAAGCGAGACTCTACTGTAATAGTAAGTATCAACCCCTGCATAAAAGCCTCAGCCTTCTATGATAGATAAAACCAACTTTAATTTCAGCATATCAGGCCAACTTTAAATCTGATAAGTCAAGAAGCATATACCAAATGCTTCCAGACTGGGCCCTAAGGCTCTACGTAACCTTAGGATTTTGTCAAATTTCTCGTGTAAGATCGCTAACAGGAGATCTAGGACTCCCAATTAGTTTCCCCTGCAATCTACAGTGCAGGAATGTGTTCTGAAGTAAATTCTAAAGCAGAACTTTCCAAACTGTGTGTCATGAAATATCAATGTGTCAGCTGCAGTGTGCTAGGTGTCATGCAAACAAACCCTTTTCAATGTGAAATAAGCAATAAATCATATATTTTAAATATACATATTTGTGTGTGTTTCATGAGATATGTTGTGTCCCAATAAAATTCATTATTATAATGCATGTGTCTATATCTCTTAAAAGAGGTTAATTTAACCTCTGGTTTGCTAGTAAAACTGAATCAACTGTGTCACAAATTGCTACATGTCTGTAAATGTGTGTCACCAACATGAAATGTTTGAAAACTCTGCTCTAAAATTTGCATTAGGCAACATAGAGACATCAAAAGCTTAGTACTGCATTCTAAATTTCACTGTAGTTTTCTTTTTAAAAGAGGGGGGTATGGACAAATCAGTGCAGGGCAGGAGGGCACTAGGACACTTGACATTTCTAAATGATTTGACTTTGGGCTTTATGTGTCATTTTTACTTTCATGTGCCCATCTTCTCTTTTGTATGATTTTAATGTATGGTTCAGAATACATATTGAAAGTTTTAAAAAAGTAAACAAGATGATAAAGATGTGGCCTTCCAGGTTCTGCTGGACATAAATCATCCCTAATCAAGAGCTCTGCTGGGTAGGCCTGATAGCTGTTTGGGTCCAATAATTTTGACATTCCACTTTAAAAGCAATATGCTCTACAATAAACTAGATAGCTTTGCTGAGCTTCAGCACCTTTGAAATTCTGCTGTGAACTGAGGAAAAAGCCAGGTGAAATAAGTCAAAGTAAGACTTAGGGTGCACCTACACTGTAGAATGAATGCCATTCAACACTTCTTTTACTGCAATGGCTAAATACAATGAAGTCATGTGAGTTGTGGCTCTAAAGTATCATTAGTCTTCTTTGCCAAAGAGTGCTAGGCCTTCCCAAACTACAACTCACATGATTCCACAGCACTGAGTTATGGCAGCTAAAGTGATATCAAACTACATTCATTCTGCAGTGCAGATGTATCCTGCGACAGAAATCTTAAACAGGCACTCTCATGAATTTGGGATTCACAATTTTTATATTGCATCCTAATCCCAAGATAAATTATATAAGATTAACTTCAGACAAAAGACATCCTCTACATGATTACATATTGCATCATCCAGCAGAAAAAGATGTTCCATGGAACCAGTCAAACAGCTTCTATCTACTTAGCAAGAAAACAAGCAAAGATTCTTTGAAATCTCAAGACAAGATACGATGCAAGACAGAAGGCATGAAAGTTTGAACTAAGTAGAAAAGGTGATACAAGGGATCTTAATCTTAACAAGTTCCTCTGAAGATAAACTTCCTCCAGATAATAGCACATAATAGCAACATAAAAAGCTAACTGATTTCAAAAATGTTTCCAATTTGAGGTTTGGTCTGTAAAAGAAAGGAAATGCAGAGGTCTCTTGAATTGTATACACCCAACCCAGCATACTTGTAAGTCAAGAGCAATGAAGTACTGTACTTAGCAAAGGCTTATTATACCTGTGAGATGTGTTTCATCTTCCATCATTTTATTTCCCATTTCAGTATTAAAGCAAGATTCTCATCTCAGTTTCAGATTCAAAAAAAAGAGAAAACTGAGAAAAACAGGCTAAAAAGAAGCACAGATAGATCTTTGCTCTTCTTGCACTATGACTTCCTGTGAGTTTGAGAGACATAGACAGATCTAACTGAATTCTATAGAAGAAAGTTATGCAGCAGTGGGGTCAGTGAAAACTATAATTACCACTTAACATAAAAAACAAAATCCTCAACAAGAAAGGGTCCTGTCAAAAAATGTGCTGCAAGATTACTCACCCCTAAATGAATGGAAATATCAACCCTTTGGGATTTTTTTAAATCTGAAAAATATTGCACTTTCTGTAAGCAAAGTTGCCCATGTATTCTAAAATCTTGAAATGCAAGATAATGGGAAAAAGAAAAAATCCTTAGTCTGTCAGTAGAGGGAAAATCTACTGAAATGTATTTTTTTGGCAAAGTGGGCTCCATGAAATACAAGGCCCTACATTTCATGGAAGCGTGTGAGCTTGTGGTCTTGTCACACCCATCATGCTGCTAAATCCACAAGGTCAGCTATCAAAATAAAGCAGCAAGACTTCTAGCATCCTGGGATTGCCATTGTTTTGCTTTTTACACTAGCTCTAAACTATTCTTTTAAAAGATCCTAATGAAAAATGAAATGTGCTGGATTATGGGAATAAGAAATAATAAACTTTTGTCTCTCTGATCTGGATGTATGACAGGTGGTATGCAGAAGGGCAGGCTAGTTTTCCTCATTCTTTTAAGTAAAATAAAAGAGGAAGGGCTGCTTTTCTCCAAGAGCACCCCAGTGTGTGATCTATGCAGTGACCCAAGACCTCTTCCCCCAATAGACAATGATTAACATAGACACAGTTCATGTTTCAGGGAAATGCCTGCTCAAGTTCAACCCTATGAAGCAAGAGGAGTCAATTTAAACTTCTGAATTAAACACAAGTAGAGGTTCAGAAAAGATGGGCCAAGGCATTAGCATAAAAACAGAATACAGATACTGATCAAGAACTACTTTCAGTTAGAATGACCAGCATTCAATATGCATGCTATTAAATGAAGTGCCAGTCAGTATTTTAAATCTGTTGACAAGCATCTTAACTTTTGCTATTGGAAACTACCATCAATCACAGAACTTCAAGGCAACCAGGCTCAACTGCATTGTCATCTACAGTTCTGCATCCGAACTACTTTAGCAACTTCCAGTTCTGCAGGTGAAACTGGAATCCTGTGATCTTGATGAAATTCCATTTTCTCCTAGAAAAGAAAGCAAGTTTCCTCTCAACTCTTTCAAAAACAATGCAACGAGCAACAGGACAAAGATTAACATGACATATAAAGAGAATCTAAGTACTAAAAGTGGTGGTTTTAAATAGGTCAACAGCAGAAGGAAAAAGACTGCTGCTAGGCCATCTCTTCTCAGGTCAGGTGAGAATAAAGTAATAATAACTAAATGAAGGGCCTCTGTATGGAATATTGTCACCGTAAATAATATTGGAAAGTGAAGCAAGAATGTTTTACTACTAGGCTGCCATTGTAGTGAGGACTGAAAGCAATATCAGTACTGGTAAGACTGTCTGGTTTTAAATATTGTTATCAGTGATATTTCAAAAACATTAACTATGATGTTTCCGTCTACATGGTCATATTTATATTGATAACTTCTAAACATATTTACTGAAAATGTCATAACTGGCTAGGTCTTAAAATATTATTTGCATTCCTAGATGACATTAAAAATGTTAAGGAGCCTATATGATCTGGTGTCAAATTTTGAGTCCCTATTTTAGGCTTTTAAATTACAGTTAAATGGTAAACAATCAACTCCAGCCTTAAAGACTTTCTAAAGAACTGATGAACACTTAAAAGCCAATTTTTTAAAAAAGACACCATTTAATGCATTTTGTACATAACTATGGCAGTAGCTTCTCATGGGATTCTTATGAAATTGGCTAACCATATCCTCTACCACTGGGCTTTTGAGCCCAACTTTCTATCAAGTCAATAGTTTCTACAAATGAGATTAGGAATATATATCCAGAAAAAATATTTAGAAGTTAGTCAACTTTAAACCTTCCATAGCTTGAAAAAATACAGTAATTCAAGTATTATGTATATCTTGTTACTGTGGATCACTGAACACGACAAACTAGAATTCTTTCAGAGATATGAATTTCTAAGTTTATGCCTTGCTATGGGGACTTCCACTATTATGACTACTAAACACAGAAAAACTTCACTTAAAAGAAAGGCCTTAACTATTTTTAGCTGAGCAAATCTTTAATATGAAAAAAAACTCCTTTCAGGAAGTGAAAATGAAATAATTTCTCCATAACATGTGGCACAACCCCTCAGTGTCTTCACCAGACATATCCCAGGGGTTGCATTATGTTCTTCTTGAACATAAAGAAACACAAGATGGTCCCCCACCCCTTTTAATAATGTCTATACAGAGGAAGATGCTTCCAGAACAACTTATCCCCAATGGGACATATATATCTTTAGGTAAAGAATCAGCTCAGTTTCTAAATATTCACATCTAAGGGGGGGGGGGGGACGACTGCAGGCATTCTGCATTATAGTATCAGACCTCATTCAGGAAGACCCTTTAGACAGCCAAATGTCTTCTTCCAAAGATGTGCTTTCATTCCAGATAATCACAGACAACTCAAGTCAAATCCAGTAGGCCTTATTGCTTGACGTGCCATCTCCATAATATTCCTCAACAGTAAAGCTGTATCTCTGTGGTATCAACACATTGAGGTTTCAACTAGAAGACACTGGAGCGAAGTGCACTCCATCCCTTGTACAGCCAAGGACAATTTTCCAGTGAGACAAGAAGACAGATGGTCCGCATTAACTCGTTACTGAAATTCCAGTCCTTTGCCTTCCAACAGCCCCTAGTATGGTTAAGAAAAGTCAATGCAGCATTTCTCTCCTCCCCCTCACACTGGATTGCATGCAGCTCCAATCCTTGGCTGAACCTGCTGGGTCTACCCTCATATGGAACTTCTACTATGCCTCAAAGCCTTCTTTTTTTATCAAATTTATGAAGAGTAAGCCTACCCATACAGCAGCTGAAACCAGCAATGTCCCATTAAACACACACACACTATTATGGCTTGAGCATACCTTATGTCTGGGACCAAGTGTTTCATATTTTGGAATACATGCATGTACACAATATATCTTGTGGGAACCAAATCAAAAACATGAAATTAATCGATGCTTCATTATATACAGTGTGGAGGTAATTTTAAACACATTATTTTAGGGATTTTGAGTGCAAAACAAATATGTAAATTAATGCATTTGAAAGCCAAGGCATCATTATCTAGGCCACCCATGCAGACAATTTTAGAGGATTTTTGGAATTCTGGATAACAGGTGCTCAAACTTGTAACTGTACTGCGAATCTGGTTCAACTGCAACACCAACCCAAAAATTCACACTGCCTGCATTCCTGGCAGGTAACCATTGTTGCATTGCAGCTGAAGTGTCCGAGCTGCAAACCACTCCCCAAAAATCTAAACCATTAAGAATCTTCCTCCTCCTTCCTAGCTCTTTTCTTGCACCACCAGGGGAAAAGGTCAAAACAACTTCAGAAGGGACATTATTTTTTTTTAAAGGAAAAGGCACACTATTACGGAGTAAGGGTTTTGAAAAATAGAGGGCGGATGTACGCTGCCATATAATATGGTTTGAACTTCCATTGTATGGTCAGTGTAGACCATACATTCAATGGAATTCACATTGTATTATACAGTAGTGTAGATCCAACACTTGAAAGAATAAAGTAAAATATGATCGCACCTTAATTTTATGTAGTCGCAACCCTTAGCAAGATGGTCACATTACGGCTGGGCTGCAATCTACTGTAGGAAGATGAACACTTTCTATCTAAAGAGACATCTCTGTTCCATGGAACAGAAAGTAGAGTGGAGGATGCAATAGGATCAGGAATAGTAAGAGTTGGAAGAGAACGCAAGGGCCATCCAGTCCAACCACATTCTGCCATGCAGGAAAACACAATCAAAGCAGTCCCAACAGATGGCCATGCAGTTTCTGTGAAAAACCTTCAGAGACGATTCCACCACATTCCCAGGGCTCTTCCAGACAGCCATATAACCCAGAATACACCAAGACAGAAATTCCCACAATATCTGCTTTGAACTGGGTTATCTGAATCCACACTGCCATACATTTTCCTGTTAAAGCAGAAGATGTGGGATTTTCTTCAGCGGTGTGGAAGGACCTCCAGGCAGCATATCTCACTGCCAAACAAATCTGAGCATCATGCTTTTTTCTTGGCTGTTTAGGTAGAACAGGCATGGACAAACTGCGGCCCTCCAGGTGTTTGGACTTCAACTCCCATAATTCCTAACAACTGGCTGTTAAGTTTATCCATGGCTGGTTTAGGGAGCATCTCTTTTCCTGCCACTTGAAATCCATTGACGCCTGTCCTAGTTTCTATAGCAGCAGCAGCCAAGGGAAAAAAGCAAAAGGCTGAAATCAGCCAGGCCTTGAAGCTGCAAGGCTTTTCAATGCTTATCAAGGTGATTAATTGCAGCATTCACACTTGCCTCCAACGAAGAGTTCTTTCTCCCACCCTGGACCTTCCAAATAAACCTCCCTTGCCTAGTTTCCAATATACCTCACAACCTCTGAGGATGCCTGCCACAGATGTGGGTGAAACGTCAGGAGCGGCTTCTGGAGCACGGCCACACAGCCCAGAAAACTCCCAGCGACACAAAGCTTGTACGATTTTGCTCAAAGCGAATAACAAAGTATTTGTAATACGACTGTGAAAAGGGGGGGGGGAGATCACGAGGGTGCGCCTCCGTTGCCCCAGCAACCGCTCCCCCACCCCCGCAGCAAAAAAGGGGTCGGATGGGCGGTGACCGAAGGGGTTGCTATGACAGCAGCCCTCCCACGGCCCCGCCCACGTTCCCTTCGCCCCTCTTACCGTTCCCTTCGCCAAGAGGGAAGCCAACTGAGGCAAACCATGGCCTCCTTCCCACTCAGTCTCCCCTTCGTCGAAAGAGCCAGTATGGCGTCTTTAACAACCGTTAGCGTCAGTTCCGAATCCAAGTAAAAACCGTTGAGGCGCGAGGAGAAAAAGGAGAGGGTAAAAAGTAGAAAACCGACAACGAAAAACCTTCCCCCGCATTCTCAAGATACCACTCTTTCCCCCGACCGATCTTCCCCGCTCTCTTCCCCTTTGCTAACCATGTTGGCTTGGGCCGGGCCTGGCGGCGGCTACTCCTACTAAGCTGGCGAGATGGTGGAGCGCAAACCGCCTGCCGAGGCTCAGAAGGCGGGAGTTCGGGCGCGGCTGTCTGGCTCGCTGTCTTCCTCTCTGCCTCCGCTCCGTCCGGCAGTTCGCCTCACACTGAGCACAGCCCGCCTGCCGGCAGCGCCTCATAAACCACCTCACCGCCCTCCTGGATCCCTCCGCGCGCGCGCGCGCCGACAAAGAAACTAGGCGCGCGGTGAGGAACGAGATCCGGCCCCCCCGCTCCCTCGAACCCTCGTTTGCCATTCTTGCCTCTCCCGCGCTTCCTTCGCAATTTGATTCCGCCCCAATTCGAGAACGAGATTGATGTACTCTATGTGTAGGGGAGCTAATTGTAATGGGACTTTTTTTTTCCTCTCCGCGGAAGGAGACCGAGAATGGGGCAAACGTGTGAGTGAGGAGACTAACGGACGGTCTGCTCTGATTGGTGGTTTCGTACCTGCAATGCGTCACGCACAGGCTGCGCTGGGAATCATGCGCCCCCTGCTGGGGAGTCAGATACTAGGAAGGAGGGCGACTGACTGAGGGTGGGTCTGCACTGCCACATAACGCAGTTTCAGGATGCAGATTAACTGCATTGAATGGGATTACATGGCAGTGTAGGCTCATATAGTCCAGTTCAGTGCAGCCAATCTATGGCAGTATAGATGGGATGGGACTTAAAACAGTTTTGCTTGTGCTCACAATTTTCCCTGAGGGACACAAGTAAAACCACTATTTGACCACACAAAGTGTATGCTTCTCTGTTGTCGAAGGCTTTCATGGCCAGAATCATTGGGTTGCTGTGAGTTTTCCAGGCTGTATGGCCGTGTTCCAGAAGGATACAGAAAACCTACACTCACGGATATATACCTTCATGAAAACTGCAGTCATCACCCAGGTCAAAAAACAAGCACAAACAAAACCCTGGCAGACCGTGCAAACAGAATCTGCAAACCCCACCTCCTCCAAGGGGAACTGAACCACCTAAACTGGGCTCTACAGGCCAATGGATACTCCACCACAGACACCAGATGAGCTGCAAGGCCAAGAACGAGCCAGATCCACCCAAAGGAAAAGTGATGTTGCCATACATCAAGGGAACCACTGACCACATAGGTAAGCTGATGAAGAAACACAACCTACAAACTATCTACAGACCCACAAAGAAAATCCAACAAATGCTACTTTCAGCAAAGGACAAGAGGGATCCTCTCACTTCTGCAGGAGTCTACCGTATACCATGCAGCTGTTGACAAGTCTACATAGGGACCACCAAGTGCAGCATTGCCCAAACACCAATCAAGAAACACGAAAGACACTGCAGACTAACTCAACCAGAGAAGACAGCCATGGCAGAGCACTTGATGAACCAACCTGGACACAGCATGTTATTTGAGAACACAGAAATGCTGGACCACTCTAACAACCACCATGTCAGACTATACGGAGAAGCCATTGAAATCCATAAGCATGTGGACAATTTCAACAGAAAGAAGGAAACCATGAAAATGATCAATATCTGGCTACCAGTATTAAAAAATTTAAAATTAGGACAGTAAATAAAGAACAACACTCAGAAGATGGGAATTCCAGACAGGAAACAATCAAGGCCAGCTAACACCTCACAACAAAGGATTCCTCTAGGCAGGAAGCCTCTGTTTAAAAGCCTCCAAAGACGAATACTCCACTACACTCCGGGGTAGAGAATTCCACTTCTGAACAGCTCTCACAGTTAGGAAGTTTTTCCTAATGTTCAGGTGGAATCTCCTTTCCAGTAGTTTGAATCCGTTGTTCCATGTCCAAGTCTCCAGTGCGGTTTCAATTTGTTTGCTTAGTGCGGTTTCAATTTGTTAGCTTAGTGACACACAATGATTTCTTTTTATAATCATAATTTCATGCATTGGCTCTGTTTTTTTAGTTTGTATTGAGTCATGTTAACCACCTTGAGTCCCTCTATGACAGGCATGGGCAAACTTCGGCCCTCCAGGGATTTTGGACTCCCAACTCCCACAATTCCTAACAGCCAGTAGGCTGTCAGGAATTATGGGAGTTGAAGTACAAAACCCCTGGAGGGCCGAAGTTTGCCCATGCCTGCTCTATGAGGAGAAAGGTGGGATGAAAAATAAATAAGATAAAGGTGGGTATGTGTGCCAAGTTTGATGTAGATCCATCATGCAATGTAAAAGCCTTTGTGGTAAAACCAGCCACCAAAATATATACTTTGACACACACACTTATATATAGTTATTATATTTATTTGTATTATTATATAGTATATTATTTGTACCCCATTTTCTTCGCTGGATCAAGACCTAACCCCTTTTCAAATCTTGTTACAGAATCATCTATTCTATAGGGAGTGAAGGAAACACAATCTTGTCAATGTGAACGGGAAAAAAACAAGGTTGAGGTAGAAGAGACTTCATGGATGGAGAGCACAAAGTTTAAAAGAACAAAACAGATGAAGTTGCTGCATGCTGGAACGTTAGAAGGAAGTCATTTATTATTGTTAAATTTATTATTACATTAATTTGTACCCTGCTTTTCTCTCTGGAATGAGACCCAAAGCATTTAGTGTTTGGTGTACCATTCAGGTTGATTAATCCTTTTTAAAAATCCTGTTATAGAGTTGTTTTTTCTGAGGGGAGTGGAGGAGACACAATCTTGTCAATGTGAATTAAAAAATAAGGTTGAAATAGAAGAGACTTGCATATATGGAGAGGACAGAGTTTAAAAGGACAAAACAGATTACGTTGCTGCACGCCAGGACTTTAGAGAGAAGTTGTTTCTCTGGGTCTGAAAAGAGAAATTCAAGTTGGATGCAGAAAAATGCTTGGAGGAGCACTGAGATCCGGTTAAGGCAATAGAGGGAATTGGTCTCCCTTCCATTTCAGTCCAGCTTTCATTTAAAAGGAGAAAAGCTGTCCTACTGTAGTGCTAGGATATCTAGTGTTTGGACTGAGGCAGTGTAGTCCTTCTCCCTCACAGTAAAACAAACTCAAGGGTATGGAGCTGCTGCTGCTGCAGTGTGCATCGCGGACGTGTGCGATGTGGGAAATGTGGCGGCTCACGTGCTTTTGAGCAATGCGAAGGGACACACAGGCAGACAGTTGGATGCGAGGGTGGCAATAAACATAGCCTAATGCACAGAATGCGTAGCGTGGCAAAGCAAGAGCAAGGGTTTAGTGTTGGGCATCAGATATAACACAGAGAGACAAGGGAGGGGAGCTGAAGGAGAAGCAAAGTGCCTCGCTCTGATCAAGATGGGTTTTGGACAGGAAGAGGAAAAGAGCGTGAATTATTATCTCTTCAGGAAAAAATATTTCCCTTGCCTTTTATAGAAAGTAGAGGCAATTAGTTGTAAAGACACACACACACCCGCCTTCCAATCTGAAATGATTTTGAAGACAGCTGGGAAATAGGCGTGGGCAATCTCTCCTGTGATTCGCTTTGTAAAACTCAATAACATTCAGTGGCAGAGAAATAACTAAAGGGGGTAATTGCTGATTTTTTGCTCAAATGCCCATAGTTTCATACTGTATGGGCAGAAATTGAGGACTGCATACAGGATGAAGGTTAAGCCTGATGGTGTCAGTATTCAAAACCATGCTTTGCGGGAACTGCCTTTTAAATTACCAGGTTAGGGCACATGTAGGGAAGAAGGGATTCTCTATTTTATCAGTTTATATTAAGGTCAGGACCCAAGATACCATATCTATGCATGATCTTCATGTCCTATGTTCAGTTTTTGATTCTGATCATAAATACTTCCATCCTTTTGTAGATGGCGAAGCACCGTCTTGTTGATATGAATAGTTTTTGGCAGGATCTCCACTGCCAAACCATGCAGTTCAATCTGCTTGATTTGGCAATGTAGATCCTGCCTTTGCTTCCCCTCTAAACCTATTCAGCTCCATGCTGCATCCCTTTGAAATAAGTTAGTTTAATGCATCTGCAGTGCAGCCAGATGTATTAAAACTGAATTGGAACGGATCAGAATCCTCTTAGAAGGGAAAAGAAAAAAAGTGTGGTGTTCTATAATAAAAAATAACTACAGTAGAGTCTCGCTTATCCAACGTAAACGGGCCAGCAGAACATTGGATAAGCGAATATGTTGGATAATAAGGAGAGATTAAGAAAAAGCCTATTAAACATCAAATTAGGTTATGATTTTACAAATTAAGCACCCAAACATCATGTTATACAACAAATTTGACATAAAAAGTAGTTCAATACACAGTAATGCTATGTAGTAATTACTGTATTTACGAATTTAGCACCAAAATATCACGATGTATTGAAAACATTGACTACAAAAATGCGTTGGATAATCCAGAATGTTGGATAAGCGAGTGTTGGATAAGTGAGACTCTACTGTACTTGTAAAAATATTATCCATGAAGGGAAGTATTCCAAATATTACTGTTGTCAAATTATGAAAATATATCAACTGAACAGCACAAACACATTTTCCACAATATGGAGGAGAAAGTGCTCTAATAGTAGGTCCCCTTTAAGTCAGGAAGGTGGTCAGTGATCTTATTTAGTGGCTCTACATTTGTAATTTCGTAAATGTTTCTCTAGAGTAAATGTGTGTGAGAGTGTGTGTGTAGATAGATATTGGCACCAGATACCTTCAGATGATGGAAGCTAAGCAGAGTAAGCTCTGGTTTGTGCTTGGATGGGAGACTGCAAAGGAGTATCAGGTACTGTAGGCTATACAGTAGAGTCTCACTTATCCAACACTCGCTTATCCAACATTCTGGATTATCCAACGCATTTTTGGAGTCAATGTTTTCAATATATCATGATATTTTGGTGCTAAATTCATAAATACAGTAATTACTACATAGCATTACTGTGTATAGAACTACTTTTTCTACCAAATTTGTTGTCTAACATGATGTTTTGGTGCTTAATTTTAAAATCATAACCTAATTTGATGTTTAATAGGCTTTTCCTTAATCCCTCCTTATTATCCAACATATTTGCTTATCCAACATTCTGCCGGCCCGTTTATGTTGGATAAGTGAGACTCTACTGTATTTAGAAAAGTTTGTGGCAAACTGCCTTTGCCTATTCCTTGCCAAAGGCAAGACCTCCACTGCTCTGTATCTGAGGATCTGATCCCAGATTATCTGCTTTGAACTGGATTATATGAGTCTCCACTTGCCATATAATCTGTGATAAGAAGATAGGCCTAAGTTCTATAAAATTCATGGAATTGCCATTGGTCAAAGATGACTTGAAGATTCACATATAATTGTACAGCAACATACATTTACACAAACGTATAAACTGAACATAGATGACAAATGGACAAAATGTATTGTGTCAGAAGGTAATTGAGACTATATATACAATGTTTAAAAAAACTCACAAAGTTAAAAATTGGCGTTATACTAAATGTCCATTGACCAGAAGCTGGCCACTTGGAGTGCCTTTGATGTCAATATAAAAAGGTCCACCATTGTGCATGTAGCAAGGCTCAGACTACATTGTAGTAGGTGGTCTGTGGTGTGCTCCACACTCGCATGTCGTGGATTCCACTTTATAGCCCCATTTCTGAAGGTTAGCTCTGCATCTCGTGGTACCAGAGTGCAGTCTGTTCAGCGCCTTCCAAGTCACCCAGTTTTCTGTGGACAAAATGCCAGAATAAAGATTCCAGTGTTCAATCAGAAAAAAACTTATTGTTACAAATTCTCTGGGAAACCCAGACTGGTTTAAAATGGTGATAAAGAGAAAGTTCTTACACTAATTTGTTTTGGGGTCTTTAATGATAGGAATTGTTCTCGTTTTTGCAAAGGCAATTCCTTGATCCCAACAGCAGAAGTTTTCAAACTGTTTTGTCTGTAATTTAACATGAAACATTCTTCCACAAAACACTATTGCTAGTCTAAAGGACTGTTAAAATACAACAGGCTGCCTAATTAGTGGTTTTAGTGATACTTCTGGGTAGTATAAATGATCTGCTTAGTTCCAAATGCTTTAGTTGTTATAGTAACATTAGTATTTATGCTTCTTCTAACATAGACTTACACCGGCCCACTGTGGGTGAAAGGGGAGGTTTGTTGCACTATTGCTTTAATAGAACTTTCTTTAAAACAGTGGGGAAACTCTTAAGAGTATTGAAAATATCTTAAAAATTAAAGTACCACTAGAACCAGAAGCCTATCTGTTGGGACTTACAAATTCAACACTTCCCAAAACATTCCTGATGCTCTTTTTATACATGGTTTCTGCTTACTATTAGAAACAAGAAGAAATTCCCACCCAAGAGTTATAGGTAAAAGGTAAAGGTTTCCCCTGACGTTAAGTCCAGTCATGTCTGACTCTGGGGGTTGGTGCTCATCTCCATTTCTAAGCCGAAGAGCCGGCGTTGTCCATAGACACCTCCAAGGTCATGTGGCCGGCATGACTGTATGGAACGCTGTTACCTTCCCGCCAGAGCGGAACCTATTGATCTACTCACATTTGCATGTTTTCGAACTGCTAGGTTGTCAGAAGCTGGGGCTAACAGCGGGCGCTCATTCTGCTCTCCGGATTCAAACCTGTGACCTTTTGGTCCGCAAGTTCAGCAGCTCAGCGCTTTAACACGCTGCGCCACCGGAGGCCCCCAAGAGTTATAGATTAGAAAAAAGTTGGACATGGCAGAAATAGACAAACTGACAAGGCTTATACAATTGCCAGATCCTTCCAAATCTGAAGAAGAATGGCAGCCCTTATTGACTATTTAAAAGAAGAAATGAAAATGAAAATATTGTTTTTTATAGCATTAAGGGAAAATAAATAGAGTAGAAATGTAGGAATAACAAGGAAAAAAATTAGAGAAATTAGTAACAAGAATAACAGAATCCCAAAGATATCCTGGAAAGTTACTGGAAAGTTAATCTAGAGATAAATTTTATGACAAAAAGAATAGAGTTTTTTAAATTATGAAGATGACAGCGGAGACAGGGTAAGAAGCGTTAGTTAGGACTTTCTATTTTCTATTTGCCAACCTTTCTATCTGTTTCAAAACACTATACACCTTCACTATCTTATTTTAGTTTAGAAAATAAAAGTTCCTTTTTTTTCTTTTTTAACATCACAGAAACCCTTTTAGTATTAAGCAACAATGGAAGAAGACAAAGATGCAAGATGCTTAAAATGCCCCTGTTCTAAATTGAGTCTTCTACTCTACTCCATTCCTCATATATTTTACAATATTCTGTACAATATTTTACAATAAAATTATATGGGAAAAACCCAGCGGGGAAACTAATGAAAGTGGGAGACTTGTGAACTCTTAGGTCAACACTGACACCTTCTGCCTCCCTCCATCTCGAAAGGAACACCTGAAATAACTTGCTGGACGTCCTCTTAGGAGTTTATATTTCCATTTATATACAATTTCTCTCTAAAAGCCCTCAAAACTGTCTATGACATGATTGGTTCAGGTGATAGAAAACAAGGAGCATGCCCCCCCTCATTTATTTTACATATTTACTTCATTTTTATCCCATCATTCTTGCCATAGAGACTCAAAGCAGTTAACAATAACATGACACAACACAATAGAAATTAAAAACAAGGCCATTACTTATGACTACATTTAAAAAATGTCATGGGCACAAACTTAAAATACAATTAAAAAACAAAATTACATTTAAAAACTAAACTTTCCTGAAAATTCCACCTACAACATCCCCAGCAGCCTGCTCCTCACCATCCGCTAAATGCCTGGTGGTAGAGATATGTCTACATCTGTCTATGAAAGGCAAGCAGGGATGGGCTGTCCTGATCTCTCTTGGGAGGGAATTCCAGAGTCTGGGAGCAGACCCTGAAAAGGCCCTCTCCCTTGTTCCCACCAAACTTGCTTGAGCAGGTGCTGGAACAGAAAGAAGCCCTCCACAGATGATCTTAGTGTTCTAACAGGCTCATAAAGAAAGAAATGGCCCTTCAGATAACCTGGACGCATAGCCATATAGGGCTTTATAAGTAACTAGCTGTGCCCGGCCACGCATTGCTGTGGCGTTGTCTGGTGGTATTGGTGAGAAATTGTTGAGGTAGTGGTGGTATTGAATGTCTGTTGTATGGTTGTCTTTATGTTTAGTATGCACACTGAAGTCAATTATATGGCAGTGTGGAGTCAAGATAATCCAGTTCAAAGCAGATAATATAAGACTCTAAATGGGTTATATAGCTGTGTGGAAGGGCCTTGAGTCTACACTGCCATACAATCCAGTTAAAATCTGATAATCTGTGGAAGAGGCCTAAGTGAGGCCTAACTGTGCCTGTCCCCTGGGCTGAGGAGGTTGCTAGGAGACGGGAGCTTAGCCTTCAAACTGGCAGCAATTGGATAAAAACTATTATTCCTCTCCCTGTAATTAGGACTTTATTTTTCTCTTCATTTTGTTGTATCAACCTAGAGCCGTGAATGTTGGGTTGTGTTGTCAAATTTCGAGGTTGGGGGGCCTGTAGTTTTGTTGTTTTGTCCGCTGCCCTGATGCCATCACTCTTTTATATATATAGATTCAGTCTGAGACCACTTTATCTGCACAGGAGTTGTACCTATACAAAGTCTAGCCTTCTTTGCCAAGGAGCACTGATGCTTCACCAAACTACAACTCCCAGGATTCCATAGCATTGAGCCATGGAAGAGAAAGTGGTCTCAAACTGCATTACTTCTACATGCTACATTTAAAGGAGAATATAACTATTCATTTGAGAATCCCCACACATTTTGAATCTTTAATTCTTTCTGGAACTGCCTATGAAAATACTTTAAATGTTAAATATGCATATACATCATAGTGCCATTAGGTAAAGGTAAAGATTTTCCCCTGACATTACGTCCAGTCGTGTCTGACTCTGGGGGTTGGTGCTCATCTCCATTTCTAAGCTGAAGAGCTAGCATTGTCCATAGACACCTGCAAGGTCATGTGGTCAGCATGACTGCATGGCATGCCGTTACCGTTCCTCTGGAGTGGTACGTATTGATCTACTCACATTTGCATGTTTTTGAACTGCTAGGTTGGCAGAAGCTGGAGCTCACAGCGGGAGCTCACTCCCCGGATTCGAACTGCTGACCTCTCAGTCAGCAAATTCAGCAGCTCATCGGTTTAACCCACTGCACCACCAGGGGCTCCACCACTGCACCACCATAGTGCCATTACATTGTCAAATAATTTAGTTTGCTTCCAAAAATATTTTAAGAGCCCCTAATAGAATTGTGTATTTGTAGATAGGGGGCTGTCTTACTTTTTGATATCTGAACAACATAGAAAAAGTTTTACATCCTTTATGTAGACAGAGGAAGATAATACTAAGAATAGTTGCCTCAGGATTCTTAATAAGCATTCATGGATTGCTAAGCAAAGTGTTATTTGGCAATTAATACATTTAATACACACTTCTCAGACAGTTTATCCAACTCATTAAGTGAGAGTAATTTCACCACTTAATACCTACTTTGTATTATGTCTCCATAATGCAGAATAAACTTAATAGCATATCATCGATATGAAAGCAAATTTGCTTATAGAAAACAGCAGAGCCTAAACAACTGGCAATAAAAAGCATATCTATTCTAGCGGCTATTATAAACATGTTAAATGTATTTTTAAAGATTCTTCACTCTGTGTTCTAAAATATGCTAATAAAATAAACCATACCTTAATTGTTTCTTAAGCTCTCTGTGCGTAAGCGCATCAAAAGAATGCTCTTTCTTCTCTAAGTCAGTTTAAAAGGGGGTTTTATGCTAGCAATAGGGTTTCTGCACCTGAAGTCAGTTAGTCTAGATCGGGGTCCTTGGAGGTCACTTTCCTTATCTATGGTCCTATGAGACCATCTAGATGGTCTTTGGAGGTCTCTTTGCTTACCTATGGTCTTATGAGATCGTCTAGATCAGGGGTCCCCAAACTAAGGACCATGGGCCTGATGCGGCCCTCCAAGGTCATTGACTTGGCCTCTGTCCTAAACTTTAGACTTAGGGTTGACCTAAGTCTGAAATAACTTGAAGGCCACAACTACAACAATCTTAATTTTGGACTATTTCATTATAGTCCGGCCCCCTAACAGTCTTCAGGACTGTGAATCGGCCCTCCACTTAAAAAGTTTGAGGACCCCTGGTCTAGATGCTTCTATAATGTGTTCATTCACTCAGTCCTCTCTGACTCTTCGTGACTTCATGGACCAGTCCATGCTAGAGCTCCCTGTCAGCTGTTGCCACCCCCAGTTCCTTCAAGGTCAAACGTCTGTAATAGCTATGTTTAATTGTACCATACTTAGTGGTCTGCTGAAAACCATGTGGCTTTCCAGCAAGAATTTATCCAAATTTTTAAAAATTAGTAAACTGAAAAATATTCATAGACCATTTAGTCTAATGGACTACTTATATGTACTACATATAACTCTTCTTGGATCATTTTCTCTGCTTCTTACTATTCTCCAGATTGATGTTTGTTTGATGTTGTTTGCCCTCTCAATAACCAAATGTACAAAATGCTGAGGCAGTTTAGAGACTGCTATTATAGAGACTGATGTCAATGTCTTGCAGAATTTATAGTTTTCATGAAGGAGGGTATTTGGGGGATTCTGTCAAAACCTACAGAGTTCTAGTCAATGTAACTGATTGGCTATATTCTTGGTAAATTTGGATATACTGTATTGTATTGTTTTCAGCACAATTTTCAGCTTTGACTCTCGTTAAGTAAATACAATAATACTAATACTGTATATAGACATGTACAAGTCAGCCTCATGTATAAGTCGAAGGCAGGTTTGGGGACTAATACTATGAATGTTGATGTGACTTGTGGGCAGCCCTTCTTCCATCCAGGTGTTTAAAATGGCCAACACAGTATCACAGTGGAGAGAGCAGAGGAGCTTTTAGGTTCTTCTAGGATGGATTAAGTTATTGTCTTTTGCCACTTTACTTAGAGAAGAAAGTGGTTCCTTTTTAAAAATCTGAGTTAGGACACAGTATTCACATTGTCCCATGGATAAGTTGACCCAGGTATTTGGGGTTGTGTTTTATTTTTTTTAACTTATGTGCAAATATATAGGGTAAGAATCTCTATATCGGGGCTAGCTGAGATTTCCTGAAGGATGTGCTAGTGTCCAGAGATTAATCTTTCAGTACAACATGTTCAAGATCATAGATAGTGAGGCCAGTGCTCCTTTATTTTCATAGTTGTGCAAAAGATTGGGTTCAACAGGTTGGCTTCCTTTACATTTAGTTGCTGTCCTGACAGGTAAGTCTGTTAGACCTTGAAAATAATTACTTTTTGTTTTTGTTTTTTAATATGTTTTTATTGTAAATACCAGTGGAATAATAACAAAATCCATCTCCATTTCAATATACACATCCAATTATATATTCTCAGTAACATTACACTTGCTAATTCCACCTTTATCTCCCACTTATATCTACTGGTTTTTCACTCCTCCCCCCTCCCCCCCACCCTCTGGGAACAGTACTTTCTTTCATTCCGATATTATTTTAATGGATCAATCGTAAATAGAGAATGATTCAATTCTTTATATTTTCTTTGTCCTTTGAATTTATCTACCAATCTATTACTTTTTGTTTCTATAGCTTTCTGCAAATCAGGTACCATGATCATACTTGCCTTTACTTTATTGCATTGGATTCTAATACAAGGTCCATGGGTCCACACCAACTATGTTTAGATAGTAGTTATGTTGTAGATTGTCTCTGATATTTTTGGGAGAGAAGCAGTCAAACAACTGTTGGAATATTTAGATTTTCTAAGTACACTGTTATGAAGAGCAAGATCTTTTTGAAATCACAGTATCTAAGAAGCTATCTTTGGTGTCTTACTGAATTTGATATTTCTTGTATATGTACAAATGTCCCATACTGAATTTGATGGATATTTCTGGGTGCCCTATACTGAATTTGATTGATTTTTCTTGTTTCGGTAAAATTCAAAATTCATTTAATTTTCAGAAACTGCCAATGTAGCAGTATTTAATATGTGTACATGGAAGTTGTATGCAACATCCTGCCAACTTGGCAGGACACTGTTACTACACATCTGCAGTCTGTCAAGGAATTAAAGGTAAAGGTTTCCCCTGATGTTAAGTCCAGTCGTGTGTCATTGCTTGGCAAGATATTATAAATAGCCAGCTTGCAAACAGGATGGACCCAAGTTATTTTTTTTACAAGGAACATAGCAGTAAATAGTGTACCCCAATCCACAACTCAAGATGGATTTTATCAAAGGCTGGGCAAGTTTATTTTGGTATTTTGGTATCTGAAGCTGAGAAATAAAATAAAATCCCACAAGTGCCTCCCCCCTACCCACCTCCAGCAGTCAAAATACAACAATTCATAGCAAATAATTTCCTCACACGGTCAACCAGTTACTTCTGGAAATCAGCTCAATCTGTCTGACAGAAGAGCCAGCTCCACAAGTGGTTATTTGCACAGTTGACAGGCGTTCATTATACATGAATGTTTGGTCTATAATGTGACTGTTTCAGTTAGAAAAAATATATGGAGTAACTATTTCATCTTGAAGTGTCAGGCTTAATCAGAAGTTCAGGAATGATATTGACAAGTGGGAATGTGTGCAGATGAGGGCAACCAAAATGATCAAAGGTTTGGAAGCCAAGCCCTATGAGGAAAGACTGAGGGAGCTGGGTATAGTTAGCTTGGTGGAGAGAATGTTGAGAGGGGACGTGATAACCATGTTTAATATCTGAAAGGATATCATACTGAGGATGGAGAGAAGAGGCTTGTTTTCTGCAGCTCAAGACTAAGGGTGCATCTATACTGCAGACTTCATGCAGTTTGATGTCACTTTAATTGCACTGGCTGAAGGTTGTATATCTTGGGAATTGTAGTTTGAAGAGGCACCAGCACTACTTGGCAGATAAGGTTATAGCATTTGTAAAATTACAACCCACACTATTCCAAAACATTGAACCATGGCAGTTAAAATGGTGTCAAACTGCATTAATTATACCGTAAAAATGTACCCTAGAAAATGGAGCAACAGATTCAAATGGCAGAAAAAGACATTCGACCCAAACAATTGGAAAAACTTATTGATAGCAAGAGCTGTTCAACTGTGGAATAAACTTCCTTGGTTGTGGCGGAGTCTTCTTCTTGCAGGCATCCTTTGTCAGGAGTACTTTAATTGGGTCTCTTCCAACTCTACGATTCAAATTCTCTGACTCTGCTGTGGTACATTCTGTGCACCTGGATTTATGAAGGATAAATAAAAGTTAGAGTCGGTTCAGAGAAGGACAAAAAAGAAATGGAGCATTGGAAAGGTTGAGAGAGCTGGGTGTAATCAGTCTGGTGAAGAGAAGTCTGAGCCTGGGTCTACACTGGCCTATATCCCAGGATCTGATCCCAGATTATCTGCTTATCCCAAATTAACTGGCAGTGTAGACTCATATAATCCATTCAAAGCAGATAATCTGGGATCAGATACTGAGATATAGGCCAGTGTAGATCCAACCTGAGAGGTGAAATTATTTTCCTCTAGTTTTCTAAAAAGCTATCACAGAGAGGAGGGCACAGGTGTGTTATTTGCTGACCCAGAGGATGGAGCTGGATCTAATGGTTTCAAGGTCTCCATTGAACATTAGAAGGAATGTCTTGATGATAATAGCAGTTTGGCAAAGGAAGCAATTACCTAGATAGATCGTTGGGTTTCTTTCTGTAGACACTTTCCAAAAGAGGCTAGACAGCTATCTGCTGAAAATGTGCCAACTGGAAATCCTGCATTGAGAAGGAGGATGGACCCAATGGGTACATCTAAACTATAGAATGAATATAGTTCGACATCACTTCAACTGCCATGGTTATAATTTTACAAAGCATGTAGCCTTCTCTGTCTAAGTGTGCTGGTCCAAGCCATGGCAGTTAGTGATGTCCAGCTGCATTAATTCAACAATGTAAATGCAGCAAATGACCTGTTTTTCCAACTTGTTCATTCTTTGATTGTATATTCCAAAATTTGTTTAACTGAAGCAATTATCTATCTTCCAAATGTTCTTTAAATAACAATGCAAGTGCTGAAAGAATAACAAAATCATGTTGTAATTTCTGGAGTTCTAAACATGAATGCTATGCTAAACCAAGTGGGTAGTAACAGCACCAACCACAATTAGATTCCGAGAAATACTGCAAGATTTGCTGTCGAAAGTCTGTCTGAGGAGCTATTCACATTAGCTCACTCTTTTTTCTTTTAATTGAGGAAGAATTTATAGAACTGCAATATTACAGATATCTTTTTATAGTTCCGTGCCTTCATTTGGTTGGAGGTCTTTCATTTATTCTGAAGCACCGTGGACTTTCAGAACCGCTCCACTACACAGTAAGAGAAGCTGCAGCTTTAAGATAGCTCTAATTTTTGTATCTGATAACCCTAGGCCTGGGTTTTTATTAAGTTTCTCCCTCCTTTGTTCCTTTATACTTTGTTAGAAAACTGAGCCTAGCTCATTTAACTGAGGTGGAAATTTTTGTAGATAAAATTATAGCTTGCATCTCCAGTTATGGGCAGAGTAGATCGTCTGCTTGAGAAAATGCAAACGATAGTCAGATGAAATGCAAATTGTTAAGGATAGAAAAGAAGAGCATAAATAGTTTAAATGTGATGCAATAGTGGAACATTCATCAACTATAAAGCTCATTTTCAGTTCCTTTGGAAATTTAATATGGGTCATGACAGTTAACATTTCTTAAATGTATTGTTTTCAGTATTTCTTAATTCCTCCCTTCACATCTATGTGAACTAAATGCCATAAAACAATTTAGAGGAATCGCTGGGGATTTAAGGCCAATTCTATTCAAACAGACAATTGGCAGAAAGAGAACATATCCCACTCTCATAGTCAAGGGTGCCTAATTCACAGTCATTGCTTTCTCTTGATGAAAGTACGCATATACAGACAAACATACCGGTTTAAGGGTCTGCCTACACTGTAGAATTAATGCAGTTTGACACCACTTTGACTGACACGACTCAATGCTATGGAATCAAGGGAACTGTATTTTGCTGAAGCCCCAACACTCTTTGGCAAACTATCTACACAAATCAGCTTCTAGACTAGAGATTAAAATATCATCCACACACACCCATAATTTCACTGATGAAAATGGGGGCATGTGTGGCCAAGTAACATCTAAGTGTGGCCAAGATTGATAAAGTTATTAATGAGGAAGAACACATAAGTTAGGAGAGGCAGAAGCAGGTTCCCTTTGCCAAAGCCCCTTGGGAAGGAAAAGGAAGCTGGAGGAAGCATCTTAATCATTTTCTCCTCTTTCGATTCTACTTCCAAATGCTCTTCCAGTTGCTTTTAGTTATGTGAGCCTAGTAGATCACATAGGTAATACGACTCCAACACCGAATAAGCCCAGGTGATGTATAAAGAAAGATATAGGCAAACACTTCACTCCTGTTGTAGATCTTCCTCTATGAATCTAAAGTAGGTTGTCGAAGGCTTTTATGGCCGGAATCACTGGGTTGTTGTGAGTTTTCTGGGCTGTATGGCCATGTTCTAGAAGTATTCTCTCCTGACGTTTCACTCACATCTATGGCAGGCATCCTCAGAGGTTGTGAGGTATATTGGAAACCAAGCAAAGGAGATTTATATATCTGTGGAAGGTCCAGGGTGGGAGAAAGAACTCTTGTCTGTTGGAGGCCAGTGTGAATGTTGTTATTAAGCACTTTGGTTAGCATTAATGGCCTTGCCAGCTTCAAGGCCTGGCTTCTTCCTTCCTTTGTTCGCAAGTGTTAGCTGGCCCTGATTGAATCATGCCTGGAATTCCTCTGTTTTCAGAGTGTTGTTATTTATTTACCATTCTGATTCTAGAGGTTTTTTTAATACTGGTAGACAGATTTTGTTCATTTTCATGGTTTCCTCCTTTCTGTTGAAATTGTCCACATGCTTGTGGATTTCAATGGCTTCTTTGTGTAGTCTGACATGATAGTTGTTAGAGTGGTCCAGCATTTCAGTCTAAAGTGGATTTACACATGGCAAAATAATGAGAAAGAAAAAGTTGATGCTCCTGTCCACATGATCTGTACTTGATTAACCTAATGAATAGTCTGAACAATAAAGTTAACTATGTTGTTAACCATCAAACTGGAATAATAGGCAAGTTACATAAGCTTCATGTACAGGATGTCATTTTGTTGTTTTTAAATCTTGATGAGGAAGATGCATAGAAATGGAATTATATAACCCCTTCCTTTCTTTTTATCCATGGTTTAGGAAGGATAGTAAAGTTAGTAATTTCAGGGTGGACTATAGTTACCTTTATTTGAGGTGTCACAAAAAGTATGCAAATGGATAATTATTCACTGCATTTGAAGAAGCATTTGTGGTTTTTTCTCACTTACATGCCAAAATAATTTGATCTATCATGGGAAACAAAACATATTGACTTGGAGTCCTCGTGGACAACAAGTTAAACATGAGCCAGCAATGTGATGCGTCAGCTAAAAAGGCCAATGGGATTTTGGTCTGCATAAATAGGAGTATAGTGTCTAGATCCTGGGAAGTCATGCTTCCCCTCTGTTCTGCCTTGGTCAGACCACACCTGGGATACTGTGTCCAATTCTGGGCACTGCAAATGAGGGGAGATGTTGACAAGCTGGAAAGCGTCCAGAGGAGGACGACTAAAATGATCAAGGGTCTGGAGAACAAGCCCTATGAGGAGCAGCTTAAAGAGCTGGGCATGTTTAGCCTGCAGAAGAGAAGGCTGAGAGGAGACATGATAGCCATGTATAAATATGTGAGGGGAAGTCATAGGGAGGAGGGAGAAAGCTTGTTTTCTGTTGCCCTGCAGACTAGGACGAACAATGGCTTCAAACTACAGGAAAGGAGATTCCACCTGAACATCAGGAAGAACTTCCTCACTGTGAGAGCTGTTCGGCAGTGGAATTCTCTGCCCTGGACTGTGGTGGAGGCTCCTTCTTTGGAGGCTTTTAAGCAGAGGCTGGATGGCCATCTTTCGGGGGTGCTTTGAATGCGATTTCCTGCTTCTTGGCAGGGGGTTGGACTGGATGGCCCGTGAGGTTTCTTCCAACTCTATTATTCTATTCTATGATTCTATGTGATGTGTGAGCTATTTCTTTCCTTCCTTAGACAGCAAGGTGTCTTGGGACAGCTCTAAGTAAGGTTTAGGTTACAGACTTGACACTAAACTGCAGTCACTTGTTGCATTGGAGACAGAAGAGTCTGAGAGCAACAGACTCCATTTAATTGCTTAAGTGTAGTTTCTCATTGCATCCAACCAGCTCATTGACTCTTCTTAAATATATGTTTTAATGTATGAAAGCATTCTGCTTCCTTCATAATAACAGCTTCCTCTGGAATGGGTAGAATAATCCCTTTTGAACAAACAACTAGAGTAAAGTTTCATTACACAGTCAATAGCATCCTGGGTGCTTGGTAAAGCTTTAATTTCAGCATCCTTTAAGCCTTTGCTGACAGTCTTGTGCTAGATTTTAAATCACACTGACGACCTCTGAGCCAGGAGGTCACAGCTGTTAATGTCAAATGCAAGGTGAATAAATGATGGATGAGCATGTATTCAGATACATTTCTGCCACAGTGTACTTCTTATACATCAAATAAAAGTGGTGATTCTCTACTGCATGACAATACTTTAATTGTTGTGACATATCCATTTGTGAAAGCCCAGCGGTTTCAGAAAATAAAACTGACGTTCTTGAACATCTCTCTGCAACATTTCTACAGTCTCCTCTCAATATCCAGATAAATGCAGATAAGTTAATATCGTTCTTTGGTAGATCATGATTTGGTTCAACTGCAGGCATGTGGCAATTTAAAATATCATTTACAGCACTATCTGGGAAAAGCTTTTCTAGTGTTTTCACTTTAGCCCAACACTTTAATCTAGGATGCATCTAAACTGAATAATTAATGCAGTTTGACACCACTTTAACTGTCATGGCTCAATGCTATGGAATCCCGAGAGTTGTCTAAAGACCACCACCCTGGCAAAGAAGACTAACAACTATCTTGTAAAGCTACACCTTCCATGATTCCATAGCATTGAGCCACAGCAGTTAAAATGGTGTCAAGCTGCATTAATTCTACAGTGGAAATGCACCCTTAATTTTTCCCTAAGCTCAAAAATAACCATCTATCATGTGGCTGGGACTACTTCAGTTACATTAAGATCTGCATTTGGAGATCATTATTAGTACATTGGCTATTGTTTAAGTTATCCTTAATCACTCATGTGGAGCTGATCAGTTGCAGCATGAAAAATAGCAATTAGCATTTTAAATCCCCCTTCAAATGTATGCCTAACATCCATGTTGATTATGAGCTGTTTCTGACCACAAACTTTTGTTCTTTTCCCCCACCCCAACTGTGAAATCTCAAAATATTTTCCCTCTTATTGGAACAGTTTCCATCTGGACTATTCAACTGTGAACTCCAGAAGTAAAATATTTCATTGAAAGGGAATAAAACAACTCCCAATTTTCTGTACAGTTTCTTAAAAAAATGACATCAATTAATTTAATCTTTTGTTGTTGTATTCTTCTGTATTAAATAGGAACCCATGTGTATACACGCTGAGCCAAAAGAGCTTGTGGTTGACAACAATGTTTGGCATAAGTTTAGAAGGAATGTCAGGTGAGGAGTTTATTTCCTTCTGCCACTCACATCTATACTGTAGACTTAACACAGTTTGACACCACTTTAACTGCCATGGCTCAGTGCTATGGAATCGCAGGAGTTTGTTGAGGCATCAGCATTTTTTGGCAGACTACATTCTTTGGCAGACTAATGTAAGACTACATTACAACTCCCATGATTCCATAGCATTAAGCCATGGTAGTTAAAGTGGTGTCAAACTGCATTAATTCTACAGTGTAGATGCACCCAGGGTCACCCAAAGTAGACTTATTCCTGTTGTACGTCTAGAGACAAGCTAACACTTGTTACAGAAACCATTATATGGACTTTGATTTTTGCATTTTTTTCCAATATAGGAAAGACAACTGGGTTGCAAGATCTGAAGATTGGACAAAGGATTTTAGTGCAGAAAAGGTGAAAAATAAAATGAATTGCTAGCAGCATTCTGTGGACTAAGCTATATAGTAAAAACCAATCTCAAATGATGTTTTTGCAAAGATAGAAAAGATCACCATCCAGATACAAGTGTTTATAAGACCTCAGAAAAGTTACTTCTTGGACTACAGTTCTCAGGATTGACCAACCAACATGACCACTGGTAATGTTGGAGAATTCTGGTAGCTATAGTCCAATAACATAATTTTTTTCAAGCTCAATATTTAATAGTATCTGAATACTGTACTCAAAAAGCTGTTAAACCTCACTGATTCTTACCAGTCAATTCCACACCTCAGAATAGTAGGCAAAAGCAAAGATATGTGCAATTGAATTGTTGCACTTGACACACATGTCATTTCACTTCTAAGCCCAAGAATCAGAACTTGTGTTGATAAACAGAGCTTGTGGATAAAACATCCAATCCAATTTCCTCATCTTCCGGCAGACTTCTCTGTCCCCTCAGATGTACAGATAATCCCATCTCTTGCCAAAGGAAAGGCAGGAGGGTATTTGGAGGTCTCACACGCCAGATCAGATTATGTACAGTTTCAGGGACAGAAAAAATCATGTTTAAATCCCCAGATTTAGCCTCATCCTAGCAGATGTGACATTTGGTTGTAGAATTCACATAAAACAAGATCTACAAGGTGGGCATTTTATATTGTCGCCTCCAGAATTTTAAACAATAAACAGCTAGGACAAAAATTGACCTGCATTTGAATTCTGCCACTGGGGTGCTTTCTTGTTCCCATACAGTGGTTTTTTTGAGGATAAGATTGCAATACCACTGGAATGGCCAGATTTTTTTTCTAGGACTTCATTCCATGGTTTTTAGGCTGTTTACATGCCATTTGGAAATGGAACCCCATGGGAGAACTATGGAGGCCATCACATGATGTAAGGGCAATTCCGATGGGACTCCGTTTCCACAGCACATGGAAACGGAACTTAGAAGCCAACTCCAAATGGTAAAAAGTGGGGGAAAGATGAGCATTGATGTGGTAAGGACATGGGATGGCTGACCATCCCAGAAGAGAGGGATGAGAGGGATGAGGTCCTTGATCTTCAGTTCGAGTTGGAGCCAAAATATTGGGCAAAATGAAGAAACATTTTTGTGTAAGAAACAAGTCCACTCCTGCCATGCAACTGCAAGGAAAGGGAGAGGAGCAGTGCAGACAAAAGAGAGTACATTGAAACAAGCAGAGCTGGCCTCAGGAGGAGTAGGAAGGAAGGGAAATGTGAGTGGCAATGTGTAAGAAGCAATAGAGAGAGCCATTATGAAGATACAAAGTAAAGCAAGGGAGGGAATATGGAGGGAGAGTGAAAGGTGTGAGTAGCATTGTGTAAGAAGTAAGAGAGAGACTCATTGTGAAGGTACAAAGTAAAACAAGGGAAGGAGTAGAAAGGAAGGGAGAGTAAAAGGTGTAAGTAGCAGTGTGTAAGAAGAAGGGGGGGGGGCGGAGGTGTGCCTACACTGTAGAATTAATGTAGCCTGACACCACATTAACTGCCATGGCTCAATCTATGAAATCATGGGCGTCATGGTTTGGTGAGACACAAGCACTTCTTGGCAGAGAAGGCTCAAGACCTTGTAAAACTACAACTTCCATGATTCTCTAGTGGGCCTGCTAAGCCTGTGGTCTCCTAGGTGTTTTGGACTTCAGCTCCCAGAATTCCTCACCATTGGAACAGGTGGCTATGGCTTCTGGGAGTTGGAGCCCCAAACACCTGGAAGGCCGCAGGTTGTACAGGCCTTTTCTGTAGCATTGAGCCAGGGCAGTTAAAGTGGTATCAAACTGCATTAATTCTACAGTATAAATACACTCATCATGAGGGTGCAAAATGAAGCAATGGAGGGAGTAGGAAGAAAGAGTAAAAGATGAGAGTAGCAAGGTTTAAAAATACAAGGGAGACCTCACCTGCAATACTGTGTTCAATTCTGAGCACCACAATTCGAACATGTCTAGAGGAAGTCACCTACAATGATCAAAGGTCTGGAGACCATACCTTATGAGGGTATGTTTAACCTGCAGAAGAGAAGGTTGAGAGGAGCCATGATTGACATATTTAAGTATTTGAAAGGATAAGGTAGAAGGAGCTGGCTTGTTTTCTGCTGGAAACTAGGACTTGGAGCAATGGGTTCAAATTACAGGCAAGGAGATTTGACCTGAATATTAGAAAGAACTGTAAGAGCTGTTCAGCAGTGGAATTCACTGCCTCGACGTGTGGTGGAGGCTCCTTTAGAGGCTTTTAAAGAGAGGCTGGATGGCCATCTGTCGGAGGTTCTGTGCTTTTCCTGCACTGCAGGGGTTTACACTAGATGGCCCATGTTGTCTCTTCCAGTTCTATGATTCTATGAGAGAGAAATGTTGTGAGGGTGCAAAATGAGGCAATGGAGGGAGTAGGAAGGAAGAGTGAAAGTTTAGTAGCAGTATATCAGAAGCAAGAGAGACAAAGACACTGTAAGGTTGCAAAATGAAGCGGAGGCAGGGAGGGAGGAAGGTGAAAGTGGGAACAGCAGAATACAAGAAGCAAGGGGCTGTAGGACAGGTTTCCTGAGAAGCTTTGGTGGCCCAAAGACACATGGTCAATCCCATGACCAAGCAGAGATTTGAACTTGGGTTTCCCTGTTCCAACGCCAGCATTTTAAACCTTGTACTGCATAATTAAAACAATTTGCACAATATGCAAATTGGGTGTCTGTATCTGTGGAAATGGCATATGGCAGGCCATGGGAGGATGAAGCATAATGCTGAGAAGCTGGTGTGCATGCAGAGATCAGAAACACCATCACCCCTTGCTCAAAAGTATGATGGCAGCAAATCCTAGAGTTGGAAGAGATTCAAGTGTTGTCCAGTGCAACCCCATTCTCTCATGCAGGAGCACACAATCAAAGCACTCCCAACAGATGGCCATCCAGCTTTTAAAACCTCCAGAGAGTTGACTCCAGCATACTCCGAGACAGCATATTCCAGTGCCGAATTGCTCTTACCATCTGGAAGCCTTTCCTAATGCTTAGGTAGAATTTCTTTTCCTGAAGTTTGAATTCATAAACAGAACAAAAGAATAAACAAAACATTACATCATTGAGATAAATACAACATAGAGTATAAAATTGGTCACTGGAAGTATTTTCATTTTAATAAGATTGCAGATAAGCAGTAAATCATGATGATACTTTCTTTTAGGAAGAGAAATTGTTGGTAATTACAAATTCTTCCAATACTTCATAAAGCAGAGCATGTAGCCTCAAAATCATATCTGCTCCTCTCTCCATTGGGTATCCTTAATGGATGAGTCAATTTCTCTAGAACAACCTCTGACCAGAGCCTATTTAACCAAGACCTGAGATAAATCCTTTTCACAGCCATCCAGTTTTTAGCAATTTAAATTTGTGCCACCTCAAGAAGCAATGAAATTAAATCTTAGTCCAAAAGAGAATTATTATAACTTTTAAATAGTAGCAGAAGTGAAAGCCTCTATGATAATATAGATGGTGGTTGGACAAGTGCATACTTACTTGATCCTGTCCAGGAAGGACATGTCCTGTTGTCATGAGAGGCAGGGATGAAAAGACCTGGTAATTACATCCATAGACAGGTCACCATACAGCAGTCAAAGACATATTTAGGGGTGCATCTACATTATAGAATTAATGCAGTTTGATGTTACTTTAACTACTATGGTTCTGTGCTATGGAATCCTGGGGTGTGTAGTCTGGTGAGGTGCCAGCACTCTGGCAGAGAAGGTTAAAGTCATTGCAAAACTACAACTTTCTGAGAGCTGTTCAGCAGTGGAACTCTCTGCCCTGGAGTGTGGTGGAGGCTCTTCCTTTGGAGGCTTTTAAACAGAGGCTGGGCAGCCATCTGTTGGGGTGCTGGATACAATTTTCCTGCTTCTTTGAAGGGGGTTGGACTGGATGGCCCACGAAGTCTCTTCCAACTTTATGATATAAGATTCTATACTGTGATTCTAACTTCCATGATTCTGTGGCAATTAAAGTACAGTAGAGTCTCACTTATCCAGCATAAACGGGCCGTCAGAACGTTGGATAAGTGAATATGTTGGATAATAAGGAGCGATTAAGGAAAAGCCTATTAAACATCAAATTAGGTTATGATTTTACAAATTAAGCACCAAAACATCATGTTATACAACAAATTTGACACAAAAAGTAGTTCAATATGCAGTAATGCTATGTAGTAATTACTATATTTACGAATTTAGCACCAAAATATCACAATGTGTTGAAAACATTGACTACAAATACGCATTGGATAATCCAGAACGTTTGATAAGTGAGTGTTGGATAAGTGAGACTCTACTGTAGTTTAAACTGCATGAATTTTACAGTGTAAATGCATCCAGGAAATGCTGAGAACCAAAGGATCCAAATAGAGGACCAGTGCAAACAATTTTGAACTGCCCCCCAAGAATGCTTTTTCAAACAATGTGATACCTGAAATAATAAGAGTGGGAATCCTACTAAGTGCCACTTACCTGAAAGCATGTACTGATTTATTACACCTTGTTATCCCACTTTTCAGCTGCTTTTAAAATGTTCTATTTATCTCTCCTTCTCTTGCCTTCCCCCTTTATTTTCAGCTTACTTCAACTACTGCAAACAAATTCAAAGAGCAAAAGTAATTTGCTTCCAATTAACAGATGGGAGAGATGAGAAGAGCACAACATTTTGCCTTTCCCAGTAGGCTCAGGCAAAGAACACAGCTGCATTCTGTCCTAGTTTGGGTGTTTTCCCTCATTAATAACTTTTGCTACCTTGACAACCTGATGTTGCTCAGTCATGTATTGCAATTTTCATCTATGAAGTTTTGGAGAATAGGAAATATCAACTGTCCTTCCTCAGTTGTTGTGTGCCTTAAAGTCATTTCCATACCCTAAGGTGAGCCTAAGAATATTGGTTTAGAAGACGATTGCTTCGTCTTGGACAGAGAGAGTGTGACCTGTGCAAGGTCACCCAGTAGGTTTCATAGTGAGTAGGGATCTGAAGCCTTGTGAGATACATTTCTGAGTGGATATATAACCTGGAAGTCAGTACCGGGTTGGGCGGGGGGAGGGAAGCTGAAATATTTCCCTAGTATCATTATAGATACATAGAAACTATACACTGAGAAAGAATTCTTCATTTAAAGTAGTATGCATGAATGGCTGCTTAATATTTTATTAACAGTTCACAGCGTGTGCAAATGAACTTCCTACTAGAAGGAGTTATTATCCATGCATATAAACTGGGAATCCAAAGCCTCCAATTTTCTTTCTCCCCAGCTTTCTTACCAAACAGATAAAAATAACAGGAATGCTCTGGAATGACAAGAATACTCTTATTAACTACCCATGATTAGGTTCACCAGATGTCACACATTTTCCCACCATGACAATCCATTGTATAGTCCACTTTTAAAGATCTTGCACCATCTTGGAATGTTACCAAAATTGCCATATCTTGAAAGTGCAAAAAGGAGTTTGCTCTAAACTCAACAGAAGGACAATCTTGTCTTTCCCGGCAGGCTTAGGCAAAAACAAACAGCTGCACCCTCTCCTAGCTTCTGGTTCTTATTAATACCATTTTGGATCACACTGATGTTCCTTGGCCACGTATGTCCTGATTCTCATCTTTGAAATGTTGGAGGGTATGATACTGTTGTTTCTCACAGTATTGTTTATTATATTATTAGCACTTTGACAGTTATCTATTTGGAGCCCCCCCTCCCTAACTTTGGGTCACAGTTGATGTTTTGCTTAATTAGAGACACTTCCATATTTCCTGTTGTTTGGACACAAGGGGTTTTCCAGTGGGGACCCTTTCACACTCCATTACAATGCTATGATCTTTGATAAAAGTATTGTGAATATTTGTGCAGGCTTAAGTGCAAGGCCCTATGGTGTTTACAACGCCACCAAAATGTTTAGAAAATATTTTTTATGAATGGCATTGCTTCCCATTAAAACAAAAACAAAAACGGAGCCTGCTCACTGGCCAAGAATTGTGGTCTATCTGTTGAAGGTGAAGAATTGAAAATCAAGGAAGTTGGGGAGTTGGACTTCAGTGGGAAGAATCTTAAATAGCACCTATTTACCAATATCCTATAGTACCAAGCATAACATAACAATTCTGCAGACACTACACTATAGACCTTTTCTCACTGTCCTTAGGACTCACTGCTATACTCTGGTTTCTCTTCAAATCATATAAATCTTTCGCCTTTTAAGGACTCACTGCTTCATTGCATTAGTCACTCTCCATCCTAAGAGATCTATGTAGGATGGTAGATGATAGGGTGACTTGGAGGTCTTCCTTTCCTATGGTTGTCATCCAGTGAGCAGCTGATCAGAGAAATATTTGGCTATGTCCCTGTAACCAGGCACAGAAAGAGGAAATTGTCCACTGAAATCCACTAGGGTTCTGAGAAGGTTTCAAGGTATAAGGGCATTGTTTTTGTATGGAAGGCTGAAATACCCTAAAGTCACTATGCTCTGTCTGATCTTGGGAGATACGCAGGGTCAGTCCTGATTAGTACTTGGGTGGGAGACCAATGAATACCAAATTTCAGAGAAAGGAACTGGCAAAACGACCTCTGATTATTCCTTTCCTAAGAAAACCCTATGAACTCCATGAAGTCACCTGGTGATGTGAAGGCACACACATACAGATACGAATGTCAAATGCTTCTTTGATCTACTCCCTACTCTCCACTAGTCACTGACAGGTTATGCAGAAAAGACCATCACAACAATATTGTGATTCCTGGGTGAGCTTTGTTAGTTGCAAAGTGAAACGCATAGACAGGCAAGCCCTAAGCTGGATGGTTGATGGCAAGGTGACTTCTGACTTATGGCAAGGCAACCCTATGAATGAGAGATATCCAAGTTGAATTCAACTTGATGACAGGTAACAAAGAATTGGATCCTGGTGATGGTTTTTCCTCAATGTAGAAAGGTGCTCAAATGTCTTTTGGACTGAAACTTGAATATCCTTTCTTTATTACCCCCCAGGCCTTAGAGGCTGAATTGCTAATGCTAAAACCCCATTCACAGCCAGATGTCATTGTGCGTTGGCTCATTTGACATCTCTTACATGCATCTCAGTCCCACATTTTCCCTTGCTTGCATCTTTCAGCAAAATTTAGGCCAAGTTCTCTTTCTCTGCCATCGGCAATATTCCCCTTTTAGCTGCAAGGCTCTTGTCCAATTAATTACAGAGTTCTTGTCAGCATCATGAGCCTGTGCCTTTGGTCCTGTACAAATAGCTTTAGTGGTCATATTTCTCCCTCATCTGATCTGTACAGAATCAAGATGGCAATGTTTTTTTTAATGGTGTCAGATTTGAAGTCTTTCAAAGGGAGAAAGCCTACAGGGCCACTGGGATTTCATTTGGATAGGAAGCAACAAATTTAGATTCTTCTCCAATAGAAATCATGCATTTTCAAATAGATTTGCAGACTGTCAAATGCCTTCCCCTCCTTTTGAGATTTGTTTTCAATACAGTTACAAACAAGATAGATTCTGTAGGTTTATTCTTAAATTGAATTTGTATATAAGTAAGCAATTTGTATGTATGAATGTGTATGTAAGTAAAGGCCAGGCTGTGGCGCAGGCTGGAAAGCAAGCCAGCTGCAACAAATCACTCTGACCAAGAGGTCATGAGTTCGAGGCCAGCCGTGCCTGCATCTTGTCTCTGTCTCTGTTCTATGTTATGGCATTGAATGTTTGCCTTTATGTGTGCAATGTGATCCGCCCTGAGTCCCCTTCGGGGTGAGAAGGGCAGAATATAAATGCTGCAAATAAATAAATAAATAAATAAATAAATAAGCACATGTACATTTTTAAGTATAACTCCAGTCAAATACACACACACACACACACACATGCTTTGGGTAGCATAGTAAACACTCCTGTGGTGTTTGTTTTGCTGCCTGTGCCTGTGTTCAGAAGATGTCACCCCACTTTTCCTGTGATAACTGGGTTTTGAAAAAATTGGCTTGTTGTAGAAACAAGGATTTGTAATAAAACTTCAGTGGAGACATCTTTTTTCCCATAATAACTCTTTCAGGAGTGAATTTCCCTTCCTAAGGGTAGATTCTCGTACTCTCACCCCTGCTCTTAACTATGAGTCATTTGTAAGTCAGATGTTTGTAGCTTTATGTATGTCCAGATTGGCTTACAACAGGTTTAGGGGAACTTGTGGCACAAAGGTTGAATATAGTTAGTGTCGTTGTTGTGACTGGCCCAAGATCACCCAGTATGTTTCCATGGTTGAATAGGGAATCAAATCCTGGACTCCAGTATTGTACTCCAACATCAGCCAGCTTATGCACAAGTTCTACTGCATTTTAGGAAATTTTATAATTTTCACATTGTTACTGGGATTTTATGTGTTGTTGTTTTTATACTTATATCATATATTTAAACGGTGTACTTGTCTACTGTGGCTTATATGTGGCACTATAATGCTCTGTGAGCCACCCTGAGTCGCTCCCCCCCCCCCCCCGGGAGATGGTGGCAAGGTACAAATAAAGATGATGATGATGATGATTATCATTCAAACTACCACACCACATTTTCCATGTGATTTCAGCTGTTCTCTTTCTAATTTAATGGATTCTGAAGGAAGGAAAGATAAGTGGTAGAGGAGAGACAGGGGACAGCCAAATGGATGGGGCAGTGGAAAGATCCATGGCTATCACACACACTTCTTTCTAGCAGCTAACCACAAAAAGAACTGAGAAATAAAAGCTTTACTTTCCCTTGGAAAATGGACTTTTTGAAACTACCATCACACTTGATTGAAGAATTCTGGGAGCTGCAATCCCCAGAAAGTAACTTTTCCGAGCTCTGAAGAAATGTTCCCCAACTATACCCTTGACCAGTGGTTCTCAGCTTGTGGGTCCCCAAGTGTTTTGGCCTTCAACTCCCAGAAATCCCAGCCAGTTTACCAGCTGTTAGGATTTATGGGAGTTGAAGGCCAAAACATCTGGGGACCCACAGGTTGAGAACCACTGCCCTAGACAATGTTAGTTGTCAATAGCATATAAAACTGTACATTCCAAACTAAAAAGCATATAAAATTGTGGTTCCAAACTAACTGGTTTGGGGGGAAGGAGCAGACAGACCAAGAGCTTTTGAGTATAAAGATCAAAAGCCCATCTGAATCAATGAAATGGTATTTTGCCAGCTTCTGGAAAGTTGCTAATGAACTGGCCTGTCAGATCTTCCCTTGCAGATAATTCCAAGGAGGGCTAGTTTAGGCTGTAATGGAAATACATTTTCTCATAACAGACAAGGATAAATCATATGATCACTTGCCCAGACAGATGTCTATGCAGTGACCATGATTTCAAGCTAAATGCCATGGAGTTGAAATGGGCTTAGCTGGGCACAAAATGCAGCCGTTACCTTGCTGGTGGTTGCCTTCTTATGCAATCAAGTAAACACCAACATTGTCAGTTTGTGTCCTGGTTGTTTTTCAGCCTAATTCCAACAATCATCCTCAAGTAATCAGTTCATACCTCTGTTCTCTCCACTCCATGCATTGCCTCAAGCCACCTTGGTGGCATGGAAGTAGGAGGGAAGAAGAGAAGTGGGTGGCAGGAAGAGGGGAGGATTTGGCAGAGAAAAAATGGGAAAAATAAAGTGCCTGAGATAAAGAATGAGTGGCAGAGGCAGAGAAAGAGCAAAGGGGGAAAATTGGGTGGGGAATAGAAAGAGGGAGAAAAGGGAAAGGGTGAAGGCAAAGAGGAGAAAGAGGGAGAAGCATAAGGGACCTGATATTATTATATTACTAAATATATATAAGAGATATTAACATATGTTATTAGATCATTAGGCATGACAACATAAACCTCAATCACAGTTGCACAGAGAGTGCCATTCAAATAAAAAACACCAATAATAATAATAATAATAATAATAATAATAATAATAATAATAATTTCATTCTTGTATTCCACCCTATCTCCTCGAGGGGGCTCAGGGCAGCTTACATGGGGACCAAGCCCAGCAATATACAATAAAAGACAACAACATAAAATACATTTCGATTACGACAAATTAATACACCAGATCTATAAAATCACAACATCACACAATAAAAGCCTAGCCAGTAGCCAAGAGCAACACAATGGCGATTCAATCTTGGAGCAGAGGAATAAAATTACAGTATAGTTGTGCAATATATTAGGAGTACCAAGACTAGCAAATGAAGAAATAGATATTTATACACTTTTCTCACAATTTTGCTGTGAGATTTCTCTCCTTTGCATTGAGGACTGGAGGGAAAAGTCCAAGCTGAGATATGGCAACCCTATGGTGTATTCTGAGCAAAGTGAGGGAAAAAGACTTTCATAGCACTCTAGGAATTTTAGTCCAAAAAAGAAACTTCTGTTAATTTTAGGACTGGTTCAATCCTTGCTTCTTCTGACCTATGTATATATGGCATGAACAAAGAGCCTGGCATGCAAAGGGCAGTGCTTGGGATCTCAAAGCCTATATAGTCAGACCCCAGATTCCATTTGAGAGGTTTTGCAGATTGCATTTTTCTTGTCTGAATGTAGTACTTTATCTTTGCTGAAATTAATTTTGTTATTTTTGACCTACTTTTCTGATAAATTGCAATCTATCGTTTCCATTCTAGAGCCTTGCTTTTAAAGTCCCTACTGCATTTCAGCATCTAAGGATAGGACATGGTGTGGTAATGGGCTTTTAACACTTCCCCAAACAACCTAGGAATACATACTGTGAATGACAAAGATTGCCTATTTTACTTCTGGTTGCTAGGACCAGCAGCGTTGCTAGGCAGTTAAAAGATTCAGGTCCCAGATTTATGGGACACAAATCTGCATAAAATTTACATATGCTAATTTATAAGTGTGTGCTCAAATTTAAAAATAATTACTAGGCTGTGTTTAAATTTCACAGGGGGCAAAGCCAGCCAATTAATTTCATTTCCAAATCATCCCATTTAAAATAAAAAACTTCAATTAATTTCCATCCTGCCCTAGATCATTCTAAACCACCAGTTCTTTTCAATTGCAATTAATTTGCAATGCCTTTCTGGCCCTTCCCCCACCTAACCTTCTCTTTCTCTCTAGAAAACCATCTCACACCTGAGGGATCCCCATATGAAGAGCGTAGATATCATGCTTGGAAGATATTTACAGACACTTATTTCCTTCCATCTAGAAGGATCTTACGAGATTTGCTGGAACTAATTAGAAAAAGTGTAAGACCAAACTCAACCCATAATCGGAACTGCTTGATTTCCCTGCTTCCAGTCCAGCATCTTTTTCTAGAGCAGAGTATATATGCACTTGTGTACTTAAACTAGAGAGAAAGTAAAACAGGGAATGCCAGAGTGTCCCGTAACAAAGTGGTAGCAAGTATATCTTTCTTCAGTAAGATTTGCAGCCTTACAACTAAGGAGTTGGGTCCTAGAAATAATATCATACGAAAGCTGAGTGGCACAACCTGGGGATCACAACCAGATACAATGAAGACATCTGCCTTTGCGCTTCACTACTCTGCTGCTGAATATGCGTTACCACATTTAAAAAGTGGATATGGCTCTTAATGAGACATGCCACATTATCACAGGACTACTACGCCCTAAACTACTGGAGAAATTATACTGTTTAGCCGGTATTGCATCACCTGACATCCGTCGAGAAGTAGCAGCCTGTAATGAAAGGACCAAGGCATTGACATCTCCAACCCATCTTCTGTTCGGATATCAGCCAGCAAGCCTTAAATCAAAAAATAGCTTCCTAAGATCTTGGACAAGCGAGGTTAAAGCTTGGAACCTCAATCAGTGGCTGATACCGGATGCGAGACTCCCTCCTGGGCACACAGAAGACTTGGAAGGCGCTGAACAGACTGCGTTCTGGCACTACGAGATGCAGAGCTAACCTTAAGAAATGAGACTCCATAGTGGAGTCCATGACATGCAGGTGTGGAGAAGAGAAAACTGCAGACCACTTACTACAATGCAGTCTGAGCCTTACTACATGCACAGCGGAGGACCAGAGGCATTCAAAGCAACCAGCTTCTGTTCACAGGAAATTTAGTATAATGCCAAGTTTTAAACTTTGTTTGTGGTTTTCTATACATTATAACTGTATCCTCAATTCGTTTCTGACACGATAAATAAAAAACTAAGGACTTTATTGCAAAGAGCTATTATTCCACAGCAATTGTGTGAGCACCGATAGTGGCTAGCTACATTACCATTTTGAGTCTCTTAAGTGAGGAAAGTGGGTTATCAATATATATATATATATAAAAGTCAAAGTATGTACAGGCAGTCCCCAAGTTATAAACAAGATAGGCTCTGTAGGTTTGTTCTTAAGTTAAATTTGGAAGACAGAGCATGTACAGTAGAGTCTCACTTATCCAACACTCGCTTATCCAATGTTCTGGATTATTTTGTAGTCAATGTTTTCAATACATCGTGATATTTTGGTGCTAAATTCCTAAATACAGTAATTACTACATAGCATTACTGCATATTGAACTACTTTTTCTGTCAAATGTGTTGTTAAACATGATGTTTTGGTGCTTAATTTGTAAAATCATAACCTAATTTAATGTGTAATAGGCTTTTCCTTAATCCCTTCTTATTATCCAACATATTCGCTTATCCAACGTTCTGCTGGCTCGTTTATGTTGGATAAGTGAGACTCTACTGTACTTTTTTAAGTGTAACCCCACTTTGAATAGCATAGGGAAGGGTTAACACCCCTGTGAGTTTGTCTGGCTGTCTGTGCCCCTCTTCAGAATATTTCACCCCATTTTCTGTCTGTGATAATAGGATTTTGAAAAACTTGGCTTGTTGTGGAAACAAGGATTAGAGATAAAACTTCAGTGGAGACAACTTTTCCCCTTGATAACTCTTTCAGGAGCAAATTTCCCTTCTGAGGGTAGATTTCTCTCATTTCCTGTTGTCTCAATCCTGTTCTTAGTTAAGTCAGATGTAAGTCATTTGTAAGTCAGATTTTGTAACCTGGAGACTGCCTGTATGTATATTGGTTAGTTGTTTGGTTTGTACCACAAAGGCACCTACATGGCTTGATGGATCTGGACCAAACTTGGCACACTTACTCATCATGATCCAAGTTAAAATAATTGAAGGGTTTTAACTTTAAAAAGCCCTTTTAGGCCAAGTGCTATGGGAAAGAAACAGAACAAAGCAAACTGGCTATTGATAGGTGAAGTGGCCCTCTGTCATGTGACTGGGGGAGAAAGGGAGTGAAGTGGATTGGCAACTGCTAGGTGACATGTATATGTGGGGAAGGGAGAAAGGAAGAAAAGATAGAAAGAAGGGGGAGAGGAAGGAAAATAATGAAAGGAAGAAGGAAGGAAGAAGAACAAAAAAGAATGCAAGAGAAGGAGGGGAAAGAGAAAGCAAAGAAAGAAAGAGGAAGGGAAGCTGTATGAGGGAAAGAGAAGAAGAAAAGAAAGCCACAAAGAAATTGCAAACCCGCAAAATACCATGTATACATGCTAATAACTAAATATAAGGTAAAGGTAAAGGTTTTCCCCTGACATTAAGTCTAGTCATGTCCAACTCTGGGGGTTGGTGCTCATCTCCATTTATAAGCCATAGAGCCGGCGTTGTCCGTAGACACCTCCAAGGTCATGTGGCCGGCATGACTGCATGGAGCGCTGTTACCTTTCTCACCAGAGCGGTACCTATTGATCTATTCACATTTGCATGTTTCAAAAACACACACACACACACACACACACATCGGCATGAGTATCCTCACTTTTCACATCTCTCCATTTGTGTATTTGCGCTGATTTGTCAATACATGATCCTACAATTGTACTTCTGCATAATCTTGTAACCCACCCTTCTGCACTTCTGCTGTTCCATAGAATATGCTTAGAAGCAATTTAACACTTCCTTATATGGTGAATTAAAAAAATTTCAAATACTTCTGAAAATCAAAAAGCAATCCTGATTCAGAATTACTGCACAGAAGTGGAACTGGCCAGTCTCACCAAGTAAGTGATGAGTATGTGGCACAACTATCAGCTATTGATGGAAATTTCCCACCAATAGCAGGGGATGGATTAACTGCAGGGAGGAGGCAGACCAATAATGGGTTGCAAATGGTGTCTAGCAATAGGGACTTTGGTTACAATCTTGCTTTAATGCTGGTTTGCCTTGTTTGTGTGATAAAGTCCTAAGTGTCTAATTAGTCACAATGACAGATTTGAAACAAATGTAGGTGATGTCATCTGTACATTAGACAACAAATTCAAAACAGCCAGTAACCTTTGCTTTGCCTTTTATCCAGTCCTAAAATATAGGCACTGACTAGACCCTGTGGGACTGAAAAGGGTTTTGAAATATCTGTTTCACAAGAACATTCCCGCAGAACAGCATGAGAGGTTTCCTTGAAAAATGTTGCACAGTTATAAAGATGCAAGTAACCAATAATTAATCTATCATTCCCAGATTTCTCCTTTTCTTTCCCTTGTCGCCCATTCCCTTCTTTTCTAGTAAATGTTTAATAAACATTATCTGGGAGAAAAGAGAAATGCTGCACAGGGGGAAAATCTTTACATTTGAAAAAGGATATGTCCTACTGCCTCTTATTGAATGAGATTTTGCAAGAACACAACTGCCGTTAATATCATACGGGTGAAATTGGTCTGGCTCTCAATCTCACACAACATCTTATAGTTTTTTGAGGGTTTGAAGGTTCCTTTCCACTTGTCTGCTAACTTGCATCCAGCTGGAGTTCTTTGTTGTCCACTGTTTTGGTCACCTGAACTCCTAAGATTATAAGCAATGGTAGGCCAAAAAACATCAGTATTTCCCTTAAAACTCCCTTTACTTTAGATATCTTCAGAGTGTTTTTATGATGGGAGAATTAACAAATAGTCCATAATGTTTCTAGCTATTTATTGAAACAACCAGTACAATTTCTGCATTTACACACTCCGAGAGAAGCATAATCACACCACACAGTTCAGGTACATTTCTCATCATCAATATTACAGAGTTTGGGAGTCATTATATATCATTATCTAGCAGACCTAATTTAGTGTAAATATAACCGTGTCTCCAGCATTTCAATGTATGATACACAGCCTAGAAAACAGCATTAGAGCAAGCATTAGTAAGCAACTGTAGGAAGCTAATTCAGCATAACTACCCTATATATACTCCTGTATAGTAAAAAAAAAATCAGCCCCCCAAAACTGAGCTGACTTATCAATGGGTTATTATAAATACTGTGCTGTAATTCTTGTTTTTAAAAAGGAACCATCACCTTCTCTAAGTTGAGTAGTGAAAGGTAGGAGCTTAGTCCATCCTCAGAGAACCTAAAAGAAGCGCCAGCCCCCGCTACTTTCTCTTTGCTGTTTGGGAAGTTAAATAGCTGTGATGCCCCTCTGATCCAGAACTTTTTTTTTCCCACTTCATGGAATGAGCCTTGACTTATCCACAGGTCCCAAAACCTATCCTCAACTTATACATGAGGTTGACTTTGTTGCGAGAGTGGGCTTATTAACAAAAGACCCTCCCCAAAAATGTATAGCAGAGTAACTTATTAGCCACAGCATGACCCAGCACCAGTAGCCAAAAGTGATAAAAAGAACAAAAACACACTGACCAATGTTATATCTTCCTTAGGAGGCTTTCCTTTGTAGCAAAATAATATGGTTGCACTATTTACAAAAATAAGGTTTCCATAACACAAAGAAGATCCGTTATACTTCCTACTTTGCTTCCACGCTGGGCTTCTTTCTCATTCAGATAAACAGCTTTGCTCACACAGAGCCTCCTTTCATACCGAACTTACACTGGAGCATCACACAGGAGCTTTACACACAGCAGCCTTTACGCTGGAGCTTCTCTCACCGAAGCTTCTCACACTGAGGCCTTCTCACACTCCTCAGGACGACACTAGCTTTGGCCCATTAACTCTAACAGGCTTCGACCTACTCACTTTCCTCAGGTCTAGCTTATTAACCCTTTCAGTTCTTGACTCACTTTTTGTAAATAAAAATACCTAGTTAATTTTAAAATTTCAGACAGACTTATACATTAGCAAACGTGGTATTTATCTAGCATTTCAAAGTATTGTACACAGCCAAGATAACAGCATTGGATTCAGCCTTTGCGTACAGCCACAGGAAAAAATCCCTTAAACATGTTGCCTCCATCTGGCTTGAGATGTGTAATATCAAGGCCTGGTTGATATCTCCTTATTTGATCATCAGTTAATAAAGAGGAAAGCTTCAATGTTTCTCAAAAGAGTTCGTAATTAAAACCTATTGACCTGGCTATCTGCTATCAAGCATAATTAAGAGGTCGCATAGTTTATGGATTTTTTTTTAAATGCTGACTTTTTTTATTTGAACAGATAGTGGATGCTATGCTGAGACAGCTGAGATACACAATTTTTCAAAAGTCTTCTACTACATTTAACCCTATGAATTCACTATCTGATAAGGGGACCATGCTGTATTACTGTTATATATAACCAGAGATGTACCAGATAAATGACAATATTTACCTAATAGCAATAAACTGTTCTCCAAAAACATACCTTTTCTGAGATAAACCATGTCTGGCTCATGAATGCCTTGTCTTGCTCATGATTTTCTGATAGATGAGAGAGCAAGGAAGACCTCTGGGGCGGCACTAATATAAAATAAGAAAGCAGGGGGAGGACACAAAGCTTTATTAACTATGCATGAGCATAGATTCCCTTGATTGTGGGAATTATCTGCAGAATATCTAATGCAATATACAGTTCAGAAAGATTGATTAAAAGTGAAATTGATTAAAGATGTGCCAATGCATACACATTTGCACTCTTCCAACTAAAGCATCCAACTCTGTGTTCTGGATTAAGAGGGATAATTTGTCAATGTTATGGATGCAAACCTATACAGACAGTTCCCAAGTTACGAACAAAATAGGTTCTGTAGGTTTATTCTTAAGTTGAGTTTGTGTATAAGTCTGAATAGGAGATAGATAGATAGATAGATAGATAGATAGATAGATAGATAGATAGATAGATAGATAGATAGATAGATAGATAGACAGATAGATGAGAGAATGATTTGGCTTATTGTGGAAACAAGGATTGCCAATAAAGCTTTAGTGGAGACATCTTTTCCCCATGTCAGGAGTGAATTTCCCGTCTGAGAGGTAGATTTCTCTCACTTCCTGTGCTCTCACCTCCATTCTTCCCCATGTTTGTAAGTCAGATATTTGTGACGTGGGGTCTGCCTGTAATGCAGTTTGACAGCACTTTAATGGCCATAGCTCAATGCCATGGAATTAGTTGTAGTTTTAGTTTTACAATGTCTTTAGCCTTGAAGCAAGTCACATATACAGCATCTATAAAGGGCTGCAGGGTTAGAGTCCTGTCTGGGATCCAGTAATCTGCTCAGTAATCTGATCCAGTTTCCTGCAAAGCATTGTGGCCTCCTGAAACCTATCCCATGGGAAACAAACAGTTGATAGAAGCAAAGAACTTAAGGGGAAATAATCTTCGAGAGTCTCAAGGTTTGTCCTATACAAACCAATTTTATTTTGAAGAACCACATGGCATTTTCTTCATCCCTAGATACTTCCTGGAAATTTCCAGTAAAGTTAAGGCAACCATTTGTGCATTGCCAATAAAAGAAGAGAAATGTGTAAATGCTCACTCTGAATTTACTCCACAACAGGCAATTTTCCCAAAAAGTGGTATCAGGAGGTGACATGACACACAAGAAAAGACAGTAATATATATATATATATATATATATATATATATATATATATATATATAGAGAGAGAGAGAGAGAGAGAGAGAGAGAGAGAGAGAGAGAGAGAGAGAGAGGCAGAAGAAAAATAGGGAGACCATGTTACAGTTGGATTGATTCTATCAAGGAAGTCACAGCTATGTCATTGCAAGATCAGAGTAGGGCTGTTAATGACAGGGTATCCTGGATTTTTCTCTTTGTATAGGGTCACTATGATTTGAATAAGTAAAAATGCATAATTTACAATAGAGGACCTAATCAGGGTGTAACAACCACAACAACCACCACCACCACCACCACCTTATACCCTGCTTCCATCTCCCCGAAGGGACTTGGGGCGGCTTACACCTGGCACAAAGTACCTAAGACAAAGCATAAAATAAACACACAGTACAATACAATAAAATAAAACTATAGTATATAAAAACAACAATTTTAAACTCAGAACGATACCAAATGACGTATGGGCGTTGTTCTGAATTTAAAATTGTTGTTTTTATATGCTATAGTAAGACATGGCCAAACAAGACAAGGGAGTGGGATAGTGCAAAATGTAGCTAAGGAACAGGGCATGGGATGAAAGTGTAGTGCTGTACCACTGATTGCAGACCATTGGGGCTAGACGTCCTCAAAGGCTTGTTTAAGCATCCAGGTCTTCAGATCCTTACAGAAGGAATCCTAGAGCTAGAATAGACCACAAGGACCATCCAGTCCAACCCCATTCTGCCATTCTGGAATACACTATCAAAGCATTCCTGATAGATGGTCATCCAGCCTCTGTTTGACAACCTCCATTGCACTCCAAGGCAACACAGTTGAATAGTGTTTACTGTCAGAAAGTTCTTCCTAATGTTTATGTGAAATCTCTTTCCTTGTAATTTGAAATTCATGGCCCCATGTCTTTGTCTCTGGAGCAGCAAAAAAAAGATATATTTTGTTTTTGTTTTTTATTGACAGTGTAAGATTTTTACATAATTACAATTTTACAGGAGAAGGAAGAACGGAAGCCACAAAATACCCCTTCCTTATTCATACCCGTGTTTTTTTTCTTTCTTTGCTGTCCTTCCTACTTTTCTATACCTATATTGTTCCCCCACTTTTATGTATACAAAATCTTTTTTTTTCTTTAATAAAAATTTATCTTAAAAAAAACAAAACCTTGCCCTCTCCTCAAAGTGACATCCATCCAGATATTTAAACATGGGTTTCATGTCTCCTCTCGGCCCTCTTTTCCCCAAACTAAACATACTCAACGACCTCAGCTGTTCCTCATAGGGTTTGGCTTCCAGACCATTTTGGTTGCTTTTCCTTAGACACACTCTGGCTTGTCAATATCATTCAATATCATTCATGAATTGTGGCATTGGACACAGTATATTGATCCAACACTGTGTTTGTGTGGTGTAAAATTTATGCTCATGTAGTTAATAATAGTTGCCCTACATCACCTTTATATATTTCAGAGGAAGGACTTTGCAAAACCACTTCTGATATTCCTTGCCTAAGAAAATCCTATGAAATTCATGGGAGCGCCATAAGTTGACAAGAGACCTGAGGGCACATATATGTACACACATAACACCCTTTGGGTTGTTGTGAGTTTTTTGGGCCATGTTGCAGTAGTATTATCTCCTGTGCCACTGTGTAGCTGTTGAGTTATCCCAAATACAGTAGATTAACTGAATCTGTTTTTGAATGGGGAGTCAATACACAGGTAAACCAAGATGACTCAGTGACTCCTCTTAACAATAAGCCCATGAAATCTATTGCGCTTGTTGTATTGCAGTCTTTAAATTATGAACTGAATGCATCAATTGCGCAATGGCCAAAAAGAAAAATACAACTGCATCTGTAAGGGAACTTACACATGTGTATGACACCCATAAAATTCTGGTCTGAGCATGGATTTGCACAATATGTTCATGTGTTAGACCAGAGCTTCTTAAACTTTCCAACTTTTGATCTGAGAAAGTTTTACGTACGTGATACTATATAAGTATAAAAATCAAACATTTGCTGATAAAAAATCAGCATTTGCTAAACAGCCAGATTTTCCTTTTTATGAAGTACAGCTGAAGCATCTTCTGCAGAGCCCACTGTAAACACTGCCCAACAGATTTCTGTAAATGTCTAAAACAAACACTAGGTGATGTTCAGAAAACTTTTACTGTAGCCAGAGACCCGATTTGGGATCAAGACCCATAGTTTAAGAAGAGCTGTGTTAGACTATTTGATGTATAGATGAGAATATGGAAATTACTACAGTTTAAATAGAAACATTTCAAAAAATATTCGTTTGATTTAAAGTTGGCTCTCTACAGTTGCTGGGGTTAGGGGCACAGGACCCCTATGAAACTGAAAAAACTGTGAATAAAAATGATTTTTTAAAAAAAAAAAACCTTAAAGTACACTTGTCTAATATTTTTAGCTCTTCCAGTACAACTCTATGGTCAACTTCCGCTTTCAAGCAGTTTCCAAACTTATGTGGCTGAGCATGTGTGACTTGTCCAGTGGATTTCCAGCGCTGATTTCCAGAGTCATATTCCAGTGCTCAAACCTCGATATAAATCTTTCTCTCTTGACCTATTTATACAGACATTTAATCCAGGGCTTTCATCAAATAGAGACCTGCCATCTGTAAAGTAGGACAAATTTATTTTCATTATTTAGAGCAGCCTCCTCTGCCCTAGGCTCTCTAAATGGTTTCGAGTACAGTGCCCATCACCAGAAATCATAGTTCAACCTGGGTGGGGCCGATGGATATTGCAGTTAAAGACCTCCCAGGTTGACAGGCACTACTTCAGAGGACAAAGTTGAGAGCTGCAGGGAATGGTTTCTATGTAGTGTCAGACTTGAAAGCAAAGCATGTTATAATCAGGTTAAAACCGAGTGGTCTGATAATCTCTGTATATCTGTTCTTGTATGGTATGGATATGAGCTAATGTCTGGAGAATCCCTGTCTGGGTGAACTAGACTAAATGCTTCTCAGGCCCACTGTCTTTCTGCAATGACGATTGCTACCACATCCTATTTAACCAACACACAGACAAGCTGTCGAAGAATCAGAAAGCCCAGAAAACTCACAGCCAACCCTGTCTAAGAATAATTCATGGAGTCTGGATGAAATGTGTGATCTTGGTTCAGAAACACTGTGCAAGGTTTCAATGAAGGAGCATTACATTTTTGGATTACACCTCTTCAACCCCACCCCAAGCAGATGGATTTGGGGAACTGTAGTCCAAAAAAGTAACTTTCCCCAGGTTTTATGGTTTGGAGCAAGGGATATTGTACTGGACATTGCAAGGTGGATCGCAACTTGGATCCCTAATAGGTATGGATTTAACTTGGATCCCTTATAGGTAAGAATGTAACTAGTATCTATTATAGGCAGGGATGTAATTGGGATCCCTTATAGGTAGGATTGCAAGAGTAAAAAGAGACGGGGTTGTTGTATGTTTTCCAGGCTGTATGGTCATGTTCCAAAAGTATTTTCTCCTGACGTTTTGCCCACATCTATGGCAGGCATCCTCAGAGAATGTGGGCGAAACGTCAGGAGAGAATACTTCTGGAACATGGCCATACAGCCTGGAAAACATACAACAACCCTGTGATCCTGGCCATGAAAGCCTTCGACAACAAATTGAAAAGCAACGGTTCCTGTGTGTGTAATGGCTGTGTAGCAGAGGCTGAAATTCAACATATGTTGCTTGTCATGTAACCAGGTAATAAGTAGCACCTGCTGAAATCCCCTCTTCTACACAGTTATTAAAGGTATAGACGCCCTCTCCAGTTTTCATTCTCGCAACCTACTTATAAGATACCAATGGGGTACTTATTGGATGTCCGCAAACCCTGTTATTTTCATCTCAAGAGCCTTTCCCTGTAGTTCAAAGCAACAATACGACGGCTGCAAAAGTGTGTACATTTCCATTTCACAACAACGCTGCAAATCAAGGCACGGTGGCTAAGAATTCTAGCCTGACCTCTTCTGATAAAACACCCTCACGTACCTAATATCTATTTTCTGGCATGATCTGTCACCTCCAAAGCTGCAGGCACCCTGGGAGGGAAGGGGGAGGAGAGCTTCTGCCACTGCAGTGTATTTCAGCCTAATTGTTGCAGGGGGTGGGAGGGAGCAAGACAAGCAGATCGGAGAGGTGGATTAGAAGAGCATCCTAGGGAGGGTAGCGCTTCCCCCCACTCGGTGGTGCAATGCAGTAAACTGGGTGGGAAAGACGCTCTTTCTGGAATTAAGCTGCAAAAGAATGAGGGCTGTCAGAAATAGCTGCGTGCAAAGGCTGGGAGAGGATGGAAGAAAGGGAGTGGCTGACTAGGGGAAACTTTGCTGGGTAGGAATCGCTTCCCACTCCTGTGGATATTGCAGTCCAATCTATTGTTACCTCTCATTGACACAACTTTCGTTTTTCTTTCCCACGGTGGTGGGGGAAGTTCCATCCCAGATAATATTATTGCTTTTAATTGACACACATTCTCTTTGCTGGATGACTGCAGAGAACATTTCCTTCTGCTTCAGACCTTCATTCCCATTGCATGATGTCTCTTCCAGCCTTTACAGCGTTAGCTGCATTGTGCAAATGACAGATAAATATTAGAGTATGCAATAAACACGCAGATTTCCCCCAGGATGTGGACTATTATATGGCTGGAAGTACACTTTGGACTACATGACATCATTTCTAATGCAAATAAGAAACGGTGGCTCCCTTACAAAGAGTGCATTCTTTGTGCCCTTATTCTATGGCTGAATATAAATGCCATAGGAAAACTGGTCTCTTCCTCCCTCCCCCTCCTCCTTACCAGCAATTTTTTTTCATTAGGAGTAGGAGGGGAGTGCTCAGAAATAGAACCATTTTCACTGTTCAAATTAATGCATAAACATCCACCCATCATTGTCACACTACAGATTTGCAGCCTTGTCAAACCTGCTTCACACCATAACTGAGGAGGTAGCATGAAGGACAAGTTGGATTTCAGCTTCAGTAACTGAAAGCTGTAAATCGGAGCTTTAACCTTTAGTGAGGTTTGTTAGGGTTGTGTTATGCCTTCAAGTCATTTCTGACTTATGGCAACTGTAAAGCAACCCTGTCAAAGGGTTTTCTTGCAGAATTTGTTCAAGTGGGAGTTGTCTTTACCTTTCTCTGCAGCTGAGAAAGTGTTACTTGCTCAACGTCATCCTATAGGTTTCCATGGCCAAGCAAGGATTCAAACCTTGCTCTCCCAATATTGTAGTACAACACTCAAACTGCTGCACCATGCTGGCTCTGTCATTATGTCCAAGAGGTATGATGTGGCAACTAAAAAAGCCAGTGCGATTCTAGCTTGCATCAATAGGAGTATAGCTTGAGGGGAGTAATAGTACCACTCTATTGAGCTTCGGTCAAACCTATCCTGGAATACTGTTTCCAGTTCCGAATATCACAATTCAAGAAGGATATTGACAAGCAGGAATGTGTTCAGAGAAGGGCAACCAAAATAATCAAATGTCTTGAAAGGAAGCTCTACAAGGAGCTGAATATGTTTGTCTTGGAGAAGAGACGGTTAAGAGGGGTCATGATGGCCATGTTTAAATATTTGAAAGGATTTCACATTAAGGAAGGGCAGGCTTGTTTTTTGCTACTCCAGAGCACTGAATTCAAATTGCAGGGAAAGAGATTCCACCTAAACCTTAGGAAGAACTTCTTGATGGTAAGAGCTGTTTGACAGTGATATATGCTACTCAGAGTGTGGCAGTCTCCTTCTCTGGAAGACTAGGTGGCCATCTGTTGAGTGCTTAGATTGTGTGCGTTCCTGCATGGCAGCAAAGGGTTGGACTGGATGGTCCTTATGATTTAATGAATGATAAAAGACATTTCACTGTCTTGGATAGACTAGCAAAAGCTCCACCTTTCCTCAAAATTCATGCTAAGATGATACATCACATTCATAGCTATGTTAATGTTGTTACAAATTACCTAAATGTTTACCTCCACTTCCAAAATCCACATTAAACTTCAGGGAACCACTCCAAGTGACAGGGGCTTAGGGCACAGTCAACTGAAACACTTAAGGTTGGTATGAGCAGTGGGAAAGGGGTGGCTGCTTTATTCTGAAGTGCCCCATTCGACCACAATGCTGACTTCCATCACTCAGTGGTTCTTCCTGCAGTGTAAGGTGGGCTTCAGGGAGCACTTATGTTTGTTGCAATAAGTACAATGATCATGAATACATAACACAGCTAAATAGAAAGTATGGAAGTTGCAGCTCTACAGTACTTAACTCTAGATTACAGGTGTTATCACATGAGGCAGGCAAACCAGAATCCCCCTGCCAGTCTTCTTCCTCCCCATGATTTATCCTGTCCCTAGCTATTGATGTGAAAAATCTGTCAATAGTTCCTCATCCCACAAAGTTTCTGTCACCTACTGTGGTGCGATGGGTTCCTTTCGCTTCTGTGCTGAAATGATAGGTCAAAATCACCTTAGGGTCATCATAGGTCGGAAATAACTTCATAGAATGATAGAATTGGAAGAGGCCACATAGGCCATCTAGTCCAACCCCCTTTCATGCAGAAAAAGCACAATCTAAGTATCTCCAACAGATAGCCATTCAGTCTCTGTTTAAAAGATTCCAAAAGAGATGGGCCGAAACTAACAAAATGAAGTTCAGCAGGGACAAATGCAAGATACTTCACTTTGGCAGAAAAAATTGAATGTAAAGATACAGAATGGGAGATGACTGGCTCAACAGCAGTATGTGTGAAAAAGACCTTGGAGTCCTCGTGGACAACAAGTTAAACATGAGCCAACAATGTGATGTGGCAGCTAAAAAAGCCAACAGGATTTTGGCCTCATCCATAGAAGTATATTGTCTAGATCCAGGGAAGTCATGCTACCCCTCTATTCTGCCTTAG